>NC_142009.1:37502057-38213563 GCF_049901735.1 Notechis scutatus
CTCAGAAAGAGCACATCAGGGAATTGAGAGGGATCATTGGGAATAGTTTTGGGTTTGGAATTGGCAGTAGGGGTTGTGCTGTAGGAAAGAAAGAAATTGAGGACTTACTACAGTATGTTTGGAAAAATATTAAGTCATATCCGGAGGGAGGTAGTATTAAAGTAGAGTCCTGGAAAAGATAGGGAAATTTTTGCACGAGGAACCTCGTGCCCCTTCTTCAATTTTGTTAACCTGGAGAGTGATTATGGATGCGTTAGCTACTTATGAACAACCGCTCCTATCACCCCCGAAGAAGGTTTGCCGCTTTACCATGCGGTGCGTTTGTTGCCGCTGACGGCACCTCCAGATAAATCTGGGAACTGTCCGGCGCTAGAAATACTTTGTCAGAGGATAAGAGTTTACCTTTAAGGGTTCAGGTGGATGCAGTTACTGCAGCTATTCAAGAAGCAAAGAATAGAGGGGAATTATCAGGAGATGATTTGGTGGAGTTTGGAGTAGAAGTTCAACTTAATCCAGTGGAAATTGTCATGGATGCTGCATTAAATCCGCAGCGGGAGTGGAAGCCTTTACAGCTCAGAATTTTGAGGGAAGTTAAGCAAGCAACAAAAGAATATGGTGTTAGAACGCCATATACTCAGGCATTGTTAGAAGCAGTTGGTTATGGAAATAAAATGATTCGGCTGACTGGAAAGCTCTGTTGAATATGATTTTAACTCCAGCTCAATATTTGGTGTTAGATCAGAAATGGAGACAGCTGGCAGTCCAGAGGGGAACAGCAAATGTTACCCCAGATCAGCTTTACGGAGCTGGTAATTTTACAACAGTGGAACAACAGAGAGATGGTATGCCTGAGGAAGGGTTCATTCTTCTCCCACAAATAATTTTTCAAGCCATAGGGTCTCTCCCTGACGGCGAAGGTGGTGAGAAGACCTTTACTAACATCAAACAAGGGAACAATGAACCCTATGAAAATTTCATTAGCAGACTGAAATTGGCTATTGAAAGACAAATTGATAATCAATTCGCCCAGAAAGAGTTGCTTTTTAAGTTAGCAGTAGAACAAGCTAACACAGATTGCAAAAAGATTTTAAATCCACTGGTAGCAAGTGGAGAGAGAAATCGCAGATTTGATTAATGCATGTAGAAAGGTAGGAGTCAGTCTTTTAACATGGAAACTTTAGCTCTGGCTTTACAAACAGGACATGCTCAAAAGGGGAATTGTTTCAATTGTGGGAAGCCTGGACATTTTAAAGCGCAATGTCGGGCTCCTGGAGGAGGTCAAAGTCAGCAGAATAAGAGATCAATGGGACAGGGTGTTCGTCCTAAATCAGTGTGCCCAAAATGTAAGAAAGGATACCATTGGGCATATCAGATGCTCCTACAGTTTTTACTGATGGAGGGAAAGTTTTTGGTGCTTGTGTTTGGAAAGATAAATCTGGAATTTGGCATACAAAAGTGACTTCAGAGCAGAAGTCTGCCCAGCAGGCAGAACTTGCTGCTGTAGTTTTGGCTTTTCAAAATTTTCACAATCAGGATTTTAATTTAATAGTGGATTCATTGTATGTGTATAATTTGTTACCCTTTGTAGCAGGTTCTTATTTGTCTCCTGGAATATCACCTGATATTTTAAGATTGCTTTTGCTGTTACAAGGATGTTTGGAGCAGCGTGTGAATGTGTGTTTTGTTGCTCATATTCGTAGTCATAGTAATTTGCCTGGAATTTTATCACAAGGTAATGCCAAAGCTGACAGTGCTGTAACTTCAGTCCTCACTGTCCAGCCATGGGACAGTCATAGTTATTTTCATCAAACGCTAAAGCATTGGCACAGCAATTCAAACTTACTACTGCAGAAGCTGCTGCCATAATTCAACAATGTCCAACTTGTTCAAAGCAGGGCACGAATATCCCTATGGGAGTTAACCCCAGAGGGTTGAAACCTTCAATGATTTGGCAAATGGATGTTACTCAATATCCGCCATTTGCGCCCTGAAATATATACATGTGACTGTGGATACTTACTCAGGATTTTTAATGGCTACCCTCAAAGAGGTGAGATGGTTAAACATGTCATCAATCATTGCATTAAGACTTTTTCAGTTGCTGGTACACCTAAAACTTTAAAAACTGATAATGGTGCGGCTTATCGGAGCACCGGTTTTGATCAGTTTTGCAAACAATGGTCCGTGGAACATAAATTTGCCACGCTCAAGACCATGTTGACTAAATTAAATAAAAAAGGAGGGAAGCTCCTGGGGCTTCCGCGATTCAAGATCAATTAAATCTAGCTTTATATACTTTAAATTTTTTAAATTTGTCTGGTAACCCCTGCAGCGGCCAGCAGGCATTTTCTTCTCCTTCTACAGATGCGGTGAGACCTCGGGTGTTGGTGCGGTTCCTTCCAGATCCAGCATGGGTTCCTGCTGAGCTGATAACGTGGGGACGTGGTTATGCAGCAGTTGAACATCTTGGTCAAATCGTTGGGTTCCTGGTCGGTGTGTTCGACCTGATCATTCGCAGGCACCTGTGAAGGAAGTTTCGAGGAGCAGGATGGCGCATCTGTGGTTCCTGATCCTGCTGATTCTGCCTAATCTGTCCTGGGCTGCTCGGGTGCGGAGAGAGCAGCGACAGTATGTTCAGCGTGCCGGAGATTTGGGCGATGATTTGTGGACAGATAATAATTACATTAAAGATTTGCGCACAACTGCCAAAAACTTGAACATCACCAATTGTTGGTTGTGTATGCACCTTCCTGGGAGAGTGGGAGAAGGACTAACATTGCATGGAGTGCCTTTTGAGGAAAAAGATTTAATAAAGAATGCAACCTGAGAAAACAGTTGTCTTGTGCTACAACAGAGCAATTCCAGATCCTAGCCATGGGAGGTAATCTATGGACACAAATTTCTCGAGGTCTTATCCCGCCTTTGGGAATTGCTATGAACTATAGGGATATTCATATTTTAAATAATTTTACTGTTGCTATGTTTAATGATACTATAAAGAATATTAAGATGATTAATGTAGAAATGTCTGAAATTCGTACAGTTACTTTGCAAAATCGATATGCTTTAGATATTATGTTAGCTGCTCAAGGAGGAGTTTGTGCTTTAATTCATTCACATTGTTGTGTTTTTATACATAATTATGAGCCAAACATCACAAAAACTGTTCTGGACATGGAAGATCGTATTGCTCAGCATCAATCTGGAGCTGATGGGTTTAATGCATCATTCTGGGACAGTCTGTGGTCCTGGCTTCCTGATGGATCATGGTTTCGTTCCTTATTGCAAGGGGTTGTTATTATTATTGCTATATGTATCTTATTATGTTGTTTTATTCAATGTATTCCTAATCTATTACAAATGTGTACTTCAGTCTTCCGGCGTGAGGGATCAGGTCATGAGGGAACTGTGTACTATGCCACTAAAACACCCCTATCTTTGAATAAATAAAAAAGGAGGGAATGTGGTAATATAACCTATTGATCATTTTATCATTTTCTGTAAGGCCTTTGTATAACTAGCAGTAAGTCTAGGAAGATGTGGGCATTCTTGGTGGGGTAGGAGTATCTTTGCTCAGAGTGCCTCATTCTGTTTTGATTCTGCCAGTTTAGAAGGAATAGGAAAATGGGTGAAAGTTCAAGGTACAAGATACACAGTTGTGCTTTCTCATGGGACTTTCCAAACTTTCCCATGAGACTTTCCGTGGCTGTATGATCTCATCCTAGCAAGGTAACATCTGGGACTTTCCAAGATTGTGTGTTCTCATGCTGGTGAAGTAATCTCCTGTTGAGGTCATTGTTTTCTGAATATGCATACTGTATATTTTGCTTGTGTTTTTCTCAATAAATACTGCTACCTGAGTTCTCTCAGGGTTGGCATTTTTCTCAGAGACAGTTCCCTGTGTCTCTTTTCAATGTCAAACCACCATATGGGAGATTTCAATTATCCTGATATCAATTGAAAAACTAATTCTGCACCAAGTGAGAAATCAAATAAGTTCCTAATCAACCTAGCTGACAACTTTGTTGTCCAAAAGGTAGAGGGTGAAACTAGAGGGACAGCCATACTGGACTTAATTCTTACAAACAGAGAAGAAGCGATAGAGGGAGTTAAAACTGCAGGAACCTTGGGTGAGAGTCACCATGTCATACTAGAATTCAACATAACACAAACACAAGCAATAGAACATAATGACACCAGAGTCCTGGATTTTAAAAGAGCTGATTTTAATAAACTCAGAGATAACTTGGGAAAGATTCCATGGATGAAAGTCCTAAAGGGGAAAACAAATCAAGAATCTTGGGAAACTCTGAAAAGTATGATCATAGAAGCCCAGACCAGCACAATACCACTGAGAAAGAAAAACAAGAAATCCAAGATGAAACCAGCATGGCTGCACAAAGATCTCTCTGGCAAATTGAAAGAAAAAAAGGACAAGTACAAAAAAATGGAAAGAAGGACACACAACTAAGGCAGAATATCAGCAGATAGCCAGAATCTGCAAAGACAAAGTCAGGATAGCAAAGGCTCAGAACGAACAAAGACTTGCAACAAAAGTCAAAGATAATAAAAAAAAGTTTCTTCCAACAAATAAATAACAAGAAAAAAATCAAGGAAACAGTCGGTCCACTAAAGAGAGAAGACGGCAAGGAAGTAACAGGCAACAGAGAGAAAGCAGAACTGCTTAACTCATTCTTTGCATTGGTCTTCACGCAAAAAGAAACTATAACTCAACCCACCAAAAACATAACTGTGAAAGACAGACCAGAAATAAAAGTTGAAATAAGCAAAAAAAATAGTAAGAGAACATCTGTCTGATGTTGATGAACACAAATCACCAGGGCCTGATGGATTACACCCCAGAGTTTTAAAGGAGCAGGCAGAGGTCATCTCAGAACCACTGCACCATATCTTTCAAAAATCCTGGAGCACCGGGGAACTACTAGAGGACTGGAAAAGAGCTGATGTGGTTCCCATCTTCAAAAAAGGAAAAAAAAAACAGACCCAGGCAACTATAGACCAATCAGCCTAACATCAATATCCAGGAAGATACTGGAAAAGATAATTAAAAAAAACCAGATCTGCCAACATCTAGAAACAAGTAAAGTAATAACTAGCAGTTAGCATGGGTTTGTAAAGAACAGATCATACCAAACCAATCTTATTTCATTCTTCAATATAGTGACTGAATTAGTGGACCAGCAAAATACTGTGGACATAATATATTTAGATTTCAGCAAGGCATTAGACAAAGTAGACCACAACCTACTTCTTAGTAAGCTAGAAAAAAATGGAATAGATAGCACCACCGCTAGATGGACTCGCAACTGGCTGGCAAACCATACTCAAAGAGTAGTCCTTAAGGGGTCTAAGTCTACATGGAGGGAAGTAAGCAGTGGGGTGCCACAAGATTCTGTCTTAGGCCCAGTACTCTTCAATATCTTCATTAATGACTTAGATGAGGGAACAGAAGGGTAACTTACCAAATTTGCAGATGATACTAAGCTGGCAGGAATAGCTAACACCCAAGAAGATAGGCTCAAGATCCACATGAATCTTGACAGACTAGAACACTGGGCTGTATCTAACAAAATGAAATTCAATGTAGAGAAAAGTAAAGTCCTACACTTAGGCAAGAAAAACCAAAAGTACACATACAGACTGGGTGAAACCAGGCTCAATAGCAGTAACCGTGAGAGGGATTCTGGAGTCTTAGTGGACAAACAGCTAAATATGAGCCAGCAGTGTGCAGCAGCAGCCAAAAAACTAATGCAATCCTAAGTTGTATTAACAGAGGGATACAATGGAGATCAAGGGAGGTACTAATACCACTCTATAAAGCCTTAGTAAGACCACACCTAGAGTACTGCATCCAGTTTTGTTCACCACATTACAAAAAAGATGTTGAGACTCTAGAAAAAGTAGAGAGAAGAGCAATCAGGATGATTAGGGGACTGAAGACTAAAACATATGAAGAATGGTTACAGGAAGTGGGCTTGGCTAGTCTAGTAAAGAGAAGGACCAGGGGAGACATGATAGCGGTCTTCCAATATTTGAGGGGCTGCCACAGCGAGGAAGGGGTCAAGCTATTTTCTAAAGTGCCTGTAGGCCAGACAAGGAATAATGGATGGAACCTGAACAAGGAGAGATTCAACTTGGAAATAAGGAGAAACTTTCTGACAGTGAGAACAATCAACCAATGGAACAGCTTGCCCTCAGAAGTTGTGGGAGCACCATCACTTGAGACTTTCAAGAAGAGATTGGACTGCCATTTGTCAGAAATGGTGTAGGGTATCCTGCTTGGGCGGGGGGTTGGACTAGATGACTTACAAGGTCCCTTCCAACTCTGATTATCTGTTATCTGTCTGCAACCTTGAACACTCAAAGAGCCATTTTTCTATTTTCTTTTGAACCAGTATCTCTGTCTCTGTCTTTTTCCTTCCTTCCTTCCTTCCTTCCTTCCTTCCTTCCTTCCTTCCTTCCTTCCTTCCTCCCTCCCTCCCTCCCTCCCTCTTTCTTTCTTTCTTTCTTTCTTTCTTTCTTTCTTTCTTTCTTTCTTTCTTTCTTTCTTTTTTCTTTCTTTCTTTCTTTCTTCCTTCCTTCCTTCCTTCCTTCCTTCCTTCCTTCCTTCCTTCCTTTCTTTCTCCCTCTCTCTTTCTCATCTCTCTCTTTCTCATCCCTCTCTCTCCCATCTCTTTCTCTTTCTTCTTCATTTCTCTTTCTCCCACTCTGTTTCTCATTTCTCTCTCTCTCTCTCATCTATAACTGCTAAGATTGGAAGCTGTTTTTTTATAATCCTATTTCTTTGCAGTTATTTTCACACACATTTGTGTATATGCATCAAATACTCTTTCTTCCTTTCTGCTACGTATTCAAAATGGGCAATTATTTTATGTGTGTGTGTGTGTGTAGCATGTGTATATGTGTGTTATGTATGTGTATGGATTTGTATATATATTTCACTTTTAATGTGTGCCAGTGTACTTACAGTAAAAAAATAAAAGTTACCCTATCTTCCTTCTTTCCTTCCCACCCCATTCCTCCCCACACCCTATTTTGTGTTGACTTCCCAGCCAGGTATTTACCTGGTCTGATCCTGTTTAGCTTTCTAAAATCAGCCTACTGCAATAAATACCAAACTAAACTGCCCAATAATTTACCTACCATCACTATCACTTGATTTCAATGTAAACAACCAATCTGCAGTATTACTAAATTTTGCTAGGCATCCGCTGCATGTTATTTTCTCTTCCTTGATAATCTAGTCCAGGAAAGCTGGCTGAGGAATTCTGTGAATTAAAGTCCACAAGTTTTAAAGTTGCCAAGTTTGGGGACCCCTGATCTAGTCATAGCTGGGCAAAACAGTGGAGTCACTGGCAAGAGCAGCTCAGTGTGGAGAAAAATTGTGCATCTCCCCATATTCCTTTCTCCATGAGCAGCCTTGTCCCCCTCCTCCTCATTTGTGAAGTTTAAAGGTGCTGCAAGAGGCTGCTCATGGAGAGAGGAATATGGGGAGACGTACGACTTTTCTCCGTACCAAGAGGGCTGCTCTCTCTCTCTCTCTTGCCTTCATTCTTGGCACAGAAAAAAGTCAGTGGGAGCAGCAGTTGTGGTGGTTGGTCACCCGTCCCAGGGCTCACACTCACCATACCTGCAGGGCGTGGGGGATACATCAGCAGCGAGGCGGTAATGGCGATTCCGGTGGTATTGGGGCTTCTGGGACCAGTCCCCTCCACCATCCATGTGGACGCACATGTGGTGCATTGGGGCTTCCAGGCTCTGCCTCCCACAGCCGCTGTCAGCTGTCCCAGACTCGATCAAGGGGCACCTTACTGATACGAACCTCTCTACATATTTTTTGCTGCTACTGTTGCTGGGAGATCAAGAGTTTCCCAGAACAACGGAAAGCTTCCAAGTTTCCCTCCCATTGGAAATGGCTCCCAGGCAATCAGAGAGAAGCAGGATTCAACCTGGCTACTTCTCTGCTTGCCCGGGAGCCATTTCTAATGGGAGGGGGACTTGGAAGCTTTCTGCTGTGCTGGGAAACTCTCTTGGTCTCCCAGCAACAGCAGCAGGTAAGAGAAGCAGCCAGCTGGAGCCTATACGAGCCTGTCCATGTGTTCCCCGGTGGAAGGCAAGTGGTGGGGGAAAGGCGACTGGAGGCGGCAGCAAAGGTAAGTAGGAGGAAGACAACTGGCAGCGACAGCAAAAGGCAAGTGTGGGGGGGAGGCAACCAGCGGCAGCAGCAAAAGGCAAGTGGGGTGAAGGCGACTGGTGGGGCAGCAAAAGGCAAGTGAGGGGGGGAAAGTGACTGGTGACAGTGGCAAAAGGCAAGCTGGGGGGAAGGCGACCGGAGCTTGCAGAGCCTCACTCACCCAGGGAGATCAGTAAAGGCAGGGCTGCAGCGGAAGGCAGGCAGTAATGGCTGGTCTGGCGGGCTTACAAGAGCAGGCTGCAGGCAGCAGTGTTGTACATGCATGCAATGTCACACATGTGTGATAAGGAGTGATGGGCAGGCAGCGGAGAAGCGGGCGGAGAGGGCTGGGGCCAGCCAGAGGCCTGATTTACTGGTTCTCCAAACTATTGAGAATCATAACAACCAGGTCTACCAAACCAGTCTGAACCAGTAGAATCCCAACCCTGCTCCTATTTCAAAGCAAATTTTGCAGGCAAGCCTTTGCTTCATTTACATCCCTTTGCTCCATTGTAAACTTTTCAGTCTTCAAGAAACACTGATACTGTCCTGAGAAGCTGTGTGTATGTATGTGGTTGAAATCTGAATTAGTACACAAATTTAGCTTGAAACAAAAGTATACAGCTTCTGACTCTAGACCCACTGAAGCCTGCTAGGAGCTCAAAGAGACCACTGAACTGTGTTACTAAATTGTTGTTTCAAGAAAAGGAAAACATTATTAGACATATGACTAAAGAATTACTTAAGTAACTATATAAGCTATATTAAATTAATATTATTCAATATTGCATTGTTATCAATACAAATTTATTAAATGAATAGGCTATTATTGATATATTAACTACATTAATAATTACATTAACTATATTACAGTATATTACTAGGGAATTATTTATGACTTGGAAATTAATAACTGAATTAATATAACTGAAATTCAGGTCAATAAAATGAAATAAATTTGAGTTTCTGACCCACTGTCTTTTGGAATTGGATTCCCTTCATATCACTCAAGGTGAAGAATGGCCTCCAAAAGTTGCCAAATTCTGGCCCAAATTATCTGCAAGAAGCAGATAAAAAGTTAAAATGGTGGCTGAATCTGCATGCTGAAAGTCCCACCCCCTTTTCATTTATATCACACATTCTCTGTTCTAGACAGGGTGCTTTTACAAATCACAGCAGACTTATTAGTCTCCTCAGGAATATCACTAGATAAGGCTGACGGTTCATATATTAGTTTATCTATATGGAGAATATTTCGCACAGTGGGGTAACAAAATCTAGGAAGACCATGTTCAGGATAGGAGAATACATACTCTCACATGCTAGTTTCTTTCTCAGTGACTTGTATTTATTTAGAAGGATCCTTAAGACCTTTCCCTGAATTTTCATCATTCAGCTTTGTTTTGTTTTTAACTACACACCTCTTCCCATGTCATTTACAAGTACAGAAAATGAAAGAAATGGCATTTATTTTTCTACTCAGTTGCTCCTTATGAGTTAACGCTTTTGGGTACTGACTGTCAAAATATTGAAGAAAATGACAAGCACATGAATCTCTATCTTTCTGTAATTTTATTGAAATTGTAATATATGTATATGTATATGTATATGTATATGTAAGAAAAGGCTTCAATTTTCGACTCCCTTTGGTGCAGTAGAATAAGATAATAACATCAAACCTCAACTTTTTGTTTTTAAATAATAGTATAAAATAGCCATTTTTATAACAACAAACCTATCTAATCAGTAAAACCCAAAGTCAAAGTTTCATTTTTTTTCCACCTTGAACACAAAGTCCAGAAGCAGCTTCCAAGTAAAAACAAAAGTAGCTGGGTTTTGTCTTTAATCAAAGCAGTCAGTTTATCCTTCTCCGCTAACTTCATCACACATCCATTGTGGCAATCAGTGTCTTTCCATTTTTGTGCATAAAGTAATCTTGCTGCCATCAATATATATAACATCAAAGTTCCAAATTTCTGTTCCAAATCTTTTCCCATTAAACTCAAAAGAAGTTTCTGATTTTCTCTCTCTCTCTCCACATCTTAATACACACATGCGCACATTAGAAGCTCACGCCCTCATGCGCACATTAGAAGCTCAGATCTTTCTTTCTCTGGCTGGAAGCCCTTCTTCAATTTGGAAGAATGATCCATCCATCTTCAAACTTGTGGGAATCATGGTGTCAGTGTTTCAAGTAATGCACCCATTGAAAGCAGAATTCCCAGGCAGGTATATTCCTCAAAGAACAATTTATTGGATACATCATATTGGCACAACTGGTGAAAACCAACTCTGAAGGCTCCTGCAATTTTCACCCAATTAATTAAAAAGTAAAAGTTCCCCCTTCCCCCCAGGTCATCGGTCACATTGTCCAATAGTGGTGCTGGCAGGTTGCCTGGTTACTCCACTCCTCCGCTTCTCAGCCACCTGTTGGAATGACCTTGAATAGGAAAATGATTACTTATATTTGTATGCCTTCTAATTCCCTTCATTTTAAAATAAAGTGATTAAATTAAATTTTGTACCAAACATTCTATTACTTCTATTACACCATTAAAAAGTTGTTGGTTAAGAATGGTCTTCAACAGAAATCTCTTAAATGCCAAGGAGCTAAAGATAAATAGATCTCCATCCTGTTTTTAGATAATTATTGTATTTTCTATTCACAATGTTACTTCTCTGGCTGCAAGATCAGTTTCCCTTACTGTAGTTAAACTAGTTGAAAGTAAAACTAACTTTTTAAATGCTAGGTCTCAAACTGATGTTTATATTATCATTTGTATCCTTCAATAACTCAGTTTTCAGTCACGGATCCATTTTTCCAAATTACCATTCTGGGAGTGCATATGAACATACAACGGTGGACTTTCTGGTTGCTTCTGTGAACTGTAAGTGTTGTGTGGACCAGTGGTAGGATTCAAACATTTTTACTACTAGTTCTGTGGGCGTGGCTTGTGGGCACGGTTTGTTGGGCATGACAGGGGAAGGTTACTGCAAAATCCCCATTCCCTCCCCACTACGGGGGAAAGTTACTGCAAAATCCCATTCGGTCCCCATCTCACTAACCTGCTTTCCAGCTCTGTTTTCCTGTGCAGGGCAACAAAAGAAAACCCAGCCGATCAGCAGAGAGGCAGAAAATAGATGAGGACAGGGCCAGTCAGAGGTGGTATTTGCAGGTTCTCCAAACTATTCAAAATTTCCGCTACCGGTTCTCCAGAACTGGTCAGAACCTGCTGAATACCACCTCTGGTATGGACCACAATTTGATCATCAGTGTCCAATTACCTCTGTAACCCACCTTGTTTTTCTGTTAAGTGTCTCTGTCTCTGTCTCTGTCTCTGTCTCTCTCTCTCTCTCTCTCTCTCATCCATCTATAATATGTGTATATGTATGTGTATGTGTGTATGTGCATGTGTAATTTCCACCTCAGTTGGATAGGAAGAATAACTCTTAGAGTCTGAGCAAATGTTGGTTTTATTTTCCACTATTTATAGCATGATTATAACACAAAATAGAAATAATACTGACAACAACATTTATGCAGTATCAGCAGGCTTTGATTAGGTGCTTGAGTACAAGAATTATCACAGTCCTGAACTAAGATCTAGAAGTATACAAAATTGTCTTTTTCTTTCTCTTTTCATTTTAGGTGCTTTCTAAAAATATAACAAATCAAAGGGGGGGAAACAGCTAAAGTAGGCAATAGCATTGCAAAATTGAGTAGAAGTTGATTTAAGAGTAACGGATTTTTAAAAAGCGCCAATATCTTTCACTCTAATGAGCACTCAAACATAAGTGGAGGTAAAAAAAAAAGCCCACCCTCTAAAAGGTTGCTATAAGCAGAGAGGAAGCTGTACAAACAGAACATGTTTCATATCATGGCAGGGGGTGTGGAGAATGACTGAATTTAAATAAAAAAATCAAGGCAAAAGGCATCAACACTGCAGCAATATGCATTAATTAAAAGAAGTTTGTTAAACTAAATTTGAAAAAAAAACTTCTTTAATTGTGTTTACCCAAAAGCCTTTTCTTCCTAATTTAAATAGCATAAACATCTGGACGAAAGCAATATTAGAATCATGGCAGTAGTCAAGCAAATCTTGTGGAAAATAATGAAATTAGATCCCTGGTGTTGTGACAAAGACGGGGCAGGATACATCAGTTCGATGTTAATAAAATTTCCATGAATGACTGAATACAATTAAGAAATTGTCAGTTGCGGCAATGAACTTTTGTAGCTCGTAGATGTTTGCATCATTTGATTATGCTGGCAATTTAAAATTGTTTGTTAGTGTCTGTGTTGGGATATTAATTATGACCTTTATTACAGCCCACAATTAAACCAGTCACACAGCAATGAGAGCTGCCGGCCTGGTGACAATAAATAGATCTGAAATGCTTACTGTGGAGAAGGAGGGGCCCTGTCCAACATTAACCGATCCTGAACTTTCAGACAGGAAATTATTTGAAATAATTCAGGTGTTATGTTTAAAAAAAACAACCAAACAAATCAGTCCATGGAGAAATAGTCAGCCGTTCTGTGATGGAAGCATCCAGGCCAATCTAGACATTGCTCATTATAGCGTGTTAAGTAGTCACCCATTAATGTCATGTTAAGAAATGAGGAAGACTTTTTGTTTTCTTTAAATGATTTTTTTTCATGATGCCTAACAGAGGGAGATTTTCCTTTCTATAACAGAGTCTCCAAACACAGCTTGGCTGGCCCAGTATTTAAAATATAATGGTAAAACTGTGATCTGGATCAAGAGTTGAGGAACAGGTAAAGTTTTCAGAACTTTTTGGCAAACCTTTGTATGGTACAATAGTAGTCTTAAGCAGATATATTAGGGGTGTCAAACTCAAGGTCTGTGGGCTGGATCAGGCATGGGGTGTGCATGCTTAGATCTGGCCTGCAGTCCCAACCTGGAAACAGTGAAGGACCGGCCCGCGGTGCCTCTGCCAGTGAAAACAGAGCTCAGGAGGGCCATGCATGTTCTCCCAGAGCTCCCTTTTTGCTGGCAGAGGGTTGCAGTAGGCCATCATGGCTTAAAATGGATCCTGGACGTGCCTCACTCGGCCTCGCTGAGCTCCGTTTTTATTGGAGGAGGGTTGCAGGAAGCCAAAAAATGGAGCCTCGATGAGTGATGTTGAGCTGGCCATCTCCCCTGACCAACCCCCCCAAAGACAAACACAACCCTGATGTGGCCCTCAAAGAATCAAGTTTGACATCTCTGAGCTATACGAAACACACATGGGATTGAGGTTGTCAGAGTTGGGTCTGCTTTTTATTTCTTCGTAGTGAAGATCCCCTTTCAAAGAAATAGCTGCATGTATGTGCTGGACATATAATTTTGGTCCTCCTTTTCAGCAGGATGCAATTGAGATCACACAATTACGTGGGTGCATATTATCATTTTGTCAAATGGACATGATCGGTCAAGTTCAGAATGAGGCAAGCAGACATATCTCTTTGCCCATGTAATACGACTACTCTGAGAGTTGCATTTCTCCCTCCTTCTCCCAAGAATATCTGTCTACCCACATACCCCACATGGAAGGCGTGCTCCAGGTTCCTTTTTTGAAATGTCATCATCTTAAGGAAACATGCATTTGCTCCTGTTCTCTGGGACAATTGCTCCCCACCCCCTGTTAAATGGCATGTTCCAGCTCTGCTTGCCTTTAGAAAAGCTGGCAAGACCTGGATTTCACCCCTGGACCTGGATTTCACCCCTGGACCTGGATTTCACTGCATTAGGGGCAGTGGCGGGATTCAAATTATTTTACTACTGGTTCTGTGGGTGGGCGTGCTTGGTGGGCGTGGCAGGGGAAGGATACTGTAAAATCTCCAGTCAGAGATGGTATTTGCTGGTTGTCTGAACTACTCAAAGTTTCTGCTACTGGTTCTCCAGAACTGGTCAGAACCTACTGAATACTACCTCTGATTAGGGGGCAGTTGAATGAATCCAATTTTGCTGGTTTTGTTATGCTGTTTGTTCACCACTTTATATTTTTATATATTGTATATATTTTAATGTTGTGGGGGTGTTGGTTTATTGTTTTTTTTTTGTTGTTGTTGTTCTTGTACACCACTCAGAATTACATTGTTTGAGTTGAATGTCCTTATCAATCTGGTTAATAAATAAAGAATAAATAAGGTTTGGGGTTTTGGGGGAGAATTCTCTATAGTCTGGGCATGTTTTTTTTAAAAATGTTTTTCTACTACTATTTAAAATGTTTTTCTACTATTACTGGATTAACAACTGTTGAATAGGGTAAGGAACATATTTGCATAAATACAACAAATGCACCAACTGTGACCCTTCTTGAATCAATTCAACTTTGTTTTTCTACCCTTCTATTCTGAAAATTGCCCACTGTTGTATTGGTTTGGACGGACACACCAGGCAGACACAGGAGCTGAAGAATAACGTTTCTTTATTTGAAACAGTAACAGATTAACGTGGCTGCCCAGCTGGGCTGGTAGCCGGCTGGCTGGAGCCGGAGCCCCAAAAGCCCCTGTTGATGCCGTTTGACAGCTCCTTATATAGTCTGCTGTCAAACGGCACCAACCAATGGGAACAGTCGGTGGTCCCGCTCAAAATGCGGACCAGGTTGAAGACTTAGCTAGTCAGGGACACGACACCCACCTAATAGTGAATTGAAAAGACAATTGAAAGCATGCAGATGTGAGTGGATTTATAGGTACCACTTTGGTGGGAAGGTAAAAATGTTCTGTATGCCTTTGGCACAGAAGTGGCATTCAGCAGGTTCTGAACAGTTCTGGAGAACCAGTAGCTGAAATTTTGAGTAGTTTGGAGAACCAGCAAATACCACCTCTGACTGGCCCTGCCCCATTCTATTCAGATAACAGATAATCAGAGTTGGAAGGGACCTTATAGGTCATCTAGTCCAACCCCCTGCCCAAGCGGGAGACCCTACACCATTTCTGACAAATGGCAGTCCAATCTCTTCTTGAAGGTCTCAAGTGCTCCCACAACTTCCGAGGGCAAGCTGTTCCATTGGTTGATTGTTCTCACTGTCAGAAAGCTTCTCCTTATTTCCAGGTTAAATCTCTCCTTGTTCAGTTTCTATCCATTATTCCTTGTCTGGCCTACAGGTGCTTTAGAGAATAGCTTGACTCCCTCCTCTCTGTGGCAGCCCCTCAAATATTGGAAGACTGCTATCATGTCTCCCCTGGTTCTTCTCTTCACTAGACTAGCCATGCCCACTTCCTGTAACCGTTCTTCATATGCTTTAATCTCCAGTCCCCTAATCATCCTGATTGCTCTTCTCTGCACTTTTTCTAGAGTCTCAACATCTTTTTTATAATATTCTCTGCCTCCCGAGTACCAGCTGATTGGCTGGCTCTTCTAAACAACCTTTTGCTATTTATTCCAAAATAATTTTAAGTACTTAAACTAATATAGAACTTCTTTCATTTAGGAAAGAAGGAAGCACACACAGTGTAATGAAACCTGTAGGTTCTTAATATTTATGTAGGTTCTTAATATTCAGAAAGCTGTTAACAAGCAATTTCCAAAAATGCTTCAGAAAAGAAATACGCAAATCAGTGTTGTTTTAAAGGCTTCAAGCTGCAATGTAGGTAGAGATGGGTTTGCTCCAATCTCCTTGGTCTGAAGTGCTGATCTATATGCTGGCTCTCATTCTGCCAGGGTTGCCAGTCCCACTCTTATGAATAATTTTCTTCTGGTCTCTGAAGTTGCTATTTGCTGAGTCAGCTGGCAGTAACTGTTTGACCTTGTCTGGGCTTGGAAGCTAAGCAAATATTGAGCTTGGTTAGTACCTGGAAACCACCAGGGAAAAAAGCAGACTGGAAAAGAAAGAATAATCTTGGAAAGGGACACTAGAAACTACCCTTATATTGTTGTGATGAAAACTGCACAGATGTGCCCATAAAGTCACTGAGATGAGATCTAAGATTTTCCTTTTGATTGCTGCTTTATTATGAGTTGCCTTTCACTTTTCACATACCATGATACTGTTCAATTGAGACTTTTGAGATGACTTTTGTCAACCTTAGAAACCTAACCTTCTGAGTTCTGCCTTCCCTGGGATTTTGAAGCACACATATGGTAAGAACCTTAATGCAGTACAAAGCTGTAAATCAGCTTTCTAATCATCAGTTAATCAGCAGCAATATAGAGCTTGAATTCAATAGTCAAACTCAACTGACAGCATGTTCACCAACTTGCTATTAGATAAAACAAATTGCATTTGTTGGACAAGAAAATATTTGTCTTCAGAGTAAAAATACTTTACTCAGTAAAAATACTGAGGAAAATACTTAATTTCCAATATTCTGTTTGGCACACATTTACGTATCACCTTTCTAGACCCTTTTTATGTTAGTGATAAAGCCTAAAATATGCTGGAGTAGAGTTTTTTCTTAAAACATAAAAGAAAAAAAAAACCCAATCTCAGGCACTGTGGTATCAGGAATGTATAATACAAAGATATGCAGATACTGCTGAGAATTAGATTTGTTTATTAATGTCAAGACTTGATAACCTGTCATAAAATCAAGACAGGCCAAAACAATATTTACTGTGTAACTAAACTCAAATTACTTCCCACAGGTCATGTTAGCCTTTTTCCCCAGCAAAAAATAAAAGTGTTATGACATTTTAAACAATTAATACCAACAAATTTAATTCCTTGCATGAGTTTCCACAGATCATCATTCCCCTTCCTCAGAAGTATCTGATGTATATCCAGTCTCTGTGTTCACATGGTATGTTTATCTATGCTTCCTATATATCCATAATTTATAATTTATTATAATTTATAAGTCATAATTTATTCTGTAGAATTTTGCACAGCACATAGTACCATAATCTAACAAAATGGACTCAGTAATGTGCTAAGCTAAAACATAGTTATGTACTTTGCAGTTCAGTGTATTATAAAAACACAGAGAATGAAATACAGTTTATTAATGTATTTGTCCATCCATCCATCCATCCATCATCCATCCATCCACCTACCTACCTACCTACCTACCTACTACCTATATGTTCTGATCAAGGCTTATTGAGACACTAACAAACACACATTAGTCTCAAAACCCTTTTTTCTTTATTTCAACGGCTGTGAATTTTATTCATTCACAGCCTGTAATGAGTCTCAGTTTGTAAATAGTCCCATGGAAGTCTGCCAAAGTCCTTCAGGATAAGTCTGATAAGCATGCACCTTTATCTTCCTTGAAATGCTGCCAACAACTAAATTTCCAATTAGTTATACAAGGCCAAATGGAGTACAAATTCAACACGGAGCTTCAGGTTTCAAACCGACCAGTACAAACAAAGTTGCTTCCTGCAAAGATTCATGTCCCTTTGCTCCTCCTTTATATCTTATGGGAGGGCCAATCACCTCCAAGCCTTACTCCTGAGTCGCCCCTTTTGTCTTAACTCTTCTTGCCTTCTGGCAGCTCTGAGCAGGCACACACTGGGAACAGGCTCCCCTTGTTCTTCTGCCTCGCTGCTGTCAGATTCTGGAGGCTCCGGAGTCAGCACATAACTCCCAGATGGCCCTGGCTCCATCTCTGTATCGGATGCAGGACTCTCATTTGAGCCCAGATTCCTGGACTGGCCCATGTTTCTCCCCACTGTCCAACTCTGCTGCCATTTCCGCAGGCTGCCGGCGGACCACAACACTACTGACCACTGTGGTGGTGCAGTGGTTAGAGTGCAGTACTGCAGGCTACTTTTGCAGATCACCAGCTGCAAGCAGTTTGGCAGATCAAATCTCACCAGGCTCAAGGTTCATTCAGCTTTCCATCTTTGTGCGTAAAATGAGGACCCAGATTGTTGGGGGCAACATGCTGACTCTGTAAACTGCTTAGAGAGGGCTGGAAAGCACTGTGAAGCCTGTCTCACCATTAAAGCAACTTTGGTGACTTGATCTATTCTGCCTTCTCATTCTTCAACTCTGCAAGCTCATATGAGCCTGTTGATCTACTTTTCAAAGTTTCATATGTGTCTTTTTTGCTTGCTGTATATTGTAGACTTAGGAAGCATATCCCATTCTAAACTGTGAAAACCACCCCCTTATTTTTGATTTCACTTCCAGACTTATAGTATTCAATTCCCTTAATTTGCTCATAGAGAGAAAACATTGTTAATTCATTGAATATGCCATAGAATGACCAGATATTAAAAAATCATTTTTATATGATGTGGAGTCCATTGGTACTAAAATACCCTCCTTTACAAGACTACTTAAAAGTGTAAAAGTACTGTTTTCCTTTACTCATGACTATTCAGCAATGCCTCATTTGTCACCAAAATATCCTCCTCTGCTTCTTGTTCAGACTCTGCCCTTTAATGAGATTATGTTTAATCATCTTCCTCCTCCTTCTTTGAAAATCATTTTTAATGGCTTATATGTGATCAGCCATGCTGCCAAGGTACCTGAACTATACTGAAAAGAAAGAAAGGACTTCTAATCATCTGTGCAGAAAAAAAATATGTGGAGAGAATTGCCAGGGGATTTACGGAGAAGAAGACCGAGGCTCTTTAACGATGGGATAGTCCCATGGAGGCACAAGAGGGAGAACAAATCCATGGGGTGGTGTTTCTCAACAGTCAGAATGGTATTTAGGCTGACAAATTTCAACTGTGATAGTAGCAGGCTATATATTTTACTCCTTCATCTTCTAAAGGATTTATTAAGTACTTGTAATTTTTCCATTGCTTAGCTGTTCCATTGTCAGTTTTCCATTGCTTAGCTGTTTCTGTTTTCACACATTGCAATCCCATTTTTACTTACCCTAGTGATGTACAGCTACCATATATACAAATGCTCAGTTAAATCTTGGCTGTTTCTACAGAACTAGTGTTGTAGATTTGCATCTTTTAGATGCACACTGAAAGATGGAGTTGTTTGAAGCTGGTTAACAGGCCAGAAAGTGATCATGTCCTCTCTAAGAAAGCAAGTAGGGCACAGCAAACAGCAGTTTGTAAGTGGTATGAAAGGATAGAATTTTAGATATTGCAGCATAAAAGAAAGCAAAGTAAGTATTTATGGACTATACTAATTCATCTGCCACCTCAATGTGTCATTTGAGAAATTTGCATCTTGAGTTGTATATCTTTTACTCCACCAAATCAGGTGCCAAAATGTCTTGGATCAGCTCTGCAAGCAAGGATAGCATAGGTCAGGGATCCATACTCTCTGGGCTGTGCAAGTGGCAGGTCAGTGCGCATACTTGCTTGCAACTTGTGCAAGTTGAGCTGTGTGCCTGTGTGTGGGCATGCCAGACTGGCACTCACACAAGTTGAGTTGTGCGAACACATGCGTGGCAGTCTGCTGCTCGTGTGGCCTGGTTCCACTCTCCCCTCTCCTCCTCCAGGCTGCCAAACCACAAAAGTTGGGGGCTGCTGGCATAGACAACTATCTTATGCAGTGTTTCTCAACTTTAGCAGCTTGAAAATGTGTGGACTTTGACTCCCAGAATTCTGCAACCAGCAAAGGTTGGTACAGAGTAATATAGCATAGCTGGCTGAGAAATTCTGGGAGTCAAAGTCCATGCATCTTCAAGTTGCCAAGGTTGAAAAACACTGGTCTAATGGGTACGACAAATATCTGCACTCTATGCTGGTACTAGCTGGGAAGCAATTTTACATTCTCTGATAGACTTAATGGTTTAAATTGTGAAATTGGAAATGAAATTTGGAATACTTCCATCGGCAAAGGCACAGTTAGGAGCAAATGTCATACCATTTTAAAAATTGACTCTAATAAGTACTATCAGGTTTACCACTGTAACTACAGATGATGGTTGGGATTTATCTCTTATCTACCAGTTAGATTTAATTAGGGCAAATTAGGAAGCATGACAGGAGGAGAAATAATGCTAATAGTAACCAAAAGCAAATGTCAAGAAAAAGTTGTAGCATAAAATATTTTCATTCACTGTTGCAATGAGTTGGTCACTGTGCTTTTTCCAGAAAACTCTATGGTATGGTGAACCTCAATGAATTTTACGGACCTCCTCCTCCTCCACCTCCTCCTCCTTGTCCTCCTCCTCCTTGTCCTCCTCCCCTTCCTCATTATTTCTAGAGCAAAGTGGTGCTGTCCTAGTGAAAGAAACAATGTGATAATATGCTTATAAAAGGGGGTTGGGGACAGTACCTTCAGAAATGGGTTTAGCCTTCTATGGGAAAATGCATGTACATGTTGGAATCATCCAATGATCTGTTATTTTTTAATGCCCTTGTAGAGACAAACTTCATGTGCTAGGAAATTATATTTATTGTACATGTTTCTTTGTTTCATCAGTACCCAGCACAATTTAGTATAAAAGAGAAATAAGTTTTTTTCTAATAGAGTTTATAACCCAGATTTAGATTATCAGTATGTGTAACGATGATACAGATATATTATATGTTGATGGAAGGAGAAAAAAAATTAACAAATGCTAAACACAAACAAAACAATATCATTAATAATACTTTAACTGTGGTCCATCTGCAATGAGTTTTATAAAAAAATATTTTCCAGATCAAACATTGATGAACACCAAATTAAAGTCTCCCTCCTTCTGCATTTAGTAAGCAGCTGTTGTTGGTCAGCAAAGGTGAATGTTTGCTTGATGGCAGATTGCTTGTTTGATGCATGCATTTTCCTTGTCTGGTATTTGTCAATCAGTATACTTCTGTTTGGAATATCTTGGCTTCTCTTAAATAGACTTCTGCATTGCCATTAATCAAAACTAAGAAACAAGCCACAGGAGCTGTCTGTTGTTCAGTAATATTTATGAATTCTCTGCCACGACATCTAGCTTACACTGGATTTTTTTTTGCATCTGAGGGGAGTAGAGGAAAATCCAGAACCTATTCAAACAACATATTTTATTGCAAATCTCTATATACTGTTCTGAATATATAGTTATCCATTGAGAGAAGGAACTAAGTAATTGCAGGCATGACCTTTTTAAAGTAAATTTCAAGCATGAGTGGCTTCAACAGTTAGATGGGCCGCATATAGATTTAATAAACAAATAAAAATAAAAAAATAAAAATGATGGAATACTTTGGATTGAGATTATTGTGTACAAGGGAGGTATGCTTGACCTATTGGTCTCACATTTGATTAAGATCTACTATATCTACTATATGAATTTGGCACAGAAGTGAGCAGGAGAGAGAAAGTTCAATTTCTTCCAAGGGACCATTTTTTCCAATGCAAATAATATGTGTGGAGGGCTACTTTTTGGAACTTTTAAAAGTGTGAAAGGATAATTCTGTGCAATCACACGACTCCTAATTTTCATTCTTTTTAGGTAAGACAGATTACAGACACCATAAGAAAAACTGGAACGGTGCTTTATTGGTATAGGCAATAATAACAGAATTTTGAAAGACTGACAGAATTCCTCCTCCTCCCCCATACCTAAAAGAATCAAATCAAGGCTATTTTAAGTTTCTTTCTCATGCTGCCTTGTTTTCCTGGACTGACTTTATGTTTTGCTACCTGTCTTCATATCTTCTCCAAAGTCATTTCTGCCGAGAATTATAACACCGCAGCCAGTATCTGAGATCTAAGTTCAGTAGTTTCTTCTGGGGGTTTAGTTTTGAACAACAGGACTCTCAATGAAACTGCTATTCATTGTTGAAGCATCATCCAATCTTCATGGTCATGAGAATCCTATTTTGCCCAACCTAGTCACCTTGTTGATGAGCTGTCCATGGTACTACTTTCTTGTTTTGATTTTGACAATGCTTCTATTCTGTGTATGGCCCAGGAAAAGACAAATATCACTCCAAAGCTTCCCTATGAGCTTCCAATCTCTGTTTACCTGCCAACCGCCAATACCAGGGGATATTACTTTATACAAAATAATGTGTGATGCTGATCCTCCAACATATAAGTTGAAATGTTTAAGGTATTTTATTCATGCCTTTATAGCTACCCCCTTATAGGTCATTGGAAGCAGGACTCTGATCCTTATATAATTTGTGTTGAACATGTATTGAGATTCAGAATGCCTACAAATACCTGTTTATTGCTCCAGCTCATGTATTGCAAATACATATGCCTTGATTAAATCATTTTAATTAACCACAGCCAGGTTTTATTTCAGTGTGATGCCTTCACATTGTTTGCATAGGTTCGGTGACATTCAGGTTGCCTGATAAGTGGTAAATAAAACTGTAGGTCAAACTGTACTTGTATGTCTTTCCAACTATTATCACTTCAGCTTTTGAATAACATTTATTCCATAATTAATGGTTGTCAGCCTGTAATTTTCCTCTCCCCTGGTCATGACTTGGAACGCTTCACATTTTTCATTAATTTTCGCAGTGTTTACAACATATACATGCAGTTATGGTTTGTGTGTGTGTGTGTTTATGAAAACACAATTTGTATTTTGTTTACTATTCTGCTCAGGTTTCTTAAAAGGATTTGTCAGGATCTCATCTTTCTTTTTAAAAGCCTAACTTTTATCTATATGTATTTTTGCAAGCATTTTCTTTAGTGTAATAGATGTATTGTTTTCATAAATATTCACATAAAACATTTTTTTTGAGAACCAGGATAGTCAAACAAGTGTTACATATGAAGAAATATGAAATTTAGTGAATAAAGTGCAACATCATGTCTGTGCAAAAATGAGAACCAAAATATTTCTCCATTAGGTCTAATTTTGGGGAAATCCTACATTCACAAAATCCCTACACAGATTAAATATCTGGAAAATAAGTTGTTATGAATACAAGATCTATATATATATTCATTTGAACATGCATCTTTTCCTCTTTGATATTGGCAATACATACTAGACTGATGTATGAAAAACACACATATAAATGTTTATTCTGCAGTGTGAGGAGAATATGGTGCTTCCAAATGTAGTTACAACAGTCATTACCCTGTATCAGCATATCAAATTTGAAATTTGGTTGGAGATGATGGGAGAGACATGGCACTTCACACATATGGAAGCCAATAAGTTGGGGAAAGCTGTTGAAGGGGAAAAAAAGGGAAGGGGGAAATCGACAAAACTTTAGCCTGATGAGGTCTTTGGAATCCAGCCAGTGGTGGGATCCAATTTTTTTTACTACCGGTTCTGTGGGCGTGGCTTGGTGGGCGTGGCAGGGGAAGTGTACTGTAAAATCCCCAGTCAGAGGTGGTATTTGCCGGTTCTCTGAACTACTCAAAATTTCTGCTACCGTTTCTCCAGAACTGGTCAGAACCTGCCCTCCACACATAATATTTGCATTGGAAAAAATGGTCCCTTGGAGGAAATTGAACTTTCTCTCTCCTGCTCACTTCTGTGCCAAATTCATATAGTAGATATAGTAGATTTTAATCAAATGTTGGACATATAGGTCAGGCATACGTCCCTTGTACACAATAGTCCCAATCCTAAGTATTCCATCATTTTTATTTTTGTTTATTTTTATTTCTTTGAATCCAGCCTTCTATCCAGTCTGCATGACTGTTTGTACAAACGTAAAATTGCGGTGAATTATTGGATTTTATATTTAGTACTATCTTTGTTCACACATCTCAAAGATCTCTGTGTTAAGTTTTAATACTCTGTGTTCTTTTTAGCTGAGTTCTTTTTGACTGAATATGCCCTGTGTTGGGAGTGATTTGGATTTGTGTTGACTTGAACTTACGCTGGGTTTAAAGAACTTCCAATTCATAAAACCCTTCCATCAATACTGATGGGGCATATAAGATTTATCCAGAATTTCAGTGGCACAGTATGAGGGTAGGACATATAAAATTCAATTGGAGTCATGTACAGTGTTCTAGGGCTGCCATTTTTAGTCCATTGCTTCACAAATACTGTACCTCCAGATAAATTTTCATAATAAAGCAATTTAATTCACAGGATTCTGTGCAAATAAAAGTGGTGGCTATTAGCAGAGACAATCTAGCTGATAGCAATAGTACTTACACTTATATACCACTTCATATTGCTTTACAGCTCTCTCTAAGCAGTTTACAGAATCAGCATATTGCTCCCAACAATCTGGGTCCCAACACTCCCCAATTCTGGAAGCTGCAGTTCCAAAACATTTGGACAACAACAGGCTTAAGCAAACCATTTTAGAAAGTTTTATTTCATCTCAAAATAATATGATAGTTTACATTCATTAAAAACACAACAAATGGAAACTACTAGAAACATCAATGTAACCTAAAGAAAGCATCAAAGTAGCATATCTTTGTACATTTTTCAGTCTGGGAAGCCAGATAACATGAAATTCCATATTCACCTTTTATCTAAAGGCTCTTCCTCTGTGCCAGGTTAAAGTGTTTGCTGTGAGCCCTTGAGTCGGTAGAAAAATAGGCCACCATAAAATGTGCTGTCCCCATTGCCATTCCCTAATCAAGTCTAGTAAGAAAGCTGGCAAATGGTGTTTTCTTACTGTGGATCAAGTTCAGGAGAAGTATTGCTGGATTCCCATGAATTCATTTCCCCTTCCATCAGGTATCACTTGCTATTAGGAAAGAATGACCATCAATCGGACATGGTTTTGGGTGGGATGAAGTAAATTTGGAGATGCTTAGAACTGTGTTCTTAGACACTTGTCAAGCTCCCCATTTAAAAGGTGGCAGATAAGGGGGAAAGGAATAGAATGAAGTGTGCGGTCGCTCTCCAGGGGTTGCTGTTCAATATAGAGCCACTATTAGTTCTATTACCTGTCAGTGTCTGCCCCACTAGGTACACCAGTCCAGGAAATCAACTCCACAGGAAGGCTAAAAATACTTTGACTGAGATTGGCAATAATAGCAGAAACCTACAACTCTGTGCAATAATAGCAGAAACCTACAATCTCCTCCTCCTTTTTACAGTTTGGTGAATTAGGGAGGTCTGTATCTGAGCTGCTTCCAAATGACATTAGGCGTCCAGAAATTAGATGGCAGACAGATAACAAGCAAGAGGGGTGAGCGCAGAGTGAAGCAGGATAATATGCAAGTTTCTTTTCCCACTAGAGTTGGAAGGAAATGGTGGTTCTGACAATGAGCAGCTCCAGGAATTCTAACCTCATGGCTGACAGCACCTAGAAGTAGCCTGATGATTGTAGTTCACTCTTCCATAATAACAATAATCACCCCGGCACTAGTACCTCAGAAAGTAGAATAGAATGGATAAAATTGATCTTGCTCCTACCACCCTGGAGGACATAAGTAACTGTGGTGCATTGCATAAACAGCCATGGAAATAACAGTTGTGTAAGGCTGGTCCCAGGAAAATTGCCCTGTGGGAGAACCAATGGAGAACTCTTGCACATATTTTATGTTAATAAAAAGGAGGGTGGGGGACAGGGAAGATCCTTGCCTTTTTTACTTTCCTGAGTGCATTGCATTCCTTCTTCTTTCTTCCTCCCCTTTTCAATACTGTTTTAAATAACCTCATTATTCCAGAGAAATAAATGAAGTGGGAGGCACTAGCTGGGTGGAAGACTGGACCCAAATCCCAATGCTATGGGGAACTCTTCAAAATCTCTTCCCTGTTATGTAGCTCCTGACAGGAAAGTGGGAAGGGAGAGCTGTGAGTTGTATCTTACAGTTATGGGTGCTACTGTATATTATAAGGCTGAAGCTACTTGGAAGTCAGATGCACTGTAGCTTGAACAAGTTACTTATCTGCATCACCCCTTCCCCAGCACCCCCTCCCAACAGTTTGTGCATTGTACAACATATGTCCAGAATTTACTGGTGAAAGAAAACAACTGCCCGTTTTATTAATGCTCTTTTGTAAAGGAAAAGGCGCTGCTACCTGATTGTTAATTGATTAACATTGGAGAAATAACCTCATGCATCTTTGTTAACTAATAAGCTAAACAAATTGAATTAAGTGGGGCTGTTCCTTTCCATTGCATTAGGAGGAGGTTGCCTTGGCAGGTTGTGAAATGTGAGCATATTGGAATGACAGCTAGAAATAATTTTATACAACAGCCAGGCAGGCCAATTTGTGCTGATTGTCTAAGATTTTTATTTTATTTTTATTTTAAAAGAGAGAAATAAATAAAAGAAAGAGCCTGGCCCGGAGACTTGAGTAAATCACAAAAGTGATCTCAAGTGAACAGAGATAGATTTCTGGAATATGGTGTGCAATGAAACCACTGACCTTTCTTACATGGGTTCATGTCTTTCTCTACAGAAACAGATGGGTAATAGCATAATGCCGAAATCATGCGCTACATAATATGGACCCCGTGATTGCAGACCTGATTGCTTGCCATATGGTAACTGAAGGGTTGAAAAAGAAAATGGGATGATATGCAAACCTTTTTAAAAAAGCAACATTTTTATGGAATGGCCATTACATTAAAGCCCAAACTCGGCAAATGGAAGAGAAAAGAAAACGCAGTGAATAATGATGAAATAACAAAGCAATAAAGGGGAGAAAGAAGGAGTTGAACCGTACAGTTTCCCCCCCCACCCCTCATTGTTTTCAATATGCAAAATAATGCTTCCTTGAAAGTTGCCAGTAGGTTTGCTTTGTTTTGTCATTCTGTGTAGCATGATAGGCATTCAGTGCAATTTGACGGGACATTAATGCCCTCAGGGCCGAAGCACTACAGCAGGGAACAATGTAGGATTCTGAGTGGCCCAGACAGGAAAAATAAAACAGCAGTGGAGCAGACTCCCAATGAATCAGCTGTTCCTGGCTCACTCATCTCCCAAGCATATTCTGTAATATTTCACCAGTGGGATTAAGGACCCTCTTATAAAGCAATATAGCATTACTATTTTTACAACAGAGAGCACAGCCTTAAATGAAGATCCAGTTATGCTAAGAAACAAGAGGTTGGTCAAAACATTAGCTCACTAAAATATTGTCCAAAACATCAGCTTGTCAACTATGGAAAAGGCATAATTCATAGACATCAAATTGTGTGTTCCTGTGATGACCCAGAGTGTAACACAAACATAACAAAATCCAAAACATAAATAAATGTCCTTTAATGCCTCCAATTTGGCCCCACTGTTCCATAATACTCAGTTGGAGATAAAACGTACTCAAAAATAGTCTTCAAAAGAAAGCAATACAGTCCGAATTTAATGAGCAAATAGAGGTGAAATAAAAAACCAAACAAACTACAATGACGAAATTTCCACAGCGGAACAAGAGTAGTATTTACCAAATTCAAGGAGATAACAAACACAGACTGTTGGAAGGATGCCTACCAAGATAACTTCAGACCAAAATAAAACACGCTTTGTTTCCAGCGTTTGCCAGTATGCAGGTCCAAACTCTTATTCAGTTCCCACACCTGCAGCCCATGAATTGGATC
Organism: Notechis scutatus; assembly: GCF_049901735.1. NCBI lineage: Eukaryota > Metazoa > Chordata > Lepidosauria > Squamata > Elapidae > Notechis > Notechis scutatus. The sequence goes on from NC_142009.1 coordinate 37,529,535, forward strand.
AAGGCCCTCTCCTCCTGAGGAGACCATGTCTCTCCCTTATCCTCTACTTCCTGCGTGCCCTAGGATGGATAGGGGATGGGCCTGGGTCCTCCTCTGACTGCTCAGCCGGCCTCTGCCCTTCCCCAGCCTCCTCCACAACCTCTGGAGCCACACTTCCACTCCCTGCTGGCTGTTCCTCCTCTCCCTCAGAGTCAGTCTCCACCAGGGGCATGACAATTCCTTAATGTCACACAGTTGTTTGCATACCTAGAGAGAAGAAGAGATTGATGCGGCTTTCGCATTTTTGGACACTTTAAAAATGTGTCCCATTATTCTGGTTCTATTCAGAACACCCAGCTATTCTTCCGTGGATTGTTACTCACTACTGTTGCATATATATTCCTCTGTGTGGGCCATTGAGACAGTGTTCTCCTGGAAACTGCCTGAACAAGTCCCTGCAGTTTTCTTGGCAAGGTTTTTGCTATTGCCTCTTTCCTAGGGCTGAGAGAGAGTGATTGGCTCAAGGTCATCCAGCTGGCTTTCTGCCCAAGGTGGGACCTTTGCCTTAACTACTGCACCGAACTGGATCTCACTGTACATGTTAATTACAGTGTGTTGATTCTGTTAGATTCTCTTTGGGATGAATTAGAAAAAGGATTTTGGAGCTCAAAGTCAATATCTTATAATGAAGTTTTCACAATTTGAGAGTCTAGAGATGGAGGAGCCCCCACAAATGTTCCTAGATGCTCTAGAAAATTTTCAAAAATTGTAAAAGTACAAAGGAAACTTATAATATACATGAGTGGGTTAGGAATCACATTAATTATATTTCAGTTACATTAGATTTAAATATCATTGAAATGGAACCAAATTTAGCCAACCTATTTTTAGAGTGTGCTTCCAATCATATCACACAAAAATCCAGCACAGCCTTCAGTTCAGATAAAATTGCGCATCTTTGTTTTATAACCTGGATAGAAAGGAAGGCATTCCTTGCTCCCGAAAACTCAACTGCCAGCACTGATTTCAAGTAAAGTTATTATCTAAAATGAAATTCCCTAAATGTATGTATTGTGAGTATGCACCCGTTGTGGGTGGATTGCAGTCATAGTGTTATATTTTGCCCATAATTATTTTTGTTTCTGCTCAAACTGCAAATGTTTTACTAAAAAAGTATTTTAAAATCTTAGGTACACGCAGTCATTTTCTTTCCAAAATGAGAATATTTTGATATGTTGATATGAACTATACTGCAACCTTCAGGAAACTGTGAAAACTGGTTCATAATAAAGTTCTAGTGTGAGACATGGAGATCAGGTAATTTCATATAGGAATTTACAAAGACTGGTCTGGTTCCCATAAACATAGCATTTTCTCCACCATACCTACAAAATTCATAGCTGATAGCTTTATACAAATTCCTGCTGTTTTGGTCTAAAAAATACAGTAGTGTTGATACAGAAACAAGCACTCCATATTTTTACATTTGATTTATTTTGATATGTAACCTTTTGATTTCAAATATATCTTAATATTAGCTCTATACCCATGCTTCGCTATGAAACTATGTGATTGGGCATAGTTTTTGGGGAGGAAAATAAGGGGAAAAATTGTGCCTCTGCCTACCAGCATCCATCAGTATTCATCTGGCTAGTGTCCTGTAGTGTATGAGAGAGTTGAGGGCTGTTTGGAAACTGAAACATGGAAACTGAAACAGTATTTACTATGTGAGCAAGAAGGAGACAGCAAGGAGCCTGGGTGTAGCTTAGCTCAACTGTTTTGTACTAAAGCTGGTTGCTGCTGTGAAATTAAAAGTGAAACTGAAACTCCTCTCCTCTGCTTGTGTTTTGCATTTGGAATAGATTTCTTTTCAGGTGGGGAGGGGGAGTAGAACTCCTTAGCATCAGAGTGTGTTAATAATAATATACGAAATACTGATGGTCATTTCGAAAAATCCTTTCTTACTGAACACCTAGAAGTCAAGAGGAATATACATGCCAAATTTCAAGGCTTTGTAGGCTTTACTGTTCTGGAGATTTTGTGATGATGTGTGAGTGGCATTTTGCTTTTATATATATAGATTTCAATATGAGCCAAACAACTTTTGGAAGGACAGAAAATAATAATGATCACAATAGAAAAGATAACATCCTTTATGTTAGGAGAAATGGTTAAAGTGTTCCACCACAATATAGTTAGAAAACCCATATATTCTCTTTCTCTCTCTCCCTCTCCCTCTCTCTCTCTCCCCCTCCCTCCCTCCCATCTAATTTATTGGCCACTCATCTTACCATCTTACTCTGGGTGGCTTACAGACATAAAAGTACATCAACATTAAAATAAGAGTAAATTAAAGTCAATATTAAAATTAAGGACATGTGGGGAGAGTGGGGGGTGGAATGGGGGGAGGTGGTATTTGTTGTTACTCGATCAATCACTGTGCTGTTCATGTGGGAAAACCACTTTTTGCCATCACCAGGTTAGAGACTATATGGGCTTAAATTAATCATTTTAGTTTACAAACCAATATTTTTTATTAATACTGAAATATGAAATCAAGTAAATTGATTGATTCATATGGGACTTTTTTAATGAGTTCTGATAATGGTTTGTTTACAGCACACTACTGATGATTGTTATATGAATGATTTATTCAATTACCTCAATAAGTTTATTCAAAATAGTGGTTGAGTTCACACAACCTATTGGAGTAACCTGAAATGAGATTAAATAGTTCAATGTATTGTGGAACCCAGTCGGGGTGGGATTCAAATTTTTAACAACCGGTTCTGTGAGCATGGCTTAGGTGGTGGGCATGGCTTGGTGGACATGTGACTGGGTGGACATGGCTTGGTGGTCATGTTATTGGCTGGGTGTGGCCAACTCAATATCACTCACATTGAGGCACACATCTCCTTGCCTGGCCTCTCATGATTGTGGGGATGCTGCAACAGTCATAAGTGTGAAAAATGGTCATAAGTCACTTTTTTCAGTGCCATTGTAACTTTGAATGGTCACTCCACACAAGCAAAGTACAAGCAAAGTACCAGCAAAGGAGGGGAAAAAAACTCCAGAGAAGTTCCTGAGATAGGAAATCTAGTCCTGCCAAGAATGTAATAAGGGTTAACAGAGAGGCAGTTTCTGTAAGCAACACCAGAATGTTTCCTTCCTACCTTCCTTACAGGATTAGGCCAGTAATTTTTTCTAACAACCAATTCTCCGAACTGCTTAGAATGTTAACAACCGGTTCTAGCGAATAGGTGCGAACTGGTAGAATCCCACCCCTGAACCCAGTCGTTGTGTTAAGCATAATGCATTATCTATTTGGATACAGCAATTGTGTCTTGTTAAGTTGAGTTTAATGTATTATATACACCCACCCACTAATCAATCACATGGATTGGATTCACAAACATGCTAGTCTTAAATGGGCTTGCCTAGCATTTTATTTTTTAATCAGATTTAGATATCTGTCCATCTCCCGAAACTCTGGAAAAAAAAACAATAGTATGTTCAATGTGTCATGTGAACACAGACAGAAAATAAATCTGGATATTCCCACTATTGTTATTATTCAGTTGCTAAGTCTTGTCTGACTCTTCACGACCCCATGGACCATAGCACACCAGGCCACTCATCTTGGCAATGTACTATTTACAATATACAAGGTGACAAATATACAAAGTATTCCAGTATTTGAGGGGCTGCCACAATTTTCCAAAGCATCAGAAGGCAAGACAAGAAACAATGGATTGAAACTAATCAAGGAGAGAAGCAACCTGGAATTAAGGAGAAACTTCCTAAAAGTTAGGACAATTAACCAGTGGAACAGCTTGCCTTCAGAAGTTGCAGGTGCTTCATCACTGGAGGTTTTTAAGAAAAGACTGGACAGCCACCTAACTGAAAGGTATCGATCTGCTTGAACAGGGGGTTGCAGAAGAAGACCTCCAAGGTCCCTTTCAGCTCTATTCTGATTGACTGATTATTGACAATATGCAGCCTTCTCATACTCATTTCCCTATTTTGAACCAATCAGTTGTTCCATGTCCGGTTCTAACTCCTGCTTTTTGACCCACAAATATGTTTCTTAGGTGACAAGTAAGGTACTCCCATCTCTTTAAGAATTTACCACACTTTATTGTGATACACACAATCAAAAACTTGTTCTCAAAGCATATTTCCAGTTTCTAGTTCTTTTTCCTGTTTTAGAAACAGAATTGGAGGAAAAATTCAATGAAATTCAGTTTTTCTTTTTGATCTGAGCCTAGGTGGTGCATGTGTGCAGCACCACAACTGCTATTTCTGCAGATGTCATCCTCCTTCCCTCATGAATAAGCCAGTCTTATACCTCCTGTAGCAGTATGACATTTGAGCTTGATTTTGGCCTGTGTATAGCTTTCCTTTAGTTGCCTGTTTGATCTCATGGTATGACCTTAAAGTCTATGAAAAGAAAATTTCAGTATATTAGAAGAGTAATTGTGGTTTCAGTTTGAAAACTTGATGTTCAGAGATGGTTTTGTCTCTCCTAAACTTTTTGCTAAAATAATCTTTTGACCACTCTTGATGCTGTTAAGAAACAGGAGCATCTGGATAGAATGTAACATTTCATTTAAAAGCAAATTTACATGTGGCTATCCTTCTTCCTTCCTCCTTCCAACCACAAACTGCAAACAAGGATGTTGAAATCTAGGTTTCAGTCATGCATACATTGTAGTCCCAATTCAGATTAACACCCACCATAATTTTTCTCATTTCAAAGTACCTTCCTGATATTTTTTAAATGAGAAGATACATGTTTGTGTACTCTTGTGTGATATTTTGACTGGATAGCTGAATTCTGAAACTGTATATTCAGATACAGATACAGATAGATACAGATACAGATAATCAGAGTTGGAAGGGACCTTGTAGGTCATCTAGTCCAACCCCCTGCCCAAGCGGGAGACCCTACACCATTTCTGACAAATGGCAGTCCAATCTCTTCTGCAGTTCTGCAGTTCTAATATTCCACAGTTCTCCTGAGAAATGTCAAAGTTATGACCCAAGCTCCTTTTTCCTTTTACAAAATGTTAGTCAGGTGTTTTTTCCAGAAAGGTGTTTAAGAAAAAAAAAATCCAGGAAATTTATGAGCAAAATATATTAACAATTCTACAGAGACAGGAAAAGAGGGACAACTCTTGTCTTGCTCTGATCCTCTTGGATCTTACACTGAATGGCAGTGCCTTGTGCATGCTTTCTTTTCACATCTGCATCTTAAATGAAAGACATTTTTGCTCTCTTCTTTGATAAGGAGATATGCAAGCATGCAGACTTCCCCAGTGAATCGCTTCATGTGAAATGGAGCTATAGAAGAGCAGGAAGCATACCGTACATGTGATTCCTGTTCTCTTTGCATCTTCAGAATATCCTAAGACGCCTATATGACAACCTTTTCAGTACAGCAGTAATAAGTTTAGAATCACTTTTGAGAGACTATTCTGACCTACTTAAGAAGAAGCAAGCAAAGCCTGCATAATGTATTTAGGTCAGGCATTGTGTCTGAGCTTCTCATTGCTCTTGTCATCGCTTAGCTTACTGTAGGATCCAGAAAAATATCACTGACATAAATACTTGTTTTAGCCATAGAAATGTAATTTCCAACTGAAACAACAGAGAGAGAGAGAGAGAGTCATAGAATTATCTTCTTTCATTCCAAATTTTATGAGGGCTTAGTGGTTAAGGCATCAGGCTACAAACTCTAGTCCAGCTTTAGGCACAAAGTCAGCTATGTGACCTTGGGCTAGTCACTCAGCCTTAGAAAGGAGGCAATGGCAAACCATTTCTGAAAGGCTGTGCTAAGAAAACTGCAGGAACTTGTCCAGGAAGTCGCCAAGAATTGAACATACTCGAGTTGAAGGGGGAAAAAATATCCAAACTCTAGGATATTTCAACGCTTGGACATAACCATAAATGTGGTTGCTAGAATATGTTCTAGCAACTTTTACCCCCTCTGAAATCCTTGTGATTCTGACTTTTTTTTTCTGCCCTTCAACCTATATTTAGGTAGCTCAACTTAACTGATCAAGTACTAAAGTTTATTTTCATGATTAAGCAGGCAACTGACTATGGCAGTTTTGCTGTGGGTACAGTCTTGCATATAATCATGTGGTTGATGTTATGGCAATTCTATCTGAAAGGGTAGAATCACCCCAGCATCTATTGACCACTTAGGATATGGTGCAGGCACATCCTCTGTCATCAGATCTCTGGCGCTATTTTTCAGAGCCATTCTGCATTGGCCATTCTCTTTTAGATTGGTCTTTCCTTTCGTACTCACTAGGTCTCTGAGCCGAACTAGCTGATAAAAAGTGGCAGTGGTGAAATGCAACTCTTCCCATGCCTGTCAACTGTTGTTCAGGTTTCTTGTGACCAAGGATTTAGTGTGCTTTACAAATTAAACTAGAGCTGCTTCCAGCTATCAGCTGAATCTCCATTATTTGTTGCGTTGAAAACAACAAAATTCTGGACAGGAGTTAAGCAGTATATTAGAACAGCTATAAATTTGTGTCAAAAAAATTCTCTTCTATGTACTGCACAGGAGAACAATACCACATCAGAACTGATTATTTGGCTCTTGCCTGGGATCAATCCTCATACAAGGCACAAGGGATCTTATTGGGTATTTGATCATTGGACCTTGTTTCACCCATGACTACAGTTGGTATTCATACTCAAACTACTACCTCTTTGCTAAACTTACACCATTGTAAAAAAAGTTATTCTCAAGGTAAGCATGAGCTACTGATCTCATGGGTAGATATGCCATTGCTTTCTTCCTAGAAGTTAATGTTCCAATCTAGTTTATAAAATTCCTTAGTAATTTCCCATTCAAATATCTATTAGTCCCCAAGTCCTCTTAGCCTCTGAACAGTATGCTATCCTCTGACCTTTACTGGTGAATACACTTGTAAGATATTTCTAAGGATTATTTAAAAAAAACAGGAGAGACAACTTGGTGAGTATAGTGGCTTAAGTAATGAACTAGGACTAGGGAAATTAAAAGTCATCAAGCCCACCAGGAAATTCTGAGCACAGGAGATTGGAAGGGTACTTCAAAGCGGTGAAAGAAACAAAATGGGGAAATATGAGAGAGCTATTAGATTTGGTGACCATGATCTAGCCCAGCATACAGCATCCCCAAAAGTCTACATCAGTATAAGAGAACTATGCTTAACAGTACTGTGTAATGAAGAGTATTAAGTTGTTACTTTGGAATCTGTGTTAAAAATCCTCTAAGAAAAAACACAATGTCATAAATAGACCTTTTTAACTATCATAACCCATGGATCCTTACCTGTCATATCTATTCTCATGAATGCATGCTGATAATTACAATTCTTTTGATTTATATCATTTTACACTAGTCATCACTGACTTACATATGTCAATTTAATGGCTATTCAACTGAGTTGGAGACTTCTTGTGAAGCACTTCAGCATTTCTTCTTTGTTTTGAGCATCCTAAGGGATATGATATTCCCAGTGAACTATGGTCATCTCACTGTTCATCACTAACTCTCTATTTCGTTTATAAATACCCTGTTCCTCCAACAATACAGCCTCCCCCAATAGGAAGTCCCAGCATGTTTTATAGGCATGAAATGAAATTAAGCCCCTCCCCCCAAATTAAGGCCTATATTAAAACATGCGAAATGGGGGGAATGGTGGGGGGGCTTGCCATTAGGAAGTACTTTTGTTGCACACCTGGATATGGTGCTGCCTGTGTTGACCCTGATATGAAGTGCCCCACCAATGCCGAGGTCAACATCCAAGCCGTCACCGCCCGCCTGAAGATGCAAGTGGGGGGAATTAAGTCACCCCCGAAAAGACGGCCTAGCCATTTTTGGGGGGCTCAAAAAAAAATAAGACCCGGCCTTATTATATGAGAAACACGGTATATTCAAAAAATAATACAATTCTTAAAGAACGAGATAGTTTTCAGTTATCAGTAGTAAGCGGAACTTAATCAGTCAATCAACCTTTATTACAATCAAAGACCAGCATAAGGAGAGAAGTAGACAAAATAAATTAAAAACATAAAAATACAGAAGTAAAAATTACATACAAAACTAAAAACTTCTTTAAAATCTTTAAATAGTCTAGAAAAATATATGTGGAGTCTATGTGCTCATTAAAACTGATTTGTGGCATAGGTCATATTCTGACATATTTTAAGTACTGCTGCATAAAACCTAAGAATGTTGTAGCAGGGTTAGTCTGAGAGCAAGAGATTTAAAATTGTCCTGTGCATCCTTGGTTTTTATGAAGTACTGGTAAATACTAAAAGGCTAATATGAATGTTTTTAAAGGATAGACATTGGAGAAGTACATATTTCATCGTTTCTGTATCACCAGAGCCACATGGACAAGGGTAGGAGATCTTCCTGCATCAAACTTCAAAGACAGCTGAAGGGGAGAATATGACATTATGACTAAGTAAAGTACTGTGGGAAGCCACCTCTCTCCTAGAAGAATGAAATGTTTTGAGAAATATTAAAAAGGCAGAATATTATATTTCCCTGGATAAGAAATGGAGAAACATGCTCTTCGAAAGCAGCCCCCACCTTTCTTAATAGCCCTCAGCAGATGTCAGCACTTAAGAGATACAGAGCTTATTGAAAGAAGCCAGGTATCTAGGTAGCTCTATTCATAAGCACATAGCCCTCACCTAAGAGCCAAAACAGGGCAAAGCCCTTAATTATTGAATCACCCTCAGAAACTTCAACCAAACTTAGCCCAGACAATCTATAGAGTCAACTATGACCCCTACATAACCCCTACAACAGCCAAAAGAATACATGTTCTTGCACAGGAACAGGAAGCTCAAGTGCAAAGCCCAAGAGAAGGTATAACTCCCCCCCTCCACTCTCAGCTCCATGTAGTCAGCTGCTCAGAATCACACATGCTTGGTGTTCTGCTTTATCAATAAATGGACCCTCTTTCCAATAAATTTCCAGCCTCCATTTTGTCTCCAGTGCCTTTCTCCCAGCTTGGAACTGAACCAGATGGATATTTCTTCCCACAATACTTTAATGATTAGGTACTTCAAGATTTGTTAAATAGGGCATAGGAGAGACAAAGTGCCTGTTGGATTCACTGGCAATAAAAGTTGGAATCCAACTGATGCTCTGTGACCGCTACATGCTGTTTAATGAGAGCTTTGGCTTGATCATATCCCATGCTAAGTAAAAAACCTGGAGCTGCTCATTTATTTCTGTGCTGTTCTTTCTGTTCTTTCCCCAGTTAGTGATCCATAAAAGGACCTCTCTTATTATCTCATGATTGTTTCATTTGCTCAGAAATCTTAGGTGAGAGACTTGAGTTTGCTCAGGTGAGAGACTTGTTAAAAGACTTTCAAGTAAATAATGGTTATTGGACAAGTTTACTGAAACTTCTTCAAAAATTTAAAATGTTGATTTCTCAGTCTTCAGTTAGGTTCCAGAATAGTTCCCAGAGTCATTTGTGGTGAGATGGGGGCAAATAAATTGAATAAATAAATAAATAGATTGCAGATCAATAAAAAATATGATTATTGTGTTTTCAGGCTTATAGCATAGACAGATACAATATACTGTACACACAGATACACACTCTCTCTCTTTCTCTCTCCCTCCCTCCCTCCCTCCCTCTTTCCTTCTCTCTCACACACATACTCACTCACACACACACGGAATATTTGGAAACTGAAAAGAAATCTATGCTCTTTAAATATAGCTTTTAATGGAAACGTAATTGTGAAAGGAGTATTACTTTGCTGCTGAAAATTGTTATTTTAAAATGTAAATGTAAAATATTCAGCTTATGTTGATGTTATACATCATTTAGGTAGAGTTTTTACATGAACATCAAAAAACTGCTTGTCAGATCTTAGAAATGCACGCCAGGAAATCTGGTCTATCCTAAAGTGGACATAAATAAGTAGAATTTCCCGTTTCAGAAATCAAGTTGTTTTTTTTAAACTATTTTTTATTCTTGCTTGGTAAAGTTACAATTAATTAGTCATTCCACCAATGTATCTGGAATAGATACAGTTTTCAAGATCTCTTTTTAAACATTTATTGTCAGTGTTCCAACCAAACTTTCTATCTCAGATCAGCATTTATTAGATAAGTCATATTGGCACATCTGGGAAAACCTGAATCTGAAATCCTGCATTTTCCCCTGCTAAATTAAACTCACATCCAACCCCCTTACTGATGACCCACAAGCCACACTCTCCAATCCACCTCCATTCTGCACTCCTGCCAAGTCTGGTCACTCCCCTCCAAACTCCAGCAATGCAACCTTGAGCTCTGGCAAAAGAATGTTGTTGTGGCTATCCTCCCTTCTCCCTCGTCGGTCTCATTCCCACGATTACCTATCTTCCCTTGTGGCAGCCCCAAATCCAATTCAAGATGGATGGGGGGCTGACATTTATATTATTGGATCTCTATTCTATCTCCTGGCCCTATGCTTGTATTATATGCTTTCATTTAATTAGAAGTTTTTTCATTTAGGTTATTTCAAACTTTTACTGCTTAAGAATACAGGTAGTCCTTAACTTACAACAGTTTGTTTAGTGACTGTTCAAAATTACAACAGTATTGAAAAATGTGATTTATGACTCTTTTTTCAAAATTACGACCTTTTGCAGCATCCCCATAGTCACATGATGAAAATTCAGATGCTTGGTAACTGGTTCATATTTATGACTGTTCCTGTGTCCCAAGGTCATGTGATCACTTTTTGTGATCTTCTGACAAGCAAAGTCAATGAGGACGCCATATTCACTTAACAACTGGATTATTAACTTATCAACTGCAGTGATTCCCTTAACAACTGTGTCAAGAAAGTAGGGCAAAACTCACTTAACAAATGTTTCACTTAACAACATAAATTTTGGGCCCAATTGCGGTCATAAGTCAAAGACTACCTCATCGATTCACTATCAGCTCTTCTACAGAGAAAACAAGTGTAAAAGATGAATTTAGTATCTCTGCAAACTCTTTATCCTTCGTTAGGTTTGTTTTTCCAATTTTGTTACTATTAAAATGCTTCCTTGTCTCATGTACTTCTGAACAGGTTACAATGAACTGTTAAATAAGAATAATGTATAAAACATTAAAATGCAATAGATATAAGTGGCAATTTTAAAGGGCTGGGACATAAATAAGTGTTGAATTTCCTCCTAGAACGTAACAAGAATTCCAGTGGTCATTTATTCCATAATACGGATCATATCATTGTCAAGACCGTTACACTGTGGTTGTTGATATCAAACACATTTGTGACAGGATCTGTAAAAAGTTCCCCACTGATGAACTATGATGGTGGAGTGGACTATCTAGGAGTAGTGGCTATGTAAATATCTTGAGCTTAAGTCACATAAGGCTTTATACATTATTTGTGAGCATTTTGTATTGATTTTGGAAGGACCCATAGATCGATAACCTTGTTTCAATGAACATTTCATGAAAATGTTCGGTATCTCAAAGAATTTTGAGATTATTCACTGTCATCATTATTAACCATCCAACTTGCTGCATTTCAGCTGAATTTCAGTTTCTAGAATGTCTTCAAGGGTCACTTCACAAAGGTTATATGGCAATCATAGGATTTGAGATTATCAAGCTTGTCTTCTTTATTTTATGCCTTTATTTTATGCATTCATCTCTTTTGTTCTCTTAATTTGACCTATTTCATTTGCTGTTTTTTTTTGATACTGCTTATTAATCCTCTTGATATCCAACATACATTCTAAGTTTAATTTCCAAGCGTTTATGAGGATTTGACTCTCATGACATTCCATTACTGTGTTTATCTTGCCATTCTCTTAATTGAAAAGATGCTCCTGTTTCTGGAGTCAAATATGTGGAGGGTGAAGGATGTGTGTTTGTGTTTATTTTCATCGTCATGGTCATGATGTGCACTGACGATGGTGTTTGATTTCGTTGTACGAGGTGCAATGTCAATAAAGTAAACTAAACTAAACTAAATGATGTCCTCTGACTTTTTGAAAATATTCCATTAAATAGTTCAACCACATTGGCATTTCTTAATCTGTCCTGAGTGTCACATGATTGAATCCATGGTGGCTCCCTCTCTGCTTAGAACTATAACCAATTTTAGGACACACACTTTCATCATAGCACTAAGGAATGGGTTCCTTTTATAAGATCATTTTCCACTTTATTAAAATAATATCCTTATTCTTAGAGATCTTTATTCTCCATGACAACCAAGGATAGCAGCATGTCACTAATTTGGGGAGTGCAAGATTATCGTATTTATGGCTCTGTACAAGCTTTGTCAAACAAGCATCTCTGCCCGGCTTGCTTTCTCCTTGCTGGGAAATGTGGCATGAATTTCTTCCCAGGAAGTCCAATAATTCATTGTATTAAATGCATGCATAAACAGTGGCTACTTTCACATATTGTACTAAGCTAAATATGTTTTTGGGGGGGTTAGCTTGGTGTCTTAGCCCTGACAATAATGATTTTAAAAACAATATTTTGAACAAATTTTGTAAACCAGACCGCTATAGCAGTGGCAGGATTCAATTTTTTTTACTACCAGTTCTGTGGGCATGGCTTGGTGGGTGTGGCTTGGTGGGTGTGGCTTGGTGGGTGTGGCAGAGGAAGGATACTGTAAAATCTCCATTCCCTCCCCACTCCTGGGGGAAGGTTACTGCAAAATCCCATTCCCTCCCAACCCTACTAGCCTGCTTTCCAGCTCCGTTCTCCTGGGCAGGGCAACAAAAGAAGACACAGTTGATCAGCTGGGACAGAGAATAGATGGGAGCGGGGCCAGTCAGAGGTGGTATTTGCCAGTTCTCCAAACTTCTCAAAATTTCCACTACTGATTCTCCAGAACTGGTCAGAACCTGCTGAATACCACCTCTGCACCATAGCTTGTTCACAAGTCATGACTCAGCGTGATATGGAAAGCCAGTCATAATATAGTATATAATTACACAATACAGTATGTCATTTCAGATAAGCAACTTCTATTTAATATTAGATGGATAGTTTGTAAATGTACTATACTTATTAGATTACTGCATTTAAAAAATAGCTATAATGATTAAGTAAAAGAGAAAGCTATTGGTGGTTCTCCCAAAGGTGCTTTTATTTCCCAAGAGGCAACTGGCTCAGAGTTGAAGAAACTTCTTGGATAAGGAGCCAAATGTCTTCAAAGAAGAACCAGAAAGTCCAGGTTTTTTTCCTTGGGGAAAAAAAAACACCATTGGGACAACCATGGCCTGGATGACTGAGGATCTCCATAGACATGTTGGTAGTTCCGCTGGAATGCCAAGGGCTGAGTCATTAGGATCATCATTCAGTGTATCTTTGCAATACTTTTACACTTTTTTTTAAAAAAAAAGTATCCTTAAAGCTGAACCAAAGTACTAAAGGTAAAAATAAAGGTTTCCCCTTCGTAATTGTATCTAACTCTAGGGGACTTGCTCATCTCCATTTCTTAGCTGAGGGAGCCAGCATTGCCTGAAGTCATTTCCATGGTCATGAGGGCAGCATGGCTATATGCCAAGGCACATGGAACACTGTTAGCTTCCCATCTATTTATCTACTTGCTTTTGCATGTTTTTGAATGGCTAGGTGGACAGGAAAATAGTGAGAGCTCATCCTATCGTGTAGCACTTGGGTCTCAAACCCGTCCTGTCAGCTTTCAGTTTCTTTAACCACTGAGCCATCGCACCAAAGTCTTTTATATGGGACTATGAACCATTTATACACTTTTGCTTTTAAATTGGATTTGTAAACAAGTTTTGCAACTTAGTAAGGATTGTACTATATCCTTTGTAGATGTGAGTGATCCTGTTATGGCAATGTTTGGCAATGTTTCCATGGAACAGCACATAGCCACTAGGCCAATGCAGCCATTTCTGCTTCTGGAGAATATGAGATTCTAAGCATATTTATTTATTTATCAAGTTTGTTACGCCACTGCAATCACAAGCGTCTTGGTGGCTCATAGGACAAAGAAATACAAAATGAAAAAACAGAGAAACAAAACATTAAACTCAGCAAAATATGTAATGTCGGGCCCTAAATCCCTCTGGGAAAGTTCTATCTTCAGCTTTTTCCAGAAGGATGACAATCTTAGGGACAAATGGGTCTCCAATGGGAGGTTATTCAGAGGCCAGCCCTATCTCTGACAAACAATGTTTCTAGGGAGTACCCCTAGAAGTGCCCCTAACATTCTGGAGTATCCCATTGCAATGGAAAGGACAGACCAATTCTAATGGGGACATGCAATTCTTCAGTGTCCAGGTGCCAAGTGATAGGTTAATACCAGCAGTTTAAATTGTACCCAAAAGCTAACAGGCAGCCAATGTATGACCCCAGTTCAAGACTAATATCTGCCCCCCAAAATCCACATCTCTATGCAAATGGACCATGGCATTTAAAAAGTTTTCAAGTAGTCTCTAAAGGCAGCCTATCCTGTTTCAGTCTACGTGCACAACACACAAGTATTGTATTGACAGTCCAAGCCTTAATGTGAATTCCCGAGGTTCCCACTTGCACCCAAGGCAAAGTCCTATTTAGTTCAGCTATGCTCAGGCTAGGAAACAAGGATGCCAAATTTATCAAGGCAAGAGACCGCGAAGTCCACAATTCAGGCCCACCTGAAGTCCAAAGTAATGAGTTCAAAATCCATGAGCAAGACCAAAGTCCAAAATGCAGCACAGTCCAGAGTCCAGGAAAATCAAAGTCACAAAGGCAAGCATGCACAAGGCAGAATGGATAGTAGTTTCCTTGGAAAGTTTCAACCAATAAAAGCCTGACAACTAATTCTTTATAGCTATCAGTACTCTATCCTTTAATAAATTTTAAAACCCTTTTGATATTGACTTTACCTAATCATGCATTCCTCCCATTCATTATTTTTTAATGAATGCCTTCCATCTTGTTTTATTCTGGAATAATTTTATAGTTACGTCCACCTGCTACAGAATTAGTGGTTAAGAAATGCTGTTAATAAACAATCATCTGTATTTATCTGTAACTCTATGTAGCTAAGAAGACCCACTAGTATCACATAAAGAAGTTGGTGCTGGGACAAATATATTTAGCATTCCTTCTGAAAAGTGTCAAGCCATGACTTGTATTTTGTCAAAGGAATCTATGTAGAAATCAACAAGCAAAGCTTGTACATTCTTGCAAATACTAATATGTCAAACTGTTAGACAGGAATAATAATTCTGACTGAAAGTGCATGATAAACAAGTTTGAAGCAACTTCAGTATGAAGATAACAATGATAACAATGATAACAATAACTGATAGTAACCTTGACCTCATGAATATTTCCTGACTGCAAGAACAGAAGATTTCAGGCAAGCTCAGAAGAACCTGCATTCCTGAATCTCAACCTGCATGTTAAAACTCTCCTCACTGTTATAGATAGTAATTTCTCTTTTCGGAAGAACAAGAGACATTGTCCAGCAAAAAATTAGTGAGTAGTTCTCATTTACAATATTATATTCTAAACGTATCTGCACAAATGAAGCACTGAAGATATAAGCGGAAAGGGTGCAAATGTACTGTCTGCTTGTTGAAATTGTTTATTTATTCATTGTTCTGTTTAACTTGGATACCACTTATTTCAGTGAGCTGATCATGGTGATTTATGGAAAAAATATAAACATCAACTGTAACAGTATATTTTATAGCCACCCAAAATCATATATATGAAATGGTTATATCAGTTACAATAAATAAATTTCAAACATATATAACCTTAAAACTTCCATGGTAGGCTTACAAACATTAAAAACATTTAAGATGAAAAACAACAACAAAATAATTGTGTCCATACACCAGGGAAAAGGCCTACAGAAGAGATCTGCCTTTAGTTGGTTCCTGAATGTTGGGGGCACGGGGAGGAGGATAATATCAACCACAATTTGTCTTGAAATGATCTGGCTGGAAAATATAGTCCCGGAGGCATCTGGGTACCAAGTCATTAATTATAACCTATATTTTCTCCAGAAAGTTGTATCCTTCAACCTACAAAAAAAAGGTCAGGTCAGATTAAGTCAGACATGGAATGGCCCAAAGCCACTAAGTGAGGATTCTATGCTGACATGGTAATCCCATCACAATATATCTCTTTTTCCTGATATTGGATGTTACTGCTGCTGATCCAAGGTTGCCTCCATACCAGTCTGCCTTCCACTTACATGATTTATCCTGGCATCAGGCGTTCGCACCAGTGGTGCCAGACTGCTATGGAATCAGTTATTTGGTTTGATGATAGAACTGTAGAAAGAGAAAGATGTAGTTATGATACTGGCAATCTAATATTGGTGGCCAATCCAGACTGATATTTCAGAATACTTTGGATTAATTATGGGCTTCTCCAGCTCCCCAATTCTTGTGTTCTCCAGATGTGTTGGAAATGCATGGAATTCCAACTAGCAGTTGGAGGATTATTGGACTTGAAATCCAACACTGGGACACCAGGTTGAGGAAGACTAAGGAAGTTCATCCCAGATTTTAACTATTGAAAATGTAACAGGCTTTTTAAAAGAAAGGGTAGAACCAAAACATTATGTTCTGCCTCCAGAATCCTATAAGTCTCAGGTGCTCATAATACAAAGAGATGACTAACAAGGTAAGATGTTCTCCTTATATATGAAAACTTTGCACTATTTAATTGCCTCTTCCTTGTGAATTAACTATTTCTTACACTACCAGGAAACGGTATCAAAAATGCCATTTTCTGTATTTTTCAGTGTTGTTGGTAGATGTTGTACAGTAGTATAAACATATTGTGAAATTCAATAGAACATTATTGAAGCAGGTTCAGCATAAGACATTAAAAAATAAACAAATTCTTTATATGTTTCCAAATCTGTGTAGAATTAGTGGTAGAATCAGATCCCAGTCTCTTCTTAAGAAAGAGAAAAGGGGGCTCTTTGTTGTTCCCATATGTGGGCTTAACCGCATTTGTCTGTATATTTTGAGGAAGAATGTTTTAAGATCCATACAAATCCTAAAAATTGCCTTGAACTCACTTGGAACATATTTTGCTGTCAAAGGCTTGTTACTGATTGTGCTGGTCTTTTTTCATTTTCCAAAAGAATTCACTAACTGAAATGTACAAGCTTAAGAAACAATCTCTAACAAATGTTAAATAATACCCTTGGCAGAATGTCAGTGCAGGATGAGGTGATTCAAAAACTTATTTGGAATGTGTGCATATATATAGTTGCTAAGGGAAAAATTGACAGTCAACCCGATGACACAAAGAAGAGAGTGAAATCCGTTTGTCACGCCAGATTTTGATTTCGTTATAGACATCTTTTAGTGGCATTTTGATGCCAGTAATTAAATTGCTAATTATGTCTTTCTGTTGCAGTGGTCATGGTTTTATTATTTAATTGCAGCAAGTTTTGCTCTCACCACAAATGGTAGTTTATTTTATTTTATTTATTTATTTATTTATTTATTTATTTATTTATTTATTTATTTATTTGATTTGTCAAGGTATACAGGTATAAGAATAAACAAAAAGAAACAATAGGACAGGGACGGTAGGCATGATTGGAGCACTTATGCACGCCCCCTACAGGCCACTTAGGAAGGGGGTGAGGTCAATAGTAGACAGTCTAAGGTTAAAGTTTTTGGGGTTTGGGGAAGAAACCACAGAGTCAGGTAGAGTATTCCAAACATTGACCACTCTGTTGCTGAAATTGTATTTTCTGCAATCAAGTTTGGTGCGGTTAACCTTGAGTTTGTATCTATTATGTGCTCTTGTATTGTTATGATTGAAGCTGAAGTATTCATTTGCAGGTAGGACATTGCAATGTATGATTTTATATACTATATTTAGATCGGACCGAAGGCGGCGTATTCTAGATTTTCTAGGTCTAGAGTTTCAAGTTTTCTAGGTCTAGAGTTTCTGGTGGCATAAGGTATTCTGCAATGAGTAAAGGAGCGGAGGACTCTTCTTGTGAAATATTTCTGGACTTTTTCAATTGTGTTTATATCAGATACATGATATGGGTTCCAGATTGATGAGCTGTATTCAACTATATAGGTCTAGCAAATATTTTGTATGCTCTAGTTAGTAGTGTGATATTACCAGAGAAGAAGCTACGTAGGATTAGATTAACAACTCTTAATGCCTTTTTTGGCTATGTAGTTACAGTGGGCTCTAGCACTTAGATCATTAGAGATGAGTACTCCAAGGTCCTTGACAGAATTTGGATCCTCAACAAGGTATTGACTATTTAGCTTGTATTTTATTTTCTGATTTTTTTTTTGTAAGACGGAGCATTTATTTGTTGAGATTTGAAGTTGCCATTTGATTGACCATTCTGATACATAGTCAAGGTCTTTTTGGAGGGTAGTAGTATTGTCTGTGGTGTTGAATAGCTTTACATCATCAGCGAAGAGAAGTTTAACCTTGGTGAATGTTGCTCTCACGTTACTTTCCATATGTAAAGGCTTTGTTGTGGCATTATTAGCAGCTGGGATTTAGCCAGAATAAAAGCAGTTCAGAATTCTTTGCTGTAAATAAAGCTCTTGTTTTGTGAATAAAGACCAGAATTTTTTTGGAGGGGGGGAGCAACTGGGATGGAGAGCTTTATAATGGAAAGAGAAAATGGTCTTTCAATAATACACACACACAGAGAAAATCACACAGTACCACAACTCAGCCCATATAGCGAACACCAAGCTGCCTTGCAAAAATGGAGAAGAACCGAAGTCCATTTTTCCATTGGTATTTTTTTTCTGTTTCTTCCTCTATGTTTTAAAAGCATTTGAATACAGTTCTGTTGCCTCCTTTATTCTTTCTTTTCCTTTACTTTTGAAATTTTGGGGTTTTTTTTCCTCTTCTTTCTCAATCCGTTTCAGTGCATTTGTTAAACCCCTCCCCTTCATTGATGTTATTTTATGCAAGCCACAATATTTTTTTTCATCTTCCTTCACTAAGATTGCCTCTTTATTTTATTTTGAAATATTTGTATATTTATTTCATTAAATGAGATAATGCTTTTTCTTATTAACATAATTTCCAGTACATTAAACATATTTCTCCACAGACAGAAGAGAGGAATCAAATTAAATGACAGTTAAATCATTTGCAGCCATTTCAACTATTAAAAGAAATAAAAATGCTTCTATTTTCTCCCCTCCCTCCATTTGCGATCACGAGATGGGTGCCGTAAAGGCAAATGAAATACTAAAGCAAAAGGAGAGGAAACATAAAGAAATAATGACTGACTTACTGCAGTAATACCACTGAGAGGGGGGAAAATTGCTACAAATGAAAGGGAAAAATAATATAGCTGTTTTCAAAGTTATCAAAATTCATTTTTTATTGATGAGGTCCATGCAATTCTAATACTAAGTAAATGGCAAAGAAAAAAAAATCAATGCCATAAATACTGGATGCTGAAAGGCGAAATAAATACTTTGTGTTTGGAGGGCCATTATTCTAAATAGCTTTAATTTTTAAATAATTTATACTTCAACATGTATTACTGGGGGGGGGGGGGAGAATATAACAAAGGGCCACACTGCTGCTTTTTAAAACTGACCAGGCATAGGAAAAAAATGCACTACTCTTAGTCATAGGCATGCATTATTTTTAAGATATTTTGTCCCTTTATAGTCAACCAGGATTGAATCTATTCTGTTAGTTTAAAAGAAAAAATACAAATTCAGTACCTTATTCTAAGATGCCTGGCAACCTCTAAATTTATAGAGGTTTATCCAAAGATTAATTACATGGCTTTAAGAAGTAATATAATAAATTCTCTAAGGATTGGGCAATCACGTGTGGGCTGCAAAACTCCAGATGACCAGCAGGTGGTAGAAAGGAGATTCCGAAATCTCTATTACACTGGTGGCTAATCTTTTTCAGCTCCTGTGCCAATAATTGTGCGCATGCTCGCTTGTGCGCACTTGCATACCAGCACCCAGAAGGCAATGCATGCTGCCCCCCCATGCCCCTGCGCATCCGCACGTGACCCCCGTTGTGCGCCATGCATCTCTGCACATGCACACGCAACCCCTCCTTGTGCACCATGTGTTTGCGCATGCGCATGCAATTCCCCCCTCAGCACCGTGTGTCTCTGCGCATGCATGCATGTTTCCCCCTTGTGCGCCCTGCGTCTGTGCATGCATGTGAGATTTCCTTGCACACAGCACATCTGCGCATGCATGTGCAACTCCCCTCTCATGCAGCACATCTGCGCATGCATGCACAATGCACATCTCTGCGCATGTGCGCATGTCTCCTGCGCATCCCCTTCCATCCCTGCATATGCACGCCAGATACCCAACAATCAGCTGTTGAGCGGTGGTGCATGCGCGTATGCGCAGTGGGGCTCTTCCAGGCAACCTCTCGCATGCTGGGGGAAATGGTTCTGCTTGCCACTTCCAGCACACATGGCATAGGTTCGCCAACACAGTTCTATTGTGTCCAGACCTTTGGAGTCCCAGATCTGAGCCCTAAATAAGGCTAGCAATGATTTCAAATATTTTTTTCCCCTCAGGAGCCAATCAATAACAGTTATTTGGTTCTTGTAATTGTGGTAATGCACTATGTATTGACTTTTCATAAGCAGTTGTGAGACAACGATGTAGTGCAGGAGTGAAGCCCCCCAACAAGTGGACAGGAACTGAACAGAAACGTCTAAATTTGGTTTAATGCAATTTAAGTTACGTGAATACAACTAACATGATTTGCTGCTAGCCTTGGAACTTTAGGCTTTCTATTCCTGATGTAATGTCTAATGTGTTCAATTTTAGCTACTCCTCAGCTGGTCATTTAATGCTTTTAATGCTGTATGCCAAAACAAGATGGGTGGCATATATATTTAATAAATAAATAAAATCATTCACAGACTTATTACTTGACAATTATTTATTTATTTATTTTATTTATTTATTTATTTGATTTGCCAATTGTTTACAAGATAATAAGTATAAGTGTATACATAGTTGTGAATACATGAAATGGGTACATATAAGAAAAATAAAAGAATAAGAGAAACAATAGGACAGGGACGGTAGGCACGTTGGTGCGCTTTATGCACGCCCCCTACAGACCTCTTAGGAAAGGGGTGAGGTCAATAGTAGACAGTCTAAGGTTAAAGTTTTTGGGGTTTGGGGAAGAAACTACAGAGTCGGGTAGAGTATTCCAGACATTGACCACTCTATTGCTGAAGTTGTATTTCCTGCAATCAAGTTTGGTGCGGTTAACTTTGAGTTTGTATCTATTGTGTGCTCTTGTGTTGTTATGGTTGAAGCTGAAGTATTCATTGACAGGTAGGACATTGCAATGTATGATTTTATATACCATGTTTAAGTCAGACCGAAGACGGCGTAATTCAAGGTTTTCTAGTTCTAGAATTTCAAGTCTGGTGGCATAAGGTATTCTACAATGAGTAGAGGAGTGGAGAACTCTTCTTGTGAAATATTTCTGGACTTTCTCAATTGTGCTAATATCAGATACGTAATGTGGGTTCCAGACTGATGAACTGTATTCGAGTATTGGTCTAGCAAATGTTTTGTATGCTCTGGTTAGTAGTGTGATATTACCAGAGAAAAAGCTACGTAGGATTAGGTTAACAACTCTTAATGCCTTTTTGGCTATGTAGTTGCAGTGGGCTCTAGCACTTAGATCATTAGAGGTGAGTATTCCAAGGTCCTTTACAGAGCTTGGGTCATCAACAAGATCTTGACTATTCAGCTTGTATTTTATTTTCTGTTTTTTTTTTTTTTTTTTGCCAATATGTAAGACAGAGCATTTATTTGTTGAGATTTGAAGTTGCCATTTGTTTGACCATTCTGATACATAGTCAAGATCTTTTTGTAGGGTAGCAGTATTGTCTGTGGTATTGAATAGCTTTACATCATCACACAATTGCTCTTAATATGATCACAGAGGTCATTTATGTAGAGTATGAAGAGAGTTGGTCCTAGAACACTGCCTTGGGGAACACCACTATTGACAAGTACTGGATTTGATAGGATGCTCCCAATTTTGACCATTTGTTGTCTGTTTGACAGGAATGCTTCTATCCAGTTATTCAGTTGTCCAGAGATACCATAGGATTTTATTTTTAGGAGTAGTTTGTCGTGTACCACTGAATCAAAGGCTTTACAGAAGTCTATGTAGATTGCGTCTATTGCTTTGCCCTGGTCGAGTTGTGTCGTCCATATGTTTTTGCAGTGTAAGAGTTGCAGATTACAGGATAGTTTTTTTCTGAAACCAAATTGTTTAGTGGAGAGTAGGTTATTTGTCTCTAAGTGGAGGATGATGGATTGGTTAATAATTGATTCCATGACTTTACAGGTGACGCAGCATAAGGAGATTGGCCTGTAATTTTCAACTAGGCTTGGGTCTCCCTTTTTGAAGATGGGGATGACTGTGGCTTGTGACCATAGGTTAGGCAAGGAGCTGGTCCTGAAAGATTTTTCAAAGATTATGCTTAGAGGTTTGGCATGTCTAAGGTTAGATTGCACATGGAAGGACATTTAGAATTTTTGGGCAAGTTAGTGGAGTTGCTTGTAGGACACTGGAGGCTTCAATTATTACCCAAATAATTATTCTGCAATGAAGGTAATTGACATGACATTCAGTGCCTTAGCCTTAATAAACGATAAATTAAACCTGCAAGGTGGCTGTATGAGATTAAGTTATGTTTCTTCCCTGACTTTCTTGGGTTTTATCTGCTTATTTTATCTCTTTTACCTGTTTACTTTCAATGCTTATTTTATTTATTTTGAGGACTGTTGTGGAGCTTTTAACTGCTGAGTGTTCTATGTACTCTGGGTGGCTATATATACAGTATATATACCCTAACAATAACCTTAGTTGTGGAGTAGATAATTATGATTCTGAAGCAACAAAACTTAGCTCTCTACAAGTTTTGAAAGAGTGGCTGTTGATTAAGGCTGTGCAATGCTTCCTGTTCAATTCCAAAAAAGTGTTTCAAATCATATGGGAACATAAACATGACGCCTGTTGCAACATTATAAAACAACAGCACCCCCCCCCCCCCATGGCCATCAGACCAACAATGTTGGCAGCAATCTGCAGTGACTTCAAAATGATGGCACGAGTGTGGTGTTGTCATTGTGTACATGCTTCAATTATGTACCTGCATCCCAACATCTGACACAAGTGTGTAAATTATGGCATTTGCAATGTCAAGATACACATTTTGCCGTTTGCTACAGATGCCCAGATAGCAGACAAGAAGTAAGTAGACTTGATTCCTGGAAAATACATGTCTGCTTTAGCGGTGTTGGAGACAAGTGCTACTATGTTCACAGTCCATTTAAATGCCCCTTTTCTTTTATTAAAGTTTACAAATACAAAGATAAAAAAAGCCTAATACAAACTAACAAGAATGTAAAAAACAAAAAATGTAGAGGAAAAAAAAAGAACAAAAAGGAAAAAGAGAGATAAGTAAATGATTCCTCACTCCTACAAACCTTCTTAGCATCTAAAAAGTCATTAACAAGCAATTTCATAAGGTAATTAAAAGGGGAGGTATATAAACCCAGTGCCCATAGCACTGAGCTATGGTTTAGGCAAGATGATTTCCCCCTAGTTCCCAGAGCATTAAAACCCACCAGAGAAAAGCTTTTTATGGTTTCCTCATGGGGAGCTTTTACATGGGGAACTTGTGGGCAGTCCTGGTCCTCCTTGCTCTGGAGAGGAATTCTGAGGGGATAATCCATTCACTGATTCCCCTTTCCACCATGGCTGTCAGCTCCACTACCCAAGCACCATTCTGAGTCCACCATTGCTTCCCATGAAGTCTCAAAGCCCCTTTTCTAAATTAATTCTGAAGCATTGCAAACTCCTCATACTGATTATACTGTATAGGTTTACAACTGCAAGTAGCTATCATCTTTCAGTGGTTGTAGAATCATAAGCCCCTAAGTCGTGTGTCCATCCTAAAACTTGTGGGTGTTTTGCCTAGGAGACAACTATTACAAAGAAATCCTATATATGTAAGTATGTATGTATGTATGTGTACACACACACATTTTTTTTTATTTCATCAAACATATCATTGTGTGAACAGAGTGGTTCCGGAGTATCTTACATTTTAAAAGAAACATGACCATAATTACATTTTTAATATCCTTTCCCAGCCCAGTTTTTGAAATATTGTGTCTAACATGCATCTCCGAAGCCACAAAGGTAGACATTGGTCTGAAAAAGAAAATTTCTGTCCTCCCTTAAAAGGACAGAGATAAAAAAAAAAAGCCTGCCCTCATTTCATGCAAATTTTTTGCAGAGTTGTATCAACCCACAATGCCAATAAAGTAGGTTACAAAACAGAAAATATTCTATTTTAAGCATCAAAAGAGGCATACTTTCAAACTACTGGTGTCATTCTTGATATCATACCTACTGTAAGTTTCAGGCTATAGACATCACTTTTAGCATAGTACAGCTGTAAATCTAGATTCTCTACCCCTTATTCTGGAATTGGTTTACTGACACTCAGATATGACTCAAAGTAGATATTTTATTGCATATAAGAATGAAGCCAGCTACAAATACAACTGCAGTTATTTAGATCTATGCACAAGGTCTAAATTAGGAGCTAGGAGCCCTCATGGGAGAGTGGCTAAACTGCAATATTGCAGGCTAACTCTGCCTACAGTCTGGAGTTTGATCCAAATGGGGCTGAAGGTCGACACAGCCTTCCATCGTTCCAAGGTTGGTAAAATAGACCCAGATTGTTGGGGCGGAGGGCAGTATGCAAATAATGCTGACATTGTAAACTGCAGAGTGCTGTAAAGCACTATATGGCAGTATATAAGCCTAAATGCTACTGCTATTGCTAAATCCTAAGCTTTTCCCTATTGCCTGAATCCATGGATATTTAGTAGTTCTTTTAAAGGTCCTTTCTCAACCAGATTCTCTCCTAACAACAAAGAGAGAGAATACAACACAGAATGTGCATTACCAGATCACATAGATTTTTGGTTGTGCATGTGTAGCAGAGGCTGAAGATGTCAAGGAGCAGAATCTGAATATCCAAGTGTATTTTTTTCCTATAGATTTGGAATTGAGAGTTTGAGAACCACGTAACACCAATTAGTGTGTGTGTGTGTGTGTGTGTGTGTGTGTGTGTGTGTGTGTCAGAACAGAGTCTAAAGCTGAAATTCTATACATATTTAAGCACTTAAACCTGTTAAGGCTCACAGGTTCAGCAAAAGCAAAGAGCTGGAGCCTTTCTAATTCCCATCATTCATTCTGATTCGCCTGCTCCTTTCTGAAGTGAAAATAATTAAAATCCCACTAGAGTTAAGGTTTTTATTAATTACATATCTATAGGACACACAGGTTAGTCACAAAACTAACCAGGCAAGTCTGTGTTTAGAGATCTGTCGGCAAAAACATAAACTGAGAAATGTTGAACTATGCATTTGTAACTTGTCGAGAGATAAAAAGAAGTGTACCACTTCCCACATTTCATAGATAGGTCAATGCTAAGTAAATCATCATCATTAATGTATAATATTTATTGCTCATTTTGGAAGAAGGGAATTCCCTTTGCATCCAATTTGATTATGTATCCAGGAAACAAAGCAGTCCAAAGTAGGAGATATTTCCTCATTGCCTCTTGACTCTGATATCACAACTGCATATTTTCAATCATTGTTAAATGGAGGCAGTGCAAGGCAAAGCTTTAACCCCCTACTAGTTTTGGTGCATGATAAAAGAAGAAGGTGCTATCAATCTTTATTGTCTGTCTCGCCTACTGTAATTGCATTCAATAGTCCACTGATTCTGATGTCTGTGCTAATGTTGGAAACACGGAAGAAGCAGATGCTCCGGCTTGAGCATATGTATCTACTGGCCACTTTGATATGTTGGCAGCAAAGTCACTGGGTTTGATGATAAATTGTTAATGCCACAGACTATGAGCAGCTGAACACATGAAATGCATGAAAAGTTGTACCTCTGTTGGGTTCTTCATTTCCATAGAAAATCTGACAAAATGATGCCCTAGGAATGGATCATCTATGGCATGAAAAGCATGTCAGACTTGCAAATGTTTTGCAGTGTGGTAGAACATGACATTCCATTTGACCTCTCTCCTCATGCTGGAGACTTAGAAAGGCTTTGAGTTACCCTCATGTCAGTGATCCTAACAGCGGTCCTATAAGATGGGAGTCAACTTTTCACTAGGGGTGAAGGGTGGAGGTGAAAAGAAAAATGGCTTGGCTCTTGCTGGGAATATGAAGATCAATTCAAATCCTGTCTTGTGTTAATATCACAGATTTTCAGTTATTAATCTGCTCCAACAATTTTAAATGGAATTTTATAACATAGGCTGTAAAAATTTGCATGTGTTTCTCATTCACAGCTTTCTCTAAGATGCGAAGATTTTATACACAACTTTCTAAAATATTCATAAATTTACTTAAATTGTCCTGATGTTCATTTTAACGTACATTTTCCTAATGCTTTAAAAAAAAATAACTAAACTTAAATGCACTTTTTCCCCTACACATTCTTTTGGAGATGCATCTTTCAGAATGGGAATTGATGGCTACTTTTAATCTGTTTTCCTGCTGTTTATACCAGGGTGGTGCTGTTTTGCTGTATTGGGCACAGCAGTTTTATTTTATATCTGTATCTCAGAACTGTATAGACAGATCAACTAAAGCAAATTCTGGGTTCAGAGCTCGTTTTCTTAAGGCTAAGATAGCTTTGTGGGCAACCCATCCGACTGATAATCAGTCTGTAGTTTTGAGTACCCAGGTTTGGTTCACATTAAGGTATTGATTAATGCTGTTCTGAATTTTTCAATAAACTCAGAGATGCCTCTAAATAAATATAGAAATACTCATTTGATGGTTTCATAGGTTCACATTTAAAGTTGCTCTTTGTGAAACTAACACAGACTGGAAGAACATCCTTTCGAGGTCGCTAAAATGAGGACCCAGATTGTTGGGGGCAATATGCTGACTCTGTAAACCGCTTAGAGAGGGCTGTAAAGCAGTATATAAGTCTAAATGTTGTTGCTATTGCTACAGTAATTAATTTTTAACAAGGCGTATTTTAAAAAATAGCCATCCTCTTTCTACTCCCTCAAATGCTGAACACTACTTATTCTATGTTGTGTCATTAAAATGTTTTGGATTTCAGTTTTTTATTTTGTATCGCTGGTTACTACTCACACTGTGGGTTGGGATGAAAACTTAGGCATTAAGATAATCTTCATGTCTTGGTATGCCAATGTGTCAGGATCTGAAATCCAGGAATTCTCAAGTCTTTGTCCTTCTGTTGAGTTTAATGAGTTGCAGGACTGTAGGAGACATCTGTCAAGCAAGAAACATCAGCTCCATACATGAAGGTCCAATTAAACAGATTTATTGCTAAACAGCCTATGTACAGAATCTGTTCAACTAATGATTAGCCGCTGCTTGGTGTTAGATAAGGTCCATGGAATTCAAGAGAGGTTGGACTTAGTCTGCATGTGGCTATGTAGGGATTCTAGGCTAATCCCTCTTTTGACATATTTTCAAAAGCACCAGAAGGCAAGACAAGAAACAATGGATGAAAATTAATCAAGGAGAGAAGCAACCTGGAATTAAGAAGAAACTTCTTAATAATAATTTAAGAATGAGGTCAATTAACCAGTGAAAAAGCTTGCCTGCAGAAGTTGTAGGTGCTGGAGGTTGTTAAGAAAAGACTGGACAGCTACCTATCTAAAATAGTACAGGGTCTCCTGCTAGAGCAGGGGACTAGAAGACTACAAGGTTCCTTCCAGCTCTATTTTGACTGAATTGATTGGATACTAATGTCAGCCCTGGTTCCATCTTGAATCGGATTTGGGGCTGCCAGAAGGGAGGATGGGTGACCATGGGAATGAGACTGAAGTGAGGATAGCCACAACAACATTCTTTCGCCAGAGCTCAAGGCTGAGTCACTGGAGTTTGGAGGGGAGTGACCAGATTTGGCGGGACTTCAGAATGGAGGTGGATTGGAGACTGTGGCTTGTGGGTCATCAGTAAGGGGGGGTTGGATGTGAGTTTAATTTAGCAGGGGAAAACGTAGGATTTCATATTCAGGTTTTCCCCAGATGTGCTAATATGACTTCCCTAATAAATTCTTACTTGGATGGGCTTTGTCTCTGAGTGCTGATTTGAGATGGAGAGTTTGGTTGGAACGCTGACATTAACCTGAATCTGAAATCCTGCTGACAGCTAATAACCAAAATAACATGATTTTTTTTTAAAAAAAAAGTAGCCTTGAGACCAGCTAAAAACCATAAGAGAAACATAATAATCCAGGGAAACAAGCTCTTGCATGAGTCAGAGAATGTTGTAGACTGCAAAAATTGTCCAAAATTCCACTTTAATCCTTTACTTTTCGATTCTTCTGTTTCCTTCATTCCTTCTAGATTTGCAACCCTGGTGAGACCTTTATCCAGATCAGAGTCTCATTTCCTGGCTGAAAAAAAGAGAGATCACTTCGGAAAATAGCCACACTGTTGTTTTCTAAAATTTACAATCCCTGTGATAACAAAAGAGGTAGAAAAAATAATACTGGTAGATTAATTTTGCAATGGATTCCAAAGCCTAGTTTATATGCTATTTATGACAACTATTCATTAATGTTTCCAAGATGTATTTCACTTTTGCTTCAGTTTAATACTGCTTGGTATTGGGAATTTTGAGTTCCAAGTAGAAACAATTCACAATTTCCACAGCTGGAGGGATATTGTCAAAAGCATGGCCTTTATCCTTTTATACTGCTATATATAAAGGGTGTCTCCCACTAATTTTGAAAGGCTTGCTTTATTTTGGTTGAAGACTAACCTGTAGAAGGGTGACCCATTTAAGACATTTTGCAATAAAATAATATAATCCAGGCATAATCAAGCAAAACAAACTGTCTTTCAATTTAGGCAAACTAATTTCATCAAGGTTAATATGTATGAGAATATTTCAGTTCCATCCCATTAAGGTCAACGAGCCTAGCACACTAATCCTAACCATATTTAACTGGAAGCATCTTTTATTTCAATGGAATTTCCTTAAGTAGATGGATTTAAGAAACATGTAATATAATTTATGTGGTTTAGCATAAGTAGTCAATTAGGCTGCTTAGGATATTTTGCAAATTACATTGAGATAAGTATTATTTGTTGTCTGCAATTTTTTGCTTTGCTTATTAATGACCAAAAAAATCATTTAGCTGAGTGCTCCAAAAATTAAAATTAGTTTGTTAAATTCACATTACCTACAGTTGCTTTATTTTTTTCCCTTGATCTGTTCAAATTAATTAATTAAAATGCACAGATGTTCAATTAAACCTATAAAAATTTTGCATAGCTGCAGCTGTTTTTCAAGCCTCATTGTTGGAAAATTTTAACATATCTAGCAATGACTCACTCTCAGAAGAAATTAAATTAATTACTCTTTGCAAGATTGTTTTTCCATTGATGAATTAAAAGAAATTAGAAGTAACCTATAAGGGGATGTGTGTATCTTGCTATATTTATTAATTAGAATAATAGACAGGCATATGAAAAATTGGTTTCAGGGGTGAGGTTCAGTTAATGTTATGAACCTTTTGTTTTATTGATCATGATAAAGTTAAGTATACACTTAACTATTTCCTATAGAAACCATTAGAAACTGCAATAAATAAAAGTGTTTAATTACATAATTTTAATTTCTTAATCATTTGCATCTTTAACCAATTAATTCACACACACACATTATACACACACACACACACACACACACACACACGTGTGTGTGTGTGTGTGTGTGTGTGTTCAAGTCTTTTCCTGTGTAAGATTAAGGGTATCTTGGCGACATTTTGGCCAGGTCCCACTTGCCATCCTCAGGCTAGTGCTTTCAGCTTCGTGCCAGTGCAAGCAGTGTGTGATCAGAGCTGCCATCTCTCTATATATACTGGTGGTGGGGGCTGGTGTGCTGGGCTGGTTGGCTGCGCTGCTGCCTCTTGATTGGTTGATGGAGTTGATGTTGGTATAATGGGCTGTGTGATGGCCTTGTGAGTTTTGTTGTGGAGATATCCTGGATCTTGTGCTGTAATCTCCTGGGTCATCAGACCCAGGCCCAAGCCCATCCTATAAACGAAGGACAACCACCATCCAGAAAACAGACCTCAGCTGCTTCACCAGCTGTCGCACCCCCTGACCCCAAAACCAAACAAGCTGACACATGCCAAGAACACAGACCCAGACCCCAAACTCGAAGCCAGACTAAAACCCAGAATGCTATATCACAGCCACCCGCTCAGGACAACACATCAGAAAACTCAGGAAATTACACCAAAAGAACTCAAGAAGTTGCAACACAGCAAATGACCCAGGATACCACAGCACAAGACCAAGGATACCACAGCAATAAATCTGACAAGGTCATCACACAACCCATTACTCAAGCCGTTACTACACAGGAGGCTAATGGAAAAGAGATCAAAACACAAACGAGCCAGGAGATTACAATGCAGGACCCAGGATATCACAACAAAAGAACTCGCAAGCCCATCACACAACCCATTACCCAAGCCGTTAAAACATGAGAGGCTAATGGAAAAAAGATCACTACAAAACAAATGACCAAGGAGATTACAGCACAAGATCCAGGATATCTCCACAACAAAACTCACAAGGCCATCACATAGCCCATTATACCAACATCAACTCCATCAACCAATCAAGAGGCAGCAGCGCAGCCAACCAGTCCAGCACACCAGCCCCCACCACCAGTAT
Organism: Notechis scutatus; assembly: GCF_049901735.1. Lineage (NCBI taxonomy): Eukaryota > Metazoa > Chordata > Lepidosauria > Squamata > Elapidae > Notechis > Notechis scutatus. The sequence continues at coordinate 37,560,302 of NC_142009.1, forward strand.
ATATAGAGAGACGGCAGCTCCAATCACACACTGCTTGCACTGGCACGAAGCCGAAAGCACCAGCCTGAGGATGGTGAGTGGGACCTTGCTGAAATGTCACCAAGATACTCTTAATCTTACACGGGAAAAGACCCGAATACACCTAGACCTACATACCTGTACCCGTGAAAATCTATGAAAACATATATATATTATGAATATATGCATTTATCACAAATTTATGATATAGAAAGTTTAGAAAACTACTGTTGGTTAAAACTGACCAACAGTCAGTTTTCATTAAATTATTTCCATTCATAAAATATAATTGGAACATTAATTGATTAATCTATCAATGAAAAGTATTTTCAGTCTTGAGAATTTTTTTGTTTGGATGGCAATTTTTCTGTATTCAATGGGCCTATGTTCTGGCAGATATGGGTGAAATTGCTGCATAAAATCTTGCAGTTTTAATCCTTAGTTTTTGCCAAAATCATATCCAACTAGGAAAAATAGAAAGTAATTGATATTAAGATGATTTCATTAAAGGAAAGAAGCAAGAAATGAGGTATGAAATAATTAATGTTATCCTTGGAACTAGAGATATAAAAGAAGTCTCTCTCTCCCTCTCTGTGCTATTTTGATTTAAAAATGTCTAAATCTATTTTTTAAATAATGGGTTGTATGTCAATTTTACAGTGTCAATGTTAATTTGCCATAATTAACATTGCTAAGAATTTGAAATAACATTAAAGATGAACAAAACCTATGTGTCATAGGTTTCTCTTCTTTTGGGCCCCTAATTGATAGAAGAAAAAATAATCAAGCATTATGCCCAAAATCTCAGCTACAACATTATGAAAGTTACTATACTGTACATCACAGTGGTGGGATTCAATTTTTTTTACTACTGGTTCTGTGGGTGAGGCTTGGTGGGTGTGGCAGGGGAAATCTCCAGTTAGAAGTGGTATTTGCTGGTTCTCTGAACTACTCAAAATTTCCACTACTGGTTCTCCAGAACTGGTCAGAAACTGCTGAATTCCACCTCTGGTACATTGGGGTATCAAACTGGATTTCTTTGAGGGCTGGATCAACATTGTAGTTCTCATCGAGGCCAGGGAGAAAGGGGGAGATGGGACAGATGCCTCCTGCAGCACCCTGCCAGCCAAAACAGGGTGTGGGGAGGTGCATAACCAGAGCATACAAAACATTTGCTAGACCAATACTCGAATACAGTTCATCAGTCTGGAACCCACATTACGTATCTGATATTAGCACAATTGAGAAAGTCCAGAAATATTTCACAAGAAGAGTTCTCCACTCCTCTACTCGTTGTAGAATACCTTATGCCACCAGACTTGAAATTCTAGAACTAGAAAACCTTGAATTACGCCGTCTTCGGTCTGACTTAAGCATGGTATATAAAATCATACATTGCAATGTCCTACCTGTCAATGAATACTTCAGCTTCAACCATAACAACACAAGAGCACACAATAGATACAAACTCAAAGTAAACCGCACCAAACTTGATTGCAGGAAATACGACTTCAGCAATAGAGTGGTCAATGTCTGGAATACTCTACCCGACTCTGTAGTTTCTTCCCCAAACCCCAAAAACTTTAACCTTAGACTGTCTACTATTGACCTTACCCCTTTCCTAAGAGGCCTGTAGGGGGCGTGCATAAGCGCACCAACGTGCCTACCGTCCCTGTCCTATTGTTTCTCTTATTCTTTTATTTTTCTTATATGTACCCATTTCATGTATTCACAACTATGTATACATTTATACTTATTATCTTGTAAACAATTGGCAAATCAAATAAATAAATAAAAATAAATAAAATAAATAAATAAATAAACACTGCCTCGTGCCTTGATTTCAGCCGTGACAGCCTCCTGTAGCACTTTGCCAGCCAAAACAGGACCCGGGGGGGCCTGGGTGAGGCCCCCCCACACCCTGTTTTGGCTGGCAAAGTGCTGCTGGAGACCATGCAGGCCAAAAATGTGGCTTATGTGCCCCCCCATGCCTTGTTTTGCTTGTCAGAATGCTGCAACAGGCCATCCAGGATGAAAAAGGGGCATGGGGGGCACACGTACCCCCCCACACTCCCTGTTTTGTCTGCCAGAGGCACTGCAGCCTGGTCCTTTGCCATTTACAAGATGGCCCTGTGGGTCAGATTTAAGCACCCTGTGGACCAGATGCGGCCTGCGGGCCTTGAATTTGACACCCCTGCTGTACATGGACTGTCATTCTATGAAGAAATTGTTTGAGGTTTTTTTTTGTCTTGAAACCACCTTTCTGAAAATGCTTGTATCATGGATTTCTGCGGGGGCTGTTAGAGCATTTGAAAGGCTGGTCAAGGTTAGTTCCATGGTAAACTCATCCAAGGATTTCAGTAGTCTACTGTTATAACTTTGTGAGGCTAAAGCTATTGTCACCCACTCAGAATTAGAAAAACAATTATTGTCAAACTATTTGGTCAGAGTTTATCAGTTTCAGTTGTGTAGCTGAATAAGTGTTATCAAAATTAATTGCCTATTGTGTATGTTCTTGCCCATCAGGGCTTACAGAAAATGACCATTGTCTTTTTACATGGTTATGTTCCATTACTTCTGATCTCTGGAAAAAGGCCTTTCATGGACTCCAAAATTCAACTTGAAACCTATCTAATTGTAACTTTCCTTCTGCTAGAGAAAGTGCTAAAAATGTGGTAGCCATCCATTTTTCCCCAGGCCTGGATGTGACATTGAACTATCCTTGATTGCCCTAATTGATGACCAATGGCAAGAAGTGGGAGAGGGTGGGAAATGCTGCCAAATTGATTCTCCTGGTTCTCACTGCTTCCTCTATTGGCTTCTTATCCTGTTCTTTATTCCCTTTCTGTATTCAAAGTAGGAGTTCTGTAGAAGTCAACACCCCTAACTTACCTAGGCAGAACATCGCTTTACTTCTGGTAGCAATCTATCCTTGCTTGCACAAGCCACAAGTTCTTATAGGAATAAAATTTGCTCCCAGTCTGCCTGGATAAGCCAATTGCAATTCAACTTTCTGTAAGCAAATTATTCACTTTGCCCAGACAATGTTGGACTGAGACAATTGGCAGGGCTCCAGCTTTGTATGGACAAGCCATGAAGCTTTCACATGATGAACCAGATCACTGTAGAATGAAAATTTGCTGACCGAAGTGCTATATGTTCCACCTGACTCTGTGGTTTCTTCCCCAAAAACCTTAACCTTAGACTGTCTACTATTGACCTCACCCCTTTCCTAAGAGGTCTGTAGTGGGCGTGCATAAGCGCACCAACGTGCCTACCGTCCCTGTCCTACTGTTTCTTTTTTTCTTATTCATATCCATTTCATGTATTCATAACCATGTTTATACTTATACCTGTTATCTAATAATTGTTTGACAAAATAAATAAATAAAATATGGAGGAATTCAACTCCCATGTTAGTGCTCCAATTGGGAAGACACTGCTACACAAGCTGAAGCTTGGGTGAAACCATGACCACACCAAAAGCTGAACAAATATTTAAATTGGGCCTCCTGATGCAAGGATTTTTTAAAATCTGAAGCATTGCACACCCCTACTAAATAATAAGAAAGATGACAAATTATGATGGTAATGATAATGGCGGTGATGATGATATGCATATCTGATTTGATAGCAAGATAACAATGATGCAATGCAATACAATGATGTAGCTTGCTCCTCATAGTTGTAACTCATGACAGTTGTAAAATGGATCAGTCATGTGTCCAACCTGATTATATTACCTTTTTTGTGGCATTCATTAAATTAAGGCCATGACCATTAATTAAATTAATAGTTTGCTATGGGTGCACTTTTGCCAAAACCCAGAAATAAATGCCCTTTTTTGGCCAAACTGTCATAAAACATGGTCACATGGCCATGGGACACTGCAAACAGCCATAAATGCAGCCAGGTTCCTGAGCACCTGAAGTGCAGTCATGTGACCATGGAGGGGAGCTGACTGTCAGAACTTCGAATCTGAATTATAAGTACCTCCCATTAGGTCCATTGTAACTTCAAATGGTTGCTAAGCAACTGGTCATAAAGTGAAACTACCTTACAATATTTTGAGAGACACATGATTCTTTCTTTTTCTTCACCTTTCTATTATATCTCCATCCCTCTTTAGATTTTGCAACTGCGGACACTAATTGCAAAAGTCCCACTAACTTAAGAGCTTCACTACTGATTATCGAATGCAACTCTTGTCTCTCTATTTTTCTTTGCCAACATATTTTATAAAACCAGAGAAAGTTTGTTTCCCCTAATCTTTTTAGAATAGCAGTTGTGAGTGACCATTTGCAATGCACTTGAACAACAGGTCCTGGATACAGCTTTATTCTGAACTGGGCAACTTAAAGCAGTCAATTCAGTATCAGATACATAATAACTTTTTATCACCCTGACCCAACTCAGGATTATGGGAGATTCTGTGACCCTCTAATTGTTAGTGAAACACAGCTCTCAAATGACAACATTTTCCCTTGCTACTGCCAGTTGAATAATCAACACACACATTCTTTTCTTTTTTAAAAAATTTACACTAAAGCAACTTGACAGGAAATTTCAATAGAAGCCACCTTGGAATTGAAAAGAGTTTCGACAGATGGCAACTTATTGTTCCCAGGGGGCTGCAAAATGTCACTCTTGGCCCAGGGGGAATGCCTGGTAGTTAACATAATGGGGGAGCCGACATTTTATATGAATATCTGAGCAATTATTGTTTTTCAAATAAACTTTGGACTTGATCAAAAGTGGAGAAAACAAAATGATATTTTCTGTGAAGCAATGCAAAAATTGGAAGAAAATGCCAAAAGAAAAACCTCGCACTTACCAAAAAAGTTTCCCACTCAATGGAAAGGTGTGGGGAACCCCTTAGAAATATATTGAATGAACAAAATGAATCCAGGAACACAACTGAGCAGTCTTTCCTCAGGTTGGTGATATGTGTGAACTGCAGCTTAATGAGCCAGAGTACTTTATTTCATTTCTTTATTCCCATGAATTTTCCTTCTTGCCTTTTGTTCCATGGCAGATTCCACAATTCCCTTGTGGTATGGGGAATTGTGGGCACTCATTTTAATCTTTGTAAGGATAGGTATCCCATCTCCTTCTCCATTGAGGAAAAAACAAACAAACTAGCAGACAACTGTTTAAAGTAGGTGAGATCGGAAACAGCAGCATCGGGTTTCCCAATTTCTTGTTGTTTTGACAGCATCTGGAAGGTCTGTTAGACTTTCTCTCTATTGCATCTTATACCAAACAAAATCAAGGTGAGGTTATTTTGAGTTTCTTTCTCATGCTTTTTTCTTCCCCAGGCCTGAGTAGTTTTGTCTAAAATGTTTACTCCTTAATGGGTCATTCCTCCTCACACTCCCAGAGCCATATTTACATTCCGTCACAAAAATAGTCCTCACTTAGTGACAGTAATTAGGATCAGGAACTCTATTGCTAAGTGACACTGGCATAAGGTGCAATGTCATATGACCATGCCAATTTACAACAGCAATCCTTGCAGTCCCAGTTGTTATTGTTCAAGCAAATCCAAGCATCACAAATTCCCAAGATCACATGATCAACAGTTATGATTTCCCGACAGCTTCCACATTAACTTTATTAATCCATCCATCCATTTATTAAATTTATGTGCTGCCCTCCTCATAGGTCAGAGTGACTTTGCTTGTCACAAATTGGCAGCAAAGTCACAAATGGTGATCATGGCTTTTATCATGGCTAGGAAAGTGGGCCTAAATACAATCTTCCCACTCAAACGGGGAAACACAATGGAAATATGTTTCAGCTTGTTAATTAACTGAATTAGATTGATGTGTTAATGTTCATGGTAGCACAGAATTCTTCACAAGTTTTTAATTAGGACATAGAAGTTGCATTCTACTCTATTTGATAAAGTAGACCATAACCTACTACTAGATAAAGTAGAAAAATGTGGGTTAGACAGCCTCAGACCAGATGGATTTGTAATTGGCTGACCAATCACACTCAACGTGTAGTCCTCAATGGAACTGCATCTACATGGAGGGAAGTATGCAGTGGAGTACCCCAAGGCTCTGTTTTAGGCCCAGTACTTTTCAATATCTTCATCAATGACTTGGACAAGGGGATTGATGGGGAACTCATCAAATTTGCAGACAACACCAAGCTGGCAGGAATAGCCAACACTCCAGAAGAGGCTTAAGATACAGAAGGATCTTGACAGACTTGAACATTGGACTATCTAACAAAATTAAATTCAATGGTGAAAAAAGTAAGGTTCTACATTTAGGCAAGAAAAATCAAATGCACAGGTACAGTATATGTGGTACATTGCTCAATAATAGTAACTGTGAGAGAGATCTCGGAGTCCTAGTGGACAACCATTTAAATATGAACCAGCAGTGTGCAGCAGCTGCCAAAAAAGCCAACACAGTTCTAGGCTGCAGAAACAGAGGGATAAAATCAAGATCACATAAATTGTTAATACCACTTTAAAATGCCTTGGTACACAGTTGTAATACTGCATTCAGTTTTGGTTGTCATGATGTAAAAAAGATGTTGAGACTCTAGAAAGAGTGCAGACAAGAGCAACAAAGATGATTAGGGGACTGGAGGCTAAAACATATGAAGAACGGTTGCAGGAACTGGGTATGTCTAGTCTAATGAAAAGAAGGACTATGGGAGACATGATAGCAGTGTTCCAATATTTCAGGGGCAGCCACAAAGAAGTCAAGCTATTTTCCAAAGCACCTGAGGGCAGGACAAGAAGCAAACTAATCAAGGAGACAAGCAACTTAGAACTAAGGAGAAATTTCCTCAATTAATCAGTGGAACAACTTGCTTCCAAAAGTTATTAATGCTCCAACACTGGAAGTTTTTAAGAAGAGACTGGATAACCATTTGTCTGAAGTGGTGTAGGGTTTCCTGCCGAGGCAGGGGGTTGGACTAGAAGACCTCCAAGGTCCCTTCCAACTCTGTTATTCTATTACATTTTATTCTACCCTGTAGAAAGGCAAAGAATTATGTCAGAAAACATATCAAGAATGTCTTATAATATGGCTCTTATTGCAGTGTTTCTGCGCATCTTAATTGTCACTTCTGCTTTGTATGTTTTTATAACAAAAAGGCTGGCATAGGGAGAAACTATTAGGAAATGCTACACCTCCACAATATACCCCACTTATTGTGATGGGTTACTATAGAACCAGCAACATTATTCCCTTATGATGTTGCATTTCCTTCTTTCTCCATTAAGATATAACTACCCTGTTTCTCCAACAATACGGCCTCCCCCAATAGGAAGTCCCAGCATGTTTTATAGGCATGAAATGAAATTAAACCCCTCCCCCCAAATTAAGACCTATATTAAAACATGTGAAATGGGGGGGAAATGGCAGGGGGGGGGCTTGCCGTTAGGAAGTACTTTTGTTGCACACCCGGATATGGTGCTGCCTGCGTTGACCCCGATACGAAGTGCCCCACCAACGCCGAGGTCAACATCCAAGCCGTCGTCGCCCACCCGAAGATGCAAGGGGAGGGAATTAAGTCACCCCCGAAAAGACAGCCTAGCCATTTTTTCGGGGCTCAAAAAAAAATAAGACCCAGCCTTATTATATGAGAAACACGGTATGTACCATATTTCAGAATTCTCAAAGTATGTTGGCATAAGAATTGGTACCAAGTACTGAAATACTAAATTGTGATTCATTTCATTTCTTAGTAATTTAACCACGTATCTCAAGCACATAAGGGAAAATGTCCGTGTGTGCTTTCATGATGTCTCTCAGTCACATACACACTGTGTATGTGTACTGCTTATGGACAGGAATTGGCACATAAGATCTAACCTAGCCTTTAAAATGTCAAGTGTAAAATATTATTCAAATTATGTTAATATTGACTTGTTTTCCATAAAATAAAGAGATGCCACCTTGTGGCAGAAAGGATAGAGAGAAATTTTATATACACACACACAGAGAGAGAAAGATGGCACATTTCCTGGGGACTGGAAAAAATATTACTTTAAAAATATATATATATTTCACAAAATCCTGTGCTGCTGCTGCTGCTGAGAACCGTCTCCTCCCAAATACAGAGCTGATAAAATTGCTGATTAAAAATAAATGAATCCTTCCCCTCCAAAAACTTTTCTTTTAAATGCCACAACATCCAGTAAAAATAAAGCTACTTATAATTGATAATAGCATACTCCTGTGCAGGTCTTCTTAGAAGTAACCCATTTGAGTTCATTGAGATTAGCTTTTTATTTATACCAACTAAAGCTGCAGTTGTATAAAAGTTTATCCAGGAAAAAATATCACTATTCCCAACTCAATGTGATGCCAACTTTCCTATTGAAATAATGTGATGTCCTACTTCAATTTGGATAAAAAATGCTAATAATTGCCTATAATACTTGAGTTGTCTATGCACAGTAAAGAAATCAGCTCCAGCTAGGTTTGGAGATCATACAGCAGGTTTTTGAGGATGGACAAATGGATCACTTTCAACATCTTTTCTGTTTCTGTTTTCCTGGGTTAAGTTTTTACGTTATACTTTTAAAGAAATATCCATAAAAATCTGAGACAGCTTGCTTTTAAAATGCACTTTTCCCAAGTATGCATTTTTGCAAATATTTTATCTTAATATGATGAGGTTTTCTTGGATCTTTCCATGAATATGCATATTTTTTCTGTACATTCTCCTGCACTTAATGAATTTTTCAATGCACTTTTGATTAAAGGACTTCATCACAAAATTTGAAGGTATGTGAATTTTGAAGGCTGACTAGTAATTTGATTTGTATAGTCATTATGTTCTATGGTTTTAAAAATGTGAAATTTGCATTCAATTGTGAATCTCCTATCTTCAGTGCAGACAGTGCACCAAGTGATTTATATCCTTTAGATCAGAGTGTGAAGGAGCAAGCACTTATGTACTTAATATTTTTTGTTTTAATTCTTTCCCCTCCTACCATCTGCTTTGAAAACATATTTTATTAAGTTAAAGTAGCAGAGAAACAGTTTCCTTTCTTTATACCAAAAGGAGAATGTGAGTTTCAGTCTCAAATAAAGCATATTAAAATAAAAAGAAGAATTTTAATAGGGTTGACTCCATGTAGGAATTGTTAGTATTATTTTAAAAGTAGGTTTTTGCAACAATAGAATTGGGAGGAGAAGCAAGTTCCCAGGGACAAGGCTGGGAATGTGATGCATCTCTTTCCTAGTTGCAAACCAAATGTTTTCCCTTCAAAAATAATGACTGGTTTGATTCATAAGGAGATGGTTGGTGGCATTGCAAGTGAGTGTAAAAGGACTATGATCTTAAGGGCTAGGGAGGCAGTAGGACTTCAGTCTTTCATTAAAATATAAAATAATCCATTAAATACTTTCAAACCTTTTAAATGCATGCACACATCTAGCATTACTGCAAAGGATAACACAATGATCTTTGCCAGCTGCTTTTTTTTTTTTTTTTTGTACTATCAGGAAATTTCTATAGTTTCTAGTTATAGCAAGTCCCTCCCAAAAAGCCTGTGTGATGGCAAGGTCTGCTAATTGAGTGTTGATTTCCCTACAGATTTCTTCAAGTAGGGTTTTTCTAGATGTGCAGCCTTTTGTCATGTAACTATTGCTAAGAAATCTGGAAACTGAACTCCACATATCTAGAGGGCAACCTGAATGGGGAAAGTTGTTATCCAGGCACAATGAGGAGCCTCCAGACAGCAGACAAAACAGCCTACCAGATCTTCCAATCCAATGTGCTGGTTTTCTTGCAAAGTTGCATCCATTTCATGGGCTTTCCTTTATTCTTGCTTTCTCCTAAATTGAGAAATCTGGTAAAATCACAAGTGAACATAGCATTAACTCCAGTAGTATTACCACCATCCTACAGTTACTGAAGGTAACCAAGGTTTGTTTGTAATAATGACTTGGTTGTGGGTGAGTAGGCAATCCCTAGATACAGTATATTACAGAAACCTGGTTACACAAAGGCACAAAAATTGCCCTCTGAGAAATATGCCTTCCCGAGTTGTAGGTCCTGCAGCAAACCTTGGAAGACAGTGGTATTATTATTATTATTTTGAAAAAAAAAAACTTAACCTGTGACCAGAGTTCCTGCTATTATGATGGAGCATAAAAGCTACATGTTCATTTGACTACAGAGATAAACTGATGACCCCACTGGCATACTAGCTAATTGCTACTCAGCAGGGTTAGAGTTCCCTTGCCTTTTGTTGTAGAGTTGCTCAATAGTTCACTAAATTATAATATTTAAACCAGTATCTGGTTATGCTTTTGGATGACCTCTACCATGGGCAGGATGGAGGTAGTACATCAGTCTTCTTGACAATCCAGCAGTGTTTGATACCATTGATCATGATATCTTTCTGGATCAGTTCAAAAGATTGAAGGGTGGACAATATAGTGCTGTGCTGATTCATTCCTTCTTTTGGGGTTGATTTCAGTTAGTAATGAGTGGGAAGGACAAGTCTACACCATTATATGGGATGCCAGAGGATTTGGTGCTATTTCTTTTTAACATCTACTTGAGGCTGCTGGATGAGCTCATCTGTTGCCATGGGGTGAGGTATAGGTATCATTGGTATGCTGATGATATGCAATTATATATTTGTACCCCAGTTGAATCAAGTCGTCATCATCATCTTCTTTTATTGACCCCCATAATTCCTTGTGGGGTGGAGTCTGGGCAACTGACTGGAGTTAGCAGAGTGTTTACTGGCTGGATGCCATTCCTGTCGCCAATGCAGAGGGTTTTTTCAGCAGATATATTTTTATTGTGCCCAGAGAGAGAAATATCTGTGTCTACCTAGGATCAAACTCACAGCCTCCTGATTGTGAGAGGAGAGCTCCACCTCTAAGCCACCTCACCATTCCATCCCAGTCTAATTAAGTGATCTTGTCAAAATCATATCCCGGTGACTGGAAGCTGTGAGCATATGGATGGGGAACAACAAGCTTCAGTTGGACTGTGGCAATGGGTGAGTGGCTCTGGATTTAGGGGCCTATTTTTTTCAGGACTATGCCATCCTAGACCTAGTAATCTCCAGATTGGACTACTGAAATATGATCTACCTGGGGCTGCCCTTGAAGAGTATCCAGAAGTTTCAGATAGTACAGAATGCAATGGTGCAGTAGTTACATGTGGGAATGAGCCAGGCTTAGATAGCTGGTTGCTTATTTTTATTCCTCCTTTGTCTAGGGTTTGTACTTGTTTTTGTAATATTTACTGTTAGTAATATACATACATACATACACACACACACACTTTTTATGTATATTTGTGGTTTTTATCTGATTGTTATATGCTAGAGTTGCTTTTGATGAAATGGGCATTAGCCTATATCTGTGGGTTATGTTGATAAACACAAGAATCCTTCTCTTATCAGAATTGATCCATATATGTTTAGGGTGATAGAAGTTGTGGTGGATAGTGAATTTCCACTGTTAGAAGGGTAGCTGAGATCCAAAGATTTTGCTTTTGACTCTTACCTTGTGGAAAAACCATGCAGTCTAGACCTCTTCTTAGTAATCTAGAAGTTGGTAAGGACAGAGCTCTTCCAGCAACATCTGTGGACTAATCTGGGATTACACCTTTAATTATTATTTTTGTTTACATTTATTAATTGATTCAAGCAATTATCATCATGGCAGTGTCTCTTTAGAATTATTATTTATGGCTTTATATATTGTTGCAAACTGCCAGGAGATCATGGGAGATCAGAGTAATATGAAAACACGTACAAGCAAACTAGAGAAAGGAGAGTAGTTATCCTTCTGGTAGTGCTTAGTTTTTTCTCCTTTTGTACAACTCTTAATCAATCCACTCAGTCAATCAGGAAAGAACAGAATGAGACAACTAATTTCACTGTAAATGACTGCCATCATCTCTTTCTCCCAACCCTTCAACCATAGATTCAAAATCAGAACCAAAAAGAGGAAAACCTTTTCTCCTTTCTGTGAAAAACACAAAATTAATTTAGGTCTATAATTCTCAAGTAACTTGTTGAGGTGTAAACACTCTGAGATGTGTTGCCAGATTATATACCTTTCCAGGCCAGAAATTGGCACAAATGTTCTATGTAAAATAATATTTAGTTTATCAAGGCCCACAATAACAAATCAGTGTCAGTATTAGAGAAAAAAGAGTAAGATTCAAAGCATGTGTAAACAATAGAAAATATATAAGCTGAAGCAAAAAGAAGATTAGGCTTTAAGGAAAACAGTTGTGAAATGAATCAGGTGAGGTCTGAGCACGTCCAAAATAAAAGAAATAAACTAAGCCATTTTACTTCCATTTGCTAGAGGTTCTGTCTGGGACTGATTCTTCCTCCTATACTGGAGAATTCTCACTCCACATTAATCTCTGCTGGCCACTCACCTCCTGGGAAGAGTCGAAAGGAAAAAAAAACCCCTACTCTCTGGTTAGTTATCCCAAAGAACAGACAGTTGTTGTGGTCATACAAGAAGTCCAGCAGATTTCCCCTTAGGTTACTGTCAGTTGTAATAAAACTCCTTGATTTGAGAATGCAACATTCCGGAGAACTCTGTATCATTTGATTCCTTCTCTGGACCACCACTGAACTTCTTATGTGGGAGCAGATTGGCTGTTTCCAAAAGGTAATCTACTGAACCAGAAGGAGTTTGAAGTGCCCCAAAGAAAAGAACGTATAAACTTTTCCTTTTTCCTACCACCTCTATTGTACAATACTGTTAGTTTGAAATCACAGGGAAGCAATGCAGAGAAGGTTTTCTGGCATCCTTTTCCTAATCTTTCAGTTGTTTTCCTCAGCTGTGCTGTGGTGATATAAGATCACATAGATTGGTGGAAAATATTGAAAATTCATTTTCATGAGGATGGAGGAATGAATGAGTATATTCCTAGGTTTATCAAGTCACCTGTAATTATTGTTGCTATTAATTTACTGCAGAAATGTTCTCCAGTCCCATTTCCTTTGGAGGAATGACCTATTAGTTGAAAAGGTAGAAAAAGACTAATTTTTTTAAATCAACTCCATCTCAAAAGCTATAATTGAGGTTAGGAAGTTAGGCTGGATTAACAGGTTACAGCTATTGTCTCAATAGTCAGGAAATGGGGGGGAAGAACATGTGGCAAGGTTCCCAGCTGAGTTGTAACAGTGCTTGACCTTTGAACATATGCAGGAAACTCAAGATTTTTTTTTCTTTAGGCCAGCCATAAGCTTCCCAAAAGAAATTAATCATGGGACATTAATGATAACATCATTCTTATTTGAAAATATAATGTATTAATCAGCTTAACGCCTATTTCAAAGTATTGTGCAGCCTGTAAGAATAGGTCCATAATTGTACATATGCTCCACTATCTTGGCTGCTTAACAGGGAGCTGATGTTTGAAGGGCAAAGCTGCAATGTTCATTTGATTAGATGGGACAATAAAAGGATGGTTAAAAAGCAAGAAGCACAGAAACATAGACTCGATTCACAAAAAAATGTACAATAAACTCCAGTCAGATTTCAGCTGCAACTGTTCTTTCAGCATACAATATGAGCAAAGCCATTGCATCAATCTAAATATCTCCTACTTGTTTGCAAATTCTCTTATGAGTTTTATTAACCTGTTTGGTACCAGGTTAAGTACTCTGTGATAATTTTGAATTAGTAAAAACAAACAAACTAGATGTAGCAGTTTTCAGCAACATTAGCCTTTATTTTATTTATAATTAATTATTTAACTAGGCTTCTCTATTGCTCGAGGCATTCACTGAATGAGCAGCTTACAATCCTACTTCACATAAACAGGATGAAAACATCTACAAAAAGAGAAGCAGTTAGAGAACAAACATTCATATATTTAAAATAATAAGAGCAAAATATACTATCTGGTATATTATGCAACAGAACCAAAAAACCTCTACCGACTCAACAGCTCATCTCATTTTTTTAAAACTGGAATTTCCCCACTACAGTTAGTCCTCATTTGACAAGCATATATATTTTATATTTCATATTTCATACATCTCTCTCTCTCCCTCTCCTTCCCTCCCTCTCCCCCCCTCTCTCACACACATACACACACACACCACCAACCTAGAGCTAAGGAGACATTTCTTGACAGTGAGAACAATTTATCAGTGGAACAGCTTGCCTTGAGAAGTTTTGGGTGCTCAATCATTGGATGTTTTAAAGAAGAGATTTGATACTCATTTGTTTGGAATATATAGGGTTTCTGGCTTGGGCAAGGGGTTGAACTAGGAGACTATTTCCGTCCAACCTTATTATTCTGTATTCAGTATAAGTAAATAACTGGCTTTGTACCCAATGTGCGACTAGAATTCAGGATCTCCTGGTTTCTAGTCTGGGATCTTAACCACTACATCAAACAGGTTCTCTATCAATCAGGAAGGCGGGGGGGTCTAAAACAGGCTAAAAAAAAATAAAGCTAGTAGATATAATCCATAACATCAAAGTCCTGTCCTCATTTTACCTGCAACATATACCAAAAACAGGCAGAGCTTTTATTGTATGGTTGTTCCTGCCATCTTAACTTTTTGGACCTCTTAGCTATGAACATCCCTCATTAGAAGAAAATTTTACTGATTGAAATTTGCTATCCCCATTGCCAATCTGTATTTTGCCTAGTGTCTCTTCAAGATATTGGGTAACACAACCTATCACATCTTATCTATTGTGAAGCTATACTTTGATGGGGATGGAAAAAGAGGAAAATCCCTTTAATGTGGGATCAGCAGTGGCCTAAGTTTCCCTCACCCTTGGACTGGGAGAAGAGGAGGCAATGTTATGGGGACCCAGCATAAAAATGATTATTTGTGCCACAATTAGATGTTAATGAATAAGGCCACAAGTATACAACTGATTTCAATGGGCTCGGCTTTATATCAAGCCTTCATAATAGCAACAGAAAAGCAAACAAGAAAAGCTAATGATGTAAAATTAATTTCTGGAATATTGCCTTTAATACAAGGGAAAAGAAAAGTGAATGGGGGTAATAATATTTCATGTCAGAAATTTCTGACTTCTCTTTTAAATATTGCATATTCTTGGCCACATTAACAGCTTGAACTAGCTTAAGGACATGCCTGCTTGATAACTATTCATGAGAAGAACAGCTGAAAGTTTGCCATGCTTGGGGTTGGCTAGTGGCCACAATTTTAATTCTGGGAAGTGACACCATCTCCCTCTTATTAGGAAGATTCCCCAGTGCTATATGCTACCAGGTTGTTGTCACTGTGGTCAAAGCTGATTCTTGCATTTAAAACAGACTTCCGTAATCAATTCTGACATTCACTATGCAGCTGTATCCCTTTGTATCCCCAGTGTCCGTTATATCTTTCTTGTCACTTCATTCCTGATGTTTTCTGTCTTGGGTTCCTCCCTCCCTCCCTCCCTCTTCCTTCCCCCTCCCCTCTCCCTGCATTGTTTTCTCTGTTTCTTCTGTTCACATTGTTGTATCTTCTATTACCTCAGGTTCTTTATGACAGAATATTTTGGGAAGTGGGAAAATACACTCTGGAGCACAGGAGGTTAAGGAGAAATCTGAGGAAAAATATTTTTTATTAGTTTATCAGCAGACAAGATAAACTTTGGGGCCATTGAAACATAGTGATAGTTTGGTGGCTATATTTGCATGTCTGGAGATAGACAATATTAATTTTATTACTGACCATTGCACAGAGCTTTGGCTGAAATATGTAACAATACATTGGCATATTTCTGTTGTTAAGGAAGAATGGTGCTATATTCCTAAAACAAAATTGAACATAATTAATAAAATATTAATATAAATGCTTTGTGGCCTGGCAAGCCTAGTTTTATTTCTATTGAGTCAGATGCCTATTGACTGAGTTGTAGTGAATTTCAGCCTCAGCTTTCCCATCCACAAAATGGCCTTGCTAAGATCCTATGTGACACAAACAACAAGCACATTTTTCAAATCAATCTGGTCAGTTCTGTCACATGAGAAGCTCTGCAGAATAGATAATAAAATCAGTATCTATTAAACAAATTTGAGGAATGATACATCCATCAATCTATTAAAAGTAAGTAAAAGCATTCCCATTTAGTATTGGAGGAAAATTCCACATGTCTGATTTATTATCCCCTCTGAAACTTCAGCTGGAATTAAATGCTATTCTGTTTTCTTTCTATCTTCTTTTTTCTCTCTTCCCCATATGGCTCTGAATTATTTTTTTTCCTGTTTCAATTGGTTTTAAAGCTCATTCCTCATAGTTCATAATGCATTTATTTTTATGATGAAGCAAACAAACAAAACCCTGAAACACATTTTAGCATGTGCTATTTCTGTTATTCTGATCAGTAGAAAAAATAACCCCAGTTGTCTATCTGATTCTTACATTTGTAATCCCTGCTGTTCCCCCCATGACACCCCCATGTTGATTTTTTTTTCTAAAATCAACTTTGACTTTGACATCTCAATGTTATATAAAGAATCAGCAGAAAGTTGTGGGTTTAATTCTCAACATCTTGAAGCAGAACTGAGAAAGACTTCAGTTGAAAACTTGGCAGAGCTATTGTCATCCTTATAAATACTTTTGGTCTGTGAATCAGTGATTGGACTCACAACAAGCACATCTGCATAATCCTAAATTCAGCCATTGAACCTCATGGTTCACATCCTCATGGCTGCAACCTTAATTCGTGATTTTATAAATTATTACCTTCCTTCCTTCCTTCCTTCCTTCCTTCCTTCCTTCCTTCCTTCCTTCCTTCCTTCCTTCCTTCCTTCCTTCCTTCCTTCCTTCCTTCCTTCCTTTTATTTTATACTCTCAGAACTCTGTAGCAAGTGCTGACAACATGCCCTTAATCTTTGACAGATTATGTTAACAGATTAGGATTTTTAACCCAATTACAATTACTACTATTAATACTAATACTATTAATGTTTTATTTTTGTGCTCTATGCTCTGTGCCAATGTGTACATGTTCACTGAAGAATCTGTTTAATACTGTTTTAGCATTGTGTTTTTAAAATTGTGTTGAAATTATTTTTCTCATGCACCTCAATCCCAACATCTCCATATTTCTACATACATTTGGATCCTTACATTAAACACTTTGGATTATAGTTTCAGGGAATAACTAGACACAAAATCAAAGTGGAAAATGGGGTGTAAAACTGTGTTCAAATTTTCATAAATACTTGTGAACTCCTTAAGTATGAAGAACCAAACCTTACTTTTGAACATATCTTTTTTCTATGTTCTGAGGGCTACCAGATCTGCGCTGTAAAAGTCTGCACCACCATTAGATGGCAGCAAGTCTCAGCTTCCGAAACCTTCCCTTTTGGTGCAGGATGGATTGCTTGAGGCTTATAGGGATGGCTTTGGGCAGTAGGGCAAGAGAGGAGCATTGAACATAGAAATAGAATATCGGAGTTCGAAAGGACTTGGAAGATCATTTAGTCCAACCCACTGCTCAAGCAGGAGACCCTATACCATTTCAGACAGATGGCTGTTCAGTCTTTAAGAAAAGCCTGCATTTTTTCCAAAGTTCCAGAGAAGTGCATTGCTGTATTTCCATCCTGATGTTGTCCTCTTAACATGGCTAGAAAATCTGGGGCCTTTCACATATGCTGCCAAACTGCAACCCTCAGAATCATATATCATTGGCCAATCTGACTAGAGCAGGGGTGTCAAACTTGTTGCCCACGGGCTGGATGCATCATGTGCTGGCCACACCCACGCCTGGTTTAGCAAAGGGGAAAAAAAGTCATGATACATCACCGTGACGAAGAGAGTTTGACAACCCTGGGGTAGAGCTTCTGGAAGCAGCCAATCTACTCAGTGATGTCTGCAAGGCTTTAATCTCACAACATTTATTGTCCTGTGCTAGATTTCTACTAAAGAGGCAATGATCAGACAATTATATTTCCCTCCCTCCTTCTCTCCTTTTAATCTTCCATTTGTTTTGTTTTTTCACCAGACACCCTGAACATGCTGTAAGATCTTTATTTTAATTTTAATGCATGTAATTATTCAAGAAATGTTAACTGGGCTAAACCAAGAAGCTATTTTATTTTTATTTTATTTATTTTATTTTATTTGGTTTGTCAATTGCTTACAAGATAATAGGTATAAGTTAAAACATTGTTATGAATACATGGATACATATAAGAAAAATAAAAGAAGCAATAGGACAGGGATGGTAGGCACGTTGGTGCGCTTATGCATGCCCCCTACAGACCTCTTAGGAAAGGGGTGAGGTCAATAGTAGAAAGTCTAAGGTTAAAGTTTTTGGGGTTTGGGGAAGAAACCACAGAGTCAGGTAGAGTATTCCAGACATTGACCACTCTGTTGCTGAAGTCGTATTTCCTGCAGTCAAGTTTGGTGTGATTAACCTTGAGCTTGTATCTGTTAAGCCTGAATTCCCCAACGAGTGTTAAGGAAAACAAACTAAACAGAATGTGTAGCGTAGTCAGATAGGCAGACAGGTAAATGTGTGAGATAAGTTTGTATTTTAGTTAACACGCAGTAAAAAAGCAGATACGCTTGTGCTATCAAAAATATAGTTTATTCCATTAGGAATTATAGCATAGTCAAAATAAACGGTCCATTAGTCATGTATCATTTCAGTCAGTCCAGTCGAGGATACTCAATTTGCTAAGTCCGTGTTGAATAGCCAATGTCAGTTCACTTACAATAAATCAGTCCGTATTATCTCTTCTCTCCATTGAGAAATCAACACTCCTTTCTCTCCTCCGTTCCAGTAAGGAAAAACGCAGTCATCAATCCATCCAGTAATTAGGGATCATTAAGCCAGAGAGAGAGAGCTGCAATTGGCTTGCTTCTTTTATGGTGCTTTTACAACCACACCCTTAATTACATTCTTGTAGTTAAAGTTACACACACTTTAACCAACAAACCATGATAACTTATTTATTATTTTTACCCAAACCAGTTAGGGTAAACAATGTTATCCCTAACAGTATCTATTGTTTGCTTTTGTATTGTTATGGTTGAAGCTGAAGTATTCATTGACAGGTAAGACATTGCAATGTATGATTTTATATACTATACTTAGATCGGACCAAAGGCGGCATAGTTCTATGTTTTCTAGGTCTAGAATTTCAAGTCTGGTGGCATAAGGTATTCTGCAATGAGTAGAGGAGTGGAGAACTCTTCTTGTGAAATATTTCTGGACTTTCTCAACTGTGTTAATATCAGATACATAATGTGGGTACCAGACTGATGAGCTGTATTTGAGGATAGGTCTAGCAAATGTTTTGTATGCTCTAGTTAGTAGTGTAATATTTCCAGAGAAAAAGCTATGTAAGATTAGGTTAACAACTCTTAATGCCTTTCTGGCTATGTAGTTACAGTGGGCTCTAGCACTTAGATCATTAGAGATGAGTACTCCAAGATCCTTGACAGACTTTGGATCATCAACAAAGTCTTGACAATTCAGCCTGTATTTTATTTTCTGGGGTTTTTTTGCCAATATGTAAGACAGAGCATTTATTTGTTGAGATTTGAAGTTGCCATTTGTTTGACCAATCTGATACATAGTCGAGTTCTTTTTGATGGATAGCAGTATTGTCTATGGTGTTGAATAGCTTTACATCGCAAAATTATTTTTTTTTATTTTTTTTTTTTATTTTAAATTTTTTTTTTTAACTCCCCCCTCACCCCCCTTTTTTTAAATTATATTTTTTTTTTTTTTTTCCCCTTTGACCATTTGTTGTCTGTTTGACAGGAATGCTTCTATCCAGTTATGCAGTTGTCCAGACATACCATAAAATTTTAGTTTTAGGAGTAGTTTGTCGTGTACCACTGAATCAAAGGCTTTACAGAAGTCTATGTAGATTGCATCTATTGCTTTGCCCTGATCAAGTTTTGTAGTCCATATGTTTTTGCAGTGTAAGAGTTGCAGATTACAGGATAGTTTTTTTCTGAAACCAAATTGTTTATTAGAGAGTAGGTTGTTTGTCTCTAAGTGGAGGATAATGGATTGGTTAATAATCCTGGGATGGAGAGGCCCCTAATACTGAGGTTGCCCTGGCTCTGGAAATGGAACCCCATGTTGATTGGAGGAGAAGGTCATTGCGCATATGTACTGACCAGCGCCCAGAAGGGGAGGGGCAATCTCAACTGAAACTCAAGAATCCCACTGAACTGGCCTCCACTGGCACCAAGAACCTGAAGGGGGAGGAGAAAATTCTGGAGGAATATTGGGAGTTAAAGGAGGTATTCAGTGAAAACGTCTCGGATGAGCTTCCCCCCCCCCCCATCGTTCAACAGATTGCAGTATTGAAATTCTACCCAGGGTGAAACTCCCAAAACTGAAACTGTACTCGATGACACCGCGGGAGCTAGAAGAGTTGCGGGCATTTATCGATAAGAATTTGGAACGTGGTTTCATCCAACCCGCTAGACCCCGGGTAGCAGCCCCAGTATTGTTCCGTGAAAAGAAAGATGGCTCCCTTTGTTTATGTGTTGACTACAGAAACTTCAATGCTATTTCAGTGGAGAACGTGTACCCCCTCCCCTTGATGAAGAATATGTTGGCCCACTTGGCCAAAGGGATTTTTTTTTACAAAACTCGACTTGAGAAAAGCATACTACAGGGTTTGAATTAAGGAAGGGGATGAATTGAAAACTGCTTTTAATAGCCCAATGGGTTGTTTCCAATTCAACGTTCTTCCATTTGGCCTACAGGGGCCCCCTGCAGTATTCATGAAATGATCAATCAGGTTTTGCATGAACATCTATACAAAGGGGTGTTGGTTTATCTTGATGATATTCTTATCTACACGGAGACTCGGGATGAACATGTGAAACTAGTGCGGTCAGTTCTGGAAAAACTTCGAGCTGCTGAGCTGTATGCAAAGTTGTCCAAGTGTGAATTCCACCAGGAAAAAATTGACTATTTAGGTTATCGCATCTCACATGATGGCATAGAAATGTATCCAGGGAAGGTTCGTGCTGTTTTGGAATGGGCCCCTCCCCACACCAGGAAACAACTTCAAAATTTCTTGGGATTTGCTAATTTTTACCGTCAATTTATCCCTGCTTTTGCAAAGATTGCAAAGCATATCACAAATCTCCTAAAAACCAAAGGGGAGGTGAAACCAAAGCCTAGTAAACCACTGGAGTGGTCCATGGAATGTCAAGCCGCTTTTGAGAAGCTGAAATGACTGTTTGCTGCTGAACCAGTACTCAAGCACCCGGACATGGACACTCCTTTTGTAATCCAAGCCGATGCGAGTGACGTAGCAGTCGGGGCGGTGTTACTACAAGCAAACGAGACGGGGACTCTGCAACCATGTGCATATACTTCCCGTAAACCAACTGAACCCAAAAGAAGATGGGCCATCTGGGAAAAAGAAGCTTTTGCAGTTCGCTGGGCTCTGTTAACCAGGAGGCATTTCTTAGAAGGTGCAAAACACCCATTTGAGGTATGGACGGATCATAAGAATTTGGAGGCTTTGAAAACGCCTCAGAAGCTGTCTCCCAAGCAAGTTCGCTGGGCGCAGTACTTTAAGCACTTTAATTTTTCATTGAAGTACATTCCAGGGGGGAAGAACTTCATGGCGGATGCTTTATCTAGATTACCTCAATATAATAGTGCTCACCAGGAAGTGGTACAGCTGATTGTCCCAACCAAACAGTTGGCAGCTCCAGTGGTTACCAGAGCCCAGAAAAAGAAGAAGGTTGATTTATCAAATGATTTGACTGCACAATTAAGAGATGCTCTAAAACTTGATGATTGGTTCCTTGCTCACTCAAATAACTGTACGGTTAGAGATGGATTAGCATGGGTGGGGGCCAAATTATATGTGCCAGCGAAGCTGCAAAACCAAATATTACAGCAAGCTCATGACTCTAAAGCCGCTGGACATTTTGGATTCATGAAAACCTTACACTTGGTTAAAAGGCAATTTTGGTGGCCTACCTTGAAAAAGGACATTGAGACTTATGTGGCTAGTTGTCCTATCTCAGCCTCAGCCAAATGGCCTCCTGGTAAACCAGCAGGCTTACTACAAAATGTGGCTAGACCAATGGCTCCATGGAAGGAAATTTCTATGGATTTTATAGTGGAATTACCTGAAAGTGGGGGGAATACAGTTATTTGGGTAGTAACCGATTTGTTTTCCAAACAGGTACATTTCATACCTTGTCCGAAAATCCCATCTGCGAAAACGTTGGCTAAACTGTTTATTTTACATATCTACATATTACATGGGGTTCCTGAACGCATCTCAGATAGGGGTGTCCAATTTACCTCAAACTTTTGGAAGGAGTTCCTGAAGTTATTGGGCTTCACCCAGGGCTTAAGCTCTGCCCACCACCCACAAACCAATGGGGCTTTTGAGAGAACTAACTCGGTATTGGAACAATATCTTCGATGTTATATAAATTATCAGCAAGATAATTGGGCTGACCTATTGCCATTCGCTGAGGTGGCATATAATAATATGGTACATAGTAGTACTGGGTTTACTCCATTTAAAGTGGCTTTGGGACAAGACTTTGTACCCATACCCGAGCTTCCACAGAAGAAACCTAACATTCAGTCATTAGATGAATGGATAACACAGCTCCAGCTTACCTGGCTGGTTACCCATAAAGCATTAGATGATACTCATCAAGCTTATAAAAAATGTGCAGATAAAAAGAGAACTCCACAAAAACCATATCAAGTGGGTGACAAGGTCTTTTTATGCACCAGGTATTTGCAAACCACACAAAAGTCAAAAAAGCTTGGACCTAACTATGTTGGACCTTTCTCAATTGAACGAATTGTGAACCCTGCGGCAGTCCAACTGAAATTACCAAAAACTCTTCAACGGATCCACCCTGTTTTCCATGTTAGTTTGTTAAAACCTGAACATACGTCCGACGTGAGATCAACTCATGTTGATCCCACTGTACCATTGCTAATTGAAGGTGAACAACATTTTGAAGTTAAAGAAATTTTGGATTCTCAAAAACGAAGGGGTCGACTCCAGTATTTGGTTGCTTGGAAACATTTTCCTCCTTCCCAGGCTGAGTGGGTGAATGAGAAGGATGTTAGAGCTCCTACACTTATCAAGGCATTTCGTACTAAATATCCTGATAAACCCTAAAAATTAGTATGATGCTGTTACATGTATATTTTCTATTACCTTCTATTTTTATCTTTTTTAGGACTAACATCTCTTTTCTAGGAGGGCCGAATGTCAGCCTTCAAGATTTTCTCCCTTTGCTTTGCATCTTTCGGCTGTCATAAGTAACGGGGGGAGGAGGGGGGAATGGTTATGGGAAGTGAGCTGGAGGTGTTACAAACCAGAACTGTATAAGCTGGGGGTGTGTGTGTACATTCTTGCTTAGGTTTCTATCCTATGCTACGCGCAGCTGCAACTCTTTATCAAACTATGTTAAGGTCAACGGACAGAAGCCTCATCACCACCTGGAGATGCCCACATGATGATATACGCAACTTTTAATTGGATGAGCCAATTGAAATATTGGGGGTGGGAACGTTGCCATTACTTTGTATATGTGATTTATGCGCCCATTTTCTCAGATTCAGAATTCTTTTGTTCCTACCACTTGATTTCCAGTAAAAGATATATTTTCTCTGATTAAAGGAGTCTAAGTATTTCTTTCTTGGATTTTGAATGGAGCACCAGCTGACACAGGGGCTCTGTAACATAGTAAGAATCAAAATGTGATATTTAAGGACAGTTCACAGACGATGGTCTCAGGAAGAGCAAGCTCTTGGGTAACTTGGATGGTTTTTAGATGTAAGGACTTTTTTTTTATAGAAGATAGCAACACTACCTCCTCTACAGATTTCACGATCTGATCGGTAAACATGATAGTCTCTAACTGTGGTAATGGAGTCAGGGAGAGATGCATTTAGCCATGTTTCACAGACAAATATGATGTCAAATTTAGCCATATTTAGTAAGAGGAGAAATTCAGGTATTTTATTCACAAGGCTTCTTGCATTGAGTAGCTTGCATTTATTTTCAGGAGCTGATGTTGATGGAACTTGTACAGGATACATTTGGGAAATGTCAAAAGCAGTTTCTTATAGAATATGCTAATACTCCGTGGATGATGCCATGATATGATCATTTTTCAGGAACACAAAAAGTTATCTCCATTCAGGGTCTTTTATGATCACATAGTTCTCTTTGTGGTCAGATCTATACCTGATTTGGGCCAATCAAAGGACATTTTTAAGCAAATGAAATTGTCCACTGCACTGCCAGAGTGCTTCCAAATTACTTGATGTATGTGAAGAGGTTAGCTATTAATATTGCCTTCAATACAGCTAAATTATCTGGCTTCAGAATCGCTTGCAGATTCTATTAAAGACCCCTATGGAGGATTGCTTCTTGAAATAGGCATTTTAATTCATCCGGGTACACTAAGGTGTTGCCTTCCTTTCATTAATAAAATGGAAACTCATAAAGAAAACCAGATTATCCTGAATTTATGATAAAGTAATTTTGTTTCTCTTAGGTCTGGTAATAATTGCAGAACATCATTTCTATCTATTGCCACTTCTCTCCCTCCTCTTTTTTTTTTCCACACACCTAGACAATTTTAATTTCTCATGTTTATTTATCTTTTCTTCTCTTTTAATTTGACAGAGAAAGCTATCTAAGACCCCAGGAGGCAAACACAAAGAGATAGGAATGAGTTCTTTCCATCTTCAGTTTAATGAAATAATAAGTAATTGATTTATATTTATGGATGATTTAAACATTCAGGAATATACTTTTATACTGGAATTCCATAAATAGCAACTAAGTTTATATACAAATGTTGATGACTTCTAAAATCTAATCTTGCTTTCTCAGCCTTGGGACATGCTTCTGATCATCACTGAACATTGGCCATGCTAGTTGGTGTTGAATTTGATAGTAATTGTAGTCCAAACTTTTTGGAAGGCAGAAAACTGCTAGGGATTATTTTCTAAATCTAAAACATGCAATGGTTCAAGTTGCTGTAACTGAACAGTTTTATGGAGCAAAACCAGAAGAAAGATTCCTGCCTTTTGCTACTTCTTTTGGCCAGTTCAATTATGATTAGTTCATTTTCTTAATGTAATTATAAAAACAACGAGGCATAGAAATTCCACGCACAAAATTACCCAAGCTATGAAATGCAACAAAGTGCATATTAAAGTCATGTGTGCCTTACAATGCACGTGTTAACAGCAATGTTCACGAAAATGCATGCTTTTCTTTTAAATTACAAATATAAGATAATAAACTTAAGAAATAAAATGTGGTACAGAATTAAGACACAGTTGAACTGGATTATCTTTCAAGCAATGTGTTGACTGGTTGGATTACATGTATAATGAAATTTTCAACACTGCATTGTCCCATCAGGGCTACACTTGGCCTTACTGAACATATAAAAATTGGATTCTGTAATTCACCAAATTGCCATGCCCTACTCAGTCTGTTTCAGGATTATTTTTCAAGCTTAATAGGTGCTTGTTTTGTAGTACAGTTATTTCAGTCCTGGAGATTGGCTAAAGCAGGTTTAATCCCATGCTGTGATTTGAGATTGATTGTTTTTTAAATACTATAAGTGGCATCCAGTGTTGTAGTGATGTAGTGTGTGCATGCGTGTGTGTGTTTATATTTCATTTAGATTGTATTATTTTCATAGTGTTCTTCTAAGAAGGCAAGTTTAGGATTAAGAACATTTTAAATTTGCTCTTTTTGGAAACACTGTGATGTAACAATTGTAAAATACATTTGAAAAAAAATCCCACAATATCTCAGAGACCACAAGACTCTTGGCTGTCCGCTGTTGAAGTTTTGGACAGCACTCCACTTTTGAATAGAAGAAACCAATGTTGAATAGCCTTGTCTTAATCTTTTTTCTTCATGTTGGAAAATCTAAAATACACAGAATTATTTTCATGAAAAAATAATAGAAGAAAAGTTTTACTGCTTTTGTTTTATCTAAATGTAAAGCCACCTAAATATTTAAATACATTAAAAATAAAGATAAATATATGCAGATATAGATTGTGCATTGTTAAAAAGTTATGTATTTTCTTATCATTGTGGCTTAAATATATCAAGGAAAATGTCAATCTCTAAATGTATACTACTTATGGAACATTTGCTAATGCACATATTAGTTTGGCTAGAAGCATGAACATGACCCATTCTATTTCCAAAATGTTGGCCTAAATTTCCATTTATGTGAGATCCAATCTCTAAATAATATGGAATCTGTGAAAACCAGATGGATTCGCAACTGGCTGACAAACCGTACTCAACGAGTAGTCCTTAATGGGTCTAAGTCTACAGGGAGGGAAGTAAGCAGTGGGGTGCCACAAGGTTCCGTTTTAGGCCCAGTACTCTTCAATATCTTCATTAATGACTTAGATGAGGGAGTAGAAGGGGAACTTACCAAATTTGCAGATAATACTAAGCTGGCAGGAATAGCTAACACCCCAAAAGATAGGCTCAAGATCCAGATGGTACTAATACCACTCTATAAAGCCTTAGTAAGACCATACCTAGAGTATTGCATCCAGTTTTGGTCACCACGCTATAAAAAAGATGTTGCGACTTTAGAAAAAGTATAGAGAAGAGCAACCAGGATGATTTGGGACTGGAGACTAAAACATATGAAGAACGGTTACAGGAACTGGGCATGGCTAGCCTAGTGAAGAAAAGGACCAGGGGAAACATGATAGCAGTGTTCCAATATTTGAGGGGCTGCCACAGAGAGGAAGAGGTCAAACTATTTCCTAAAGCACCTGTAGGCTTGACAAGAAATAATGGATGGAAACTGATCAAGGAGAGATTTAACCTGGAAATAAGGAGAAACTTTCTGACAGTGAGAACAATCAACCAATGGAACAGCTTTCCCTTGGAAGTTATGGGAGCATAATTACTTGCGACTTTCAAGAAGAGATTGGACTGCCATTTGTCAGAAATGATGTAGGGTCTCCCGCTTGGGCAGGGGGTTGGACTAGATGATCTACAAGGTCCCTTCCAACTCTGAGTATCTGTTATCTGTTAAAGACGTAGAAGGTCTAACTAAGGACCTTGTGCTTCTTCCATAACAATATGAACTTGGAAATATTCCTATTCAGCAAATTCAGCAATTCTAAATTAATAACGCATTTGGTTTTATTGGCTTTCAATGCTTGAGCAGGTTAAGGATATGTAAGCAAGAAAAAATTCTATTTTGGTGGAGAGGAGGTGAAGTGTCCATGATGATGATGGGGCCATTAAGAAAGATTAGGCCATCTCTCAAAACAGCTTAACTTCAAAAAATAATGAAGGCTACTAATTAAAAAAGGCTCCTAATTAAGAGAATGGAAACATAGGAGGGAGGGAGGGATGCAAAAGGAGCCTGATTTCATTTTGAGAGTTTATAGATAAATATATTTATACACACACATACAAAAAATATACTCTGGAGTCAGCTAAAGTTGAGTACAAAATATGCTGAATCAAAGTAGGGATATTCAATGAACCATGTTAAGTTCTTTTCATTTCAACAATAAGTCCAAACAATATAACTTTTAGGCTATGATTATTTCCTCATCCACCTGTGAATAAACCCTAATAAATTCCACTATCCTTACTTGAGAGATGAACTGAAGGATGATAACCTCATCACATTTATTAAGAAATAACTTTGTCATATGAAGTGGAACCTGAACCTTTAAGCAAATATGTGTAGGCTTCTTTATTTTATTCATTTCTGTTAATCACCTATAGATTACTTTTTAGCTATATAGGCTTCCAGGATAATTACTAAAATGTTGTTTTAATGGAAAAACAGAATATATGACTCAAGATAACTTTTGTGTATTGTAATGTAGCCTTAATTGCCTTATTTTTATCTTTAGTTTTAAATTTTTTATTAAGCATTTGGACTAGGAAAGCTCTATAAATGGAAGGGCAAAAGTAGAATACAATGTTACAGTAAAAGTAGAAATGGATTCCATTATTCTAGGAGGATTTAAAAAGTCATATGATTTGTAAATTTTGCTGAGGATCCTGAAGAATCTTGGGTGGGGTGGGGGGAACTTGAAAAGATAATAGAGAAGTTGTCAGGTAGTTCTCGTAGGTGACTGAGTTTTAAAAGCAAAAATGGAAGTGGGACCCAATTGCGTTTCCTTAGCCATTTGCTAAGGATCTTATATGGTAGAAGTACCAGAGGAAACATCTGCTGAGGTTCATGATTCCCAGGGAGTTGTTGGAGGCAATATGCTGTCTCTGTAAACTGCTTAGTGAGGGCTATAAGGCACTGTGAAGAGGTATATAAGTCTAAGTGCTATAGCTATTATGTCCAGTAGTATTAGGACTTCTCTTTTCTTAGAGCAAGTCACAAAATTCAGGGTTGTTTTTTTTAAAAAAATAAATAAATCCCGATCATATTGGAAACAAGTCTGAATTCAGGATTTAAAGAATCTCATTCATTGACAGAATGCTGCTCCTGTAAAGAAAATGAAGTGTTCATGTCTGGGCATTTGATACTGTTTAAAAAAATACACAAATTTGGATTGAGGCCTAAATTTGCTGGATTACCTAGTCTTTTCTATGTGAAAGACCCTATAAGGCTCCATATTGAATGTTTTCTAGCATTAGCGCTCCAGAGTTACATTTGCATTAGTACCTACTAACATGAAGGAATGAATGACTAATCCCTCAGTCTAGTTTCCCAAGCCAATTAGAGATTTTGCTCAATCCTCAAATGGGTCCCCTTTAAAAGAATTGGTCAATCCATAGTAGTTTATCATAACTTCCATTGGATGGCAGGAAAAACATAACAGAAAAAAAATCTAAATATTTGTTGTCATCTAGTGGTTATTCAGAGTTTTGCAGTCCTGATACAGTAGTCCTAATGTATTTATATTCTAATGTACATAAAATAACCATATCCATTGGATACATTTTTCTGCCCTTTGTAAAGAAGAATATTTGTAAATTTGTGTAAGATTACCTGTGAAAATTGGTACGTATTTACCATGCCTGGTGTTGACTTTTTCCACAAATACTTTCTTCCTACAAGGATCTTTCCATTTCTTCTACATGCCTTAATAACTGTGCTTGACAAATGTTTTACATTTACGGGAGTTTTAAAAGGCAGGTGTGATGTGACATATCAGAAGAAGCAAATTAAACCCTTGTAAAGCACAGCTGGAATGCTAAAAAATCTGTATTTGTAATTTAAATACGTGACACCATCGCACTGTAAAAATCAGTTCATAATTAGAAAACATCTGTTTCCCTCTACACCGTCCCCCCCAATATAATGTCTAATAGTATATTTAAATAATTTAGAATGCAATAAGACTGAGACTGAGTCAGGCAATTGCAGACATTCATCCCTTTTTTTGCATTTTTTTTTCGAGGTTCAACCCTGACATTGTGAAAGGTAACATAATAACCAGTGATGGAAAACATATGGGGAACATGGGTACTGCCGCAGCTTTTGTGTGAGTAGTAGGAATATTCAAGATGTTGAGTAGATGGTATCAACAACAAAAATTATCTATTGTTACTCCTGCCTCCACCCTCACTTTAAACTGTGATTTGATGACTTGCACTATGTGAGAGTTGTGGCTTAAGCAGGTATAAATGTTCAGAGTTCAAATAGCCAAGCTGAATTTTTTGTACTTTAAGTAAGACATAACTTGCCCAGTGGAACAACCATGATAGATGGACTAACTTTTCATACTTTATTTGTAGAAGAGAGCAGATGGGATAAAAGGATAAAAGACTTGCTATGGTTGCCAAATGGAAAGGAAAACATAAGTTAAATCTGCCCAGTTATTTGCAGTAAAAGCACATTTCTGGCTATCACTTAATAAATTGTTAGAACAAATCTCCATGCTGGTAATATATTACACCTTTCTGTAACTTCACTCCAGGTAGCAAAGGACAAATTGCTACAATGTCCAGCCTTTATCCTGTTGACATGATGTCCACTCATATTGTCCCATTCTGCACATTAATCTACAATTAACAAAAAAATAGTCCACATTAAAAATGTGCACATAATTATGTATTAATTTAACTGTGAAATTTGCATATATGAATTTATGTTTTTTGCCAAACATTAATTTATAAGCCTATTTTATCTAATCATATTCATTTTAAAATGAATTTTGACACATTCCTTGTAGTGAGTGAATTCAAAAGGTGAAAAATTGCATTAACTGATACATTCCAACCTTTGTGTTAATCCAAGAGATAGTTCAAACCAGCTCCTCTTCTCGGTCTTTACATTTTTTCTTGCATTTTGGAGAATGTTGAAATTTGAACTGTAAAATGTAAAACTGGCATGCATAAGTGCACCAAAACGTGCCAACCGTCCCTGTCCTATTGTTTCTTTTTTTTCTCATTCATATCCATTTCATGTATTTATAACCATGTTTATACTTATACCTGTTATCTAATAATTGTTTGACAAAATAAATAAATAATAAAATAATAATAATAAAAAATTAGTCATACATCTTTGAGATGTATTTATTTATATGCAACCTTTCTTCCATCATAGAAATCAAGTCAAAATTGAACATTTCATAAATTACAAATTAACCATATGCACAGCATACAGGGAAAACCTGTATAAAATGTTCTACAGGTGGCACCTACCCCGCTAGATTGGCAAAAATGTTTAATTTAAACCCTAATTGTTAGAAGTGCAGGAAAGAAAAAGGCACTTATTTTCACACTGGTGGACATGCCCAGAAGTGAAGAAATACTTAAATACAACCAGACAATGACTAGAGGAAATTATAAATCAGAAAATTGAATTTAATCCAGAATTTTTTATTAGGTATAATAACACAAAAATGTAGTTAAAAAGATAGGCACATTATATTACATATACTAACAACTGCAAGGATTTCGTATGCGCAATTTTGGAAGGAGAAAAGGATACCATCAGAGGGCATTGTTATAAAGAAAATAATAGATTATATAGAGATGGACAGGCTAACATTGAAATTAAAAGACAAAGAAGATTCAATATATTATAGAGCCTGGGATGCCTGGTATGAGTGGTTTAGAAATAAAAAGAAAATAAAATGGCAATTAGGAAAAGAATGAGGAAGTATGTAAATATGTATATATGTTATAGAAAAGATTGAAGTATAAGATGAAATATATTTATTTGTAACAAGAATAAGATGTAATGGTAATGGAATAAGTAATCATATATTGAAAAATGTAAGGAAATGTAAAAGATGTCTTGATGTTGATAACAATACATATACTGTAGTTTTATTTTATGTTTTTAAACTTTGGAATATCAATAAAATATATTTTAAAAAACCAAAATTGAACATTTCTATGAACATAGATGATGAACTTTAGTTCTGATTGGTGCCATTACAGCTGAGGTTTACTAATTTTGGCAGGTTTTTGTGTTGTTTAAGTGGGAAGAGAATCACTTATCCAAGTATGCTCAGCAGAACCCTGTAATTGATATTGTGTTGGAATAATCATCTTTTTTGGAACCAGTAATCCTATTGTACTTCAGAAAGAAAGAGAAGAGAATTGCCCTTCTTTAGTTAAAAAGATTTGGAAACAATTATTGACAACAAACTTTATATTCTGTATATGGAATATTTTGAACTATAACTAATGTAAATTCTAATCAGTATGGATAGTAACCTTGTTTTATGGATTATAGACAGGAGGAGGTTGCTTACCACTAAGTAAGATGAAATAAGTCTCAAATTCATTCTTCAGTAATTCCAGGTATAGCTGAAGGAGGGCCCTTGTTCAAATTTTGTCAAAATGTAGAAAATCATCATCATCATCATCATCATCATCATCATCATCATCATCATCATCATCATCATCTGATTATGTATAAAACTTTTGGATTAATTTTCACACTTTAAGTAGTTTTACAAACTGAGTTATTTTAAGTGACATAGTTGGTTTTCAATGGGGGGACTCACATTTTCAGTGCAGCTTGAATCTCACTGCTTCTTTTCCTATATAGTCTATATCTCATGAACTGCCTTTTCTTTTTTCTTCATCCAAATATTTTTCTATGCCTTTGAAACTTGTCAGTTTATGGAAAACTTATCAAAGTATTCCATAGTGAAATTACATTATGTCCTATACTCTGTCACTGACTATTAGTCATAGAAACTAAACAGATTCATCATTTATAAAGGCAGCATTTGACAAGGAACCATTGCTCAGACACAGAACTCATGCTTTGCATGTAAAATGCTAACTTCATTCTTCACTAACTTTAGTTAAAAGGATCAGATGTTATGGAACACCATTGCCTAAAACTTAACTAAATTGCTGTCAGTCATGGAAGACAACTCTGGGCAGTTGTCAATGGTTTCCAAAGGGTGGTTTCCTATATTTATATCATTTAATATTAGATGCAAGGAATAAATCACAAGGGAATACCATTACTTTGTACTCTGTGTATTCTAGCAGGCATCTGGTTAGCCACTGCATTAATATCTTGGAGTAATGAGTCTTGGATAGATATCTATCTCTATCCTTATACAGACAGACAGAGAGACAGACAGACAGACATATTTGGGTCCCTCAATTTCCTATTATGTACAGTATATATCTGAATCCTATTTTCAAAAGGGAACAACATCATATTGCATTCTACTCATTATTCTAAGATTCATTTTATAATATGGAGTATATGAATCTTAGCTTTTGGTCCAGCAGGAAATGTCTTGCAAAGTAGTAACTTCTTGCAAGTTTATTAGAATCCAGGGTTTGATTGTAAATATGATGTCGTATCTCTGCTTCAGTTCCCTTGCTACAACCTCTTCTGCTCCAGTCCATTACTACTTTTTCACCAGTTCCTGCTTTGGGAGCCAGGGCAAATAATGACAGAATGTCTTAGTAAAGAAGGGGTACTTAATCAGCAATCAAGATTCAATTTGTTTTAATTTTAGCAGGTGTTTGTGAGGTGCATTGATGGCAGAGATAATATGCACTGCTTTCATTAGCTCTCTTGTTTTTGTGCTTGAACATTTAAGAGCCAGATGTTTGGAGGTGAGCTGATCAGAATATTAAGTCCCCAGAGGTTGGTTTTTAGAGTGTTTTACATTTCTCTCTTTATTTCCATCACTTCACCCTGAGCTGCGAGGTGCAAAAACTCACACTGACAAAATACAGTTTTGGGTATCCATTCAGCAGAAAGCTTCAAATGACTGCATAATTCTCTCACCCCAACACTTTTATTCTAATAGACAGCAATTAATCCTTGGTCTTTAGGTCTGACATATTTCCCATTATCAACCATTTCAGCAGAGAAATGTCTTATGTAGAGATGGCTATGGTCTTACTGGAAATTTGATTTAAATAGGTCCATAGAGAAGAACAGAGATTCAGTGCTAACATAACATAAAAAGGCCATGATCTCATCACTGTTGAAGTTAAGGGTAGATTTGTCCTGCAATGTAGCAGCTAAATGTATGATAGCATCACAATACAGAGATGAAAATAATGCTGTACAAAGCCACATCCACACCCCCATGTATAGAGAAGTTGTATGTAGAAGTAGTCATATTGACAAGCAATGAAAATTATGTTGTGTTCTCAAGGTATATCAATAAACACTTGTATAATTATTTTTTGTCCTTTCTGAATTTAGCAAATTTTTTAATGTCTTCAGAGTGCAACCTGATCAAATGAAATCGTACAATTAACTGATCTGGGTCTCATTTTGTATATGCAAGTGATGAATTTTGGGGCAAAATGTATCCTTTAATTCATGGGTGTCAAACTCGCAGTGTTACATTGCCGTCACATGTCATATCATGATGGTTTTTCCCTTTGTGGAACTGAGTGAGCGTGGCCTGTACATGACGCATCCGGTCCGAGGGTCGTCAGTTTGACACCCCTGCTTAATTCATTCAACTTCTGCCTAAGTTAATATATAATATCTAAACCTTTTCTATTTTGTTTCGGGAACAGCAACTGGTATGGTTCCCTTCCACTAATGAGTGGAACCCTATTTTTTTCTGAACTTCTCAGTGACATTCAGTTCTAAGCAGCAGCAGCAACTGTAGCTGCCTTGAACAATCAATTTGCAAGGAAGATGTGATGTCATTTGCCTCACAGAGATAGGAATTACCTGGCTGAGATGCTTTTGTAACAATGGGAACTGCCTTTGACTCATTCAGGATCAAGAAAAGGCTTCTGTGATTTCATTAAATATGCTCAGAAGCTTTTATTCACTAATGGAAGTGCTAGGGGAACATCCAGCTTTGTAGTGTCCAGTTCAATACTACCAATCTTCTGTAAAATATTCTTCTGTAAAATATCAAGGAAATCAAGGAAATTCCTTGGTATGCAAGGAAATCCTTGAATTCTAGTTTCTTCTTTTTGTGCCATATCCATCATGGGATGTTGGTGATCATGTTGGCGATCCTATTTTTATCAATAGCCACATGAAAAACTGCTGTTGAGTTTTGTCCAGACCAGTTCCTTAGATTTTGAAGCTATGATGTTCTTCTGCCTGGGCATTTGCCTTCAATCTTTCCTTGCCTTAATTTTCTTAAATTCTACTTTAGCCAGGAAATTAAAAAAAAAAAATTCCAAGGAAGGCAAAAGTATATATCACTTCTGTATTTTTGCCAAGAAAACATGGGCAGTATCCTAGTAGTACTACTATATATTAATAGTCAACCTGAGCTCAAAGAAGCCTTTGTTTTTTTATCGAGCTGAATCTACTCATTTCTGGTAAGTAGGGTCCAGAAAATGGTGTTGAAGTTCCATCACCTGTACTTTTCAATATTTACATAAAACTATTATTTTGTGTATCCTGGTGATCTAGGTTGGGTAACCATCTCCATTTCTCTAATGCTAATATTTTTCTCTTTCTTCCTCTCATCTTGATCTGATGCTAGTCATGCATTAGAATTACTGGACCTCTCCCTAGCATAGGTGAAGCAGTACGAAAGAAGCTGAAACATAATGCTGATAAGAGAGAAGGATAGGTGAGTTAATCTGTGATCATTATATAATATCTCGGATTACTCTCCTGGTAAAGGATCAGATACAAAGGTATGTTTACAAGAATTCCAGTGAACAATAATAGGAAGGAATTTTTTGGGGGGAATTTCAGCAGTCTGTCAGCTGAACAAAGGTGATTCATCCTAGTAATTTATGCCCTAATTTTCTCTATTTAAACTCCAGTAACAACCTTGTGGATTCTCTGTGGCAAAGGCCCTTGGGGGGAAAATAGGAGGCATTGAGGATCATTCCCGTAGAGCAGCATTCCTGCTTTACTGAATATTATGGGCAAACCATTAAAAGGAAAGAAAGAAGAGAAACCAGCAGTTCTTAGTGGTCATTCCTCTCTTTGAATTCAATTGTTCTTGTTGTTATTCACTAGGAAACAAAATTCCCCCTTCCTGAAAGAAAATAAACATTTCTGTCAGAATAATCATTCTGAGATCCAACACTAGTATGGATATTTATACATGTGTGGATTCAAACTCGATTGCAGAAAGTACAACTTTACCAACAGAGTGGTCAACACCTGGAATGTACTCCCTGACTCTGTTGTTACATCCTCTAACCCCCACTCCTTTAACCTCAAACTATCCACTATTAACCTCACCTCATTCCTAAGAGGTCTGTAAGGGGCATGCATAAGTGCACCATCGTGCCTACCGTCCCTGTCCTATTGT
Organism: Notechis scutatus; assembly: GCF_049901735.1. Lineage (NCBI taxonomy): Eukaryota > Metazoa > Chordata > Lepidosauria > Squamata > Elapidae > Notechis > Notechis scutatus. The sequence goes on from NC_142009.1 coordinate 37,595,983, forward strand.
CCCCATTTATTCGTACCTATTTCCTGTATTCTTATTCATGTTTATACTTATACCTATTATCTTGTAAGTGATTGACAAATCAAATAAATAAATAAATTCTTTAGAATCCAGCATTGGCATCAAAGATGATTCTGCAAATTGATATCTTATCTGAGAAGAGATTTTGGAAGCTGTAGAAGGTTTAAAAAATGTAAAAAGTTCATTGGGTGAGGCAGTACAAATGTCTTTCTTTCTTTCTTTCTTTCTTTCTTTCTTTCTTTCTTTCTTTCTTTCTTTCTTTCTTTCTTTCTTTCTTTCTTTCTTTCTTTCTTTCTTTCTTTCTTTCTTTCTTTCTTTCTTTCTTTCTTTATGTTTTTTTCACTAGGAGCTCCAGGAACTGCACATAGTATTTTTTTTCTACTTTTCTCCATAACAACAACAACCCAGAAGTGGTATTCAGCAGGTTCTGACCAGTTCTGGAGAAAACTAGTCAGTGGAAATTTTGAGTAGTTTGGAATAGCACCTCTGACTGGCCCCGTCTCCAACTATTCTCTGCCTCCCAAGTCCCAGCTGATTGGCTGGGTCTTCTTTTGTTGCCCTGTACAGGAGAACGGAGCTGGAAAGCAGGTGAGTGGGGTGGGGAGAAAATGGGGATTTTATAGTATCCTTCCCCTGCCATGCCCACCAATCCACACCACGCCCACCGAGGCACGCCCATAGAACTGGTAGTAAAAAAAATTGAATACCACCACTGCAACAACCTAATTAGAACTGATATTGGTCTGAGAGAGAACAAGGCCTAGAAGCTGAACTTAGGTCTCCTCAACCCTACCCCTGCATCTTAGCTGCTATGTTGTAGAGCTTTCTGGGGAGTTTCTAGTTTGCCTTTGAAATTATAGTTCATAAAATACTACTGTGGTAAACTATGTTATAAAAAAAATAGACCAGAGATGAGAGATAAGCATGTAGACCATGTTATAACTACTTTAGTTTCATTACACTAGCTGTGATATAATTTCTAGGTGACTATTCTAAGTGACTATTATTTGTTAAAATATCCTCCTTTTATTTATTTTTAGGAATTTTCTCCATTACTGAGTTGAAGTGCCACCCAGAATCTCTTGTTAGAGAGATAGGCAGCATATAGTGAGATGATTGCTTATTAGTAACCGATGACTATCATTAAGTGTTGTATCTTATGATTCTTGATGAATGTATTTTATTTTTTCTTATGTACACTGAGAGCATATACACCAAAGACAAATTCCTTGAGTGTCCAATTACACTTGGCCAATAAAGAATTCTGTTCTATTCTATTCTATTCTATTCTATTCTATTCTATTCTATTCTATTCTATTCTATGTACAGTGTAACATAGAACTTCAGCTCCTGAACAAAGTATGAGATATAAAACTATCAAAGAAATAAGTAAACAAATATTTGAAAACTCTTATCACTATATTTTTCTAGTCTAGTGACAATCACATTTTCCTGGCCATTAGACCAAATATTACTTTTTTAAAAAAACATAAGGGAAGGCCTCTACAGGCAGAAAGGGGAACATAGCTGATACAGAGGTAAGTGATGATTAACCATTCCATAACTACACTCTCCAAGATTCTTTAGAAGGAAATAAGGGATATTGAAAGTTGTTTCAGTATTAAACTTACACATTAGATTTAAATATATTGTGTGGGGAGGAGATCCCCAAATATCTATTTAGATTATAAATTCCTTGGACAGACAGACACCATACTGTGCTTTCTTGTGATTCTGCCACTTATACTAAGATTGTTTCTGAGATCTATAATGAAGAAAATAGCAAATTCTGTTTATCTTTATGTATTCTCTCTTTTTAAAAAATCTGTCACCATACATTTCCCCCTGGTTTGGACCATTTGATACTACAAATTCAGTCAGTAATCAAACATTAATAGACTTACCACTGGCAAATGTTGTAATCCATCCCCAGCATCCCTTTCCAGCCGCCATTAATTGTTCTCTGTTTACTTTGATACTCAAGCATTGCTCTATTTTACAAGCAGAATGCCTAATTGTGTCACCTTGTACTGTACATGTGTCAGAGGGGAGACATTTGCAAGTGATTAGCTATGGATCTATTTGTTGCCAAATCTATGAGGTGCCTAGCCTTTTAGGATATAATTGTGATCTTTTAATATGTGCCCATTGACCCAGGCTTGTTATTATCTATTATAGTTTATAATAATGTATCTCTTTATGATTAAATGATGAGGCCCGGCAGAACACTATGATTAGCATTTAGTTATTTATAGATTATGTCAGAGCAGTAATAAACATAAAATGCTGTTAATGTGTGGCTAATGAAATCTGGACATGAACAAGTTTATGAATTGATATAATTCATTTGAGTGTTCTAACAGAAGCTGCTAGTTCTTCTCATAATTCAGAAGCTTAGCAGGGTTCACCGATTAGGCAGTAGACTAATTTGCAACAAAAAGTCAATGGGTTTCCATCGTCTTGGGCTATCATACACAGCATGGCTGATTGCATAAGGACTATACAAAGTAATTCTCATAAAAATATTTATTAAGCTTAATATGTTTTGTGGGGGAGGGCAAGTGAAGACTGAGACAGAATCTGTTCAGCTGGGACACAATGAACAAGCAGAGGAGAAACAAGCAAACTAGGAGCGGAAAAAACTAACCTGGTCCAAATTGATAGCATCACTACTTATTCATCTACCATACCTATCCTAGAACTGGTTACAGATTGTCCCAGGCATAAACCCTTACCCATAGAACAGAATACCAATAATGTACTGAAGAACCCCATCCCTGTCCCTCCCTCCCTCCCTCCCTCCCTCACACACACACATACACACACACACATATGAACATACTACTTCTCAGTTTCCACAAACATTAAGAAAGTTCAAGATAGTTTTCTCAGATCTATCATACATTGTTTGCATAATTTATTTTAATAGGCAGAAATTATGTGGGTTATTAGTTGGCTTTGCTTTGGAAGGACTTATTCTACTTCCTACAATAAGAATTTCCTTCTTCTTTGCTGTCCCTTATGCCTGAAGGACCCCCATCAAACATCCACTGCTATTAGTTCTCAGATATGCTTGAGATCAGTGAGCCTTATGCTTTTTCTGAAATCTTTGTTTGGAAAATGCCTTTTTGTATTGCTTCAGGTTAAGGTGGGATGTAAACATTCTCTTAAAGTTGTTGGACTTAACTCATAGGGAGGAATTTGCATTAAAAAGAGTTTGATAGGGTTCAAGTGAGACAAAACTGCATTTCTATGCATATGTAGCTGAAAGTAAATTTCCCTGAACTCAATATATGTCATATATCATGTACAGAATTTAACAGTAGTTTTCAATGGGCTGGGACCATCTATACAACAAACTGCTATGAAGACCTGTTCCTGGCCGACTGGGACAGAAGCACAAATAAACTTCTTTATCTTTACTGTATTTAAAAATATTCTTTTGCTTTTATTCTTCTCTTTAATTACAATGCTAGAACAACATCCTAAGAAAATTTATTAGTAGTAGATTTAGGTTGGACAATACTACTTCTTTGCAGAATGCATAATTAACTTTTATAATTTGCAGCTTGAGATATTGTATTGGTCACTAATTTAGAAGGCTTTAAAACCTGGATAAATTCACAGAGGATAGATCTATCAATAGCTATTTGCTACAATTGTTAAATGGGGTGTTCATACTTATTAGTGTTCCATTGAATGCCAGAGGCCTAGGAGAATAGGGTGAAATAGGCTGAACACTATAGGTGGGCTGTGACCATATTCTTCTTGAAAGCTTTCCAAAATAATTTAATTGGACATTCTGAAAAGTAGGATACTAGTGTTGATGGATCTTTGGTATAATACATGGTGAACTCTGGTCCCCATTAAATACAGCTTCTAAAATAATGGGTTTTGATATCTTGTCCTTGCCTTTGCCACATGACTTTTAGTTAGATGTTGTTCTATCCCATGCATCCACAGTGATTGTCTTTAATCATCTCTGCTTCTGTCTACACTACCCTGTTTATGTGCTCTGTTCTTCAATGAGTGGTTGTCCAAAAGGTTGGTAGAAGCATAATTAATATAAGGAAGAGGATGTGTGAAGGGTGATATTATAATGGCCCTTCTTTGCAAACAGTCCTGATTAGTTTCTTTATTGTTCCCTGCTACTACAAGAAGGCCAATCGCAGTAAAGGGAGAAAGATGGAAGAAAATTTTAGCGTAATTTTAGCAGAAGAAATTTTTAGTGGAAGAAAATTCTAGAGTGAAGAAGAAGGAATTGCTTTTCTTCATTTGTCTGTAGGGGTGAACAATTTGTGTCTCCCTGCACCCCATTTGTAGTGCCTTAACACCCCAACACTGTACCACTGAAAATTGGTAGCAGGATAGTTGATATTGCTTGTTTTTTTAAGGTTGGATATTCAAATAGACAAAGTGTTAGAATTTCCATAGGTAATATTACTATACAGTCACATTTGACCATTTTGATGATGATGATTAACCCTTTCCTTGCAGACTCTCAATACTACCTCATTATTTTAATCAAACACTGATTAATAAATTACCTCAAAACTTACATCTTTTCTACCTCATTACCTATATCAATGATTAGATAATCAATTTCTATAAAATAATTTATTAATGATTTAATTGATTTATTATTTTAATTGATTAGTGTTATTAGAGTGTTTAGTGCAAAAGGTGTGATTACTGATTAGTTTAAAAGATCAAGATTATGTAATTTAATTGATTAGTAAAATTAGTGATTTAGTGAATTTAATTGAACAGTGTGATTAATGATTAGTGTATCAGAATGATCAAACAAATGGCAACTTCAAATCTCAACAAATAAATGCTTTGTCTTACATATTGGCAAAAAAAAAATATCAGAAAATAAAATACAGGCTGAATAGTCAAGACCTTGTTGATGATCCAAACTCTGTCAAGAACCTTGGAATACTCATCTCTAATGATCTAAGTGCTAGAGCCCACTGTAACTACATAGCCAAAAAGGCATTAAGAGTTGTTAACCTAATCCTACATAGCTCTTTCTCTGGTAGTGTCACACTACTAACTAGAGCATACAAAACATTTGCTAGACCAATACTTGAATACAGCTCATCAGTCTGGAACCCACATTACATATCTGATATTAGCACAGTTGAGAAAGTCTAGAAATATTTCACAAGAAGAGTTCTCCACTCCTCTATTCGTTGTAGAATACCTTATGCCAGCGGACTTGAAATTCTAGACCTAGAAAACCTTGAATTACGCCATCTTCGGTCTGATCTAAGTATGGTATATAAAATCATACATTACAATGACTTACCTGTCAATGAATACTTCAACTTCAACCATAACAACACAAGAGCACACAATAGATACAAACTCAAGGTTAACTGCACCAAACTTGATTGCAGGAAATACGACTTCAGCAACAGAGTGGTCAATGTCTGGAATACTCTACCTGACTCTGTGGTTTCTTCCCCAAACCCCAAAAACTTTAACCTTAGACTGCCTACTATTGGCCTCACCACTTTCCTAAGAGGTCTGTAGGGGGCGTGCATAAGCACACCAACGTGCCTACCCTCCCTGTCCTGTTGTTTATTTTATTTTTCTTATATGTACCTGTTATGACTCGGAGGTTTGAGCCTGCTCTGTTAGAAGACACAGACTTGAGCAATGAGGAAGAGGAGGATTTGGCCTTGAGGTTTGAGCCTGCTTTGCTGGAGGACACAGACTTGAGCCAGGAGGAAGAGGAGGATTTGGCTCTGAGGTTTGAGCCTGCTTTGCTGGAGAATTTGGAATTGCCTTCCTCCCCAGGACCTTTCTTCCTGGTTGTGCCTCAGGTGTCGGCAGATAATCAGGAGAGCGTGCCGGAGTACTTGGCTGAGGATCAAGCCGAGGAATGCTGGTTTGATGCAAGGCAAAGACGCAGGCAGAAGTGTGAAATGCAACGTAAAAAGAAAGAACAAATCAGAGACTGAGATGAGAGACTGACAACGCCCCACAGGGAATAAAAGTGGGCGTGTTAGCTCTGATTCCTTGTTCGGGACAACTTGTTGATTTGGGATAGAAGCTTCTGCATTTTTCCTGTGTGTGGCATTGGCTTGTGATTTGTGCTTCCTTATCAGACTTGGCAGATAGCTGGCGTGAGACTGCCAAGAATGTTTTTGGATTAAGGAAGTTAACCCTGTAGTTACCGGACTTGCCTGCTTATTTGTGTTTCAGTTGGAAGTTTGGACTTATTACTTTGTTTGTCCAGGTGAGACATAACATGTACCCATTTCATGTATTTATAACTATGTGTATACTTATACCTATTATCTTGTAAGCGATTGACAAATCAAAATAAATAAAAAGTAAAGTAGTATGTGGGGAAGATCTTGGGAGAATGGAACTCCACCTAGGGAACAACCAGATAAGAAACAGCATAGCCTGCATCTGGATAGTGGGTGAAGCAAGAGGCTTAGAAGAGACCCTTCCTAGAGACCATTCTCAGGTGGAAAGGAGATGGTGGGAGAATTGTACTTTCAGACTTTCAAGATTCTGTTGATGTAGCTTTACAATAATAGAATTCATCCACCTGGCTGTGTTTCTTGCCTAGTCTACCTAATACAGCTGACAAGGATTTCAACTGGTTGTGGGGAGGAATTTGAAGACTGGTATTTTTCTCCCTTTCAAATGCCCCAACCCCAAGGTTAAAATATCAGGAGCCCTGCTGGCACCGTGGTTAGAATGCAGTATTGCAGGCTAACTCTACCCATGGCTTGGAGTTTGAGCCTGACAATGTTCAAGCTTGACTCAGCCTTCCACCCTTCTGAGGTTGATACAAGGATCAGATTGTTAGAGGGAAATATGCTGATATTGTATACATATCAGAGAGTGCCATATTTGAGTCTACAGGGCAGTATATAAGTCTAAGTGCTGTAGCTATTGCTATCTGTACTCCAAATCACCAGAAGGCATTGTGTACTTTCTGGCTGATCAAAGGCAAGAGTTGCCAGTAAACCAAAGATTGGCCACTCTTGTCCAAGCAGGGTAAGCAGCTTTTGTGTTTTTACATGCATCTGGATTGGGAGAATACTTTCCACAATGGATCCAGTTAAGGCTGTTTTTAAATAGATAGTAGACATGCATCTATAGACAGAGATTTTATGAAAATAGTTTTGTAATTTTTATGCCCAATAGCTGTCAATGTATGATGTCCCTTTAGTACATAAAGCTCATTCAGAGGAGTACTTTCCCTTAGGGTGGCATCAGGAGAGGAAAGGGTAAAAAATTCTTTGTTACTCTGAGCCTGTTAAATATCAACTCCCACCCCCAGCCAATATAAATTGCATTTCTAAAAACAGCTCATTAGATGGAAAGATGCACTTAATAGCACAGCTACTTTGGCCCTTATTCACCACCTCCTGGCTTTATTAGGTTACACTTGAGAAAATGATGTCATTGAAGCAAAAGAAAAAAGCTCAGATGCAACTGTCACTTATTATTCCAAAACATATTCCCAGAAAAAAAAAATGCCACTCTTCTCCTTGCTATTATAACAATTATGACTCATCCCAACATTTGACCCACTTAAAGTCTAAAGTTTTTCTCTTAGATTCATTGGTATCATCTATGTCCTAAAGCTATTTTTTCTTTCTCTCAAAAGATAAATCTTTCCCTGTCCTCCCTGGACAAATAAATTGTACTCTTGGTATTACAATGCACAATATATACCACCATTCTCTTGATTCTCTTTTGAAATAATCTGTAATAGTTATGAAATCTTAGACATTGGTTTTCACACGGTAGCCTCAAATTTCCTCCATTTTTACATGGAAGTGAGTCATCTGGCAACATTGATTGGCTGTAGATTCAGGGTAAACCCACATGAATCATAATAGATTTCTATTTTTGAAAATATTTTTAGAACAGGGGTGTCAAATTCAGGGCCCACGGGCAGATCCAGCCTGTGGGGTGCTTAAATCTGGCCCATGTGGCCAGCCTGGAAATAGGAAAGGACCAGCCTGTGGTGCCTTTGCTAGCAAAAATGGGCTGTGTGGGGCATGTGTGTTACCTGTCCCATCTTTTCCCCCTCCTGGCCAGCCCATGGAGGAGAACTACAAGAACTGCTGCTCTGGCCCTCAAAAAAATTGAGTTTGACACCCCCGATCTAGTCCAATTTAGGTTATGCAAAGCTAAAGCATCATCCTGAGATTGCCTTTTCATTCTTCACTCCAGTTGAGGAAGAGATTACCATCCTTTGCATTAGGGACCTTTTTAAAGTCTGGTGTACCTCAGGTCTTCAGGAACAGTTACATCTTCACTACTAATACATTTGTAACATAAGAGAAACAAAGGCAAAATGAGCTATTCCTAATTCCATGACGGTATCCCTATAATTGTTAGTATAGAAACAGGTAACCATTGCTACCTCCTGGGATCCATTTCAGCTTCCCAGCTTACCCTAGCCTTGGAATTTCTTGATGGTCTCCTATTCAAGACAAGACAACACCTCTTCATAAGCTTTCAACGTAAATACATGTTTCATGAGTATGGCCATGTAAACATAGGAAGACACATAACTTACCCATCTCCTATGCTACACCACAGCCCTGATACAGATACACAGGTACCAGTCATCTCCCAAGATGTCTTTCTCATCACCATTCAATAACAACCCCACTGGGAAAACTGCAAAAATTTGGAATCTTATCACATTTTTCTACATAATTTATTTTTTGAAAAGTTTTGAAGTAGGAGGGGTTGACCCAAGATGCATGTTCCTGGTTTTCTCTACTGTTACATTTAAATGCCTTAAGAGACTTCCAGTACATAGCAAATATTGTTTTACAGTTGTCTACAACGAGCAAAGGAAAAAAACCCTCAAAAAAATATTGGGGACCAATATCAATTTGAAGGCAGTATTAAACAAAGTGACAGATACTCTCCCAGCATCAAAGACTCTGACTAATTATTCAGTGTCCCAGTGTCCAGGATATCTCATAGTTTACAACTAAAGGTTGAGAAGATAAATCTGTTTTCCCTTTATGTGGGTTTGATCGAGTGTCTATTGAGTGCAAGAAAATGATCACGCCATCCAAACTGAACAGTTGAGATTCTGATGAAATGGTTGAGGGAGCAGTTTATCAGCATTTGTTGAGCCTAGGAAAATAAAATATGCAAGGTGCATTTGAATGGAAAGCTGTATCCATGGTCATTACATGTTCCATCAATCCGACAAAGCAAAACCCCTCAGTGCAGATAATATATAAAAGAAGCATTGTAGCATTCAGCTATATCTGCATGTTGTTGAACAATGGGGTTCCAATATTTTTTCCCAGATACATTATTGATTTTTGGTGGTGAAGGTGTTTCTCAAATATTCCATCTTTGTGAATATGTGTCTGTGATGTACTGGTAAAATGTTGAGGTCTAAGAACATTTATACAAATTGCTTTTATAAAATTTACTGTTTTATTTTAACTGCTACCAAAAAGAGAAACATATTGCTTTATTTTCACTGTCTCCAGAGATGTTCCTATAATATAACAATGTTCCATATTGCTTAACAACAACAACAACAACAACACAACATTTAAAGGTGTAATTCTAGGCCCCACACAGGTAACATATCCTGTCATAGGTGAATGGTTATTTCTAACTATTGTTGCTTCTAGCTATTCCTGAATATCTTTACTTCTTGGAATGACCTAGAACAAACAAAACATTGTATTGTTTTTGAATTACTATTTTCCTAAGGCAGAACCATAACTTCAGAGGATGAAATTTATAGAAATATGTCTGTCCAGCAATGAGAAGTGTAGTGCATCCTTGCAAAGACAATGGAAATGCATGTGTCAGTACATTAATGCCCAAATGGGCAACAGTACGCTGACTTGCAAAATAGCAACAGCAATAGCATTAGCACTTAGACATATACTGCTTCATAGGGCTTTACAGCCCTCTCTAAATGATTTACAGAGTCAGCATATTTTCCCCAACAATCTGGATCCTCTTTTCACTGACCTTGGAAAGACGGAAGGTTGAATCAATCTTGAGCCATTTGGAATTGAACTCCTGGCAGTGAACAGTGAGCTAGCCTGCAATACTTCATTCTAACCACTGTGCCACCACGGCTCATAGAAAATAGTTTTTAGATTAGAGAATCTGGCTTGCATAAAGTAGAATAAGCATGCTTTGGGTAAAATGTGGCTTTGGGGGCATTTTGATATAATACAGAATGTATTCCAACTGAACATTACTGTCCTTTCTGTAGAAAAAAAAACCTGCCTGTTTTATGGATTTGACTAATACAGATAACCTGGCTTACATCTTCTCTATTTTACAGAAAAGACTGATGAAGGCCTTGTGTCAGCTTTAAAATTCAGCTGCCAATTGCTCCCCCTAAACCATTAATGGTACAGGGGGAAACATATTATGAAATTCAAAAAAGTCTCGATTCTAGATTATATCGTGGCCAATTGCAATATTTGGTCTTATGGAAAGGATACCCTCTCTCGGATGCTAGTTGGGTAAAGAGTTGGGATGTTCATGCTGATCAATTGGTTAACCAATTCCATGAGGATTTCTCCCACAAACCAAAGGGTCCTCGTGGGGGTGGGGGCGAGAGGGGGTTGAGGAAAATATGTTAACCCTTGTATCTGGTTTTTTCCCCCTTTCTTTTAGGAGGAGGAGTTTTCAAGGTGGGATGCCTGTCAGTTTTAAAATTCAGCTGCCACATTTTTTTAAAGAGAGTTGGAGGAGTTGAAAAGTTCAAGGTTATTCTGTATGTCATATTAAGAAATTCCAGTGGCAGTTAATTGGTTCTCGTGATTTATGAAGTGTAGAAGTGGGAGGAGAGGAGGGAAGAGAGAAGGTGGATTTTGTGTAACACGTGAAAATAATTTCATTTGGGAAATTGCCTTTGACATGCCAGATCTGTTTCTAAATAAATCAATTGGAGAGAAATGTCTCAAAGTGATTGATATCATGGGTACTTTCTGGATGCCTTACACCTTGTTTGATGTAAGCCATAATGGGTATGAACTTATTTAATGATAATTATGCCAATATAGAAAACTGTAACTTAGAATATAAAAGGAGTAAGTGATAAAACACAGGAATTAATGAAATGAATGGAAAATGACAGGGGAGGACATGAATGTACATATAGCTTTATATGTGGGTAGCATTGTATTCTTGGCTGAGTCCTTGAACTATTTGCAGTGAACCTTATGTAGTTTGATGAAACAAGAAGGATGGATCAGAAAACTGAAAATTATTACATTAAGGCTAAATGCATGTTTTTGATGGTGGGAATGGATCAAACAATTGCAAATCTTATATAAATAGCAAAAAACTACATCAAATAGATACATTTGTCTACTTTGGTAAAGTGTTTAGTAAAGATGGGGAAATGGATGGAATTTTTTTAAGGCATGTAGGTTCTAGTACAAAAGGATACAGTAGTATGTGGTCTATTAGGACATATGAATACTTGTTGAAAGAAGTAAAATGGTTGTATATTAAGAGTGTGCTTCTGCCTGTTTTGTTATATGGAAGTGAGAACTGGGTATGTCGGGAGAATCATAAAAATAAGTGGAATGTGGTAGAAATGGAGTACTTAAGAAGTGTGTATAGAAAAATAAGAAGAGACAGGGTCAAGAATGCATTAGTGCTGAATGAATAGAGGCTGAATACAAAAGTGAGTGGCCAGTATGAAAAAGTAGGTTGAGGTGATTAGGTCATAAAAAGAGAATGAATGAGGATCAAATAGACAAAGAAATATATGAAGCAAGTAAGAATAAGTTGAGAGGTAGGGAAAGACACAAAAAGCTGCAGTTCTATAGAATTGATAAGATCCTCAAAAAGAAATGGTTGAGAAGCTTAAAAACAAAAGGCAATGCACAGGAATAACAATGTATGAAGTAGTAAGGTCGGGATGGAAGCAATGATGGTTTCAAAGAGGTACACAGAATGATATTGACAGACACTGTATTTCCTTTTCTTCTCTCATGCTTTTAATTTCTTTAGTTTACTATTCTCCGCTCCTTTTCTATAATTACATAGTGATTTTTACCCTGAAATGTTGTTTACTTTGAAAAGGAATATTGTGGTGTACAAATGTACACATATATCCGTGGACAAGCTACTTATAAGACTGTATAAATGACCTGCCCATCCTTGAAAACTATGATTAAAATTTATTCCAGTAAGTTTGGAGCTGCTCAGAGTTGGACAGAGGAGGTTGAGGAGGATGAGAAAAATGTAGGTGGAAGTAGATCTTAGGCCAGTCTTAACAAAAGCATCCCATTCTTGTGCTTCAAGAATTCAACAGAAAATAAATCTATAGATAGAATTCAGATTACTGAATAAAATGTGCTGGAAATGTGAACATTTGTGAGTCTCAATTGCTGGGGGATGGACAAGAAAAATGGTATTTGTCTTTCATGACTTGTTTATCATCTTCACAGGTACGTTTGACCAACTGTGGTTTGAAAACAGGATACTGCATGGAATGGTCCTTGGTCTTGTTTAGCATATCACAACTCTGATGCTTGTTAATAACCATTGCTTTCAAAATTCCATTCCCTTGTTACCTTTTTCAAAATGTATTTCTACAATTCACCACAACAAGGATAAAACTACATACTGATCTGTAGGATGCAGAAATGAACAGTAGATCCAGCAATCTAGGGTCACACACAGATGGATTATAATTTTGTTCATTCTTTGTAACCTATCGTATATGCGGCGTATAAGACGACCCGGTCATGTAAGACGACCCCCAACATTTCCACTCAAAATATAGTTTGTTATATACTGCCTCCCTCTTCCGCACGCCTTCCACTTTTGCACTTTTTTTTTTTTTTTTTTTTTGAGGCACTTTGTTACCGTGGAAACCGAATCCCGTGAAAAATGTATTTCTACAATTCACCACAAGAAGGATAAAACTACATATACTGATCTGTAGGATGCAGAAATGAACAGTAGATCCAGCAATCTAGGGTCACACACAGATGGATTATAATTTTGTTCATTCTTTTGTAACCTACACATGAAAAATATGAAAAAAAAACTTGATCCTATACATTTTAAGTTTGGAAACTAGTATCTCTGTGTCCTGTGTATGATACTTAAGTACAGATGTCTTTAGGTGTATTATTTTATAGATTTTTAGCAATGGTATAAACCATTTATTAGGACTCTATTACCTTTTTTTTCTAGCCCTGCAATCCCGCAAGATTCTACAGTTCAGATTTTTCAAAGAAATTAAACAGCTGTGCTGAGATTTTGATAGGCTTAATGAACATATTTTATTAGGAGCTCACTGCTGAGAATAGCTTGCAATCTATGTTTTAATACAAGGGAAATACGAGAGTAAGAGAAAAGAAGGTGCAGAGAAAACAAAAGAACAATGTATGCTTGCTTCAGTTGCCTGTGTTCAGACATTTTACAGGCTAAATTAGAGCAGTATATGGCAACCCAGGCTCTGTCAAAAATTTTATGGATAAAGTGGCTTCAAGTTGGATTGGGATTTGAAGGAGATAAGAAAAGTATAGGAGGTGGTTCTAGAATCATAGGGAAAGAGACTTCTGAAATCAGTCAGCTGATTTGCAACCCAAAACAAACACTACAGGCCCACTTTGTAGAGCTACAATAGAAACTGTCAAGATAACATGAATCTATTTTGAACACATTAGATATTGTTACTCCTATAATGTATTTTTCACAGACAATAGTGCTATGAAATTGATAATAGTACTTATTGTTGAACACACAAACAAACAAACACACACACACACACACACAGATTTCCTCTGCGTGTGGACATGTGTATGCTGTCTCTTACACATACTCCTCTATCCAATTTCTACAGCCTTGCTCACAGCTTCACTCTTGATCCTTGAACTGTGGTGCCCAGAACTGAATACATCATTCCTAATTGTAATTAATTAATTTAAATCTATGCAAATTAAAATTGCCTAGCATTGAAGATGAGAGAAAAGAAAATTGGTTATCTGGTAATTTGAGATGCAGCATCCTGGATGCCTTAATTGGAGATCTGGGCTCAGAAGCAAAAACAGAGAAGTAGAGCAGAGATTATCAAAGGAAGAGAAAGGGAGTAACCCTGTTATTTCTTTTTTCCTATGCAACATTTTAATTTAAGAGAAGTTGAAGGCATAAGGGCCTGGCTAAAAGATTTGGAACCATGTAGATCAGGGGTGTCAAACTCACGTCATCATGGCAGTGTCACGTGACATATCGGGACTTTTTTCCCCTTCGCTAAACCGGGCATGGGCATTGCCTGAGAGTGACACATCTGGCCCACAGCCCAGTTTGACAGCCCTGATGTAGATGATAAAAAGGTGAGTGCTGAGCTGATGTTCAGGAGAAAGCCAGTAGATGCTTAAATTGGCAGTGCTTTCTGAGGTAAAGGAAAGATCTAAAAAAGGATTGTAGTTTACTGGAGGTAGTGAGAAAAAAATTTCACCTGATCTTCCAGGAGTTTGAGGAACAACTTCAGGCTTAATCCTGGCAAGAAAGAATGGTCATTGATTTAGAGCAGGGGTCGCCAACATTTTGGACCTCAGGGATCACCAAACTCATAATTTTAAATACCAGGGACCACTGACCGGTTCTGTGGGTGTGGCCTAATTTGTGGGTGTGGCTTGGTGGTCATATGACTGGCTGGGCATGGCTTGTATGTAAATATTATAAATATTTATATAAATATTGATTTTTTTATAAAAAAAGAGCAACTTTTACCCAAAATCAGGCAAAGCAGGCAGGCAGATTGAGTTGCTCACAGAATCACAGATTCATTCAGAGATCTATCTATCTGCCATCAGCTAGCTCAGTCTGTCACATAAAATTTGCTTGCAAGCAAACTCACAAAATTAACTCACAACACACCACGTATATAAATACTGAATTTTTTATAAGAAAAGAGCAACTTTTACCCAAAATCAGGCAAAGCAGGCAGGCAGATTGAGTTGCTCACAGAATCACAGATTCATTCAGAGATCTATCTATCTGCCATCAGCTAACTCAGTCTGTCACATAAAATTTGCTTGCCGTGAGTCTGCACTGAATAATAGAACCTTCAGTTCTGAGGGAGGTTCGGCTGTGCTTAAAAGGAGAGCCGAAGATCTAAAGAATAGCTAGAAAGCAAGAAATCCAACCATTTCCTGCTTCCTAGCTAATCTAAATCTCCTGGCACAGCAGAACAGATGATGGTCAGAAAAAGGAAAAACAGCAATTTAGCAGGCAAGTTTGCTGGGTAAGGAGTGAGTGGGCGGGGAGGGTTCCCGTGGGCCATGTGGGCGGTGTAGCCTTGTGTTTCTGTGCAGCCTGGATTAATTGCTTTGGGGGGTGGTGCTCTGGGGGTGAGATTTCTCTGTGGCCTACAAAAATTTTCTCACGGCCCACCGGTTGGTGACTACTGATTTAGAGGTCTTGTGATTTTGAAAAAAATCTCACTTCTTCCCTAAATGGGGTTGTACTACCTTTGAAATGACAGGCTAATAATCTGAAAGATTTTCCTGGATTTACAGCTTCTGCTGCAGGAGCAAGTTTGGATCCTGACAGAAGAGACTTAAGAGCATTTCACTTGAAGCCCATTTGAAAGCTATAACACGTAGAAAATGCAGCTGTCCATGCAAAATGGACAAATCTTATCAGACTGTAATACTACTGCTGTGAGACCAATATTGGCTATTGGTTGCTGCAGGTGATAACCAGAGCACTGGTTATCACCTGTAAATTCCTATCTAGTGTGGTATGGGATTTCTATGATCTTGCTTATTTGGACAACTGCTTATTAAGTTTGTGGAAAAAGCCCATCCCCCATGTGTCGTGTGGATTGTCAAAAACCCAATTCATTATAACTCTTATTTTGAAGAATCAGATTGGACACAATACTGTACAAAGAGTAAATTGGTGGTGCAGTGGTTAGAATGCTACTTCTACTGACTGCCGGCTGCCAGCAGTTTGAGTCTCAATGACTCAAAGTTGACTCATCCTTCCATCTTTCCAAAGTTAGTAAAACGAGGACCCAGATTATTAGAGGCAATATGCTGACACTGTATATCACTTAGAGAGGGCTTTAAAGCATGGTGAAGCGGTATATAAATCTAAGTGCTATTGCTATTTTACAAAATGTAGGAGAATTTGAGGGGTGACTCCCAATTTTTTTGGGTCATTCTAGGAAGCACCAGAAAAGAAGTTGAGCAACATATTTCAGTACTAATGAACTGCACTTTATAAAAATTAAAATAAACTGGCAATGATTACATCACTATATTGTGCATGTTAAAAAGTGAATGTTAAAAAAGTTGCAAATGCTTTTGAATGAATAAGCATGTATTTCTTTTTTATAAGTTCTGACAATTTGATTTCAAAGGAAAGCAGACAATTATAAATAAATAAGCCCCCAATCCCCTTGTCACTCCCTTTTTTTGACTTATTAACTAAAAATTTTTTCAACATGTCCTACCAGAGAAGATGTTTTAGCTGCCTGATAATTTGGGGTGCTTCCATATCTGTACTATTTCTAAGTGTACAGTAGTTATGTGAAATGCAGATGTGATTGCACTTCCAATTTATATAAAGGGATTATCATATAACACAATCTAAAGAGAAACAAGAGTAAGCATTGTCATAATGGTGCTAAGTTATGCAGACAGCAAGTGTGAAACTTCACACAATTTGAGAATTATTGATCTCTGTGCCTATTTATAGTATTTAGAACTTGGCAACTTTAAGATCTATGGACTTTGTCTCCCAGAATTCCCCAGGCAGCCATGGAGATGAATGCCACTGGTCTTAAAGCTGTCAAGGTTAAACACCTCAATATAGAAAATTAGAATCACTTTAAAAAAAAGCACCTCAGCAATAATTTCATTGTTGCTGTTATTATTATCAAAACTAATTAAATGTCACCATTTATTTGGGTAGAGTTTTGTCTTTCCCAAACCGGTGCTTCTCTTTCTCTCTCACACACATACACATACTTCTCATTCTCCAATCCTGTTCTTCCCATGCCTGCTCACTCCTGATGAAATTAACTTCTGAATAATACTCCATATTGCATATAAGAACAGAAAGGGGAGGGAGAAAGGTTTTCCCACCCTCATTTCTTAATACAAGAGTGATTTTTATTATATTACTGAAGAAATAAGATTGCTCTTGCCATCTCAATAAATCACCCATGAAGCCGCTTTCTTCTTTCAATCCCCACCCCTAAATTAAATTTTTATTTAAATAAAAGTGTTATGTTTGTATTTGAACTGACAGCTAAATCTGATAATTAGAGTGCATGAAGTTAGCTTTGATTGGCATTGTAATTGGATTGTCATTGGGCTGAAAACCTATTATCTTTGGATCATGCCCCATGAAATCTCTTGAAGTAACTTTGCTGCCAGTCATTAAAGTCACCATCTTGGCTTACAAATGAGGTTTTGAAAGGCTTTAAAAAAAACCATTGGAAATATAATTTAAACTACTGCAATTGTACTACCATTCATTAAAAGTATATTAAAATTATGGTTCATTTTCTAAATATTTGCCATATTTTATTAAATTTCCCTTTTACTAATCTACCTGAAAAACACATGTTACTCATTATCAATTGAGGTGGAGTGGGGATTTGCCAATATGCTGTTCATTAAAAAGTGCAAAATTCTTAGCTTTTCTTAATTAGGAATGTTTGAGTGTGTGAATGAAATAAACATAAAATAAAACAAAGTGAAATGGAAAAGTGAATCAAGGATTCCATACCAAGAGATCTATTTCAACAATAGTACGATCTGTCTGCAATGAAAGAATTGGCTAAAACCAATTGCTTAAACTGGACATACGCTATTAAGTGTCTAATCATTCTTTTATACTTTTAAGAAGGCCTATTAGGCTACATTAGTACATTGTTTTAATGGAACAATTACAAATGCACGGCAGGTCTTTTTATTACTTTTAAAACCTGAATTGAAGAATATGTAGAAAAAAAGCAGCAGGAGACAGGAAGAGAAGCAATCCCTTGCTAGGACAGATAAAAAAGAAACTCAGCATGGATTTTAGGATTGCATTTGTGACCTACACTAGAGCAAATTTTGCTACAGTGTGGACTGTTTTGGGTCTGCTATGGCCTTTCCAGTCAATTTTTTTTTACTACCAGTTCTGTGGGCATGGCTTGGTGGGCGTGCCAGATGAAGGATACTGTGAAATCTCCAGTCAGAGGTAGTATTTGCCAGTTCTCTGAACTACTCAAAATTTCCACTACCGGTTTTCCAGAACTGGTCAGAACCTGATGAATACCACCTCTGGGCCTTTCCCAGATGGAAAATCCACATTGTTTAGGAGAACTGATTCAGATTTTTTTTGAAAAAAGTTTTAGCTGTGTAGAAAGTCAGCACTCACTCCCCCTCCTAGAAGAATGAAATATTTTGAGGAATATTTTAAAAAGGCAGGATAAAATATTTCCCCTAAAAGAGAAATAAAAAAATCTTAAGAGAGACAGAAACTCGGAGCTTTTCGAAATGTAGATTTGGTAATTCCTTACTCCCTGCAGCAAAGTCTGAACAAAGACAGAGTGATAGGATTAGTCCTCACTCAAGATCCAAACCAGGACAAAGCCATTAAGCCATAATAGGAATTGCCCAGCACCCTTTCAGAAAACAAGCCTTTTCATTGCATCATCTTAGCAGCAAACTTCAACCAAACCCGGGAGCTCAGGCAATCTAAAGAGCCAGCTATGACCCCTATATAACCCCTACAACAACAGAATAGATATTCTTGCAAAGGAACAGAAAGCCCAAGAGAAGGTATAACTCCCATCCTCCTCAACTTCATTTGATCAGCTGCAACAGAACCATGTGCTTGGTAGTTCTGCTTCATCATTAAACCATCTTTCCAATCAGCCTCCAGCCTCTGTTTTGTTTCCAATGCTTTTTTTCCAGCTTGGAACTGTACCAGATGAATATTTCTTCCCACACTTCTCCACAGGAGAAATGGAGAAACATGTTTTTTAGAGGCAGAAAGCAACTCCCACTTTTCTTAATAGCCCACAGCAGATGTAAGCACTTAAGAGATAAAGAGCTTATTGAAAGAAGCCAAGTATCTAGATAGCTCTATTCATAGGCAAAGCAACTACTGCAGGCAGAAATCCATTCAAGAAAGGATATTTTGAAACTCTTTGCAGCAAGGTCTGAACAAAGGAGGATTAGTCCTCAGCCACAATAGGAATTGTCCAACACCCTTTCAGTTGCACCACCCCCATCAAACTTCAACCAAACCTGTAGCTCAGACAAACACCTAGGATTTGCATTTCCCCTTTTGCCTACAGAGCCAGCTATGACCCCTACATAACCCCTACAACAGTCAATAAAATACATGTTCTTGCATAGGAATAGGAATCTCAAGTGCAAAGCCCAAAAGAAGGTATAAAAGCCACCTACAAGTTTTTCTTGTTGTGTGTCTGTGCACGCATGTGTGTTATTATATTAGCTTTATCACCCGTGTCCTATTTACCTCCAGATTGGACTATTGCTCTACATGAGTTGCTCTTCAAGAGTATCCAGAATCTTCAGCAGACCCAGGTCATTGTGTGTGTTCCTAGAACAGCACATATTGTACTACTTTTCTACAAGCTTCATTTGTCATCAGCTTGCTTCTGAGTCCAGATCAAAGTGCTGCCATTAACCTTAAAGCCCTTCATGGCATGGCAATGGGCTAACTGAGGGATTGCCTCTGCCTGATTATATCAATTAGACCTGGCAGAGAAGACATGCTAAATATATCATTAGCTAGGGACCTACATTTGACAGCTACCAAGAGATGTGCCTTTTCTGCTATGATATCCATCTTCCAGAATATTCTCCCTCAAAATTAGGTTAGCACCATCCTTTTTGACATTCTGGAAGGCCCTCAAGACCTGCTTATGTTATCAGGCCTAGAATCTTAGGGAACTGGAGACATGATTAGATGGCTCCATTGCTGAGCTGTCTAGTTTTGCCTCTCTTTATTTACGATTTTTATATCTGTTTTTATAGTATATTTTAAATGTGATTTTTATATTTGTTGCTTTTATCTCTGTTGTCTTATATGCTTGTTGTATGCTGTCCAGAGTTATTTTGGGTGAGATGGGCAGCTATACAAATCTGATTAATAAATAAATGAAAATCAGCAACCCATACTGATGAAAAAATGCAATGAAGAAATTAAGAAGAATTTGGCAGGAGTGGAAGACTCTAAGGTCAAGATAGTGGCCAGGACCTTATGATTATAGCCCTGCTCCTTTTTTACATTCTTGTGTAAAAGCTGCCATCTTGAAACGTACTCTGTTGCCCTTGGATAAATGTATATTGATCTCCTGCTAATTTTCTTTCTTGAGCAGTCTGCAGTGACCGCAGGTAGGAGCAACTGAAATAGCTTGTGGTGAAGTAGGCCTCTATCGTACTCTCCAACTATTTATCTTGACTATTCATTCCAGGAAAACCATTTCTCCTCATATTTACGTTATCATTTAATTTTTCTTTTTGGCTTGGATAATAATTTATTTCTGAAGGACATCTCTTGGAGTCATATTAAATTTGACATTACGCAACTATTTTTATGTGGTCATTGCTTTTTTGGAAAGGGTTATTTCCCGCAGATGTTATTTGGCATGCATTTTTATTTAATGGCATTGATTTTAGTGGCTTTTAACAGCTTTCAGATTAGCAAGCTATTGTTAAACTATTCTGTAAATTGTGTAAAGATTAAGAATAAGGTACCAATCAATAGAGATAGGCAAAGAAAGAATTGAGAAGAATCTTCCAGTCAGGTTAAAGCTAGGTCAATTCAGTATCCTCTAGATTTGTCAAGTGGCCAGCATGACATTTCAAGGAAACAGAGTTTGTTTTTTGTTTTTTTGGGGGCAGGGGGGCAACTTTTCTTAATATCTGCCTCCATAATTTTTTCTGAGGTAATATTACTTTGAAAGAGGAAGTTTCATTAAGAGTGATCAATAATGGACAGACATATCCCTTATGAATCAACCGAGAACTTATTTCGTTCAATTATGAGACTTAAACCCAACTTCATGGAAGGTAGGTAGGAATGTTTTCCCACCTTTCATCCCATACCTATTGTATTAGCATTTTGGTCATACATAGGGAAAATCAATTTATAGAAGATTTCTTGGGAAACAGGAGTCGCATAGAGATTGTTTAATTTGGAGAGTGCATGAAATATATATATTTTTGCACTGTAGCGACTCAAACTGTAAATGTCTATGCGTGAGGATATATGTACATGTATAAAAATATGTATGTGCACTAATATGTATCTCTATTCTTTCACTTAATATTTATGTTTATTTTGCTTTGCTATATTGGTATACTTCATAATAAATGTCTCACTGCTTTTTAGTGCTGCACAGTGTTCTGTTTGGCTGGCCTTTGACTTAATAAAGTATCTTAATATTTTCCTTCCTTCTTTTCTTCTTAATTACGGCTGGAGGACCTCTCGCCTAAAAGCTTTCATTTTGAATTTAGCATAATATCACACGGTTGAGAAGAAGAGGAAAAATAAAGGAAGGGAGAGTGGAAAATAAAAGTAGGAGAAAGAAATTGCTGTATCCACTTGGGTATTTGGTTTACATCCAAGCCATCACTCATATAATCATACCTAGAGAGGAAGATTTTTACAACTGGGAATGTTTGAATGCAACCTACACTGGGTACTGTCATATTCTTTGTTCCCTTTCTTATAAACTAGATAGGTGACATTCATTTATTTCCAAATAGAGCATAGGTGAGTTACTCTGCCCCATAAAAACATGCAGACTTCATAGCCATAAGAAACCATGACCACTTTTTTCACTGGCCACCCAATCAGCACATTTATCTGACCTAAAAGAAAAGAATCAGTAGTTTCCTCCTCTCCTGTATGGCAGGAAACTGAGCAGACTTGTCACTGCCAGTTAGTTAGTGGAGAATTGGTTGGGAATACATGGCTGGGTTTTTAATGTTAACAATAGGAGACCAGTAGTTTCTGTGAGATAATAGAAGACAAGGCAGGAGGGAGAGATAAAAGAATGAAGGTTGTGTGTATGTTTGTGTATAGTATATGTATATGTAGAAGACACATGCAGACATGTATGAAGATAGAAATATGTGTTTCGTTTGTAGCTGCCTGCTTTGAACCTGAAGCTGAAAATATTTCTCACTCATGAGATAGCATGTTATTTATCACTCATAGATGATTTCTCACTGTTGCTTAAACTCAACACACAGAAGAGGCAGTGGACGACAATAAGAGGAAGGGGAAAGAGTTTATGATCCTGTAGTGATGATCATATTGCTGGGAGATCGTTATCTTGGTTTGCGATAAATTTCCTTTATCGGATGACCACACTTTTTCTCAAGTGACTATTAAAATTGTTATAATAACTATTAAGTAGAAAATGAATCTTTGCAAACATTTTGAAACTTTTTGTTAAGATCCAGTAATGCAGCTGTTAAATATAAAAGAGACCATGAATATATTTTCAGTCCTGTTCTCTGATTGATCTGCTTATTTATTTTATTGGAAATTGATTTTCTTCCATGGATTTGAGATACCGTATATACTCGAGTATAAGTCGACCCGAATATAAGCCGAGGCACCTAATTTTACACAAAAAAACTGGGAAAACTTATTGACTCGAGTATAAGCCGAGGGTGGGAAATGCAGCAGCTACTGGTAAATTTCAAAAATAAAAATAATTAATTTGGGAAACGATCTCACTATCATGAAAGGTTTAATTGATTCACTAACCCAAAAGAAGAAGATGATGATGACAGCGGGAGGCAGGAGTCACTCTCTTCCCCTCCCTCGGAGGCCCCCTGAGTCAGGAGTCACTACCGCCGGCGTGGCCCCAGTCCCGCCGCCTCGGGAAGGGAAAGGCAAAGCGCTTTTTGCCTTTCCCTTCCCGGCTGGGGCTGTTGGGAGTCGCTGCCACCGGAGGCCGCGACTCCACACCATTTTTTTTTCAGAGGGGAATCTGACTCGAGTATAAGCCGAGGGGGATTTTTTCAGCACAAAAATTGGGCTGAAAAACTAGGCTTATACTCGAGTATATACAGTAGTTTATTCACAAATCTTAAAATTTTCCAAAGTTCCAGGATTGCTCAAGAATTTTCAGCATTTCAGCATGTTGAAAAAAAAACACTTTCTTGGGGATATACGTATAATGTGTTTGAGGCAACAAGTTAGAAGCTCAGGTTCCCCAGATGAGAATGATCTGCTGTCACTTGGAGTCCTTTAGGTGCTCTGAAAGTATGTTAGATTCTATATGGACTTACATATGATCTGGAACTTAGCTATTCAGATTTCACATTTCTCTGAATATTGCAATACTATTCTAGGCAGTTTCTATTCTGGTATACACACACACACACACACACACACACACACACACACACCACTTGCAATAGCATCTTTCAGAAGTACATATCTGACCACATATTAACATACGTATGTAAGTGCTATTTTCAGATGAGTTCTTATAAAAGAAATTCACAGATTGATGTGGCTGTGGTATGAAAACAAATTCTGGGCTGGAATCTGTTTCTGAATTATCTGGAAAACAAAATGCCTCTCTAAAATAACCTTCTGTTTTTACTCTTATTCTGAGATTCCCCAAGGAATTCTTTTCATCTGTGTCTGTGTGCATGTTTGTTTGCTGGTTACAAAGCAGCAGAGAGTGTGCAATGTTTCTTTTCTGGTACACAATTTCCCATCATTTTGCATCCTTTCCTGGTACCAGGTTTCTTGTCCTGAAAAAACTCCAGATGAAAAGCACCTCATGATGTTGCCTCTGAGATGCTTTGAGGTGTGGGTAGGCAGGGGAGACTCTGGGAGAGATGTTTGCACAATGAGACTATGGGAGAGATGTTTGCACAATGAAAGCTATGGCCTACACCCACACCTTTGGGCCATATTTTAACTAATAAAATACAAGCACACAAACACACAAGTTAACAAAGTGTAACTGAATTTCTTCCTTTAAAAAAAAAAGGGGGGGGGCTTACCCTTCAACTGAAAGGAAGTATTTGACAAAATACAGAATAAATTTTTGGCACATCATTAAAAACTCATGAATATTAAATGTACTGAAATAGACAAAATTAGTTCATGCTTTCCTATTTCAGCAGAAGTTTGTCTTTAGAATAATGCAGATACCTATCTCTTGTTGACTTTGTTTCCATGTCCCTCTATTTATTGTAAAGTTATTTCTGCAAATGAGGCCGAAATTGCTGGCCACAGGCTTGCATTTCATGGAACTGTATATAGAAGAAATCCCTGTGTCTGAAAACCAGAGGAAGATTGTGAGATGGGCCAGCAGGCTTCCCTGAAACATTTTGACTTATTGGCATTACAGATGGAAATATGATTGGCCAATCAAGCAAAAGAATTGAGGCTAGCCTAGTAGTATCAACTCAACATTTACGGAGCTGTTTTGAAAGACACAGCGAAAATTTGCAATGGGACTCTCTATTGCCGCTCCTTGCTATTTCCATCAGTTATAAGCAATTCATTGGCAATTCCCTTTAAAGTCATGCAGGCATTGAAACTCTTGTGCAGCTCTGCAAAAGTGACCTTTTAATGACGTTCCTCGCTGTTAACTTTATTGTTAATCTTTAAATAATGACGTGGGAGGCGTGCTATTCTCCACTTGGTTTGTAAGTTCCCTTATCATCCTTAGGCATCTCAGGGGTAGTGGGGAAATCTCATAGTTACAGATATCCTTCAGTTTGAAATTAAAGTTTCATGTTCAATTGTAGACAGTGGTGCCATTGGGGTAGGGTTGTGGATCAGATATTATGGTTCATTCAGCAGGATGAGCAGGCAGGGAGCAAACTGTCTGCCAGGGCTGCTTTGCCAGTTGAGACTCAGTGCATACTATCAACTAGAGTGATGGGTAGGCAAGAGTGGGCAACATGCACTTCAATCAGTTATCAGGGTACAGAATAGCTTCTAGTAAACCTGGGTTGCAGTAAAGGGCTAGTGGGATGTAAGAATAGCAATAAAAGCAGGAGGCTTCTACAAGGCTTTAATCCCATCAGGATTTCAAATTACTTTGTCACTACTTTTGTAATAATCTTCCCCATCATAGTACCCTCTAGAGAGCATTTTTTTTTAATTTGGCAAAATTATGGTGAGTACTGCCTGAGGAACTCTGAAAGCTGAAGTCCACAGATCTTAAAAGTTGCTAAATTTGAAAAACACAACTCTAGCTAAACTGAGATTGTAACCCCAGATTTTCAACATTTTGCCATGCTGGCAGAGTTTTGAAAGTTAGCATCTCAAGGCTCTAAGTACAAGACCAGGGACAGATGCTGTATATTGTAAATATATTTCCTTTTCATCTTTGTCCTAGGTAGGGACATGACCTCCTATCGAAACATCCCCATCAAAGAGCTTTCTTGGTCAATTTGTCTATTCAAGACAGCTCTGAATATGAAACTCTTTTCCAGAGATTCTCATGGCACACAAAATTAAAAGCATAATTAAGCATGTATGTATGGCACCAACTTCAAGGTGGACAAAGAGATGTTCTATCTGCAAAACTAGATTAACCTGGGTGGTGGGAAATGCACGTCACCCAATTGAATATTTCCCTTCCCACCATCGTGTCTCATGCTGGCTAAAATAACCAACAGCCTGGGGGGAAGATTCATGAGCTTGTTTTTCAGTAATATTTATTCTATTACTATTTATAATTTTTAATTATTAAGTTACTTTTAATAGCGTAATTGTTAACAATTATTGTATAATTACCATGAGCGGAAGGCTATGCATTCAGATAAATCTTGTGTTACCTCTGTTGGGTTTACATGTCTTTCTCCCACTTTACACATATGCTCCTATTCATAATCATGCACATTCTCTCCTTCCCTTTCCTGAAAACATATACAAAATGATATGGTGCTAATATTGTCTAAAGATGTGGATTGGGTACTTTCTCAGAGGTTACATCTGTCTGGACCTTTGCTCTCAAAAGAATGCTCCCTTCTTTCGAAGGCCTATAAGATCGTTCATTTTTTTATACTGCATCATTTGTATTATTTTTTCCTCATTATTTTTTAGATAAATAGCTGAATACAGTGAACATACCTAATACTCCTTCCTTCTCCCTTTTTCCCACAACAGCAACCCTCTGAGATTGGTTGGATTAAGTCAGAGTGACTCACCCAACATCATCCAGCCAGCTTTCATGCCTAAAATGGGACTAGAACTCCATTTTCTGGTTTCTGGCCTGGTGCCTTAACCACTTCTGCAAACAGTCAATAGAGTTAGCAGAGTGTGTGTGTGTGTTTTAAAGGGGGGAATTAAAGAAAAGAAAAAGGAAGCCTCCATAATGTTTAATTTTAAAGACCATCATTCAGAACATTAACCCCTCCATCACTTCTCCTTCAAACTTTTTCAGTTCTTGCACTTCACATCCGACTTTCTGCCTACATGGTCTAGTAAAACATAACATTGAGCAAGCCAACAGAATAGGCATCAGTTTGAATGAACCCAACTCTTGTTTTCTCACACTGATTTTATAAATGCAGGAGAATGTCCAATTGTTGTGGTGTGCCTCTGCCTCTGCCTTTTTGCTTCATTCTTGTAAGTACTAACTGCATTCCCAGTGGATTGTGAGACTTGTATGTAATCAACTCTCCACAGTGTTCAGGGGGTTTTCATTTATTTTATCTTAAGCATAGAGCAGTGTTGGCAAACCTTTTCGGCACCAAGTGTCAAAACAAGAGAGAGTGTGTGCGTGCGTGCGTGTGGGGGACCACCAGAAGAACAGCCCCCTGGCGCATGCACACGGGAGAGCCGGAAACCAGAAGGGTAGCTCCCTGGCACACATGTTTATGCGCATGCACGTCAGCTGCCTAGTATTCTGGTTTCTAGTGTGCATGCACACACAAAGACCAGCTAGCGCATGTGTACTGGGGAGCTGCACTTCCAGTTTCTGATTCTCCGTAACCCAGAAGAGCAATGGGCGATGGCTGGTGTGTCCAGAGAGATGGCTCTATGTGCACACATGCCATAGATTTGCCATCATGGGCATAGAGGCATCCTGATATTATGAGCTACAGGATATGCAAAGGAACAGGGAACAATAATAGCCAACACTGCTTGGGGGGTAATAACAGAAGTGAAGATCAGGTACAATTTGGGCTGGGTTCTAACAATATCCTTATGTGTTCTCCGCTTGTTTTCATTTGTCCTTCACTCAGATAGCCTTGCTTTGCAAAGTTTCAATGCTGATTGCATTAAAGAAAGCCAAAAAAAAATAAAAAAATCCAACCTAAACCAAAATATCACTTTGTTTGCATGCTCTGGCATCATCATTATTCACCACAATCGGATGTCCATAAAACACATTAAAAACTATTTCCTTGAGCAAGGAAATGGGATGGGGAGAAACAGCTCTCTGCAGTATGTATCATTTGTATACTTGAATTGTAAAATGTAAATTGATATATAAGAATATGCCCCATTAACTTTTTCATTAATGACAACAATACATTTTGTGCTGCCATTGGAGGAGGATCTGCACCAGCCAAGAGACTAGAAAGATGAGTGGCAAGTGGTACAGGAGAAAAATGTACAGGAGAAAAATGAAAGCTGTCAGACAACATATTTAGAGGGCAAAAAGAGAGATGATGGCCTTGTTTCTCTTGGTTATATTTCCTCATTCAGATGCATCTCTGTGTTACGAGCCGAATGTGAACTTTCAAGCCTCTTGATTCAAATATTTGTATTCTCCTTAGACCATATTCTCCCCAATCGATTCCAGCTAACCAATATTAACTCCAGTGTACACCATTCCCTCAGTATAAAAAGATGTCTGTATCTTTTCTTCTTCTAAACTGAATTAAAGTGGGGTTTTGTTTTGTTTTTTTGCCAGAGGATATTATGATAGCCACATGCTTAAGTGAGTTTAAAGTAAGGAAACACAACCTCTACTTCTCAAAGTCTGACATGGTCCCATCAGAATCCTTTAAAATCTTTGCCAAAGAAGAATGTCCATGTGACAGAGACTGAAATTATGGGACATAATCATAAGGTGTTTCTGCACTTATAGCCTCAGTCTCCGATGGGTAAAGTGCCTAGATATAAAGTTGGCTTAAGAAATCCCATTCTGGATTTAAATCATTTTCTCCATTGCCCAGAATGATGGCCAGGTATTCCATCTAGACCAGGGGTGTCACACTCACGTCATTATGGCAGCATCACATGATGTATTGGGACTTTTTCCCCCTCCACTAAACCAGGCGTAGGCGTGGCCAGCATGTGACACATCCGGCCCATGAGCCAGGAGTTTGACAGCTCTGGTCTAGACCATGATTAACATGACCCCTGACTGCTGGATTCTCCTGTTTTTTCTTCTTCTTCTTCCCATCCATGCTAGGAAAGCAAACATCATTTAATTATCATTGTAAAAGGACATATTTTTGAGCATTGGCAAAAATGAAACAAAACACAGTTTTGCAGTTCTTCCTCCCATCTGGACTAGAAGGGAGAACCTTGCAGAACTTTTGTTAATTTCTTACTTTTAAAAGAAAAAAAAAAGGAAACTGAATCTGTATTTTAAAAAAAGAAAATTAAATGGCAAGGATGTTTTCTGTTGTTATTACCGAAGCTGTGAAGACACAGACAATCAAAAGTCTAACCTTTCATGGCAGGAAATCCAGAAGCCCAATATAAAAAGTTGTTGAAGGCAATATGGGAGATGTTGTTGTGCCAATATGGGAGTGGGGAGAGGTGTTGTGGTTCGCCAGCAGCAGGTGCAGGCGGCTGAGGTCTTGGAGAGCAAGGACTCAGATGAGGGACCTGCGTGTCATGCAGGGATGGGGCCAGGACCATCAGGAAGTGGAATGCTGCCTTCGGAGATTGTGGAAGCTGGCAGCAGTAATGAAGAGGTTCTCGAGGAGCCTGTGCCCAGTGCGCGTGCGCACAGGGCTGCTTGAAGGAAAGAGCAGCTGCAGCAGCACGAGCGACTTGGGAGTAAGGCTGCAAGGTAATGGCCCCTCCCTCAAGAGATAAAAGCCAGCTGAGAAACTGGAGTTCTTTGCAGAAAGCAAATAAGTTTTTGCACTCAAGCCTTGTGAACGTTCGGAATATCTTGATTGGTGTTTGAAGACTCTTTGTGTTTGAAATATTTCTTAGTAACTAATCTAATGTTCTTGGCAGCCTTGCACCACCTTGGCAAGGCTCGTTCTTATCAGAAATAATTAATTTGAAACAGCCTTTTAACCGTGAAGGAACGGAATTTGTAAAGAATATTAAAAGAATATTTCTGTTACCTCTGTTTCGTGATTGTTTCCTTGGAACAAGGTTTGAGTCAGAACAAGAGGGGAAGAACACTGTTTCTAATGTGGAGCAAGAAAGTCTGGGGAGATTTTCTTCTCACTGCGGTAATGGGGACTTGAGAGCAATGTTGTCCATTTCTGTTTTCTCAAAATGGCAGATTGTCCAATTTTGCCTAGGACAAGTAGGCATATTGCATTCCACCCAGACTTCTTGTGAGATGGACAATATATAAATTTGACAATTATATAAATAAAGTGTGGTTCAGTCCATTTAATTCTATTTTAATTGATTTTCCAATTGTATCAAATTTAGCTTTTCTGTAAGTCCCGTCCCTTTTATGAGGATGACTTTCAGCAAGCAGTTCAAATGATTAGAAAAAGATTTCATAGCCCTGATTGAAAATGTTTAGTAGTTGGTCTAAACTGGATGCTAGAAAATCTTCTCAGGCAGGACTTAAATTGCTTTCTTAAATGAAAAGTAATCTCATAAAGCTCCTTCAACTCCAATGCATGCAACTTAACTCTTTTTGATCAGCAGGAACAATCCTTTTGCTTTGTTTTCAGCATCATCAACAATGACCAATCTATTCTAAGAGGAAGGTACTGCTCTAAATAGATCAAAATAAAGGGATAATATAAAAGTTCTCCCTACTCAGAATCAAGCCTGCCAGATTGACTCAGATTTTTACTTTTCCTCTGAATTTTAGATTCTTTTTAAAAAATGGCTTAGTCCCAGGAAACCTGAAAGCCAATGTACTACATTGCTTGATGTGTTGGACTATGAATAGAGAGGACTAATGTCAAATCCAGTGGTTATGCTCATACAACATGATTAACTTGGTCAGGTAAAGAACCCAGCAGATCTATTCACACAGTGTCCTAAGCCTGGTTAACACAAAAAATTATAGGATTTGGAGGCTTGGTGTATTGTGAAAACCCAGCTCACTTGCTTAATCCATGACTTAGAATGTTGGTTAATTTAGTAACCAGACTGTTTATGATTTCTGAATGTAACCAGTTAGCTAGTAACTAACTCTCAGTCCAAAACTGATGGAGGAAGTGATATATATGCTGAACTTCTTTGACTCCTGAAAAAAAGATGGAGTTCAAAAGTAACACACACAAAAAGGATGATTTTAGTTATTTCTTATTTAGAATAATAGATTCATAGGGCTGGAAGGAACCTTGGTGGTCTTCTACTCCAAGCCCTTGTCCAAGACAGAAAGTCTTTATTCCATCCCATGGCTGCATGGTTAAGAGGCAGATTACTGATGGCTGGGAGCAACAATGGGTATATGCATTGACCTTTATCTCCAGTTGACTACTGTAGGAAATGGAGTGCTGGATTAGACAGACCATTGCCTGATCCAGCTGGACTTTTCCTGAATGGTTCTGTGAGAGTAGATCTTCTTCCCATACATTCAACAAAAAAGATATCATCTCATGACTGAAATATAACTGTTTAATATTGGATGTAATATACAGCTGCTCTGCCAAATCATTTGGATTTATGTGCATCCCTTCAATTTGGGAACACAGCAAGTGCATTAAAATACAATTCAGTAAACCACATTGTGTCTTGCAAGATGGCTAGAACTGCTCTCTATCCATCCTGTCCTTGGGAATGAAGGTGTTCTGTTGCTAGATGACAATTGCTGTATCACATGCCAATTGATTAAAACTGAGATTAATAATTTGCCCAGAACTGATATATCATGCTCTGAGAGATAAAAGAGCATCTGATATTAAACATGCATGGGAGGTGGGGGGAACCGAGCTGCGAGGAAGCTGCCTTCAGTAAATTGCATAGAAAAATTACACAGTACATTTAAATTACCATTTGCTTAGCAACATGCCCTTGCTGACATTTCAGTGAGGCTATAAAATGATCGATTTACTTTAATTTTCTACTGAATCGCATATATGTGTGTGTGTGTGTGTCCGTCCCTGTGCATGTATATGTGCACGCATGCGTGTATACACACACACACACACACAGATACACAGCTGTCAATAACCATTCCTCCCTTCCCCGTGGCATGCTGATTCACTCTGTATATTAAATTTGCTGGCAAGGAGCAAGGCGTTAACAAAAAGTAACAGATAATGTGAACATTTCATGCATAATCTGTAATATGAGATATGTATTAATAGGGAAATTATGATGCATTCAATTATTCTGAAATGCCTTCCAGAGATGTTTTGATTTGGCTGCACACTGATAGCAGAAGCACAGCAGGGAACATGGAGAGTGATGAATAACCTAATCTGGTAATCTTGAAATGGGCACTGTTCACAGTTAGCCTGAAACAGGCCAGGGTGGAAGCAGCTCTGCTTTGCAGATACAGCTTGGTTTAAAAGAAAGGGGGAAAAAAGACCCTCAAGTCTCTTGACAATAGGCATGCTGCTAATTAATAATACACTGACACCTCTGATTCGGCAAGTGATGATTCTTATTGAAAAGGGGAGGCATGCTTTCTCACTGCAGGAGACAAAGCAAAATAATTTCCAAGCAGGCCACTCTTTCCAGTGCATTATCACCAGCTTCTGGGTCCACCAGCAGTGCTCTGGGCTGGCGTTGTTGAGATGTTTTGAGACACCTCATTTTCCCTGACTTCAGTAAAACTGCTTAAGATGCTAAGCCTTCTCCATGTAAAAAGATTCTTTTTTTTTTTTAGTTATTTTGCTTGCATATGGAGATGTTATTCACTCACATATTTATTTATTTAATTTTTTAAAAATTAATACGGCTACCCAACTTAAACAATCCTGGGTGGCTCACAACCACAGTGAAACTACTTACTATAAAACAACCATAAAACCATAAAACGATCAAATAAAAACTCAAACCCTGCTGCCTTAATCATCCTCTTGGGATATCCCTGCAACAAACTCTAATTGTGCTCATTTCGTGTTTTCTGTTCTTCTGTCCTATTCTATTCCAGCATCTTAGTAAAAAGTCAGGTCTTAAAAAAAGAGGGGACCTGTTGAATCACCAGGCATGGGTGCAGAGGTGGTATTCAGCAGGTTCTGACCAATTCTGGAGAACCAGTAGTGGAAATTTTGAGTAGTTCGGAGAACCGGCAAATACCACCTCTGACTGGCCCCGCCCCCATCTATTCTTTGCCTCCCGAGTCCCAGTTGATTGTCTGGGTCTTCTTTTGTTGCCCTGCCCAGAAAACAGAGCTAGAAAGCAGGTTAGTGGGGTAGGGAGGGAATGGGATTTTGCAGTAACCTTCCCTCAGAAGTGGGGAGGGAATGGGGATTTTGTAGTAACATCCCCTGGAGTGGTGAGGGAATGGAGATTTTACAGTATCCTTCCCCTGCCATGCCCACCAAGCCATGCCCACCAAGCCACACCCACAGAAACGGTAGGAAAATTTTTTGACTCTGTGATGACTCAGAGTGTAACACAAACAACAAAATCCAAAACATAAATAAATGTCCTTTATTGCCTCCAACTTGGCCCCACTGTTCAATAATACTCAGTTGGAGATAAAATGTACTCAAAAATAGTCTTCAAAAGAAAGCAGTACAGTCCGAATTTAATGAGCAGATAGAGGTGAAATAAAAAACCAAACTACAATGACGAAATGTCCACAATGGAACAGGAGAAGTATTGAAGTATTTACCAAATTCAAGGAGATAACAAGGCACAGTCTGATG
Organism: Notechis scutatus; assembly: GCF_049901735.1. Lineage (NCBI taxonomy): Eukaryota > Metazoa > Chordata > Lepidosauria > Squamata > Elapidae > Notechis > Notechis scutatus. Next base: position 37,628,976 of record NC_142009.1, read on the forward strand.
GAAGGATAACCAATATAACTTCAGACCAAAATAAAACACGCTTGCTTCTGGCAACCTGTTTTCTAACTGTCTCTCTTATATACTCGTCTCCCCAGCTGAAACCAATTAGGAGGATCATTGCCGCTTTCTCTCTCTCAAGCTAAGTTGTTGCCTTCTCCTTTCCTCCCTGCGTGTCCTAGGATGCAGAGGGGCTGGGCCTGGTTCTTCCTCTGACTGCCCAGCTGGCCTCAGCCCTTCTTCAGCCTCCTCCACAACCTCCAGAGCCACATCTCCACTCCCTGTCGGCTGTTCCTCCTCTCCCTCAGAGTCTGACTCTATCAAGGGCATGACAGAATCCCACCACTGGATGGGTGGTCCATAAGGCACTCTTATGAGGCCCAACTAGGTGGCAGGACTTCAGAGAAGGAATCTGGAACATGTCTACTCTATCTCATCTAGTGACATATCCCTTCTACATCAGATGAAGATGGTCACCGCAATGGGAGCTAGTCTCAGATGGTGGGGGAAAAGGGCCTAATACTTCTGATATCAACTCATTCTAAAAAAGATCATACAGCATACATCCTAACAAGAATCATAGATACAACACCCATACATTCTAACAAGAATATCAGTGTCTGCTGACATCACAAACTCAGTATGCTGTCTGTTTTCTTTGGGTGTATTTGCTAGATCTATTTTAGTCCAGCCATGATCCAGGTAGACTATTTGGAGAACGATTAACTCTTCTTCCTCTTTAGTGTAGATCAAAACAAAGGAAAAAGGAATCAACAATCAACATTTGTGTGGTAATATTAAAATAAACACATTACTGATAAAGAACTACAAAAGAAATCTTAGCATGCTGATAAGAGAGGGAGATGGGTTTTGTTTATTTATTTACATTACTTGATGACAATTGCTGATCAATTGATAAATTGCAGGGTAAAGTTTTCAATGCAATTTGGCCACAAGACAAAATGGTGCAGCTTTGCCTCAGCAAAAGGAAAGGAGGTGAATTTTTATTAGGTGACAGGAATGGGAAACAAATGAACTGTGTAGTGGATTGACCCCAAGAGGAACAGAAGATCAAGCAAATCTGTCAAAAAAGATAAAACCACTGGGTTCCCTAAAATTACCTTTGTACTTAGGAACTGAGGGTTAAATATTAAACCTGGAGAGATACTATATATCAGACCCTTTGTTGGTCCTCATCTGGTCTGTGACACTTTTTTGTTATGGTAACCTTGCAATAATTCCCATAGCAAAGTTTGCTTCATGTGGTCTCTGGCATCATTTTGATAGTAAGTCTTTTAATGGACATTTGTAGATCTGCTTTCTTACTGCTGCTTCTTGTCTCGTCTTTGAGATTGTAACTGTTTCTCAGGTACATTATTATAGTTTTCAATTACACCAATATGAAATAGATAGCCTGTGTGTGTGAAAGCATCCTCTAGTTATAATACTATGATTTATCAAAATCTCAGTTTATTAACATCTGTATACTGCTATCCAATATATGAAAGTTCTTCAATCCTTTCGGGCTTGTGGGCAAATTTTGAATTTTGAGAAGATGTTATGGACACTGGTAAAATGACTGTTGGGAATATAATCAACCTTTTCTCACAGAATTCCCCCCATTTCTCCTGCTTCCCTTATCCTTTTATCAGGCAGGGGGTCACACTTCCAAACAAAGCACTGAGTTGCAGCCACCTTTCTTTTTTCTCTTTTCTTTCTTTCTTTTTTCAGGAAAGCTTATTTAGCTCATTTGGAACTAAAGGCATTTTGGGAACTTAAAAAACAAACAAACACGATGCCAGAGCCTGGTGTTTTACTTTGCAGCCTGACAGCTTCTCAATTTTTAATTAAAAGATTAATTTTATTTTAATTTAATCAGGTGGAGAAGGGAGCCTGACCAGAACAAAAGAAGTTGGCTGTTAGCCCTTCTCTATAAAGTGAAATTTACTTCTGAGTAAATATGCAAGAGTTTAGTTGTTAATTCTACATTGTGTGAACTTTCCATGTCAGCACCTTCTCTTAACTGGTTGGTGAATCACTAGGGCAGGGCTGTCAAACTCCCGGCCCATGGGCTGGATGCGTCACACACTGGCAACGCCCATGGCCAGTTTAGTGAAGGGAAAAAAAAGTCTAGATATGTCATGTGATGCCACCGTGACCATGTGAGTTTGACACCCTGGTGTTGGGGGGGGATATCTGTCCCATTGTGAGATGTTTACATCTATTCTCTTCTTTCCCCACAACTAATGTAACTAGTGAGTATTGGAATTTTAAAAATATTACTGAGGATATTAATGCATTTGTCTAATCTTTAGTGATGATCTTTATATAACAGATGTGTGCTTCAGATGTTTTAAGGTGATGCTTTTCAGAATTGCTGCCATTTTATCATTGAAAGACAGGAAAAGAAGGCAGGTGCCTTTGTTTAACTGGGCAATTTTGTTTTGTGCAGAGCTATCAACTGATTAAAAATTTCTGAGCAACTTGTTATCTGATTTTTATAGTGATTAATCAATGAAAGTTACATTAACTAGCATTTTATCAAAGTATATTAAGAGGAAGGAGAAGAAACTCCATTTATTTTGTGGAGAAAATAATAGTTTAACAAAATCCATTTTTGATAAAGCAGTAATAAAAAAAGAGATATAATTCATGTAAAGCTCAGTGTAAGGGAACAAAGCTGTTCAATACCACAGACAATACTGCTACCCTTCAAAAAGATCTTACTATGTATCAGAATGGTCAAACAAATGGCAACTCAAATCTCAACAAATAAATGCTCTGTCTTACATATTGGCAAAAAAAAATCAGAAAATAAAATACAAGCTGAATAATCAAGACCTTGTTGATGATCCAAGCTCTGTAAAGGACCTTAGAATACTCATCTCTAATGATCTAAGTGCTAGAGCCCACTGTAACTACATAGCCAAAAAGGCATTAAGAGTTGTTAACCCAATCCTATGTAGCTTTTTCTCTGGTAATATCACACTACTAACTAGAGCATACAAAACATTTGCTAGACCAATACTCGAATACAGCTCATCAGTCTGGAACCCACATTGCCTATCTGATATTAACACAGTTGAGAAAGTCCAGAAATATTTCACAAGAAGAGTTCTCCACTCCTCTACTCGTTGTAGAATACCTTATGCCACCAGACTTGAAATTCTAGACCTAGAAAACGTAGAACTATGCCGCCTTCGGTCTGATCTAAGTATAGTATATAAAATTATACATTGCAATGTCCTACCTGTCAATGAATAGTTCAGCTTCAACCATAACAACACAAGAGCACACAATAGATACAAACTCAAGGTAAACCACACCAAACTTGTTTGTAGGAAATATGACTTCAGCAACAGAGTGGTCAATGTCTAGAATACTCTACCTGACTCTTTGATTTCTTCCCCAAACCCCAAAAACTTTAACCTTAGACTGTCTACTATTGACCTCACCCGTTTCCTAAGAAGCCTATAGGGGGCGTGCATAAGCGCACCAATGTGCCTACCGTCCCTGTCCTATTATTTCTTTTTATTTTTCTTATATGTACCCATTTCATGTATTCATAACTATGTATATACTTATACCTATTATCTTGTAAGCGATTGACAAATCAAAATAAATAAATAAAATAAATAAGTAAACAACATTCTACTTTATTAGCAAGCAACGTGTCAAATGCATTAAATCATTTACTGTATTCTGCACTTCTCGTCATTTGTGCTTCTACTTGTCTGTCTATGTGCATGTTTATATAACCCCCCCCACCCAATATTCATACATATACACACAGACATATTGTTGTCCAATTTAGTGAGGTCTGAAGAATTTAACAGATTAGCTTGGGACAGGAGTACCTCTGGCATAACTTGCTCACTGTTATGCCACAGTTGCTTACATGTAGATTGTCCTTTGTCCAGTATTTAGAAGTGTACTGGTACTGCAGGCAACTGACTGACAGGGGTACATTAACAAGAACATTTGATTGTCATTATAATGTCTTATCTCTCTACCAGTTTGTTTTTACTCATTAGACTCATTATGATCTCTCCACATGGACCAAGATATTTGAAATACTGATTTTTCCCCCCATATAAATCTGCTGATTTTAAGATCTGCAGAACAAGGGTGTCTTCAGGGTGGACAAAATTCAAGGTGATAGCCATGGCTGTGCAAACTCACAGCCCCCTTTTAACATTATTTTACACCCATTCCCCTTGTGGATACACCTGCCACGGTGGTGCAATGGTTAGAATGCAGTTTTTAAGGCTAAATTTGCTGACTGCCAGCACTTCGATTCTTACTGGCTCAAGATTGACTCAGCCTTCAATCTTTTCAAGGTCGTAAAATGAGGACCCCGATTGTGGAGGGCAGTAGGCTGATTCTGTAAACTGCTTAGAGAAGGCTGTAAAGCTCTATGACGCAGTATATAAGTCTAAGTGCTATTGCTATTGCTTGAGAGGAAGTCTTTCTTAATATTCTATTGCTAGTGGACGCCCATTTGATGGTAAAGTCTTGCTCTCAATGGGCAAATCACAATTTTATGTCATTCCACCATTGGACAATGATGTGCTTATTCTGGAAGAATATTATCCTTTAAGCTGAATGAGATTTCAATTTAAGCAGGTTGCATCTGGTAATGAGTGTCAACTGCTACTGAGACTCTTTTATTCTATATATTTTTATGATTTATTGCAGCTAATTCAGAGGTGGTATTCAGCAGGTTCTGACCAGTTCTGGAGAACTGGTCGTGGAAATTTTGAGTAGTTCAGAGAACCAACAAATACCACCTCTGACTGGAGATTTACAGTATCCTTCCCCTGCCACGCCCACCAAGCCATGCCCATAGAACTGGTAGTAAAAAAAATTGAATCCCACCACTGAGCTAGTTCACTTGAATATTATTAGTGGAAAAGAGGCACAGCCATTGAATAAATAACTATCTTAAAACAGAACATCCTTTTTAATCTTCTGATGGGTCACATAACGGTGTAAAAGTATGTAAGAAACATCTGCAAAAAAGGTATATTGCTATTTGGGCTGGAGATATTTCTTGGAACAGTCGTGCTTAAGAAAGGAAGATGATTGGATCAATAGCTTTCATCTAATGGGAAACACTTGGGGGCTCCCGGGTTATCATTTTCCTACCCCACCCACAAAGCAGCAATGAGGACATTTTATTTGTTTAATTGCTGAGACTTACCTTCACATTTTTCTTTCCAACTAAGAATGCAGCATTCCTTTCTCCCACAGTCCTTGCTATAAGATTCTGGATGGTTTACAGCAGTGGTGGAATTCAATTTTTTTTTACTACGGGTTCTGTGGGCATGGCTTGGTGGGCGAGGCCGCAAAATCTCCAGTCAGAGGTGGTATTTGCTGGTTTTCTGAATTTCTGCTACTGGTTCTCCAGAACTGGTCAGAACCTGCTGAATACCACCTCTGGTTTGTTGTATATAATACAACATAATAAAAGCAAACTATACAATAGAACAAACCAGGCAAAATAAGCAAACCACACAAATGCCCACCTAGCCATCAGCGTCCTTCAAAAGGCTGAATACATTAAATATGTTGATAGCCTTGCAGAAAGTCAACAAGCCGTTAGGGTTAGGCTTCTAAGAAGTGTCTCTTTCTCAATGATCTCCTAGGATAAGAATCACTCAGATAAATGCAAACAATATGTTGCAAACAATATGTTGATTCTTACGTGAAAGTGGTTAGTAGTTATGTAAAGGCCAGAAAAAAAACATTAAAATTAACATTTGAAAGAATCAAAAGAAGCCCAGAACCCAAGATTTTAAATGAAGCAAAAGGTGAAGAAATGCTATTATTGCCTGTAAAATCCCACCCTGAATTTCAGCAACGTGAGATGATAAGAGTATTCCAGGTTTTTAGGTAACCTGTGGGCTATATATTACCTCTCCCTTCCCTCTTAGAGCAGAGCCATAGCTGAGAAGCTGAGTACATGATACAATCTGATGAACTCTAATAAATGGGATGAGGTCATAGATGATGCAAAAAAACCCTCTACTGGAGATGTTACAAGTCAAAATGGACAATGCAGAGCTAGATGGACAAAATATCTAAACTGGCACACACATGCAAGGGGCTTGCTGGGCAACACTTGTTTGCCCGCCACTTCCATGGCATGCTTCTGCAGAGGTCAAGGCTCAGTAGTGGGCTGCGGTCCAGCAGTTGGGCACCCCTGATTTAAGGTGATCCCCTGAAATCCTGAGATTGGTCCAATTGGTGTTGAGCCTCAAATGGTACCCCTCAAGATGTTGGGAGCAAATTTTAAGAGGTTCAGAGGTGGTATTCAGCAGGTTCTGACCAGTTCTGGAGAACCAGTAGCGGAAATTTTGAGTAGTTCGGAGAACCGGCAAATACCACCTCTGACTGGCCCTGCCACCATCTATTCTCTGCTTCCCAAGTCCCAGCTACTCGGCTGGGTCTTCTTTTGTTGCCCTGCACAGGAGAACGGAGCTGGAAAGCAGGTTAGTGGGGTGGGGAAGGAATGGAGATTTTACAGTATCCTTCCCCTGCCATGCCCACCAAGCCATGCTTTAAAAAGTTTAAAAAAAATGAATCCCACCACTGCTGCTATTCAATAGTTATTGAAAAGGCATCTGAATTTCACTCAGGGGGTGGGGGGAGGGGGAAAGCAAAACAAAAATGTTGACACTTTAATGTCAGGGCTGATCTATGCTTGACATGGCAGCAAAATCTGCGTAATAGCTCTTAATGAGTGAAAAGATCCATTCTTCTGGCCCCCATTCCTGCTTTGATCAGTTCCTGAGGGACTCTGGGCCACAGAGCTGGTAGACACTGTTGCCTTTTGCTGGAGAGGTTCCTCAGAGGCTCCATGTATGCACTTTCCCTCATGGCATCATTGCAAAGAGCAGTTTTTGCAAAGGAGTGTCACCCCCCCCCCCCACCCGCTCACCCCACCCCACCTGCCTTTGAAGAAACTTTCCAGTGGGTCGATTTTCCGCTGATTCCAATCTCATCAAATTGTACGATTGCTCTGAAGATAAATAAAAAAAATTCATCTGGGTGCCGCTGGAGAGTGTAACAGCATGTCTCTGGCACTGCTTGAGTCTTATCTGATTTGGATTTGTATACCTCATGGGGAATGGCAAAATATTACAACAGACGGCATGATATTTCTGAAGAATATAGTGGGCTTTATTAGCACTGATTTTACTCCCAGACTGATGGCTTTTTCCATGTTTCCCCCCACCCTCTTCTTATTAATCCATGCTACTGTATGTAAATGTTATTCCTCTCGCTTTCCATAAGGGAGGAAACCAGCGATTTGTAATAAATGCTTATGAGCGCCTGAGGCTGCACTTAAACTTTAAAACATCTATTATTAAGTTTCCAAAAGAGAGAGAGAGAAAGAGAGAGAGAGAGAAAAACAAAGAAAAAAGAGATGCATCACCCCCTCCATCATAATGACCAAATGTGACTTTGGAGGGATTTTAAATGGCATTTGGTTGTTCTGCATGAAAATGTGTGCTCTCTCTCTCCCACTCTGTGCATATGAGGAGAGAGAGAGAGAGAGAGAGAGAGAGAGGGAGAGAGGGAAAGAGAGAGAGAGAGAGAGCATATATATGAGGTGCAGAACTGTGAACAGTGCTATTTGAACAGCTGTAATCTGATTCTAAAAGTGTTTTCTTTTAATATTTTGTGTCATGATGCTTTATGGCCAGGGATAAGATAAAGGAAAAATGTTTTGCCACGGTTGGTGGCATGATGGATTATTGACACTGGTCAATTGATTTGAAGTCACAATGTGTAAGGTTTCAAATAACAGAAGGAAGCTTCTTTTTTAAAAGAAAAAGAAAAAGAAAAACTTTACCAATTTGGCTCTTTATAAAGCTTTCGGGGGTTTTGACAGTTGGCAGTCCAAGGTGCTTGGCGCTCATAATTATTTTATTAATGTGACAAGAAGCCCTACAGATTTCCTGCATAGCCAAGATATATTTGTCCCAGAAATAATTAAAACTGCCAGCCTACAGCTACAAGGCAGCAGCAAACACTTCCGACAAATCAATGCTGAGAAATGCATCCCTTGTACAGGAGCCAAAAATTTGCTTCTCTATGAGTTCGGTATTCTTCTAAATTGCTTGTGTTACACAGAGTAATCGACAATCCTTATTGAACTGCTCGGAGGGCTGCGGGGAAAGACTCATTTTGCCAGTGCTTTCCAAACTGATTTATCTGTTGTGCCATATGTTGGAAACAGTATTTACATCTTTGATTACCAAAATGTAGCAGTTTTGCTATAGCCTCCCCACCCTTGATCCGCAGCTTCCCTTTCAATGCAAAAGTTTTCCTATTTTTCTTCCAACTTTCACCTTCTCTTCCCCCCTTGCTTAAAGGGTTAACATGTAGACATTTCCACATTCATGAATCATTCACGGTACAATTTGAGCAAAGAACTGGGCAACAATGCTGGAATATGGTTTCTGAGTGGCTGTGTGCTCATAAATGCAAACAGGAAAGGGAGAATAGAAGAATGAAGATAAGTATACAGAAAGCACCAAATGTTTGACAAAGTGTCACAAAGGATTGTATTTGTATGTAGTACCATGGGCAGGACATAATGATTAGTGTGCCGCAAGTCGTTTACCAGCAGTACTTCAAGCTCATTCTGATAACGCAGCAGTTCATAGCTTTGAATATTGTATATGTACTTTGAACATATCTGTGACTGCCTGAGCTGTCATTTGCTTGAAAAATGAGGCATCAATGAATGACAATCCTGTTCTATTTTTTCCTCTTTAAAGAAGACAACGTCTCCAATAATTATTATCATGCTAATAACATTTGTATCCTTTTGTGTATAATTAAGATCTGCCCGTCTGAGCATGAAATGGGGTTGAAATCTCGTGGAAAAAAAAAGACTACAACCTATTTAGTAAATCAGTTCTTTTGAATTTTTCCATGTTCAGAATCATCCTAAGAGATGCAACCATTCTGAATCTCATAATTGTGACTTACTAACCTTACAGGAACAATTTATTTATTTTTTCAAATTAATCTAGGTGTGATTTCCCCCCTTTTTTAAAGTGCTATTTAACTCCTCAGTTGCTCAGTTAAATTTTGATGGCATGCTTAGCAGTGGCTATTACATAATACATATTTTAAATTAATTTGTTCCATTATTTTGTTTTAAATCCTACACGGAATCTATCTAAGATCTATCTTATCTAAGAATTTTGATAAGACTGTTTACTAATAGATTCCCCTCCTTCTCATATACCAGTTCTTTTCTTTGCAAGCATACAGTATCTCAGAAATCACATTTCTCATTCATAGTTAATTTAGAATGGAATCCATGGTGTGATGATTTCTTTCATTCCCATCCCCCTCCAAAGGCATTGTCTTCACATTCTTTTGCAAGGATGGATCCACATTATTATTGGCAGGTAGTTATGCTCACTGCTTAAACATCAAATGTGCTCCTGTAAGTGGGAGAATGTGTCCATTTGCATGATGTGATTGATAAGGTTATTGGGAAACTCCTCCACCTATCAATTACAGACACAGACACAGACACACATACACACACAAATCTACTTGTGAGCAAATCAAGCAATACCACCTGGAAACAAAATAAAAGGAAGAGGAAGATGTAATAAATTACCGGTAGCATATTGTATGTTTTGTCACTGCCACTTGGCTCTGGTAAATGTCTAGAGCTCATTATTGCAGTTTCAGAATTGCAAAGTGGAGGATTTTTAAAGAAAGATTGAACTTTAGATTTTCTGACTGCTTATTTATTGACACTTACATATGCAGAAGCATGTTTGCCCATCTGAAAAATAATGAATGAAAAAATGCTCTTGGAAAAACAAAGACCATATAGAGTGGCTACGCTATTGGATTAAGACTAAACAGACCTGATTCAAGTCCGTCCTCAGCCATGGAAACCATACATTGATCTCCTCGCACTCCCTCAGCTCAATCTACCTCACAGGGTTCATGTTGGAGGAAAAATTGGAATACTGAATGCTCAGTATACCACCATGCATTTTTGAAGGAAGGATATTTATTTAACCAACTAATCAACCTATTTCAAATCATCTCAAATCTTAGCTGGTTCCTGGATAGGAGGAATTCCTCCTATAGTTAGCACTAGAGTCCCAGCTGCTTTAAAAATTATCCATAGCTATTATAGCATTCAGGGTTCTGCAACATAAAAGGTAGAACCCCAGGTTCAAATCCAGAGTCAGTACAAAGGGGAGGAATATATATATATATAATCTGAGCAAAGCTTGTGTTAACTCTGTTTTTAGAGAGTAGGAAGGCATGAGTGACACCTGCAAAAGAATCCAAGTGGGCATAAATTCAAGAGAATAGCATAAAATATAAGGATGAATTCTACCACAAATTCCACTGGTAGTTAAAATGGACTTTCTTGCCTTCAGAAGCTGTGGGTGCTCCATTACTGGAGGTTTTAAAAATGAGATTTATTTATTTTTTTATTTTATTTTTTTATTTTTGTCAATTGCTTACAAGATAATAGGTATAAGTAAAAACACAGTTATGAATACATGGATACATATAAGAAAAATAAAAGAAACAAAAGAAAAGAAACAATAGGACAGGGACGGTAGGCACATTGGTGCGCATATGCATTATGATTGGACAATCATTTGTCCAGAATGGTATAGGGTCTCCTGCTTGAGCAGAGGGTTGGACTAGGAGACCTCCAAGGTCCCTTTGAACTCTGTTCTTCTGTCTCACTTCAATTTTTTTGGGTGGGATGTTTCTATCAAATAAAGTCCACAAGAATGAGATTTGACTTGTCTAAAACACACACACACACATATATACACAGCACCACCAAAACAAAACTACCAACAAGCACCCTTTCTAAAATAAAAGTAATGTTACAGTTCCCTTCAATTCATGCATAACTTCTGATGGTTTTAGATGCTTGTCAATTACATCCTTTCTTTGTTTCTGTCCCACCACTGCCAACTTCTCAATCAAGGAAATTAATCAATCAAGGAAAGTATTAATCAGGCCTAACCCTGCTTATTTGTGTGGGGAGCAGGGGGGACCCTACAACAGTTTACGTAGAAAAGTCATAGGTGTGTGTGTCAGTGGTGAAATTCAATTTTTTTTGCTACCGGTTCTGTGGGTGTGGCTTATTTGGTGGGTGTGGCTTGGTGGTCATGTGACTGTGGGAATGGCTTGGTGGTCATTTGATTGGGTGGGTGTGGCTTGGTGGCCATGTGACTGGGTAGACATGGCTTGGTGTTCATGTGACTGAGTGGGTATGGCTTGGTGGTCATGTGACTGAGTGGGTGTGGCCAACTTAATGTCACTCACGTCAAGGGCTGCCTCACCTGGCCCCTCCCCTCCCAGCCATTCCTTCTCACCCAGCCTCAACTTATCTATAGTTCTGTAAAAACGTTGTTCACCTTTTTTTGACTTTATTATCTACATACTATAGATGTATTTTCATGGACCACTGAAGGAGGAAATGGCTCACATGCTTTGCCCAAGAGTGTGATAGGCAACAGGCTTTTAAGGGGCTGCCAGAAAGAGTGGGGGGCAATGTATTTTCCAAAGCCCCTGAAGAAAAACAAGAAGCAATGGATGGAAACTGAACAAAGAGAGAAGCAATCTAGAACTAAGGAGAAACTTCCTGACAATAAGAACAATTAACCAGTGGACCTGCTTGTCCCCAAAAGTTCTGGGTGCTCAATCACTGGAAGTTTTTAAAAGACTAGACAGCCATTTCTCTGAAATGGTATAGGGTTCCCCCTAAAGTCCCTTCTAAGTGTTATTCTGTTATTCTGACACCTTTCCCAGGACCTCTACTCAGAGTTTGGCATCCTCAGTTTTCCTGCCTGAGCTGGGGGTTGGACTAGAAGACCTCCAAAGTCCCTTTAAACACACATGTATTTAGGCTCTGGGCTATAGACATTGAATGCATGTAAACCCTGAAAAATATGTGGTAGCCCTGGGCAAAAGAAAGGCAGTAGAATCACTCTAGGTGTAGGGACAGTGTAAAATATTAACTCATGATAAATAATGGAACAATTAAAAATAATAGCACAGAGTTTTCTCTGTCTATCTCTCTCCCTTCCTTCCTATTTCTTTTTCTTTCCTTCTCTTTCTTTCTTTCTTTCTTTCTTTCTTTCTTCTCTCTCTCTCTCTCTCTCTCTCTCTCTCTCTCTCTCTCTCTCTCTCTCTCTCTCACACACACACACACACACACACACACACACACCACATGCTCTCTCCCTATTTCTTTTTCTTTCTTTCTCTCCCTTCCTCTTTCTTTCTTTCTTTCTTTCTTTCTTTCTTTCTTTCTTTCTTTCTTTCTTTCTTTCTTTCTTTCTTTCTTTCTTTCTTTCTTTCTCTCTCTCTCTCTCTCTCTCTCTCTCTCTCTCTCTCTCTCTCTCTCTCTCACACACACACACACACACACACACACACACACACACACACACACACCTCTGTCAGCCTTCATTCCCTCTCACTCCAGCCACTTTACCCACAAGCGGAAACGAATCCAGCATTGTGGAAGTTTTGCAAGTTGATGAACACGCATTTGCACAGCTCATTTAAACTTCTCTCTGGCTGGATTTCCTCCCCCTGCCCCCGAGCCTTCATTCCCTCTCACTCCAGACACTTTACCCACAAGGGGAAGCGATATTTCTAGTCTCCATGAAGAATCCAGCCTTGGAGCAGTTTTGCAGGTTAACGGACCGCTGCTCCGCCCACAGTCATGTGTTTTCAAGTGGCTGCTTGAAAATGCATGGCTAGGGCGGAAGAGCAGTCCTCCTTTAAACTGGGGCGAGCAAGCATTGGGCAGGCGGGGCAAGCGAGTGAGTGGAAACCAGGCGATCTGGTTGGGGGCGTGGCCAGCCAGATGTTGCTACCGGTTCGGCTACCCACGCCAAATTCTTGCTACTGGTTCGACTGAATAGGTGCAAACCGGCTGAATACCACCTCTGGTGTGTGTGTGTAAAAATCAAAGGAGACTTGCATTTTAAAAAGGATCCTTGTATATTAGCAGTCACCATTGGGCTTTCAAATTGGAGCTGCATAAATACAAATGACCACTAGGTGGCAGCAAGGAGATACACTAAACTCTAAATATCTGCAATCTGGATTTCTACAATATAATCCAGGTATGTCCCCTTAAATCTTGAATGTTGCATCGTTATGATGGGAAGACAGGTATTCCTGAGAATGATGAGTAAAGAACACTGGGAGGATAATAGCATTGGGCAGTAAAGTTACAGGAAGATGCTGCAGGTGGGTGATCACTTTAGTGCAAAAATAAAAAGCATTGGTTCATACTGTGCAGGAGAAGACAATGGTAAACTGCTCCTTTATTTTATCAAAAAAACATATAGATAAACAATGAAAAATAATTAACTTTGGATGATGGGCCTGCAAATTAGATGGCACTAAGCAAGCTACTGAGGAAGAGCTAAGGGTTTTTCAGTGCTGGGAAATATAGTGCCGGGAAAGAAAGAAGGGGAGGAAAGGAAGAGAAGGGCCAGCATAAAATGGAAAGACCTGATTACAAAAGTAATGAAAGATCTATTGGAAGATCTGGGGAAACATCAGCCTGCAAAATGTTAGCTGATATGGTTGCTTAGCATTAACATCTTCTTGATGCTACTTAATTGATCAATCAGCCAGATATGGCCTTAGTTGTATCAGTAAGAGGAAGATAGATAAAAGGCCTCTTATATGACAAGATACTGCCTTCAAAGTTCTAGGCAATGTTTGGGTGTAATCCCTCCCACAAACAAACACATAAAAACACCTAGCCACATAACTGAAAAAGTCATACCTGTATCTATACAGATGTTTTCACATTATCAGGTTAAGATGGTTCTCTTCTCCTAGCCATGTTTATAACTAGATGTTTTTGTTGGCTGTATTTCAAATGCATGATAATGTATACATTTTTATTTTGAGATTTATGAATGTAATTTTACATTTTTATTGTTTTTCTATTGTTTTAAATGTTTTAAATGACTTTGCAATCATGGCCATTACTGGATGGATCAAAATGTAACAAATATATACATACCTTGACTTCCTTTTGTTCCTTTGGTGACAGCATCATTAAGAACAGCAGTGTCATATTATGAAAAATCAGATGAGGAGGACTTTTTAACTGGGAAGTATTCAGGGGAAATTAGTAGCCAGTAGCCAGCTTGTGTGCCCTCTGGATAGAAAGGTGAGATATAAATCAAAGGAAAGAAGAAAGAAAAATATCAGCATCATGGGAACCTTGCTAAGCTGTTTGATAACTTGACCCTGATCAAGAGCCTCATTCTTTGTCACCAGACTAATAAATCAAATACAGGACCATGGAAGTGAGAGAGGTGGGTGGGTTGGGGTGGGTGGCACTCAGAAATTCCTGATTTATTTATTTATTGATAGAATTAACAGGAAGGAGTGTTGCAATCCCCTCTTCTGAAGCCCATGAAATTTTGTGGTTCTCATTCCAATCTGGCAATTTATCCTTAAACTCTTTAAATTAGAAGCAAGGATGGCAGAGTGACTAGAATTGTTTCAACAATACAATTATTTGAATCATAATTATCTTCCTCTGTAAGATGACAACTACAGTGCTGCAGTTGAAAGTCCACCTCTTTTATATGCCTGTAGAAAGTGAATGTGTATGGAACATGCACAAAAGAGGCAGATCTTTGATTGTATTGTCACACCCACCATCTTTTGGATTTTGATTCTGTCTCTGGAGATACTCTGATGTTATTCTCCCTGGACATTTGAAGATAACAACCACTCTTGGTCCAGATTTTGTTTTTATTTTTGCTTACTTATAGTGCTTTCCTTTTTAAAATTAACTTTACTGTACTTTCACATTTATTTATATTTGCATAGTTTGTTATATCACAGTAATTTAAGATTTAGTGCTCTCTTATATAACATTCTGAGAACTTCTAGCTGTATGTATGATGACACAACACAACACTTCTTTGCCAAAAATGGGAAGAATGAACTGATAATTTTCCTTCCTTCCTTCCTTCCTTCCTTCCTTCCTTCCTTCCTTCCTTCCTTCCTTCCTTCCTTCCTTCCTTCCTTCCTTCCTTCCTTCCTCCCTCGCTCCCTCCCTCCCTCCCTCCCTCCCTCCCTCTCTTCTTTCCTTCCTTCCTTCCCTCCCTCCCTTATAGAAGGCTCCTGAAGACAAACAATCCACCTTCGTTCCAATGTATTGTAATTGTTACTGCAACTATTGTTGGTTGCAGTAACAATTACAATACAGTAGAACAAGAATAGATTTCTAGAAGTAGAATCCATTATTTCTAGTGACACTGGGCTATTTTCTAAGAATTATTATAGTTGTTGACATATATCCTAATTACATATACCATAATCAGAAGCTCAGAAGAACAAATCGGTCTTGATTTAGTACATCAATGATACAGTTGCCAATTCTATGTCCTGGATCTTTGATGCCACCACAAAAAGTCCATTTCCCCAGCTGTCACCTACTTAATTAAGGTCCTAAAGAGGAGTTCCTGAAGAACTTGAAGAACAGAATTTACCTGAAAACTGGCCATTCCTCCCCTCCCCTTCCACTGTGTCTGAGATTTGTGGCTGATATTTGCATAATGCTCTCCTGTCCTCTGCAGTTCTTCAGCTGGTATCTGGCATGTCATACTATTCACACATGTTGTTTAAATGAGACCAAAAATAAATGTTCCATGCTCATGAATGAATTGCAGATGCTAATTTCACTCCTTTCTACTTCCTTCTTTACATTCTTCACTGCTGAATGTATTCATGAGGCTCAGTCTGAACACATCTACTCCCCCTTTTTTTCTCTTATCTAGTAACTGTCTTTTGCTAGCGAGACACAGCTGTCATAATAAAACACTGTAACTTATTCACGAAAGCACAGTCGTTCAGGTGAGGCGGAAATGGAAGAGGTGTTGACTCATAATCTATATAGGGAAGGTTGCAGACATCCTGTTGGTGAATTGGTAGCAAGCCTTCAGGAATTTAAATTGGGCGCTGAGCTTGTTTAAAAGGAATGCCAAATCATGATTGGGAACATTAGATTTGTGGACTCTCTGCTTCTTCTCTCTCAATCTGTCTCTACTTTTTCCTGGGTAGATTCTGGTTGGGGCGTTGTGGTTTCCATTTCTGTAGTGTTTTATGGTCAAATAGTTTTACCACAAAGAAGTAAACATAGGAGAATGAAAGGGATATTTTATTTAATTGTATTCAAACCTGAGCACTTTGTACCCTGTTTCTCCAACAATATGGCCTCCCCCAATAGGAAGTCCCAGCATGTTTTATAGGCATGAAATGAAATTAAGCCCCTCCCCCCAAATTAAGGCCTATATTAAAACATGCGAAATGGGGGGGAATGGTGGTGGGGCTTGCCGTTAGGAAGTACTTTTGTTGCACACCCGGATATGGTGCTGCCTGCGTTGACCCCGATACGAAGTGCCCCACCTATGCCGAGGTCAATATCCAAGCCGTCGCCACCCGCCCAAAGATGCAAGGGGCGGGGGGAATTAAGTCACCCCTGAAAAGATGGTCTAGCCATTTTTTCGGGGCTGAAAAAAAAATAAGACCCAGCCTTATTATATAAGAAACACGGTAGTAGCATTTGAATGATTATCCCTGAACTAAGTCTTTAGTGGGAGCTGAAGAACATATTACAGCAAGAACTGAGGCTATTTGTGATTTCTTCTACCCCGTGCTGTTTCCTTTTTCATTCATTCAGTCAGCATTTCATAATGCTAAACTCAATCCTGAGTAGGTTTGTTTGTTTCCTGTAAGTATTTCTTGGAACTTTTTACTCCACTAAGGCTGATTGTCTATAAGTTTATAAGCAGGGAATACTTATAGTTGACTACAATCTAATTATAATTATGAGTTCATTAGCAACTTTGGGCAACTCATCTTTCAGGCCCAGTTTCTATCTGCAGAATAAGTATAATATTTAATTTGCTTTGGCAATTATTCTAAGGATTGCAAAAATAATCAACATAAAGTTTTTGATTAACTAATCCATTATTTTGTAAAAGTTGCTTTTCTACCTCTTTCAAAAAGTTCATATTTGTCTTGATTTCAAATCCCACCTTTCCTCTGTCCCTCATGCCCTAGTCATCTCTCAGCCAGATTACCTCAATGTTCTCTACATGGTCTCCCCTTGAAGAGTATTCGGAAGGTGCAGCTGGTACAGAATGTGGCAGCATGCATAGTCCTGGAAACTCCTAGGGCTGTACATATAACACTCCTATTGTGCAATATGCATTGGTTACCAGTTTGCTTCCAGATCCAATTCAAAGTGTTGGTTGTTATGTGGCATGGGTCCAGGTGCTGTCTCTCCCTGATGGGACAAGCCCACCCCACTTGGGCCAGAAGAAAAGGCCTGCTATGGATTCCGTTTGCTAAGGAATTGAAGCAAGCAGGGTCAAGGAGAAAAGCCTTTTCTGCTGTGTCCCCATCCCGATGGAATAGTCTAGAAGTGAGAACTGCCTGCGTCTATTTTCACAAGAAGAGTTCTCCACTCCTCTACTTGCAGAATACCTTATGCCACCAGACTTGAAATTCTAGAACTAGAAAACCTTGAGTTCACTGCTTGAGGTGGCTGATGGAGGTCTACGCAGTGAATACTAGCTAAAAAAAGAAGCAAAATGATCAGGAAATACGACTTCAGCAAAAAAGTGGTCAATATCTGAAAACCCCCCCCCCCCCCTTTGTTTCCTCCCCCAAACCCAAAAAAAAAAACAACACCCAAAACAAAAAAAACCCCCCCCCCCCCAAAAATTTTTAAAAAATAAATACAACCCCCCCCCCCCCCCCCCTCCATTCATCTGTCTCTTAGCTTTTTTAGTTCAGTTTTAATATAGTTCACAACTATGTATACACTTATACTTATTATCTTGTAAACAATTGGCAAATCAAATAAATAAATAAATAAAAATAAATAAATAAATAAATAAATTTTGGCCTTCAAATCTGGCTTTGTCAGTTCACTGCTTGAGGTGGATGATGGGGTAAGAAGTCATCCATTCATCTGTCTCTTAGCTTTTTAGTTCAGTTTTAATATAGTTCTTAATAATATTTTAATTCTATGTTGTTTTAATCTTTTAATTTTTTTAACTTTTTTTTAAAATCGTAAGCTGTACCTTTAAGCTGTAAGCTGTACACCATTTAGGGGAGGTGGGTGGCATATAAATTTAAGAAATAAATAAAACCAGACAATGAAGTGAAACATTACAGCATCTGTGGCACAATATCTTAGTATCCATATATTTCTATCAATAAAGGAGAATATTTGTAGCTGAGGATTGAAATGAGCTTGCTAATTTGTATGTTTTCTTGCAGATGCTTCATTACCCAACTAGGTAACATCATTAGTGCTAGTGAGGAATGGGGTTTGCTCAGTTTATATTCTAGTGTCTTGCCCTGTCAGTGTTGGTAGGGGATGGACATACAGTTTCTTTGGTTGGGCTGTTTACTGTTAGCTTTTTTGGTAATTTCTTGATCAGGATATTATTTACTTCTTGATTGTTGGTTTGATGTTAATCTTGAAATTAACCTATGCTCACCTAGGTAATGATGGCTGGTATGGAGGTGTTTTGGTCTTTTTTGTTCCCTTTTGTGAGCATCCTAGACCAAGCCAAGTTCAAAAAATTATATGAAACTTTTGAAAGCCTGGCAGTTTGACAAATTAGTCATCAATAAACACAAAGCCATAACGATATCTATGTACTAAGAGACAATCAACAAGCCAAAACAGGAGGTTTCTCTGCAAGAAAACAACCAAGCTCAGAGAGCATCATTATGTCTGGATTTTTACTGCCCAGAGTAAAAGTTCAATTAATCCCATTTTAATTATTTGCCCCTCCCACCTGCTTCTGAACTGTTTATTAAATTTTGCATAAGGCAAATCCCCAAATAGTTTCAGAGAGAAGTTTTAATATGCTAATTGCAGGTGTGGAAGGCCATTTGGGATTCGGATCACGATAAGGGCAAAATGTGGCAGATTCCTTCTTTTTGGACTAGGGACTGTCAATCCTATTCCTGGATGGACCTTGATAATTCCAACAGCCGAAATTACATACTAAATGGACTGACAACGTGTCACTGTTTCCAAAGCCAATATAAATTACATTACTCAGGGATACATAAATAGTGCCCATCAAAGCCTCAGATGGATCTCCCAATAAAGTTGCCATCAAACTGTAATTTTTAAATATAATGGCAGAAATTAAAGGGAAAAATCCTTTGTATAAGAATATAATTTGTGACAGGCTATACTTTTTTTTTCCTGGGCCAAAGGCGAAGTTTGCCCTTTGAAGAGCATATATGTGCATGGTGGCATTCCAAAGATTAGTGATGAGGCTTGGATAAAATTTAAATTGATTTCATTTCATGTCCATATTTTTTTAAATATATATATCATTATTCTCCAGTTATGTAATATTAGGGGCACAAGGGGAGCCCACAGGGTGCTTCATACCATGGAAACAATGCAATTCACCTTTGTAAGACATGGACGTTTTTGCTTTCCTGAGGCTGCAGGCATGGAAATCAACATTGTCCATATTACTTGCTACAAGATCTGCCACAAATGTTCATGACTGCATTGAGTGGAGGGTTTTTCAAAAACAGGCATATATGTGAGTGATGTCTAATAGTGGCCAAACAATGGATTTCAAAATAGATTAGTGAATGACGTTACGAAAAACAACCTATTAATCATCATAATTTAGTGCAAGATGCAGTACACGGACTTGATGGATAACATTTTGAAGTTTCCAGCCAATCATAATAATGGATCTGTTGATTAGTTTCTTAGGTGCTTTAAACTCTCTCTTCATGATCATACAAGAAAAATAAGGTAAGGAAATATGGTGGTTGGGAATAAAGGAGAAAAGTTTTGTATAATTCATTTTCTCAACTTCAGGAGTATCTGAAAACACAGTATTTCAAATCAATATTTTAAAAACTGATCAGTTTTTAAAAGTGAAATTATACTTAAAACTAACACAACTCAGATGTAACAGTATAGATCTAACTCTCTGGAGAAGGTTTTAATTCTGGAAAAGATAGACAGAAAGAAGAGAACAGAATGATCAGCAGCAAATTCAGTTACAGTGCTACTGGGTGCACTATTCAGTGATCTGAAGGGACATATTATCAGGGAGAAAATTTACATGGTCACTAAGAATCATCAGTGACTTGATGGCACATAATCAATCAAAGTTATTCTTATCAGGTGCAAGTAAACAGAGCAGGATTCAAAGCACTTCAAAACATACTACCTATACACAAGAATCTGATCTACTCCTGGTCAAGGCAAATTGGCATAGATAAGAATCAACAAAATTCCTGGGGCGCTGATGGCACTTTTGACCCCACCTTCAGGCTCTGCTTGGTCATCTCCTACAATTGTACTGTGAATTTGCATACATTTATCAAAGTTTGTGTAGCCATTGGTAAGGTCTTTATGTGTATACACTGTATATTAAACTAGGGTTGATAATACATCATTCAAGGACATGATCACTATTCAGCATCTAAATTTTTATATTTTAAACAAAAGAAACATGGTTGAAATCTCATGAGCTCACAAAAGCTCATGAGATTTCAGCATTTTCATATGAGATCTCACACAATTTTATGAGAGAACACTAAGTCCTTATACCATCTCATCAGTGGTGGGATTCACCCTTTTTTACTATCAGTTGTATGAAAGCGTGGTTTATGCACTTTGCGCGCATGCGCAGCACCCATAAACCACCAATTTTAAGCTTCAAAACTGACCTAGTGTTCAGTGCTGGCGAGTAAAACAGCTGAGGCACAGCAATCTGCTCTGCCGCATGAATCAGCTGAGCTCAGAAACAAGGAAATAAAGCACAGGAAAGGGTGGCGGTAGGTGGGCAGGGCCAACTGTTCACTGGCGCTGTTGGTTCATTAGAATCAGTGCAAACAGGCAGCATCCCACCACTGCATCTCATGTGAAAATGTCTCTTGTATAAGTTTTATATAATGATATCACTAAAATCTTGCAAGATTTAATAATGAATAAATAACATATAAGTGCAGGATGATTATACAGATCATTGCACAAAGTTTATGATAATATCCACTGGCTGAAATGAATTACTAACTTCTATGATTTCTACTATTATTACAATATCTAAGTGATCTTTATCTGCATGATAATTTAAAGATGGTGTCCTTGTTTGATCCCAGCAAATGCTCTTGGACATACAAATGCAAGTTCTTTGTATGTTGAGTCAATTTCCCCTGGCAAAAATAACATATTCTACTTATTCATCTAACAGAGATGATGCTTATTTAATTCAATATAAACTGGGCTTAGAAGACTTCAAGCTGAGGAGGATTTGATTTGTAGCCTTAACCTACAATTAATCTGTAACTTTTTTGGCATTCAAATTTTAGGAGATCACTGTAATTATGTTGTGATTTTTCCCCACATAAACTCGGTCCTTATGATATTCCTGACTAGGTAAGTATAAATTTGGAAATTAGACATGACACATCCAAAGATGTGTAGGGTTGAACAATCAAAGGTAATATATTTAAAGCATCTGCTTTTGAGAATGTGAAAATGTATGGATTGCAAACTTTTATTGGAAAGTTTGCAAAAGCCAAGAAATGACATAAGACTTAAGTTTGTTCTCTAATGCTTCAAATGGGGTGTGCAGCTTCCTTGTGGTCCTGAAATTCTTAGAAATTGTTTTTGGAAAGCAAGATCATGTGATCATATTCCCATTTAGCAATGAACATATTCCAATTTACCAGATGTGGTTTCCAAACATCTGCTAAATGGGAATACCATTTCAAAACCTGTTTTGGGGTATGGGGGTATGGAAGGAATTTATTGGTTAAAAAATATCATTAAGATCTGTTTTTGTCCTGGTGCAGTAGCAGATGATCTGGAATTAGGAGATTTTGATATTAGTTCCTTGTCTCGTACAGATCATGTGCTGTTCTCCTTGGAGTTTTCTGTAGTTGCTCCTCACTGCAGGGAAGAAGGATCCATTTGATTAAACCACCCCAGCTGCCTGATGGACCCATTTAGGATTCAGAAAAAACTTGGGATTGGCCTTGAGGGCTTTGTATATATAGATGACCATGGCCCTGTTCATTGTTTGAATGAGTGGATGAAAATAACTTTGAATCAGATCGCACTTGGGTGGATTCTCTCTATTTGTGGATCCTGGGTGGATTCTCTTTATTTGTGGATCTCAGAGGGACTTCCATGTTTCCAAGGAATTCTGGTAGATGAAACAGGGGAAGAGATGTCTAGAGCAATGCTGAATGGTGAAAAATGTAAGATGGGTAACAGATTTTGTCAAGTATTTAGAATTAAGTGGCAATACTTGAGGTGAAATGTATTTTTCAGCTTTTACTGTTTTCAATCTGTTGCTTATTTAAGGTGAGTCTGCTGCCCAGTGGCCTTATTTAAGGTAATTCAGTTGCTCCTAGGTAAGAATAGTCTAGACATCTGGCAAATAAATATGCTCGGATATGCTTTGAGTTGGATGCCAGTTGTACAAGTTCAATGGCATTGACTGAGTCAGTTTGGCTTGAATATCTGAGACAAGCTTGAGCCAGTTATTCCTGAAGAAGTGGTCAGAGTTCTGGAGCTATAAATACACCCAACTTTGTTTTAGATCCAAGCCCTTCCTTGGTAGTCAAGGGCTCCATAGAAAAGACATGGATAGGAGCAGTTTATGCATCGTTAAGAGAGAAATTCTGTGAAAGAGGTCCCTTCCTAAAGAAGCCGCATGAAGTACAATGGAGCAGGGTTTCTTTGTCTAGTTCTCAACCTTATTTTTTTAGGGAGTCTGTTGAGAAGGTGGTTGGATTGCAGCAATATGGAGACTGCAAAGAGATGCTGGCAAGCACATATTTTGGTTGTATATCAAGTGTGGTAGGAGACCAAGAAAGAGGTAAAGCATTATTTATGAAAGACTGACTACTGATTCTGTCTCCCCTTAAATATTATTAAACTTTTTTTTGTCATAGGAAGGAAAGGTGAGCTGTTTAAGTTCAATTCTACCTTGATTGGAAGGAGAGAGTGAGTAAGTGAGTGAGTATATTTTTTTGTCTTGAAACCAATGAGTTTTTGGCAGACATATTAGTGTGGTCACAGCCCAAATAGAACACTTCTCAAGCACGCAAATATCATTCACTCACATTTAAAAGGACAGGTCTGCATTGATCACAATCTTATGAAGGAATGTATGAAAAGAATAGGAGCCAAGATACTTTGTTTCCTCAGTTAAAGACCTGGTGTTTCTGTTCTGACCCAGGCTTCGTCAAACTTAATAAAACACAAACTGATTTTAAAAGTAAAATCTATTTTAATACGACGCCGGGAATTACTTGCATTTCCAGCCAAAACTCATTATACACAGTTCCTCCAGATAAGAGCACACTTTTCAGTGCTGTAGAATGCTTGCCAACAAATAGATGTCCAATTAAGGCTTAATATAAACCAAACCCAAAACCCAGAAAAAACTGAACAAAGTACAGAGCTTCAAGACGGACTCGGAAATTACTGAACTGCTTTGCTTCCTGCAAAGCTCTTCATCATTGAGGACTGACTTTTATCCCTTATGGGAAGGGCAGTCACCTCCCAGCCTTACTCCCGAGTTGCTCCTTCTGCTTCAGCTGCTCCCGCCTTCTAGGAGCTCTGCACACACGCACACTGGGAATAGGCTTCCCTGGGTCCTCTGCTTCACTGCTGCCAGACTCCGAAAGCTCCAAAGGCAGCACCCCACTCTCAGATGGTCCTGGCCCCATCCCTGCATTGGATGCAGGACCCTTGTCCAAGACCCCGCCAGACTCCCTGACTGGTTCCCTTTCGTCCTCACTGTCCGATACCTCTGCCGTCTGCACCGGCTGCCAGCGAACTACAACAGTTTTCTCTCCATTGCAACTACAGAGGTTGACTGGTTCAGCATTTGACTTGCTTTCATTGTATGTAGGTACCATACCTCACCTCACATCAAAAGGCTAGTTTAGGAGCTTCAAGGCAGATCACCTGATACGTCTTTGCCAGCCAAAGGGAATAACCAAAAGGGCCATTGCTGTTTTCATCTCATCATGTGTGACCTGATATATTTTTTTAAAGTGTGATTGGAAGATTTAGCTGAATAAAATTCTTCTCCATGCTTTGCAAATTACACTGAGAGATGCCATAACAAAGAACAGACACAATGGCCCATGTATCATGACTGTTCTTGACCATATCTTTAGCCTTAATCAAAACAACACAGTTTTCTTGTGATTAGTCTAAGGAGGTCTAAGAAATAGCTCATATTTTAATGTCCACGCCTGGCAGTCCTATCTATATTGATCCCATCTAGTGACTCCGTGCACATCTGAAAATGGTGGCCCAGAGTGGTCTCTCTGTGCTGTGCAATGAATGAATGAGGCCTCTGCAGATGAGGAAGGTGGTCTTAGACAGGAAGCAAGAAGCAGCAGCTGACTGTAGACTGGTAAATGGAGGTTTTCCTTGTTGAACATTTTCATACACACACACATATACTATATATATATAGTGAAAATTACCCAAGGCTTTTAGTTTTAAAGGAAAGTAATTTAGTGAAATGTATTTATGGTAATTTCTCAGTAAGTGTGTTTTCAACTGAACAACTGCCAAAGTCCTCTGCTCCCCCTTCTCTCTTTCTCATGTTGAGACATCTTTCCTCTGCAGCCCAGCTTATTTTCATAACCATTCAACTTTCTGCCTCTTGTTTCCTAGGCTGTTATTCAAATTACACATATTCCCAGTTATTATTTCTATCATTTAATATGCATTTGACAGAGATCTTATTTTTATGCTCTCCTGCCCTGCCAAATGTGCTAACTACTCTTTTCATGGAAAAGACTTATATGCTTTTTTAAAAAAGAAAAGAAAGTAGCTGTTACTTAAAAAAAGATGTGTTGGGTGAGGTGGGGGTTCTGGAATAATGGCTTATAAAAATATATGGAAAAAAGGGAGAAAAAAACTTGATGTTTTGATTTTAATATGTTGTTACTCTCAGAGGCAAGATATCTGTAAGGGGTGGTAAGAACAAGATGATGTACACATTCACAAATCAAAGTCTCCCAGTTGTTAGGTGTGATGGTCATCATTTTTAATTTTTGTCCACAACCCCTTTAGAGAGCTTAATTTATAGCAATAAGTTGTGCTGAGGTTCAGAAACCAGGCCATTTTCCCATTCTATAAGATTAACAGATCCAACTAGTGTCTTCCATTAGGAAGAGGAAAGGGGGTTATGAAATGGAGTTCTGTGCTGGATGACCATAATATTGACCTTTTCTTTTAGTTTGCGGGAAAAAAATCATTTAGGAAGAAATGCCATCTTTAATGTTCTTCTAATTTTCAGTTTCAGGGACTCAGTGGCTCAGTGGCTAAGATGCTGAGCTTGTTGACCAGAAAGGCCGGCAGTTCGAATCCCTAGCGCCGCATAATGGAGTGAGCTCCCGTTACTTGTCCCAGCTTCTGCCAACCCAGCAGTTCGAAAGCATGTAAAAATGCAGGTAGAAAAATAGGGACCACTTTGGTGGGAAGGCAACAGCGGTTCTGTGAGCCTTCAACGTTTAGTCATGCCGGCCACATGACCATGGAGACATCTTCGGACAGCGCTGGCTTTGTAACAGAGATAAGCACCACCCCCTATAGCCGGAAACGACTAGCATGTATGTGCAAGGGGAATCTTTACCTTTACTTTAATCTTCAGTTATGATTTTTCTATTTGAGATCAGCAATATTTCTGGATCCTATCTATCCTCCCATTAAAAAAGCTAATAGCCCAAACGTCTCCCTAAAGTAATACATTGAATGTCCATCTTTGTTCTTGCTATCATAAAGTCTCATGTGGGAATGCTGAATTTTGGACCTTGCATAAGATTAGACAATATTTCAAGTTGATATTTTATCAAATATCATGAAAGAAAAATTAAATCCTATGCAAACTAACATAGATTTTTTTCCTAGGCTGTATTAACAAAGGGATAGAATCAAGATCATGTGAAGTGTTAATACCACTTTATAATTCCTTGATAAGACCATACTAATAATATTGCATTCAGTTTTGGTTGCCATGATATTAAAAAAAAGATATTGAGACTCTAGAAAGTGTTGAGAGAAGAGCAAGAAAAATGATGAGGGCACTAGAGCATAAGAAGGCCATTAGGTATTAGGGCACTAAAACATATGAAGAATGTTTGCAAGAATTGGATATGTAATTAAAAGAAGGACTAGGGATGGCATGATAGCAGTGTTCCAAGATCACAAAATGGCAATCATGTGACATCAGAATGCTGCAATCACCATAAGTACATGCCAGTTGACGAGCACACAAATTTTGATCATGTGACCATGGGGGTGCTATTATGGTTATAAGTGCAAGGACCAGTCATAAGTTACCTTTTTCAGCACCATTCTAATTCCCAATGGTCCAAATGGTAGTAAGTGGAGGACTACTTGTATATATGAAGAGCTGTGGTGGCGTAGTTGTTAGAATGCAGTATTGCAGGCTAACTCTGCCCACACTGCCAGTAGTTCAATTCCTTCAATCCTGACCAGCTCAAGATTGACTTAGTCTTCCATGCTTTCCAAGGTCAGTAAAATGAGGACCCAGATTGTTGGGAGTAATATGCTGACTCTGTAAAGAGGACTGTAAAGAGAGGTCTGTAAAGCACTGTGAAACAGTATGTAAAGTCTAAGTGCTATTACTATTGCTAAGTCCCTAAAGATAGGATCAAAACATGCATATATATTTTCAAGATGCCACACATTTATTTGTTTACAAAGGGACAAATGTTAAAATATTTTAAAAATTAGTTTCCTATATCTGTGGTATCGAAACACCAGATCCAATTGGATCCCAGAATTAGGTTGATTCAAAGGAAACCTTGAGTCTTACAGGTATATTATGCTACTCAAATCATACAATAATAAATGCACTCACACCATTTTGTGTGTGTGTGTGTGTGTGTGTGTGTGTGATCCCAATTATTTAAAGTCTGAAGTTACTTTGAAAAAGGAATTCTTATTTATTTAACAAAAATGAAGGAGAATGCAAAGGTGTGTGTGTGGGGGAAATTCCACAAAGTGGGGGCTACTAATGAGAAGACTTGCTATCTTTCCCTATCCCACGAACCTCCCAAGGAAGAAGGAATCTTAGCAGGCCTTCTTTGGATAAGCAGATGCTATCATGACAAGGTGCTATCCTGGCTAGGTCAAGGCATTGCCTGAAGACCTCACAGCTCTCCGAGAAGGATACATGAGAAGGCCCTGCATGCAGGGGTGGGATTCTACCAGTTCGCACCTATTCGCTAGAACCAGTTGTTAACATTCTAAGCAGTTCAGAGAACCGGTTGTTAGAAGAAATTACTGGCCTAATCCTGTAAGGAAGGCAGGAAGGAAACATTCTGGTGTTGCTTACAGAAACTGCCTCTCCATTAACCCTTATTACATTCTTGGCAGGACTAGACTTCCTGTCTCAGGAATGTCTCTGGAGTTTTTTTCCCCTTCTTTGCTGGTATTTTGCTTGTGTGGAGTGACCATTCAAAGTTACAATGGCACTGAAAAAAGTGACTTATGACCATTTTTCACACTTACGACTGTTGCAGCATTCCCACATTGAGTTGGCCACACCCAGCCAATAACATGACCACCAAGCCATGTCCACCCAGTCATATGACCACCAAGCCATGTCCACCAACTAAGCCATGCCCACAGAACCAGTTGTTAAAAAATTTGAATCCCACCCCTGCCTCCATGCCCCAAATTCCCAAAACTGTAAGGTGCACTTACTACAAGAAAACAATCTTAAACCCTTCCTTTCCTTAAAGGCATTCCTGAAAGTATGTATCCCCGAAGGGATGATCCATCCTGAAATCAAGATAGACTTGGTGAAGCTAACAGTAAGACTTTTTCATGCTCCAATGGGAAAATAGGGACTTGAGCCAACTACTCAACTTTCTGATTTTGGCCTTGAGAATGTTGGGGATGAAAACATAAAAGATCTGTCTGTGCATGCCACTGGATTAACTGGGTGGTTAGTAATTTTAGTACATTTGGAATGTATGCTTCCCCACCAGCTTTTAATGTGGCTTAGCTTGTGTTTTTTTTTAAGTAATTTTTTTTAAAACCAGCCAATTTAGCAAAGTAAATTCCATTAAAGAACAGTGCATCAGGAATTGGCATCTAAGACACATAAATCACCCTTAGAAAACTACCATGTAAATTACATCAAAAGCAGCAGCAACAACAATGCATTTTTACCCTTTCCCTGAAAATCTAATTGAAGTACCAGGGGGTTCCATATGTAGGTGCCCCAGTCTAGAAGATCTAGAAAAAATTCTGTTTAGGTAGCCCTACATCGTTTTAAAAAAACTTTGAAAAGTTGAAAAACCACCTCAACTTTGGCTTTGCATTTCTTTTTCATGGTTTACTATTCTGACCCATCAGATGTGAGTGTGGCTTGGGTCACTTGTCACATGTGGTTTGGGTCACCACATCAAATTACAAACACTTATACATATGAAGGGAAAGGCTTCTGTGTCAGTTTCTGAAAAGTTACTGCTGGCTACAGCAGATGTTCTTAGATGTGACTTGCTCACATGATTGTGACTGGCTCAGTTCTATGAATTCCGTTGCTTTAGAGGAAAACCACTAATTACAGAGAAAGGTCACCAAAACATAGAAGGTCTATTTTCCAGCTCCATTTTGTGGCTCAGACAAACCTCATGTTGTTTGGCTGATTTCAGCTTGTGAGCCACCCTCCTGGCCTGCTCATTTCCATCCTCATAATAGAAAGCACGCCTCTGTGTGACAGTTGCCACTGGAGATGTGCCACTTGAAGTAATTACATGATGAAACTATTTAAGGTTGAGTAAAATACTCTCCCCAGGTTCTTGCAGCGCCTGTGTCTTCTATCTTGTAGAAGCAATTTCATATCATGCCTTTCAAGTAATGTAATGGCCACTTGCACTGACAGAATCCTCGTAAAAAAGAAGACCAAGACTTGGCTCGTGAAGTGCTATTGATTTTCCCTTTTCTTTCTGCCCCCTCCCTCCTTTCTCTCTAAGTCCCTTCTAGAGTTTCCAGAGATGCAACACTGTTGTTCAAGAGAGAAGTTACATTAGCCTTCAGTGCTGTAGAAGGGTTCCTATGTGAGCAAGGCAACAGTGAACCTAGTGATAAATACTGCATTTGGGTGATGACTGTCCCCAATCTCTTTTCCAACATTTTTATGTGACTCAGCACTTGTTGTCTTTGCTCTATCTAGTGGCTCCAGATGATTGTTGCAAATGTAACAGTTCTCCTCAACCCATGTGGTTAAGCAATGTCTAAAATAAAATATAGGGGATTACTTTAACTTAACATTATCTATGAGCATTCAGGGGAAACTCCACCACAAATTTAATTCATTGCCATGTTGCACATGCCAGACAAGTCCAAGTTGTGGTGGGCTGTGCATGAAACATGCAATGAATCTGTGGTCCCTGTCACTGACCTGAAAGGAAACTGAAATTCCCAGAGCTACAGTCAGAGATAACCCCATCGAGACCACCTACAAAGCTGCAAACTCACAAATGAATTTTCAGAATTTTTCACCACTCTTAGACAGAATGAGTAAAAACTGAATGTGTGGCATGGATTGGATTTAGATAGATCTGCCCATTTTTGTTAAGTAAAATGCAGGCCTCCATATTCAAAACTGAATATTATATTGTTTAATCCACAAAGTACCATTGATTTTTTTAAGTGTACATTTGTTATATAAGTCACCCATGGTGAAACATGTAAAAGAAAAGAATTATGTCAATTATCTGTGAATGAGCACTCTTGTGCCTTCAGGTATGAAAAGAATCACTGTGCATTCATCTAGAAATGACATGATATAAAAGCACAAGAGCTTTATGAAAAAATACTTTCTTTTCCAGTAGTGGGCAGTGTTTGTGGATCAAGGACCATACATAATAAAGTGGTTGGGGTCATTTCACAGAAGTGAAACTTGTTGGTTGTTTGGTGGGGGAATCTGAGGAGTTTTGTTAATTCCTGAGTTAGCAATAGTTCTGTTTCAAGGTCGCCAATAAACTTTTCATTTATTTCCTAACTCAAAATGACAGGAAACAGTGCTGTCAGCTTTGAGCAATCATTATTACAGAAGGATATAATGACTGACTTCCAGCCCTAGAGCCATAAGCTGCCTATTTCTTTTTTCTACAATGGGGTATCAGTTGTCCATATACTGTATATACATATACAGTACCAAATGTCTTTCATGTCTCATGAGAAAAATATTGTGAGGTAATGAACCTGTGAATGGGGCATATTTTACTGAAAAACGCTTACTGGACTATTATATTATATGGAATTTCATGTTTTCTGTTATTTGCCTGTAGGGGGTATGACTATTTTGTAAAGACAAACAGGATATGCATTTTTAATAAAGAAAAAATTGCAAGCACCGTTCCCTTCTACGAAGATTAATTTCAAATTAATATAATATTTTGCTTTAGATCTAGGCATTAATGTATCTTGGGGTTGGAATGGGTAGGAACAACCATGAATTCCCTACTGTTAGGAACTACAAGATACTGGGGTTTATTTATGCCCAAAATGACGAAATATTTCCCACTAACTAGCTGATTAATCCAATTCATTCTCTTTTACAGGTCATCCAAACAGTGAATCTATTGTGGACCTAAGCATGGAAAATGAAAAATGTGACTTCCCTTTTCAGAATGATGTTCAGATGTCAGTCATGAGACAATTGTAACCAACTGAAGCTTATAAAGCAAAAGGCAAGCAATCGTGGAGAAGAGATGGAGAAGGAAGAAAGCAATTTTGGTACAGTTAGAGGAATCCTGATTCCACTTGTTTGGGACTACAATATTATCTATCTATCTATCTATCTATCTATCTATCTATCTATCTATCTATCTATCTATCATCTATTCATTCAGTTTATATGCCACCAATCTCACTATCAAGTGACTCCGGCACTTTACACTCTGAATTAGCTGAAGTTGATGAGACCTGTAGTCTAAAATATATGGAGCTCTCCAGGTTAGCAAGCACCAGTTTGCCAAGCTGTGGCTTTAATCAGCTGCAAGTATCAAACAATACTCAGATAGCTAAACAGAGTGGCTGCTGGTAAAACAATTGAGTAGCCCAAAGGCATTGGTTCTCTATTCACTATTGATTCTAGTCATATAAAATAATGGGAGTTAATAGCATAATTAGAAATCTCTGGTTACATCACTGAATTCCACATTACAGTTTCCCATGGGCAGAAACATCTTAATATGCTTTGAATGTAATTGACATCACTTGCATTAGATAGGCTCAATAAAGATATATGTTTTGGCAACCCATCACAACATCTCTGTGATATTTGCTTGTGAGCAAAGAGACCATTTCAGCAGAAAGGGCTTGTGGAGATGGGTCTTCATATTCTCATCTAATTGTTTATATGAACCAACACTGCTCTAATAGAAAACCTGGAAGTGAATCCTGGAATACCTTTCTCCACACAAAATATTCAAGGAATTTCAGGAAAATGTCAAAGATTTTTGATTCAGTGAATTAATTTTAGGACCTTATCAGTGCATTTTCTCTGGCCTTCTTTAAGGTCACATCAGTACATTTTGTTAGAAGTGACATTCAGTTGGCTAGAAAGATTTTTATCAGTAAAACATTGGGTAGAAATCTAGCACAATTCCAATGTTGGAACTATACATCTAGAAGGAAGGAATGAAGTAAGTTTCTTTTAAAACATTTTAAATGTGAAAGGCAATATCTTTTGATTTGATTACATTTGATTTTCAGATACTGTCATCAACTGGATTTTGAGATGGGTGGGAATAAATGTATTTGAAAATGTTAAATATGATCATATCTATAATGCTAGTTATTTTTTCCAATCATAGGTAAAAAATAAATAATTCTGTGTCAAGCATCTATCCACTTCATTGGTCTGTGGGAAAACAACAGCTATCTAGGGGAAGAAAAATAATAATAAAAAAAATCCATAGCAAAATCTGCCTGTCCTTTTCATTAGATATAGTTCAAATTGTCCACAGGGTGTTTTTTATCCTCATTTTGCTTGTTTTTCTCTCCTAGAGAGTATCCCATATCCAGCAACGTTCACCCAGAGCGTGCAAGAATGCTGAGTTGTTGCATAGGATTTTTTACATCACACTTGGGAGGTATTACTTGATAACATCCACCTTGTTTTGAATTTACTGCTTTAGCATATTTCATGCCCGACGTGTTTTTTTCCCAACCATCTGCTAAGATTAGCACTCTAGTGGTATAATAAATTTACCTTCTCTGCTCCCATAGTGTAGTCTGGAACTGACTTACACTTTACTTGGTCTAATTGAAAATAGGCGAAGATAAATGATGCACTTTGAATTTCTCTCTCAGATGTAGCATTGTTCATTACTACAGCAAGGGAATGAACAGATCTGATAAGAAGACCAATTGTTCCATTAAAAAAAAAATTCCATGGTAGAGAATACGGTACCAACAGTTATAATTACTTGTGGGTAACTGGGGGGAAAAACTCCAACTCTTAATATTGTAATCATAAAAAAAATGAAAACTTTCTTTCTGACATCAACACTTTGGTTTATCCTGCAGAAAAGGGTCAAGAAGAAACAAGATGAAAATTCTGCTTAGGAGTAAAAAATAAATCAATACTGAATTAAAAGAGAAGGTTGAAATATTGATATGAGGGATGTCCATCCTGAAGGGAGGTAATAATTTTTGAGGGTGGAAGTTCATTCTCTGAGCTTGTGGGTTGGTTTTCGAACATTTGTTACCGGGCTGGATGACATCTTCAGCAGAGTTTTGGGGATGTCAGTGTCGATGTTCTTCTGCTTATAAGGCATTCATGTGTTCACTAGGTCTTGTGATATCACATCTCCTCTGAAGATGTTACCCATCCTGGTAATGAAATGTTCAAACACCAACCCACAAGCTCAGAGAATAAACTTCCACCCTCATCCTCCACCTGAGCTACAAATATTCGCCATTATAACATAATATTTTTCTCTAAATAAGATCATAACCCAATCTCTTTCAGAATTCAGGGTTTATTTGGATAAGATACTTTTGCTAGTCTTTGCTAGTTCTCATTTTTGAGAAGTTTGGTATCTACAGTATGTATGTTTAAAAAAGTCCTTGCCACCTCTAGATGAGATGGGCAGGACATAAATCAAATCCATCAATTAATCAATAAATTCACAAAAGTTTAATTCTCTGACTTGGTTTATCAAATTGGACAAGACTGCAGAGACAACATCCTAAAGGTGTCTCCAATTGTCCCTAGTCTCTCACGGCCAGCAGCACATCTTTCCCTGGTTTTATAAGAACAGATTTCTTAGAAAATGTGGATGACTCATAGTAAACCAAATGGAATAATTTCCTGACAATTTCAGAAATACGTAGCAAGTTCTCTAAGAGAACAATGTTTCAATGTATATGTATTGGAGTGTGTGAGGGAATCTTAAGCTAAAAGTTTTTAAAAATTCAAGAGATCTGTCCATCCATACATATCGATCACTTTGTTCCCTTTTGGAGTAAGCAACATTATGCAAAGTACAGGGAGAAAATGTAAGAGAGGGAGAGGGTGGGGGGAGAGGGAGAGGGAGAGAGAGGACCAGAGGTGGTATTCAGTAGATTCTGACCAGTTCTGGAGAACCAGTAGCGCAAACTTTGAGTAGCTTGGAGAACCGGCAAATTCCACCTCTTATTGGAGATATTACAGTGTCCTTCCCCTGCCACATCCACCAAGCCATGCCCACAGAACTGGTAGTAAAAAAAAATTGAATCCCACCACTGGAGAAAATATTAAAGAAATAGAATAAGAAAAAAGGGGGAAAAAGTACTAAATCTAGTTTAAATCAACATCATTCATGTAAACTTTTTTCATACCTTTTTATTATTGTATACCATATTTACTTTCATTACACCAAATCACTGAGGAAAACACTGCCTTTTATTCTTAAGACTTCACATTTATCAATGGCATTCAACATAACTTTCTTTGTTTTTCTCTTTTCCTCTATTTAGTCATTCTCCCTTCAGAGAGAAGGAACACATTTGATCCTTGTTGAATCTCTCTGTATTGATGAAACCGACACATATTTTTGTATAGTTACTCAGTTTTGATTTCAGCAAATTCTTTCAGCACCCATTTGTCACTTTCTTTCTTCTTGTTTTATCCCATTCGCTTCTTGAATGCTTCATTCTTACTGCATTCAGTGCAATCTTTATGTTTCTCCCACTATATCCAATTCTCACTTCCATTTTAATGAAATGGAAAGAAGCACCCAGCCATTTTCACTTCTTTTGACATAGATTAGCTTAATTCATCACATAGTACCCATTGCCTTTTCATCAGTATTTAGATCTTAAATAATTCAGGTTCTCAGCAAACAATAAGATATCAACTGCACATGAAAGTAAAGACATGTTCATGTCCCCCACCATCATACTTCTAATGTTATAATCTGCATTCCTTACATTTGTCTGTAAATATAATAAACAATGGAAAGACAATGCATAACCTTGTTTTACCTATGTTTAATGTTGAATCATTGGCCAACTATTATTTTATTTTCATGCATTCAGTTTCATCACGTACTGCTAACAAGCAGGATTCAACTCCATATTCACATGTGCCTACTTCTTAAAAAAGCTATCCACTGCCATAGGCAAACCTCTAAGCATAATCTTTGAAAAATCTTTCAGGACCAGCTCCTTGCCAAAACTATGGTCAAAAGCCACGGTCATCCCCATCTTCAAAAAGGGAGACCCCAGCCTAGTTGAAAATTACAGACCAATCTCTTTATGCTGTGTCACCTGTAAAGTCATGGAATCAATTATTAACCAATCCATTATCCTCCACTTAGAGACAAACAACCTACTCTCAAAAAACAATTTGGTTTCAGAAAAAAACTATCCTGTAATCTGCAACTCTTACACTGCAAAAACATATGGACTACAGAACTCGATCAAGGCAAAGCAATAGACGCAATCTACATAGACTTCTGTAAAACCTTTGATTCAGTGGTACATGACAAACTACTCCTAAAACTAAAATCTTATGGTATCTCTGGATACCTGCATAACTGGATAGAAGCATTCCTGTCAAACAGACAACAAATGGTCAAAATTGGGAGCATCCTATCAAATTATGTACCTGTCAACAGTGGTGTCCCCCAAGGCAGTGTTCTAGGACCAAGTCTCTTCATACTCTACATAAATGACCTCTGTGATCATATTAAGAGCAACTGCGTTCTCTTCGCTGATGATGTAAAGCTATTCAACATCACAGTCAATACTGCTACCCTTCAAAAAGACCTTGACTATGTATCAGAATGGTCAAACAAATGGCAACTTCAAATCTCAACAAATAAATGCTCTGTCTTACATTTTGACAAAAAAAAATCAGAAAATAAAATACAGGCTGAATAGTCAAGACCTTGTTGATGATCCAAACTCTGTCAAGGATCTTGGAGTACTCATCTATAATGATTTAAGTGCTAGAGCCCACTGCAACTACATAGCCAAAAAGGCATTAAGAGTTGTCAACCTAACCTTATGTAGCTTTTTCTCTGGTAATATTACACTAATAACTTGAGCATACAAAACATTTGCTAGACCAATACTCAAATACAGCTCATCAATCTGGAACCCACATTATGTATCTGATATTAACACAGTTGAGAAAGTCCAGAAATATTTCACAAGAAGAGTTCTCCACTCCTCTACTCATTGCAGAATACCTTATGCCACCGGACTTGAAATTCTAGACCTAGAAAACCTAGAACTATGCCACCTTTGGTCCGATCTAAGTATAGTATATAAAATCATATATTGCAATGTCCTACCTGTCAATGAATACTTCAGCTTCAACCATAACAATACAAGAGCAAACAATAGATACAAACTCAAGGTTAATAGCACCAAACTTGATTGCAGGAAATACAACTTCAGCAACAGAGTGGTCAATGTCTGGAATATTCTACCTGACTCTGTAGTTTCTTCCCCAAACCCCAAAAACTTTAACCTTAGACTGTCTACTATTGACCTCATCCCTTTCCCAAGAGGTCTGTAGGGGATGTGCATAAGTGCACCAACGTGCCTACCACCCCTGTCCTATTGTTTCTTTTATTTTTCTTATATGTATCGATGTGTTCATATCTATGTTTTTACTTATACCTATTATCTTGTAAGCAATTGACAAACCAAATAAAATAAAAAATATGTTAATTTAAACCTATATCATAAGCTTCCTCCAAATTAATAAATGTCAATTAATTTTTTTCAGTCATATATTTCTCAATAACCTGTTAAAGAGCAAAAATCTGATGTGCATATAATAAAGCCAGGCTGTAAATTCCCAAATTTTGTTCATTGTCACTTCTTGTACCCTTCCATTCAGAATAGCAATAGCAATAACACCTACAGTTATGTACTGCTCCCTAGTGCTTTACAGCACTCTCTGAATGGTTTACAATGTCAGAATATTTCTGCCAACAATCTGGGTCCTTATTTTACCGAACTGAGATGAATGGAAAGCTGAATTAACCACAAGCCCCATCAGTATCGAACTACAGACTGTGGGCAGAGTTAGCTTGAAATACTGCATTCTAATCATTACGCCAGCACAGCTCCTGGTGAATTTAGAATTCTATTAAACACCTTCCCAAGTGTACTCAATAAACTATTCATCCTGAAGGTTTTCATTCATTTCTTGCTCCTTTTTTATTTGCAAATTGGAGAAATAATGTTATTCTTTCAGTTGTATCTTCACACAATTTCAAACAAGTCACATAGCCATTCCATAAGCAAACTATATATTTTAACATTTATCCAGATGCAATGTCTAAACCTGTAGACTTACTATTTTACAACATTACTCAGCATTTGTTTTCCATAATTCCACACCGCTGCATAGCAGTGTGCAGCAGCAGCCAAAAAAGCTAATGATTTTTTGCTGCATTAACAGAGGGATACCACTCTATAAAGCCTTAGTAAGACCACACCTAGATTACTGCATCCAATTTTGGTCACCACACTATAAAAAAGATGTTGAGATTTTAGAAAAAGTACAGAGAAGAGCAACCAGGATGATTAGGGGACTGGAGACCAAAACATATGAAGGACAGTTACAGGAACTGGGCATGGCTAGTCTAGTGAAGAAAAGGACCAGGGGAGACATGATAGCAGTGTTTCAATATTTGAGGGGCTGCCACAGAGAGAAAGGGGTCAAGCTATTTTCTAAAGTGCCTGTAGGCCAGACAAGGAATAATGGATGGAAACTGAACAAATAGAGATTTAACCTGGAAATAAGGAGAAACTTTCTGACAGTGAGAACAATCAACCAATGGAACAGCTTGCCCTCGGAAGTTGTGGGAACACCATCACTTGAGACCTTCAAGAAGAGATTGGACTGCCATCTGTCAGAAATGGTGTACGGTCTCCTGCTTGGGTGGGGAGTTGGACTAAATAACCTACAAGGTCCCTTCCAACTCTGATTATCTGTTATCTGTTGTCTGTTATGATTTTTCTCTTTCTTGGCACACATTTCAATTAACCTTTTCTACATTTTTCTATTATTTCTATGTAAATCTCTTAAATACTTCTACCAGAATTCCCTCTCTTTAGTTTCAAGCAAAGTCAGGGAGGAAGTCAAATTCACTTTACTAGCTTAAGAACTGCAATGATTCACTTACAAGTGTGGCAAGAAAGGTCATAACACAGGGCAAAACTCACTTAACAACTGTCTAGATTAGAAATGGAAATTTTCATCTCAATTGTGGTTGCAAATCGAGGACTATCTGTATGTATTTTAATTGAATTATTGGCCAAATGCTTAGGAGCATAGTACCTTCACATATTACATACTGTCACTGTTCTCACTTTGCTGGGTCTGTTAGCAAAAATTGGTATTGTGTCTAAAACAGTTGCTGTTATTAACAGGTTCAGCTGCTAGAATGTTAAGAGAGAGGCTGGCCCAGCTTTTAGTACATTTTGTTGTAATCATCCCCTAGATGCCTTGTTGGAAATCAATTCAGGTTCAAAACTGGCTAGAAGTGGGAGGTCAAGGCTTTGGCAGTCTAAATATTTTATCTTCTACTCATGTCTGGAGCTTTTAAAGAAGCATATTGGGACCGTTCTTCCTCGTAGTCCATCTGGACAAAGATGATTGGGCTAGTCATGTTGCCCGGGTTAGGACAAGGTTAAAATCAATTATAATCAATTATTAAGGGTCTTCTGTGCAGTACAGCTTAAAAGGAATTTTCTTTTTCTTTTTTCAAGAAAGCATTGCTGGATGCTGAAATATGAATGTCTTCATTTCTAGCAAAATATTTTTTAAAAAATTTAAAATACCAACTTTACAGCAAGTGGTAATAAATTTCTAGGACAACTGCATCTCTAGATCCCCATATTTTAGGATACAGAGAAACCACTGACAGAAAGAAAGAAAAAGAGCATTGAGAAAGCAGGAAGGGCAGAGAAGATAAGATTGCAGAAATAATTTTTGGTTCTTGGTTGAAAAAAAAAATCTTATTATTGTGTCTGAGCCATTAGACACTAGGGAACGATTTATAATTTGGCAAGCCCAGTTAGTTTTTCAAGATTTTATGCCAATTTTACTCCCTTGCTCACTATCTAAATGCTAATTCTACACGGTTCTCTTTCTATCTCTCCTCCTCACCCTGACTTTCTACTTTTTTTCTCAAGGAGTTCAGTGCTTGAGTCCTAAAATATATATTTTAGAAATGCACACATCATGCATATATCTCTCAGCCTACAGTGTTTTCCTAGGGCTGTTAAAAATATCTTAAGTCGCTTCCTATTAAATTAGGGATGGATGAGTTACTTTACATTACATTATATCTTTTGGTACTAGGAGTGCAGGCTTCAAGCTGGCTTCATCCACTCTTGCCTGACAATCACCACTGCTGCTTCCTTTATAGGGTTTCAATTGATTGCTTTGCCCTTCCTAAGAAGGATTCTTCCTAAGATTCCCTTGGGCCACCCTCATTTTCTCATGCCATTTGGTTTCCGCTTAACAAGTTCCTGAGACACTTCATGCACTAAGATCAGAACAGTTTCTGTTCACAATATCTCAAATATTTCCTTCTTGCAGTGTTGGTTTAGAAAAAAAAATGGCATCTTTGTCTGAATGCTTCTGAAGCTGTTTCAGAAAGGAAATGGGATGAAGATGATTGTGATGAAGATGATGATTGTTGCAACCAGCAAGTCTTCACTCCGGTCCGCTGTTTAAGCAGGAGCTGGAGAAGCCTCTGATTGGCTGAACCATTTGACAGCTCCGTATAAAAGGACCTGTCAAACAGAATCAGCCGTCTTTCTCAGCTGCTGCTGCAACCTCGCAGATAGCCGCGGCTGAGATACAAATTAACAATAAAGTGTGTTAAGCTTTATAGCTGCCTCTGCCTCTTCTCAGTGCGCCAAACACAAAACTGGCGATGAGGATGGGATCACTGATGAACTAAGGCAATCCTGACGCAGAGAGAGAGAGAGCACCCACGGCTGAAGTCACTACAAAAAGAACTGTCACTAGAGCTGTCACTAACAAGCAGAGGAATGATGGCACTGCTGAACTTCCCGCCTTTTCGGCCGACCACTGAGACATGGACATTGTATATCAACAGGTTTGAATGCATCATGGACACCGTGAACCTATCTGACATTCCTCCAAACAGGAAAAAAGCCTATTTTCTGAGTTTCTGCGGGGCCACCATTTTCGACACTGCCACCACCTTGCTGGCTCCTCAAATGGTCAAGGCTGTCACCTGGGAAGAGCTACAGGAGGTGCTCGGTAACCACTATGCCCCAAAACCATCACACATCACCTGCCACCATGCCTTCAGGCGAAGAAGCCAAGCGGAGGGTGAGTCCGAGGATGAATACATGGCAGCTCTTTCTTCGGCCACCCTCCAATGCGGGTTCTGATATCAGCTAGTCGATATGCTGCTGGACGAACTGCGGAGTGAGAGACCTTCGGCTACAACAACAGCTGCTGGCAAAAGCTGACCTCAACTTGAAACAGGCAATCAAAGAGGCTCAAGCCACTGAACTGTCAAATCTATCCGCAGCCAAAATACAGAAAGCAAGTAGCCTTTGCGGGGGAAAGCTCAGCTCTGCTGTCCACTACGAAGACACCTACTTCAAAGATGAAGACTTCAAAGAGGAAAAAGCAATTAATCGCCTCAGAACAGCTCAGCCCATGCAGAGAAGAAGTCTTCCCACCAACAGAAAACAACTGACACCACAGCTGATTTGCCTCAGCTGTGGGGGAAACCATCTGAAAGCCACTTGCCATTTTAGAAATGAAGTCTGCCTAAAGTGCCAGAAGAAAGGCCACCTAGCTAGAATTTGTCAGGCACCGAGAAACACAAACCTGCCCTCTCAACATCTGAACCAGCCAAAAAATTTCAAATCCAAAGAAGAATGCTATGCCATCAACAAAGCATTCCCAAGAGCTGAGTCACTGCTTTATTCTTTTAATGTTAATAAAATTAATGTTGATCTTCTCCTAGAAGGCAGCCCCTGTCAGATGGAGGTAGACACTGGATTATCTCTATCCCTCATCTCCTGGAAGACACTGAAGAATCTGCTACCAGTCTTCAAAAGAAAACAGCTGCGCCCCTGCAGTCTGATCCTGAGGGACTACCAGGGACAACCCATTCCAGTCCTTGGAACAGGCAAGTTCCGTATTTAGTACAACAATTTTCAGGGTCACCTGCCACTAGTTATTGTAACAGGGAGCCTGTCAAGTTTACTAGGTTTGGACTGGTTCCACTCACTGGGTCTACAAGTGACTGGAGTAAATGCAGTCACCCCCAACAACCTACAGCAACTTCTTGCTGACTATTCAGAAGTTTTTAATGACAAACTGGGCTGTTACAATGGCACTCCTATTTCCCTTAACCTGGACCCAAATATAGCTCCTACACGCCTCAAACCACACAGAGTGCCATTGGCATTGTGTTCTAAAGTGGATGCCCAACTTGACAAATTGATTTCTCAAGGGGTTTTGGAGCCAACTGACTTTGCTAAATAGGAAACTGCAATTGTAATACCCCTGAAACAAGATGGCTCCATAAGAATTTTTTCTGACTACAAGTCCACGATAAACAAGGGACTCCAACCAAACGCTTATTCTGTGCCAATCATACAGCACCTGCTTCATTCCTGGGTAAAAGCTCCATTTTTACTAAGCTGGACATGACTCAAGCATACCAGCAATTCCCAGGGGACAATGAGACAGCAGAGGCCCAAATGATCATTACTCATAGGGGCACTTTCAAATGTAAGCGTTTACAATTTGGTGTCAGCGTTGCCCCTGGCACATTTCAATCAATTATGGAACGCTTACTATACAATATCAAAGGTGTCATCCCGTACTTCAATGACATCCTCATTGCTACTGATAGTCCACAAGAACTTTTGGCAAGGTTGCAAAAAGTTCTCCAGTGTTTTCAAAATGCTGGACTAAAATTAAACAGAAAGAAATGCATCTTTGCAGTTTCCCAGATAGACTTCCTAGGTTATCACATTGATTGCAAAGGAATTCACCCTGTGGAGTCCAAAGTACAAGCTATTCAGGAGGCCCCGGTGCCTCAGAACAAAACTGAATTGCAAGCCTTTTTGGGACTACTTAACTTGGGGAGAATGGTGGAAGTGGACTGGTCTACCAGGGTAGCCGGGTAAATACTAACCCAACACACCACCCCGAGCATTGCCACTAACTTCATCCCAGCCGAACTATTACTGGGAAGGAGATTTCGCATAACCCTCGACAGGCTGCACCCTACTTATGCTCCCAGGGCACCACTCAACTCATCCAGCAGGGCAAGGGACTTTAGGCCGGGGGACCTATTCTACTCCCGCAATTACGTGGGAAATCCCCTATGGTTGTCCAGGTGGGTTGAACAGAAAACAGGCCCCAAAACATACAGGGTAAGGTTGGCTGATGGAAGACTGTGGCGCCGACACGTGGACCAGCTAAGGAGCCGTTGGAGTGCCCCTACAGGTCCAGTCCAGAGGGAATCCAAGACCACGGACACTGAGTGGGGCAACACCAAAGCCCCTCGAAGACCAACTACCGACCAGCGGTCTCTCGCGGAGGCCTTACTTGGGGAAGCCGTGGCATCGATGACCTGAGCCCGCTTGCCGCCCTCCAAATAGGTCCCATCGACACCCGATGTTCTTCCATGGCCAGCCGAGATCTCTCTCCTCTCCCAGGGAGGAGAGATGACACTGCCCCAAGTGGAAGGCACCAGTCCTGCAAAGGTCCTTCCCCATTGCCACCAACAACAGAACTAAGGCGATCAGGGCGAGTGAGGCGTCACCCCGCCTATCTGGACAGTTATGCATGTGCAGTTCCAGGGGGAAGGAGTGTTGTGGCCAGCAAGTCCTCACTCCGGTCCGCTGTTTAAGCGGAGCCAGAGAAGTCTCTGATTGGCTGAACCATTTGACAGCTCTGTATAAAAGGAGCTGTGAAACGTAATCAGCTGTCTCTCTCTCTCTCTCAGCTGCAGCTAGCTGCGGCTGAGATACAAATTAACAATAAAGCCTGTTAAGCTGCCTCCGCCTCTTCTTCTCAGCACGCCAAACACAAAAATGATGATGATTTTAAGGGAATGTGGCTTTCTCAGATGAAGTGGATCCATATTTGGAAGCAAGCATCTTAGAAAGGTTCCCTAAGGATGCTATCTGCTCTTGGCTTGTTATTCTGAACATCCCTACCCAAATCTGTTTTCTCCCCATAATATTCTGAGAAAGAATTCAAGGATATATAAACACAGACCTGTTCCAAATAGTACTTTTATTATTCCTTTAGAGTCCCAGAAATTTGAGGACACAAAAGATGGCTTTTTTTTTTTTTTTTTTTGAGATTCAGAAGACAAGACCTTAGTCACTTCTTTTCAGAAGTTAACACAGTTCTTTAAAACAAGTACAGGACCTGTTTGTTTGCAGATACTGTCAAGATTTTGGCTTTCTGTTAAGACAAGATTTCCTCTCATCCAAAATAACAACCATCAGAATTACAACTGCAACAACAAAAAACACCCTGAGCATCAGTTTCCTATTAGAGGCAGCAGAAAGGGGAATTCAAATTCATATTTTGATGTGATTTGTAGAGCTGTAAATTTTAAGGATTAATTACTGAGGTGCACAAGAGGATTCTGTTGAATATATAACATTAAGGACAGGAAAAAAATACACAGAGAGATATGTACATTCTTATTTATTTTATTAATGTTCTGGAACACAGTAGTGTAGTACAGTTCTTATGTATTCCTTTAGCACCAGAAACCTGAACCAATTATCTCTCCTCAAAAGAGAATTCTAAAAAAAGAATTGTTATTTTTGTTTGTTAGTGTCTAGTTCATTAAGCAGTGTTTGCAAGTTCCTGGTAACAGGATTACTATTGACAATTTCATTAGAACCATAATTCAACCACAACTAAGTTTTCCAAAGAGACTTGTCAATGTCCTAGCTATAATCCATCCACCTGTCTTAGACTAGCACTAAAATGAGGAAATAAACTCCTCATTTCAGGATAAGTCAAAACTTCAAAATCACACAAGACAGGTTTACTTCACGTCACTGTTGCAAGATACAGACTTTCATAGTATTGGTAAATATTACAATTTGACCTGCATGTACTAAAACAATGGTTCTCAATTTGTGGCCCATGGAACATTGATATATCATGAAGTTGCTGAAGGTGATCTATGGGAATAAATGAAGGATAATGCTGCTGTAATATAAATCAATATTCTTAATTTCTATTCAAAACTGCAGTGTTTTTTCAATGTAATTTGCTTCAAAAATTTCCATGTGTAATATCACTGGGTAATGTTTTGAAGGGATTTGAACCGCTTTGTTACATCTCACATCAAATTAGACATTCTCCATTTTTTTTAGTTGGCAGAAAGCGGTTAGCTGATTAAGCTGGATGGAGAAATTTACTATTGCTAACTATTAGCTATATTTATATAACATACTCACTGAATTAATCCATTGCATAAAGTTTTCATAATATATTGAATATAAAACACCTCAATATATAAGATTTAAATAACACACTAAGTTAAAATACTCTCTCCTCCCTCTACCAAAAAGGGTGAAATCTTAAAACAATTGATCTTAAAACAATTGAAGTTTAACATGTGAATGTACCTGACAGGACTTGAACTGACTTGATTAAGCTTTTGCATTATATTGTATTTTTTATTTATTAAATTTATATGCTGCCATCTCCCCTATATATATATCAAGGCAATTCAAGTAGTAGCATCAGAAACTGGACAGCTATTTAAGAATAATGTTTTTACATTGGAATTCTTAAACTGAGCAATAGGGATTAGATTCCATTGATCCACAAGAACTGTTTTTCAATGTTGTGTAGAAATTAGGTTCCAATTCTATGAGATTGTCATAGCTTTAGTACAGTTGTCTCTGTTCAACTTTGTAAATATGTAAAGTGAAAAAAAGGAGAGGG
Source organism: Notechis scutatus (assembly GCF_049901735.1). NCBI lineage: Eukaryota > Metazoa > Chordata > Lepidosauria > Squamata > Elapidae > Notechis > Notechis scutatus. The sequence continues at coordinate 37,673,579 of NC_142009.1, forward strand.
AAAAAGGTGCAGGGTCCAAAAATCCTTATGCTATTATTTTACTAATCCAACAAGGTTATCAAGCTAGATAATGGCTAGATTTGATGAGCTTCATTCACTTCTACTCCGTCATCCAGATGAAAGGACTTAGCAGGTAGCATCACCCCTACATGTTTTCAGCCATATCATCTCATCTTCACCGTTGTTCTAGTTCTAATATAATCTATATGTTACCTATACACTAAAGCACACTATATGGAAAAACAGACCAGTCTTTGCAAAAGTATAAAAACCCTGAAACTTGCCATTAGCAAAAGGGGTTCTTCATAACTGCTGGAGAAAGATATCAGCATCCTCAGAAATGCTGCCATGGATCTCAACGTAGCCCTGCTTGGGCAAAGGAAATATCAAGTACATTGTGAAATCACTGAGCTGTCATTCATGAGGATGTCCACAACTATGGCTTAAAGAAGGAATTCCATGTTTAAACATCACAGTAATGAAATAATGACATATTAATTTCTATGAGTCCTCTCACAAATGAAACTGCTGTCATTGGCCGATGGTTTCAACAAAGGCACCTCTCAAAATTGAACGAAAGGGGGGAGGTATAGATAGTGGAGGTGTATAATCATCAACATTCTTTTCCCTGGGAGCCAAGGACATCCACCTTGCACCTGGGAAGGCGTGATTGAAATTGGCTGAAGTTGGGACCTGGATTTGACTGGACCATGTGATGCAAAGATGGATGCAGGGGAAGGAACTTTGGGTTTTATTTTGGGTGGGGAAAATGCGGGATTTTAGATGCCAATATGATGTCTGCAATAAATTTATACTTTGAGGAAGAAACTCACCTTGGAGTTTTAATTCTGTTGGGGATGTTACTTCAAACCCTAATACTTACTGCATTTCAATTCCTGCTGTCATTGTTTGCAAGTACAACTATAACTATGCATTTAAGCATTTTCTTCATCTATCACTGTAGTTCACAGAGACTTATGACAATGTTTATTCGTCATTATTCATCTTTGAAGTGCTACAAGACTCAACCATTTTTCCTCTAATGCATTAACATGGCTATCCCTCTGCATAGTACCTTGGGTGTTCCCCAAGTGTTTGATCATCAAAGATCTGCTATTGTTAAATTCAGATATGTTTGGTGTTTGACCAACTACAACTGTTGTAGTCTCACTTGGCAACAGTAGCTCATGGTTTTATCTTCACTTTATTGGACTACAACAATGAGCTGCATCTTGGAAGTAAAAACCACTTGGAAATTACAAATTCCAAAATTTCACAAGTCTTCGTGTTGTGAAAATCACTACAGCTGTATTATACCTGTCCTACAAACCAGACCCTGCTTACTAATCATTTTTGAAGTGCTGCTTTTAATGTGTGTGCTAGGCTCTGAGGTTCAAATTGCTCTCTCAGTATAGAATCAACCTTTCTGGTATGCCTTATCAATACCGATTGATTGTTTGCCACTATAGAGAGAATTGGGACTGGTCAACAATATTTCCCTATCTTATGGAATAACCTCACCCTTAAGGCTAGGTGAGTCATAAATTTCAATAGCTATTTATTTTACCTAAAATAAAATTGTTCCGCAGGACATTTGGAATTTGAATGCAAATGCTTTGGGGGCATATGCTGGGGGGAATAGATGGTGGCTATGAGTGTGCAGTTGAAGTCCTGATCCTTTTTAATGTGTATTACACATGTGATGCATGTGAAAAGGCCTGGGACTCTTATCACATGACCATACTGCCATCTTGGTTTTTTTTTAACCATCTCACAGATACCCCTGGTTGAGTGGATATCACTGAATGCTTATGCAGATTGCACTGCTGTATAAAAGGAATGGATAAATAAATGAATGTTAAAAATCAAAACTTTCTTAACCAAACTAATCTAAGAGTGATTGCCACTTCATGCTGAGGGCCTGGGTAGTAGAAGCCATTTCCAGATATATACTTCCCAAAGATACTGTCCAATTAAACCAAGAAAAATCCCTTCAAAGCCTTTAAAAATACCACTTGGAGAGCAAGCTGAGTTTCTTCCCTCTTCACCAAGTAACTGTGTGCAAGAAACCACTGCATGGTTCAATGATCAAAACAGAAACACCTGAGTAGGCCTGGGGGCATGCTTGTCTATTTCAGCATGCAATTTTAATTTTCAGCTTTTCCAAACTGTGATTAGTTATTTAATTGTGCATCCAAATTTGGTTGATGCATTTGCACATGTAATTAATTATGATTTATTTAAAACCACTCAGCAAAGCTTTGTTCATCAATTTTCTACAAATCAAATTATGGAAGGGTAGATTTGATTTCTTTTCTGTATAACCCCCTCCATTTCAAATATTCACAAATTGCTTTGATTTATTCTTTAAATGACTGCCCAAGGGTAAAGACAAGGCCTTTCAAAGATAAAAGCTATAAATGCTTTAAAAGATTAACACCAATCTCGAGGCAACTTGGTGTTCTAAAGCCAAAAGCTCTTGATCAGAATGGGGAACTAGGACTATCATTTTATGAACTGTAAATAAGTAAGCTTGCTCCCAAAAAGTGCATTTGGGGGCACATAGTTTGTTAACAGTTAATAGAGATAAGTATTTAAACTATGCATTCTTATGAGCTACTTTGCAGCAGAAATGATACCAAGTACTTAAGTTTTCACCTGGGAATAATTGGTAGGTACCTTATTCAGAAAAAAAAGTTCTCATGTCTCAATTTATCTTGAATGTTAGAAGTGAACCAAGCATAGCTCGTAAACATTTTATTTCCCCAACCATATTTGCTGGGGATCCCAAGATTGTTCTGCAGAAATTTATCTAAATTCAACAATAAAGTGTTATTCTTTCACTGCATGATTTTTATAATGTTGAGATGAGTTAGAGAACTAAGGATTAATATATGTGCACTAAACTCCAGTAGACTTGGCACAATTTCTTCACATTTTACAATATTCTGAATCTTGATTCCACTCCTAAGCACTGTTAAAATATCGAGTTCCATCTCTACGGTGAAATCATTGCATTGTTATCATATCTTTTCTAGTCCTTGCAAGCTCCATTTAAAAAATGAGAGAGAGAGAGACAAAAGTGCAGGTGGAACTACAGAAGTTTGACTTCTGTTTAAAGTTCACCCACTCAACATTAAAGTTCAGGGTATTTCCAGATTCACACCAGCCATCTTCTTTATGTACTCTCTCAAGGTAAGGAAGAAATACCTTTTTCTTCAAACAGAAGATGCAATTCCTGTTTTTTCTTCAACTTCACCTTCACCCATTGTAAGGAAAGCTGGAGATGATTTAATTCTTTTATTGCCAAGCTAAAGGATCTGGCCATGAATGAGCTCTCAAGACTGTGACAGTCCAATACAAGGAACTATTAGTTATTTTACCTTTTTTATTCAGTTAACATTTTTATTGAGTTATAAAATATTATAAAATACAAAATACAAAGTAAATAGAAAGGCGGGGGCGGGGGGAAGAGGAAAGAGAAGTGAGGAAAAATAAGAAGAAAAAAGGAAAAAAAACATCGATTTCTGACTCTATTACAGTAAAATAAGGCATTAACATCAAACCACAACTTTTTGTTTTTTCATAATAATATGAACAAGCCATTTCTGTAAAGATCTATCAGTCTAATCGGTAAAAGTTCTTTTACTGATGAGTTCTTTTACTGATGACATGGTAGAATTGTGGAGACTCAGAGGGAAATGTTATACCGTATAATAATAATTGTTGGAGGGAGCATGTCAAAACGTTCACCTCAGCTCAAAAATGTGCAGACAATTTTGGACTTAATGTTGACTATCCCAGAGCATGATGTTTCAGATGAATTGTGTTCTGCTTCTTTCACTTTTTGTGCTTCAATTAAACTTTCCAGAAAATCACCATGAGGGCAATCCTTTTTCAAATGGAAAAAATATGATTAGCCCAGGAACATTCAGAGAGATGGAAAGAGATGTTACAGAAAACAGCTACCTCATTGGCAACATCCTCTACTATTTTCAATAATAAAGACAACACTGAGAGAAATTTGAAAGAAATGCTGAAGCACCCTAGGAAAAGAGTTGAAAAAGAAAACTGTTGAGAAATTGCAAAGCACATTCTGGCACAGTCCTAATGTTAATTAGGAATGGTGAACATACTAACATATACTAACGACTGAAGCATTCAAAAGACCTTCATTATGCTGACCATTTGCTATCTCAGTCTCTCTCAGAGTCAGACAAGGGGAAATAAAATTATATCTGTCCCAGAAGGGGCAGGAGAACGTATGAAGACAGGTTTCACTAGAGAGGTCCAATCTCTTTCCTTTGTTACATTAAATTGAAATAGAACCCTTCAGAAGGAAAGTGGTTTTGAGCATAAGAAAACTGGTTCCATTCCCCCCCTCCCATTTTTACCCAAGATTCTCACTGATCTTTGTCCAGCACTTTTTGTGTAGCAAGACAACATTTTAAAAATATATGTAGATAGCTGAGGGCTGCATGGGATGGTGACACTGGAGAAATGGCTCTAGAATTTTGAACATTTCCCTTTGGTTTTTTAGAGGGGTTGTTAGGTTAGGGCAGTGGTCTCAAACTCACAGCCTGTGGGACGGATGCATCATGCACTGGCTACATCCACTCCCAGTTTAGCAAAAGGGGGGAAAGTTGCAATATGTTATGTGATGACAATGTGAAAATGCGAGTTTGACATCCCTGGGTTAGGGAATTTGAAATTAGATGTATCAAGTGTCTCATTGTATTAAACCTATTGAGGCCTTAACACATCATTTGTCTTCAGTTTCCTATGCTGGTGTGACCTTAGAAGACCTCAGCTATGGTGCACAAGAAACTTGGGCAACCAGTAGATGACTCAATATTTCTCCATTCCTTTTCTGGAGGGGAAGGCATTTTTATCTTTGATGGAAGGGAAATTAGCAGTAAAAAAAATGAAAACTAGAGGAGAATGAAGGAAAAGTCCCACTTAATTCAGATGAAACTTGTTTCTACTCTGCTTATAATGCAGGCTGCTTACATCACTAGGGAACCTTGTCATGAATGTCCATATCCATATAGCTTTAGTTCTTGCATTCATATATAATATTAAGATAGTTTTTTAAAAAATATTAATTTATTGAAGACACTTGAGCCTAATGCACAACAATAAGCTATAATTGTTGAAATTATTAAGCTATATAAATTCTTAGTGCAGTGTTGTATGTGAGCACAGTCAGTGTAAGGCCTCCTGGAGTCAGCCACAATCTTGGCATTTTAATATGTCACTTCTGTCAACAACCAAACTTGCTTTCCCACAGTCAATGTCTAACAAGGATGATGAATTTTGGAATAAATGCTTACATTTAGAATGTGCATCTAAGATGAATGGTGCATAACTCTCTCCAACATTACCATTCTTCACCTTTTCTGCATCTGATTGTTCTTCTATTTATATACCCCCAAGAAATTCATACTATTGGAGTTTTGTTATTAAACTCTTATGGTTACCAAATATGTAGCAGTATTAAAAAAAAAAGAAAGTTGTGCTGAAATAAGAGTAGTTAAAATTCAGAAAGAGAAATTCCTTAATTAACTTAATAAAATTACTAATGGAAGCATTTTAGCGGCTAAATTTAATTTACTTGTCAAGATATCCAGCTACAAAGAGTAGAGAAGAGTGGAGACTCTGCTTTCCATTATCATGTGTTCTATTATAGAATAAATTTGCTTAAAATGAAATATATCACCAAAAGCCATCAATGACATCTTAATTTGGAACAGTCAGTTGAAAAATAATTAGACTGTGAAGCAATCAGTTCTAGTAAATCAGCGTTTCCTTTTACACAAACATGCATTTCCCCTATGCATCAATAGGGAAGGTACTTGGATAGGTGAGTCATCAAAGATATGATGAGTTTTGAAAGAAGAGTTAAGCATTGGGTTTATTTTAGTTTGCGCTACACATATTTTAGCACCAGGATTGCTGATATAAATATTGGTGTCCTTTGTTAAAAGACTTTAACCTTGTGTGGGATTCAAATGCCTGATCCCTAGAAACTGATTTTAGGTCAAATAAGAATCTATAAGAACAGGGGCAAAGAAATTTTCAACATTCTTTTTTCTATATCACAACCCAAGGCAGCCATTTGGCATCTAGGAAGCCATCTAATAGTGTCAGCTTCGCATCTGCAAAATAGGAATAATTTGACATGACTTAGTAGGACTTATGCTAACAAGTATAAGGAAATGGAAGGAAAACATAACGAAGACAAAAAGCTTGTGATGATTGGTTTAGTCTGAAGGAGTGCTAATAACCACCATATAAAGCCTTTGATAGAAATCTTTAAATATGGAAGTTTCAGGAAGCTGGTGTGTTTTGAAGTGTGATTATAACACATATTTAAGATGTTCTCATGCAGTTCAGCTCTTGGCATTAATAGTGGAATAGTCATGAAAACCGCTGCCATCAGAATATACAGTATATTATTGCTTATGTAATGAATTCTCAGCCCAGTTAAAAAGCTTATTTTATTTCTAACAAGATTTGCTCACATGAGTTTGGAAGACCTCAAAGGAATCCCTCTGCAAAGCTGATTGCAAACTACTAACTGGCTAATGGTTCAAAGCATCCTTTCTCCAAATGAGAAATCTAATGATTTGGACCATGACTCCTTGTAATCATGGCTGCAGAGTGTATAGCACAGTGGCCAGAAGGTCTTCCAAAGGACACCAGATTAAAGAAATGTTGAAAACTAGTCTGTCTCCCAATATAACTTTGAGTTGGGGACTACTTTTCACTGGAAGTCTTTAAATAGAAACAGATCAGCCATTCAAGATATTGATCAGATGCCATACTAAATTTCCTTCACTTGTATGACTTTATAATTGTATAGAAGAAATGAAATGCTGTAGTCTGAATTGTTGGTAAGGTGCATAGTGTAATGGTGTTGGGATTCTTTTTTCCATCCTTATATGCAGCCACCCCAAATTCAGCTTCCCATCCTCCAGCAATTTTTACTTGTTTGTTTGTTGCATCTTGAAACATTTTGATTCCTGGCACACTGTGGATATGCAATTTACATCTAATGATAGTTATTGTTTCAAATCCTATTCAAGATATTTAAAGCAGTTTAAAATGTTTTGTACTAACTTTTAATAATTTGTAATAATGAGCTGGACAGAAGAATTTTACTCACTTTCAAGTAAGATTATAACTAGGCACAATATTCTCATTGAAAACAACCAAATTTGTATCACTTCCCCAAACAAAACACAACAAAATGCTATTGTTCCTAAGGTAAAATTTAGAAACCTTCTGTCATCATTCTTACAGCTGTTTCTGGACAAATAAAGGGAGGTTCAACCACCTGCTAACTCCTCCTATTCCTTTTAATAGTCAATCTTCCACTGTAGATCAGGCCACATGAAACCATAAGAATCAGTTGGCCAAATCCAGTCAGATCAACATCTACTCCTGTGGAAAGTTTTCATTCTGGTAATTATTTACATCAAATTTTAAATTCAAAGATCGACAGAATAATTTAACAGATCAAAATGGGACCAGGTTGGCATGCTTTCACTTTCTAACATATATAAAAAGTAGTAGAGGGTTATTTCATGTCTTTCCAGTATTTGATCCATTACAATAGTGTCCAGCTTTTCCTCAGCTCTTCATTGATCCATTGTAGGTATCTTGGATAGAACTTATCTTTGTTGTAAATGTGCTGAGCTTTTAAAAAGTGAAATACCTACTGATTACTTTCTGCTGTTAAGGTAAGTCTCCTTACCTTATCTATGACTGAGTAATGAATTGGAATCACTGGCTAGGTTTAATCCTGCTATGAATCTCATGGCATAGAAATATTCTAATATAGTGGTATTGGCTTCAGTTCTTATTAGAGTAATGGAGTACAACATTTTTTTCACAATGTATCTTACCTTGTACCTTACGTTGATTCAAGGTGGACTCAGTCTTCCATCTTTCCGAGGTGGGTAAGATGAGGACCCAGATTGTTTGGGGCAATATGCTGACTCTGTAAACTGCTTAGAGAGGGCTATACAGCACTATAAAGCAGTATATAAGTCTTACTGCTATTGCTATTACATTAACTTAAGAAATTTGTTGTTTCAAATTGTGTTAATAGCCATCAGTTCAAATAGCTTTAAAAAGAAATTGGTACATTTTATCACTTCTTGTATTGCTATCCACAGGCAGATTAAGCTTCATGTAGCTTCTAAGCTGCTCTTCTTTACCTGATGTTATTCTGTATTTGGCCCCCATAACCATTAGCCAGCCTTGCATTAGGTTATGTCAGCTGAGAATAATGAGAAAAGAACTTCCACATTTGGAGACCTCTTTGTTGATGGAATATCAAAAAAAGCCTGGTCTTTTCCTCCATGGACATTTCAAGTATTGGATTATACCCTTTTTACCTCCAGGTAATGTGACATCAGTTTGGAGAAAATGATCTTTTGTGCATAAATATTAATAATCATCCTAGCCCTTGAGAAATCAGTTTTTTTAAAAAAAAAAATGTTTTAGTTACCGCTTAAGTGTACATTGAAAACAGTTTGCACAGAAGTAGTAAACACTGAAGAAAGCACATTTTAAGACAGAAATGCAGAGTTCAATATTTGTGTCATCTTTTCTTCTTTGGCAAACACACATACATATATATACACACCTTCCTTTATTTTACTGGACTGATGATCAACAGAGATAAACAGGATGTATCTTATAATACTTATTGGGCAGCCTGTGAAATGGTAAATAGTTCATCTTTAATCCTCAGCAAAGGACACTGGGAAGCTAAGTAACTAGCTTTATTTATTGGTATGCAGATGCTAGTGGAGCAGATAGAACACTAAGAGAATATGATTTATTTTTGCAGTCTTTGAATTAATACCATTTAGACAGCAATCAGTTCAAAGGGGGGCACTTTTATATTCCTGTGGTAATCACTGCTGTCACAAATCTTCTGTAGACTTTTCTGATCTAGTATATGGCTGTGATTCCATTCTATCAGAGAGACCATGCTATTTGCCCTGTGAGTTAAAGAGCTGCAATTCAAGTTAACACTGGATTGCTTGTGACAGTGGGTATGATTCATGGGACACAAACTACTCAGAAAGGGTATAGAAGTCTATAAATAGTATGCTGTGAGTCTTCATCTTCTGAAGATGATAATGAGGGTCATGTTTTCAAAGGCATAGATAGGTCCTTCTAAACTCTGTATTACTAATAAAACCATGTGTATAAGGCAATATGTGATCATTTATTTCAGTATAATGAAGTATGAAAAGATTCTAAGGGATTTTTATGTGTACACCTGGTTGTGTAGAGAGTTATGAGATGAGAATTCTCTTTTCCAAGAGAGAATAAAATATGATAAAAACCTGTCCATGAGGCAAGCCAAAACATGGCTTTCAGGACAAGATGCTTAAATCCTTCTTAAACCTGCAAGAATTAATTTTCTGGCTTTGTTCAGCAGTGGAAGGCTAATCACAAAAATCCCTCAAACTTTTCTAAAGAAAAATACAGAAAATACTTCATCTTAACTGTTATCAATGTGCTATCTAAACATACCCGGATGTTCCTTTTATTTGATAAGTCAGGGAATGAAGTAGTGTTGCTTTTCAGAACATTTTCCAAACAGGACAGGTATTGTGAAAAATACAAGCAGATGCCAGTAAAGAATTATTAAGTATTTATCTGAAGAAACTTTTAGCATGTTATAGCATTCATCATTCTGTCACCCATTGTGAGACTAAAATCACCATTATAGAGAGGTTTAACTGTACCCTGAAAAATAAACTATGGAGATATTTTTACAGCTAAATTCCCCATCGGTATGTGGAGATTTTGCCTATTATTTTTCAGGAGGGCAATGGTAGCATCATAGCATTCCCTAATCATTCCCCATCGGTAAATTTGTCTAATGAAAAGAAGGTGTGGATAAGACAATATGGGAAAGATTTAGAAAGTAATAGAAAATAAAAATATCTTCAGTAATAGAAAATAAAAATATCTTCATGTCAGGGTATTCACACTAAAAGGGAAGTTTGAAAAGACTATCAGTAAACCTATTTGGATGAAACGTTCATGCTCAAAGAAACAGGGACAACTGGTTGGGGAGGAAGAAGTATATGTAGATTAAAAAGTTACACCGATCAGCTTGTAAACTAATCAAGGAGAGAAGCATCCTTAGAACTAATAAGAAATTTCCTGAGAGTGAGAACAATTAACCACTGGAACAGTTTTCATCTGTCTGAAATGGTATAGGGTTTCCTACTTGTGCAAGGGGTTGGAGTAGAAGACCTCCAAGGTCCCTTCCAACTCTGTTATTCTGTTAACTTATATCCCATATTGTGGAGGGATGGCAGGGGAACTTGGGTATGGTCATGCCAGGAAGAATGAGGCATTGGAATTGCCTATTCCATTATAAAAATGAAAGATTGTGTGAGGAAAAAATCTATTATACAAAGAGGAGATGTGCAAGGAAGAGGAAGTGCTGTGACAAGCAATGCATATTCTAATACAAAATGGCAATTATCCATGAAGTTTCAGAGGAATATATTAAATTAGAACTGGACTTTTTTCAACTGGCACCTATACAAGCCAATCTTGAAAACAGCACATATGTTGACTTCCTTCCTTTATCCATACTATTACCCAGTGCTCCCTTAGAACTTTTTTTATCATGGTTCATAATGAGCATTATATGGATTTAAACAATATCCTGTCAAATGTGAATTGCAAGATTATAAAGGCTGATGGCATAGATATCAATGGTGGTACAATGACCCCATAGCCTCAATGTTTAACCTTCTAGATATTGCTTGGGAGATTGCCTCATTATACAGAGCCACGATTGATATTCTTATCAGGTCAAGCTGATTCTGAGCTTTGTTCGTGATGCACTGGGAGTCCAAATTATATCTGAGAGGTTTCACAAAGATGACTCGGCACTCATAGAGAGTACCCTGCTGATACATGGAGTCATCTAAGGGTTCAGATTGAGAATAAGACACATAGATAGTCATCATAAATGGACCTGCTTGGTCCTTTGCATAGTGACTTGTTGTTGTTGTTTTTTTCTTAAGGCAAGCTGCTGACTAACCTTTAAGAGCTCATTGTTGTATCCTATGGAGGTAGCATTGACAGCTGTTCTAACAATATCAGAAATGGCCAAGATCCTTCTGGGGAGAAAAATGAGATTCAGCCTGTCCTTTTCAGACTCATTTGTCTGCATCAGTTGTGGGATTCAAATTTTTTTATTACCAGTTCTGTGGGCATGGCTTGGTGGGCATGGCAGGGGAAGGATACTGTAAAATCTCCAGCCAGAGGTAGAATTTGCCGGTTCTCCGGGCTACTCAAAATTTCTACTACCGGTTCTCCAGAACTGGTCAGAACCTGCTGAATACCACCTTTGATCTGCATCATGGAACTGTAGAATTTCATGGTGTTATTATCACAGAAATCAGTTCTCTGAAGAATGGTACATATCTCATCATCTAACCGGTTAGTGGTCCTAGTCCCCATAGTAAGCACCCAGCCCTGCAGTTGTTCCATCTGATGACACAGTACCAGATACATTTTCTCAGCAAGATCCATGGTTTTTCCAGCTAATAGGCTAGTCAACAGCGAAATAGTTGCCCCTATTAAGGGTCCAATAAATCTCCTGACTGACAAATGATGTATTTCTTCTTTTTGAGTGAGAACATTTTAATGACTTCTTTCTTTCTCTTTGAAGTCCAGAACTATGTAGATTTCAGAGCAAAGTTTCCTTTCAATATGTTCAGGGCTATTTCTGCCATTGCTACTAGCAGGTCATTATCAGCACTGTATAAAATGGCTTTTTTTCTGTTTTGAATCCTCTCTGACCCTAACCCTAATCCAACTCTAACCATAAATGAATTATTGTTAATTAGTGCTTGAACTGCTTTTTACTTTTCTTTTTCATAGTGTAAACAATAGGCCAATCAAGTAGAAGGAGGCCTCTCTCAACCTGTAGGTTTCTGAAATATTGGCTGACAAATCTACCCAAAGTAACTATGGTGGTTATGAATGGAATCATGGGATATTTCCAAAAAAATACTTTTTGTTACTGAGGTATATTTGCCAGTGTGACAATTTGCATCAGATCACTGGGGCAGTAGAATGAAATTGAATATCTGGAATTCACAGCTATTGTTTTAATTTTCTTACTTTGGAAAAACAAGTTTTGAAGTATGAGAATAATCTTCAGGTTTCTGTGATGAATGCATTGTGTAAATATTTTCTGTATTTGATTGCTGTTGCTGGTTGAAGATCATCCACCACTGCTAAATTGATTTGATTTGACAAAAACAATTCATGATCTTCCAAAGAAAATGGAATGGGCTCCATAAATGTAATATATGGGAATTTATTAAGTGTTTCTTTATACAGACATTGCCAGCAACTGCAAAACTGTACAATATTTTGAGACATTTGAGGCGACACAATATCACCATGTTCTAACATTTGTTTGATAAAAAAATGATTTGCCAGAATTGGATGGTGTGCTTATAATACAAGAAAAAAGATATGCAAACTGTATAATGCTTTCTATCATGCTTAAACCATAAGGTATGTACACTAATTCTCACCCCTTAGTGCCCTTTTATTATATATTATCTTTAGAGCTTTTCTGAGTATCTATGTTTATAGTGTCTATTGTTTCTTAGCCCTAACGATCCACAATTGTTCCACTTTTATCTCTTTCTTTTTTTCTTTCTCAGACAGTAATCATCTACCAAATCTTTAAAAAGCTGTCACACTTAACTTTATCACAATTAGTACTTTTTAGTTAAATTGGTTTAGTTATATTTAGTTAGAAGAGATTGAACACCATTTGTCTAGAATAGTGTAGGTCTTCTGCTACACCAGATCGCTTCCAACTCTGTTATATATTTCCAGCACTATTTCCCCATTTGACAAAGCAAAAAGATAAGGTTTATAATGAAAGAAGAATAATACTCAGATTTCATACAGTAGTACAGAAAGGTAGTACAAAACTTTAATTTTTTATAGACATTTGTGAACTATGGACTCAGAAATTAATTTTAACAATGTTTAACAACATAAATGGATGGGGTACAAATATTACAGAAGAGGAACAAATTATATTGGATAAGACTAAAATTGATTTGAATGTGGATTTAATTATGACAATGACATGGAATAAAGATGATATGGAAAAAGATGGTAGACTGGATATACAAATGCAACCAATTAATGTCGATATTTGGAAAGGATGTATAAGTATCAAAATTGCATCAGAAGAGAGATTTAGATAAATTTTTGATTGGAATTACAAAAGAAATCTCTTAAAGTTTTGAAGGATTTGCTGAGAGGAGACAGAGAAGATGAAAAGAAATCAGGCTCAAGGATATTATTTGAAGGGATCAAAAGCAAAATTACTAAAAGTATAGGAAAGGAATATAGAGTTGATTTACTTGATCGAATTTAAAACAGGTATTATTTACCTTTCGTAGTCTTTAATGGACTTTGCTGAATGACAGGACTTTAAGATTTTGTTCATAGTTAAGAAATGAGTTAAACGAAGAGAAGATTTTGAGAGATGGGGGAGAGGTATCAAAAATTTTTGTACTTGCGTTGATGACTATTTTAGTTTAGTAGTTACTATTTTATATATATTTTTCTAAAATATTTTTGTTTTCATTTTCATTTTTTCATTTTAAACTTTATTTTAAAAAAAGCAGTTCCATGTTGATGTGATTGTCAGATCTGCATGCAGAGGCCAGAACCTGGTAGTCAGCCATTTTCAGAAGAAGAAAATGATGAAAGGAGTCATTTCATGTTTTCCTCCCTACAGAGATGGGACTTTTTTTAACCAGGTGTTGTAGCTAATTGCCTGAAATAATGATTTGCTACCTAGGAAGAGACAGCTGTAGCAAAAAGTTCAAATTAAGTGGTAAAGAGCAGAGATATGATCATAAGAGGCTTGCTTCCAGAAAATTCCAGCACATGCAAACTAAATGATAGAGTTATAAGAAATGCTTGCTTTCAAATCCAAGTGATGAATGCCCTTACTAGGTGGCTTCAATAGCCCAAAGAGAAAAACCATTGCTCTCACATAAGGGAATAGCCACAGAGGTCAAGCAGTGTTTCTGCTGCACTTGTCTGGAGATAAGAGGGAGGTTTCCTCCCCATCCACTCATTGGAAACATGTATGGTCTGGCTTGACTGGATGGTTTGATTGAAAGCAATCAATCAACCAACCAATTTAAGAGTTTTGCAGCAGCCTAAAAGTATAAGATTTATTTTTACACACATTTGGATCTCAGTATATTTTATTCTCTCTCTGTCTCTCTCTCTCTCTGTGTGTGTCTCTCCCTCTCTCTCCCCCTATCCCTGTCCATCTATCCATCTATCCACCCATCCATCCATCTATCTACATACCTACCTATCTATCTATTGTCTATCTATCCATCTATCTATCATCAACAATTTTATGCCTGCCATATTCATGTGAAAATTATGGGTTGAGATTTAAAAGATATCACCATATTAAATCTGATAGTTTTTAACAGTCTTTAAGGTGTCACAAGGCTTGCGTTTGTTTGATTAGTGTCCCTCTCTCTTTTTTTGGTTGCAAATGGGAAATACATATGTTTTCCTTTGTAACTCAACCCATGTGAAAGATGGTCAGATGACAGCTAGCAGGCTGTTCCTGATAGCCATGCCACATTTTAATCAGGTTGTTTATAGAAGAATTATAACACTTTCACTTATGGCCAAAAATGTTTCTAATAATTGTACAATCTACTCCATGCTTCAGTGTCACATTCTTCTTTCTGGCTCTTGCCACAGGAAATACTTATTTATTGTTGGTGTGGGCTGGCCAGTTGATCCACCTACACATTTGGCTGCAGTGTCATCTAGAGCAGGGATCCCCAACCTTTTCGACGCCGCGGCCCGGTTCCGGCATCAGCTGGCGCCGCGTGCCCGGTACCAGCGTCAACTGGCGCCGCCATCTTTTGACGAAAAGATGGCGGCGCCACGCCTCGTGAGCTTTTCGGTAGAAATGGCTTTCTACCCGGAAAAGCTCACGAGGGCGCCGCCATCTTTTTGAAAAGCGCTTCCGGTGAGCTTTCTACCGGAAAAGCTCACCGGAAGCACTTTTTACCAAAAAGATGGCGGCGCCCAGCAACCAGCGGCCCGGTAAGGCTTGTTCCGCTGGCCTGCACCGGTCCGCGGACCGCGGTTGGGGACCCCTGATCTAGAGAAACAATGTATATGCATATTACAGAGCATGCAGCTGGCAGCTTTTCCTCTTCTCCAGACCAAAGGGAGCAACCTGAGGACTGTGGGAACTCACAAAATCAACCCCTGACCTAATTTCAAAAACACATTGTATGAAATAGGTTCAAATTATTGGACTACCAATCAGATTACCACCTTCCTTTTTTGAACAAATCCATTGCTTGGGGAAGAAGCAAGAGGGGGGAAAAGGGGCACCTGAAAGGGAGAAAAAAAGATATAGTGGTGAGGAAAATAATAGATAGTTTAACCCTTCCACAAGTTGCTTTTGCTCCAGCCACCATTGGCCAGCAGCCCTGTCCAATTTCCTGTGGGAGAGCAGAGTTCTTGGCAAGAAACATATTATCTCTTCCTTATTCAGATTTTTTTAATCTAGCCCATGTAGGGTGAGGAGAGCATTTCTCGCTCTGTTTGCTTTGTTTCCAGAATTATCCTCCTGAGCCAAAAAAATTTTTTTATTTTTTTTTAAAAAAGAGAATTGAAATGGGACTTGCATTAAGTTGTTCATAGCTGTGATGCCCTGTAACCACCTCCTGCCCCCCAACAAGCTACCTGCCATCCTTGTCTATGATAGAGTGCTCTTGTTAAATCAGCTTTGGTATGTGGAATGGGGAATTAGGGAATTGTTCTTTTGCCTCTGGCAGTCACAGCTTTACTAGTGGACATGGCAGAAGCACCACATAATTTCCCCCTGTAAGAGATGTTTGAAAGTATCGGAATCATCCAGACCAGGGGAAACAAAATCACAGAATCAGACATTCCTCTTCAAGTGCAAATAAACTCTTCTTAAAGGCAGTTTGGAAAGTATTGGTGACTAACTGAAGAATAAAAGGCTTTCAGAGAACAGAGTGAGTCTATGCATTGCTAAATTGGCAATGTATGGATTCTTCCTCTTTTGATTTCCATAAAACGTTTTTTTTTTTTTTTGTTTTCTTCAGACCCTTTCAGATCACTCCAAACAGAGAAGAAAGTTGTACTGCATGCAATGTTGCAGTGTGTGGTGGCTTATCTGTCTGCATTACTTTGATTCCAAATTATTTTTTAGCCCAGCTTTTATTATACTCCTTGTTAGATACATAAATTTCAAAATGTAATACATTTCCTAAGAAATGGTCATAAAAATTTACAGTCAGTAACTTTTCCCTTGTCCTTTACAATGATATTCTACTAAAACCTTTAAATGCTTCTCATTAATGCCCTTTAAATGATTGGATAATGACCTACAATCACTTGTAAGTGAACAACCATTAAAGAATTACCCATTCTTAGCATGCTTTTAAGTACAGTTTAAATACATGGGAGGTAACATGTAATATATTAGGAAAGTATTAAAATTGAAAGAATGAAAACAGGATCACTGAAAATGAATGAGCAGGTGTAGAATTCTACCTAGCAATAGCCACTGTTCATAAGGAGCCTTATTACAATATCATATTGCACATGCATTGTCTATTGTTCCTTTAATTTGTAATCTAGTTTGGTTCATGGAATGAACCTCTTGGAAATGAATTCAAACAGAATGGTGCAATTCCTGTTTCAGAAGTATAACCACTGTTGAAGTTTGGAGGAGAAAGTTTGTCTTGCAACATTGACTTAGTCATTTTAGTTTTATGCTTATGCTAGGTACCAATAGATCTCAGAAACAGGATTTCTTAGCAACTTTTTCAGACATGGTTTGCCCTCTTTCTAGGACTGGGAGAAAGTGACTGGCTTAGGTGACACAGCTGGTCCAGTATCTGTAGAGGAGAAAGAGAATGGCCTTGAAAGAGAGGAGGAAGAGCTGCTCCTGAGGAATGGTCAGACAAGCAGAGCTTGAGCCTGGGCTAAGATAATAACTTAGGAAAAATTTCAGACAAGCCCCTCCCTATTCATAAAACATAAAAGGAGAGGGGATTGACAAGCACATTCAGACTTGCAAGATTCTGGTACAGGCAATTCTTGCTTAATGATGACATAGACAATCCCAGGGTTAAGAACAATTTCAATTCCTAATTCTGTCTTTAATTTGAATTGGTATTCAATTCAGAACTTGTACTTAAAATGGCATATCCTTTCTTGAGCCTAAGAATTGCTGAAGTCACACAATGCCTTCAGATACTACTGAAACCTCATGAAACCAGGCTATAAATTAGAAATGTGTGGTTTCAGTGGTTCCTGAAAACATTGTGTGGCTTCAGAGATTTGGAAGTTTAAGGAAGGAGAACACTACACACCAATTTTAGTAATAGGCAGCCTGCTTGCATCTAGGGGCTGTCCTTAAGTCAGATGTTCTTAAACTAAGGACTGCCTGTAATTGTATTGACAACTACACCATTAAGCAATGTAATCATTAAGTGTGATATCACATGATATCACTGACTTATGACAATTCTTTAGGTGAATTCTACATAGTTGCAATATCCTATGGTCATTTAATCACCATTTGTAATCTCCTGCTGGTTTCCACATTGACTTTTGGTCTAGAGGACATCAATGACAATGATGACATCATAATTGTCTGCAACATCATCAGTGACTATTAAGCATCAACCATCTCCCCGATGAAATACTTGACGTTTCCCGCATCGGCCCAGAGTTCAAAAACAGAGACAGCTCGGTGGTCCCACGCTTCTGCAGGGTCATTTGTAAAACTGAATCAAGCAAATGTAAATTCATTTATGCTATAAATTCACTCGCCAAAAGCAACACCAACCATAAGAACCTCTGTTCTCGCCCTGATCTAACCATACAGCAATGTGTCTGCTCCCACGAACTCCGCACAGAACTCAAAAAACATCGAGACAATGGAGAGAAGGACCTGTACATTGACTACCATGCTGACTGTATCAAAAGTAAGTCACACAACCCACAACTCAGCATCCAACCCTACTTCAACCAATCCACCATCACCCAAGACTAGGCACGCATGCCCCTAACTACCTCAATTCCAACTACAACTGGCCTTAAATGCAAGCTACTCAGTGCAAGAAGCCTTGTGAATAAAATACCTGAATTTCTCCTCTTACTAAATACGGCTAAATTCGACATTATATTTGTCTGTGAAACATGGCTCAATGCATCCCTCCCTGACTCCATTACCACAGTAAGAGACTATCATGTTTACCAATCAGATTGTGAAATCTGTAGAGGAGGTGGTGTTGCTATCTTCTATAAAAAGTCCTTACATCTAAAAAACATCCAAGTTACCCAAGAGCTTGCTCTTCCTGAGACCATCATCTGTGAACTGTCCTTAAATGTCACATTTTGATTCTTACTATGTTACAGAGCCCCTGATTATGACATCAAACATGTAAACAAGTTAAATTCACTACTAACATGGGCAACATCCTGCCCACACGCTTTTATCCTTCTTGGTGACTTCAATCTACCTCATATTAACAGGACCCTAAACAAATGTAAAACTGAATCCATACATGCAACCTTCTACAATGCAGTAACAAATCCGGGACTGGAACAACTAGTAACCAACAATACTAGACTTAACAACTGCCTTGATCTCATCTTCTGCAATAGTTTGAATTCAGTTTATGGAATACAAATTAAAGAACCCTTTTCCAACAGTGACCACAAAAATGATTGACTTTTGTCTCAACATACATCCACACAAAAGTCATCACAACGACGTGATCCCCAATTATAACTTCAAAAAAGGCAACTATGATCTTATAGACAACAATCTCTCATCCCTTGATTGGCAATTTCTATTCACTGGATGCAATACTGTTGAACACCATTACAACATATTTTTACTTGAAGTCAAAAGAGTCATCAAACTATATGTACCAATAACAACTCCCAAAACCAGAAAAAAAGCAAAAACAAATTACCCATAACAATAAGGAAGCTTCAATCCAAAAAGAGATCACTTTGGCGGAAAAACAAATCTGGTCACGTTGCCAACTTCAAAAGCCGATACAAAAATTTATGCCACCAGATAAAGACTGAATGCACCAATTATCACATTAAACAAGAGGAAAAGCTTCTACGCACCAATTCTAACCCCACTTTCTACAATTTTGCAAACAACAAATTAAAAGACTCAAGGTCCATCTCACCCCTGAAAGGACCTAATGGTAAAGACGACACCATTTAAGCCAACCCCTTTAACGCATTCTTTGGCTCAGTATTTGTAAACAGCAATGGATCATGCTCAGTATTTCCTAGTTGAACCACAGACAACTACAATGATCTACAATGTTGAAAAAGCACTATGCAATCTAAAACCATCTCTATCTATTGGACCAGACAGAATATGTGCCTACTTCTTAAAAAAGCAATCCACTGCCATAGCCAAATCTCTAAGCATAAACTTTGAAAAATCTTTCAGGACCAGCTCCTTGCCAAACTTATGGTCACAAGCCACGGTCATCCCCATCTTCAAAAAGGGAGACCCCAGCCTAGTTGAAATTACAGACCAAGCTCTTTATGCTGCATCACCCGTAAAGTCATGAAATCAATTATTAACCAATCCATCATCCTCCACTTAGAGACAAGCAACCTACTTTCTAATAAACAATTTGGTTTCAGAAAAAAACTATCCTGTAATCTGCAACTCTTACATTCAAAAACTTATGGACTACAGAACTCGATCAGGTCTAAAGCAATAGACACAATCTACATAGACTTCTGTAAAGCCTTTGATTCAGTGGTACATGACAAACTACTCCTAAAACTAAAATCTTATGGTATCTCTGGACACCTGCATAACTTGGTAGAAGCATTCCTGTCAAACAGACAACAAATGGTCAAAATTGGGAGTGTCCTATCAAATTCTGTACCTGTCAACAGTGGTGTCCCCAAGGCAGTGTTCTAGGACCAACTCTTTTCATACTCTACATAAATGACCTCTGTGATCATATTAAGAGCAACTGCGTTCTTTTCGCTGATGATGTAAAGCTGTTCAATACCACAGACAATACTGCTACCCTTCAAAAAGACCTCAAATATGTATCAGAATGGTCAAACAAATGGCAACTTCAAATCTCAACAAATAAATGCTCTGTCTTACATTTTGACAAAAAAAATCAGAAAATAAAATACAAGCTCAAGTCAAGACCTTGTTGATGATCTAAACTCTATCAAGGATCTTGGAGTACTCATCTCAAATGACCTAAGTGTTACAGCCCACTGTAACTACATAGCCAAAAAGGCATTAAGAGTTGTTAACCTAATCCTACATAGCTTTTTCTCTGGTAATGTCACACTACTAACTAGAGCATACAAAACATTTGCTAGAACAATACTTGAATACAGCTCATCAGTCTGGAACCCACATTGCCTATCTGATATTAACACAGTTGAGAAAGTCCAGAAATATTTCACAAGAAGAGTTCTCCAATCCTCTACTCATTGCAGAATACCTTATGCCACCAGACTTGAAATTCTAGACCTAGAAAACCTAGAACTCCACCGCCTTCGGTCCAATCTAAGTATAGTATATAAAATCATACATTGCAATGTCCTACCTGTCAGTGAATACTTCAGCTTCAACCATAACAATACAAGAGCAAACAATAGATACAAACTCAAGGTTAATCGCACCAAACTTGATTGCAGGAAATATGACTTGAGCAACAGAGTGGTCAATGTCCGGAATACTCTACCTGACTCTGTGGTTTTTTCTCCAAACCCCCAAAACTTTAACCTTAGACTGTCTACTATTGACCTCACCCCTTTTCTTAGAGGTCTGTAGGGGGCGTGCATAAGCGCACCAACGTGCCTACCCTGCCTGTCCTATTGTTTCTTTTTATTTTTCTTATATGTATCCATTTCACGTATTCATAATTATGTTTATACTTATACCTATTATCTTGTAAGTGATTGACAAATCAAATAAATAAATAAAAAATAAATAAAATAATCTTTGCTTGTCAGAAGCCAGCAGTGAAAGTCACAAATGGCAATCATTTGACTATGGGACACTGCAATTGTTGTAATCTTGAGCTGTTTGAAAAGTGCCTGAATTGCACATGTGCACAAGGACATCACAATGTCTAAAACTACGTTGTAATCCCCTCATTTAGAACTATCATAACTTTGACTAGTCATTAAATAAGTGGTCATTCAGTGAAGATTACCTAGAATATACTGTAGGTACTACAACGAAAGTTCTCTTGACCCATATGAATTGGTTTCTTAGTCTACCTTGTAGGGCTGACGGTACCTTCAACTATTGTACAAAATCAACTCTTGAAATATAATGTCTATAATAAAAATATAATATATAACTAAATAACAGGGATGGTAAAAGGGAGAATATCTTAGGACTAGGGATGCATCAAAAGTGTAGTCCTATTTGTAGCTGTTGCCCACTATATTGAGGGCAGGGGGACACTTGGAGCAGAACTTCAAAATAAAAAGGCAATATTTTGTTCATAGTAGTAAAGATGTTAGATCAGCAGTCTTCATGTTCAAGTGCACTCAGTGTCAGAACCTCACTGAGTGATTTAGTACCAATTACCATCTTTCAGTTCAACTACCTTACAGGACTATTGTGGGAATAAAATTGTAAGATATTACTGCAGGTTGCCTTTAATTCCTCAAGTTAAAGGCAAACTATAAATCTGTTCAAGCAGACAAATAAAAATAAAATAGAAATGACCTCATTGAATGACCAGTTTCCTGCAGGAGAAGGGAACACTTGACTTAGATATTCTCAGAGGCTTATATTGAAATCTGATTCAAGTCTGTGGAATCTCTATTAAATATCAATGGCCCTTCATTGCCCTACAATTTATGCATCCCCAGAGACTCCAGAAAGGGAAAGGCATAGAGGGTGAGTTCTCCTTAAGATAGATCAGGTAGATTAAGTTCCTTGCAAAGATGATCGGAGAAAAAAAAATGCCTGTCTTTTCAGGAGACTAAATTCCAAGTTTTGAGGCAACCAGTCTCTGAACATCTATGGTTGAGGAATAATGGCAGAAGAGCAGGGGTGGGATCCGACCTGTGTAACTACTGGTTCAGTGATTTTACATTTTGCTGCGCGTGTGTGCGCAGCGGTTGAAAAAGCAATTTTTTCCTGCTTTTTCAAACCACAGCTATGTCGCGTAAAGCAGCTGCAGTTGAAAATGCAGGAAATAAAGGTCAGGTAAGAGCCTAGGTGGGCAGGTGGGCCAAAACAGCAGCAGACATAGAACCGGTTCTCTGTTTCCTGCTTTTCAGAGCAACCGGTTCTACAGAAGTGGACAGAACCAGTAGAATCCCACCCCTGCAGAAGAGTGGTATTACCTTGTCTTTCCTTTGTGGTTTTTAATTTGGCTACTATAAAAATAGGGTGTTGGATTAGAGAGGCCTTGATATCAAACAAAGTAGCTGTTCTTGTGCTCTAGGAAACAGATCTATTACATATCTGTTTGCTGAGCTGGGCAATCATTTCTGCTATATCATTTCAACTTTTTCGTTGTGGAGGTCCTTGGCTGTGGAGAAAGGTAACATTAAAATAAAAAAACTGAAGAGTCCCAGCTTTCCCTAACTTGGTGACCTACAGATGTGTTGTAACCTCTGCAAAATTGTCTTGACAGTGTAAAGTTGCTGATGTCTACGGGGAGGGACAGTTTGAAAAAGGGTTTTTCTTGGGTGAAAGTGGAGGCTATCTACAAGAATACAATTCCTATTAAATTGTGGTTTCCTTATCCCATAAGAAATTAAAATTCCCTTAAAGATATTTAATAAAGTTTAGCAACAAAATAACAATATTTCCCAATTCAAATCCACATAATTTCCCCTTCACAATTTATTATTTGACTAATTATTTCCACCCTCTTTGAAATATATAGTAGTCAGTTATAAATGTTTTCTTAAACTGTTTTATCCTAAATCTTTGGTCTATTTCACTCTGGAGGAGTTCTCACAAAAGTTGAAAAGGTTAACCACCTTTATTAGTAATGGTCTCAGTGGGACTGTAAAAGTCAAACTGGAAACAAGAACACAGCTCATCTTGTCAGCCTTGAGGTAATTTGGTTGAATCACAAAGGAAGAAGCTGCCTAAACCCAGAATGAGGCTGAGGGCCACGAGTCTTAGAAGGAATCACCCTTTACAAATACAGCACACTAAATATTTATGCTATTATATAGGCACAGGATTTACTTATAGCTATGAATACTAGCAGAAGGCTTTAATTTTAGGATTCCATGACTACAGTTTTGGATGTAGCCTGTTAGGGTCCATAAATACGTAGTGATATGTAATGCAAAGAGACTGCTGATGTCAACATTGGATTTTTAGGTTGAGCACACTTGGGGTGTGAATTTTTTATACCAGCAAAATTCCTTCCTTTTCCTGAGAGGAACTCCTTCTAATGGAGATGCTACTTCTGTTGGAAAATGGCTCTCCCTACTGGGAAGGAAGCTGCTTCTGCTAAAACCAAGAAGCCTTTACATCCAACCCAATGGCTGAATTGGATGCTTATCTCTGGTTCATGGGAACTCAATAGATGGATAAAAATGCCAGTTCGAGTCTGACTGACTGTGTGACCAAACACAACAAGAATACAATTTTACTTCAGAATGGTGCATTGCATGATTTTGGCCAATATTTCTTATTGGAATTAATAAAACATTCAGAATGATAGAATACAGTGAATTTTATTAATACGGTGATGGTTTATAAAGATAATTAAGTGCAAACAGAAATATATATTATTTCCATAGAAAGGAAAAAAAGGCAGAAATGGTTAAACTGATTGCTTTATTGAAAGAGGAGAATATATTTAATTGTGTTTTCTATTTGGAAATCAATTCTGGATTTTGTGCTTGTGATGAAAAAAAATGAAACTTTGTTTTAGCTTTGGCAATTATATAAATTTGTTGTTATAGAAATGGCTAGCATATACTAATGTGTAAAAGTAAAAAGTTGAGGCTGTAATGTAGTTACCTTCTATTGTGCTAAAAAGAGTTGGAAGTCAATTCTTTTTTTTTTCTTTTTCCCTTTGTACCCCATATTTTCTTTCCCCCTTTCTTTTACCTTCCCCCAATTTTCTATTTCTATTTTCCTTTATATTTTATACTTGGATAAAACAATAAAAGTTGCAATTAAAAAATTCTGATGTCACTAACTTTGCTTAGTAATGAATAAAATCCAGCAATGATGACTCAAGCTTGTTTCCTTAAAATGTTTACCCCTCTCAAATACAACAAGTTTCCTTTTATTCTCAATTAAAAGTCTGAAAATTAAAATAATTTGTGAGATACATGATTTATGATTTGTTATGATCATGAATTTAAAAGAAAGGAAACTGAGGACTGGAAATAGAAATTTTCAATCTTACAGTTGTTGAGTAACATCTATGATTTTTTTTAGAAAATAAAGATGGTCAGCCACACCCAAAATCTTATATGAACGTTTGATGATACATTTCTGAACATACTGCATTTGTAATTCCATGTTTGGAGAAAAGATGAAGATAAGCTTCTTTATAAAGCAGGGGCATATCATGTTAAAAAAAACCCAGAGCTATAAATATGGCTGCCATCTTGATATTTGTGATCGTCTCTTGCAGACAATTCTGCTTACATTTTGTAGGAAAACACTAGAGGAGGTATCAGGTAGCATTCTGAGAAAGCAGCACTTTGTATGATTGTTAACTTCCTTCTATATGGTAATTTTATTAACTTCCAAGCCCCCATCAGTCGTGTACCAATTCCAAAATGGTTGGAGATCCCTTTCATAAAGCAATGGTATGATTAAGCTCTTGAACATTTCTCATAGGATTCTGTAACATTTTGGTTTTCAGAATTTCAGGAAGTTTCCATTTCCAAATACAAAGAAAGAAAAAGAAGGGGAAGGTAATGTTCAAATTCTGTTGTCGCCACTCAAATTCTGTCAACTGTTTTGAAAGAGAAAATAATCATAACCTACAACCCTCATTCAAAGGCAGACATTTTTCTTTCAGTGAAGTTGAATTGGTACTGAAAGATCATTGTGTTTGCTTAAAGCATGGAAATATATATGTGAATGGTCTCTCCCCCACCCCCGTGTGTGTGTGTGTGTGTGTGTGTGTGTGTGATGAAAGCAGTTTCTAGTATTTCAAAGCCCTTGGTATGCAGTAAATGGGCTCTTTGCCAAATGGGAATTGAAACGAGTCTACGTATTACACTATTTGCCTTAGAAGAAATTAATTTTCAGCCTGAAGCAGATAGGCTTATTTAATATTTATCTTTAACCGCAGGTAGATGAATCTATTATTTTATAAGTTTATTTTGAGGCTGCTTTTCTCTTTTTCTTACTGCAATAGACTTCTTGGCTATAGTATTCCCACAGGAGGCGCTGAAGTATTCTTACCTGCTAGGGTTAAGGAAATGGAAATGGATGACTAATACCTGCTGGAGTTATCATTCTACAAACATTGTGTTCTCCTTTTCTTGTTTTTGTTTTTTTTAAATCTGTACCTGTTACAAGAAGTTTATCAGAAGTTTAACGAGTTTGGATGGAGACAATGGAAGGACAGCAAAAATCTCTATAACACCCTGCTGTTCTCAAAGTTATTAGCCATGAAGTTAATGTATTTACTGAAATTAAGAAAAGGGACTGTGGGGAAAGGCCCTCGAAAATGCTCTGTATCAAAGGAAATGTTTTTATACCAAAAAAACCTATAAATTTTATGAAAAAGCTGTTGCAAAACAGAGGTCTTGAAAACAGACACTAGAGTTGCTTCTTTTTAATCTACCAAATCTTGTACAATTCATTCATAAATTTATATAAATGTCTTTCTTGCTTTTCCTTCAGGAGCTCAAGGCAATAATCATACTATTATCTTCTTCATTACATTTCTTCAGAACTCTGCGAGTAGGTTGGCCTCAGGAAGAGACTGATGGCAAGTCACCCAATAATTGTTCACCAAGAATAAAGCGGATGAGTGAGTTGTCGGGAGCTGGATGGCATATAATTTTTATTATTGTGATTTGTCACACAGGCAGCCAGATGTTTTTGGCATTTTTATCTTCCTATTGATTCCTTCCCAAGGACCTGGGTTTCTCAGATGTTGTTTGATGCTGTTAAAGATATTGTCACAGGATGTGAACTGTTCCAAGAAAAGCTGCCCTTTGCAATTGACTGATGGTGATTTTTGTCAATGCTGATAGTGTTCAAGTGCTGCTCCAGATGTTTCAGGATTGCATCCTAGGCATCTATCACTATTGATACTATTTTTGCTTTCTTTTCCTACAGTAGTTCTTTTTTTCTAGTCTTCATTTGGTCTCTCTTGTAGACCAGTTTGGTCTCTCTAGCGCTCAGTAAGAATATAGGCTTCAGTGAATCTTTTTCATTATTCTTCAGATATTCTTCAAATGCCCCCCTTCTTCAACTTGCCTGGTGTATTTGCAACATTCACTATTTCTCCTCTGTTGAGTGGCCCATTTGTCCAGATAAAGCTCCATTTAATGTTTTAATTGCATATATGGACAGCATTGAGCAGAAATTCTATTTCAGACAGTGTTTTTTCATGCAGCTGCAGATCATCCATATAAAAAAGGCATGAAAGCCTGGTAGATTTTTTGGTGTTTTATAGCCATGACATGATTTGTTCAGTATTGTTGACAGAGGAATCAGTGCAATGATGTACACTTTATCACCATTGACCAGTGTGTCTTCCATTGTACCATTGATCTTTGCACAAAATGTTTGATGTCTCTACTGACTCCTGTTATTTCCCAGGACTTGATTTATTCAATCTTGTGGCAGGGAGTCAAATGTGTCGGGCTCCATTAGGGATGATGGATGATGTCTCCTTGAAATCAATCCAAGCTACATTTGTCTTCTTTTTGAAGTTTTCCAAAATCATCATATCAGTTATGAGATGATCTTTTGTTCCTCTGTTGTTTGGGTAATTTTCTTCTTGCTCAGGTGGAAAGAGTTTCTTTTTAACTATATGCTGTTCATCTGCATTAGCTGCCATACAAGTTATCAGTTTGAACTTTGTTGGTAAGCAGGTAACTGACCTGTAATTGCCTGGTGCTTCCCCTTTTGCTGGATATTTCATTATGAGGTAGGTTTTGCTAGATGTTAATCAATCTTCAATTTCCCCTCCTTTAAGTAGGTTGTTAAAATATTTAGTAACAAGCAGATTAGTCAAAAACATGCAGTTCATCTTCACCTGGTGCTGACAAATTCTTGATATTTCTTGTCCTTTTGTCCACTATTTCTGCTTATTTGCCTCTATAATATGAGCTACTCCTGGCAAGGCTTTGGTTTCTTTGCCCAAGGTAGACCATTGCAATTCTTCCAATGTAAAGTCCTACACTTAGGCAAGAAAAACCAAAAGTACACATATAGACTGGGTGAAATCAGGCTCAATAGCAGTAACTGTGAGAGGGATCTTGGAGTCTTAGTGGACAACCAGCTAAATACGAGCCAGCAGTGTGCAGCAGCCACCAAAAAAGCTAATGCAATCCTAAATTGTATTAACAGAGGGATACAATCAAGATCAAGGGAAGTACTAATGCCACTCTATAAAGCCTTCGTAAGACCACATCTAGAGTACTGCATCCAGTTTTGTTCACCACATTATAAAAAAGATGTTGAGACTCGGTTCTATGTCTGCTGCTCTTCAGAGCTACCAGACAGAACCGGTAGAATCCCACCCCTGCTTACAACCTATGACCCTCAAGAGGAAAATCTTCCTCTTGAACATATTCAAGTTGGCCAGTTTCTGCCAGAAAACAGTAGGGTGGGGTGACCCTAAGAAACCAGAGAACTTTGAGCTTAATATTTTTTTAGCATTTATCCTCTGATTCTGATTCCAAACTTACTCAGACTAAAGACCCAGTCCATTGTTCTGTATTATAAAACAACCAATTAGATGGATCCTAGAACTTCCCAAGTGGGTTAGCGGATGACCATTTTCTTCCACAGTTTTTCCTCAGCAACTGATCTTTCAGGAATGATCTTTTTAGTTTTCAGGTTAGAATAGAACCATTAAAACTAGTAATCATTAACAGGTTGGTTATGGTTTCTTTTAAAAATCAATGCCAGTTATAGTTCTTATCCTTACTGCCATAACCCAGAGCTCCTTCTCCATCCTCCAATTAAGCAATTAAAATAGGCCGCTACCAATTCACTAAAGTTTCAGTTGATTAATCTACCAATTTAAGAAATCCAAGGTTCAGAAAATATGGACAATTTCTTCTTATGAAATGAATCCAAAATTATGATAAATCCATAATAATTATGAAATGAGGTGACAACCTTGAATCAGAACCTATTAAATGCCAATGGGGCATTTCTTTGATTAGTCAGCAAACTCTTATGTGACCAGAGCGAGCAGGAAACTCAATAGCATTTGATAGGCAATATTATGTAATGCTTACAGTGAAAATTCTATTCGTGGCTCATTACATTTTTGATAAATTGTAACTTCTTGGACAAAACTTTGGTTAGGCCTTCTGTTCCTTCCTCCCCCACTGGCTCATATTTCACTCAAAGATCTTCAAAGGACAGTATTTACCCCCAAAGACTTAATCATCATTCAGTGCCAATCTGTAACCATGTGGTACTAATTTAAATTACTGTAGCAATGGGCAAGTCTCTTTCCAGAAATTAATAAATGCAATTTATAAGGAATGTTAAGTAGCAACTAACAATTTAATGCTTTGTGAATTTCAGCCAAACTGATTAAATAATTAAAGGAGATTTCGAGGGGTTAAAGGGAAAGCTTTACTATTAAAATAGAACAATAGTCGGGGGATTGTTGGCATATGATTAGACAATAAGTGTGATTATTACTCCAAGCCTTGTTAAAATAATGTTATTTAAAGCCCAATATGACATGTGTTTGTACTGCATGTTAAAAATGCATAGCAATTTAATTGTCCTATGTTATAGTACACATGTGTATGATTTGTGATCTAAATGTCAGTATGAAAGATCTCTAGTCTAGTGTTCTTTTATCACACAATACAGGCCTTCCTGGGCTGCGTATCAACTGACCATACATGCAGATTTGCAGATGTTATAATGCAATTCAAAGAAAACAGAAATGATAATTAGGAATGGAAGAATTAACCTGTGTCATTTCTTTAAAAAAATCCCTACAAAAAGAGAGAGAGGGGGGGGGGAGAGACAGAGAGACAGAGAAACAGACAGAGACAGAGAGAGAGGAATTGTCTTGACTTACTCTTTCTTCTAATTAAAATTTTAAAAGCAAATTTCATTAAACATCTACTAATGAAAAGGAACTAAAGTTCCAAAATTCAAAATTCATTCTTCATGGAGTTTTGTATGTTCAATCAGCACAGCAAGATTTAGGTTAGGAATGGCCGTTGAATGGGGCCTCTTATTCAGACAATGCTGATATGTATGTGTGTATATTAATTTTTAAATAGAAAAAAACCCTCTCCTCGAAAAATTAAATGTACCCACAAAGAAATAACTTAAAAGTTGTTCTGACTCTTAGAGGCATCTATATGAGGGACCAAGTAGAATAATAACAATTGCTATGACATTGCTTTGGAAAGCAAATTCCAATCCTTACATATTTGCATATGAGCTTACAGCTGAAATATGGAAAGGCAGAGCTTCGCTTGTCATTTTGATGTCACTGTCATTAGAAATGACATCTATATTAGAATAGTAGAAATTGTAATGCACTCAGTTTATTACTGTATAACTTTTGTAGGCTCTAGAATCCATTCTGGATTTAGCCTACTCTGGAATTTTCATATAAGTTCCTTTTTTGTGGGGTGGGAATGAAAACCAATTAGGTCTCTTATTCACTAGGTAGAACACCTATAGGTCTGCTACATCTATATCCACTTTCCATTTTAATAGTTGGAGACTTCTGATGCCATCATTTCTAATGAAGAAAATAGTGGCAATCAGAGAAACTAATCCATATCCAAAGTAAGCTGGAACTTGGTTTGGAGGTATAAAAATCCTGATAGTCACAATATATCAATTGTAAATGGATGATGAGAAATTGAACAATGTAAATCAATATACATAACATAAACAAATAACAGATTTTACTAGGACCATGCATATATATATTTATCGTTATTTTCATAGATTATTTTCAGAATGTACAGTATTCAGATATTACACTTGTTTTATCAGCTCTTTAAAAAAAAACCTGACAAACACAGTCACTCATCTTAACTACTGGGTAATACAAGAAGAGACCGATTTTCATTCCAGTCAGCTGAGTTTCTAAAGTACTTAAGATGTTTGGAAGAGGTCTATAAATGTCACACACATGTATATGGCCAGGCTGGCTTATTCTTCTTCCAAGCAACACACTGAATATATTTAAGAAAGTATATATGTGTTTTATTAAGAGACTTCTCCTTGTGCTTGAAAGTCCAATGATTCATAAATCTAATTTTACAACAACTTCATTATTTTGAGCTCAAAATTACCATCCGTGAAGCCTCAGAAGTCTTTTGGGGAGCAACAGCTCTCAAAGGGCCTGTCTCTCCTGAGTTCAAATTAGGTTTCTATTTCTGTTTTTTCTACTTGTGTGACAACTATGCATCCTCTTCAAGGATCTGATTGGTAATGCTACCTCTTCCAGTCTTTGTACAAACAATGAACTAGAGGGAGGGATTTTTTCCTCTTGATATTATGAATCAATAGGAAAGCAAACTGAAAGAGCAGTGGAGAGGCCAGTTACACATTGCTAAGGAAAGAGGAAATAGAACGTAACCAGAGGGAAAAAGGGATGCAGTTTTCCGCAAAATGTGCAAATATATAACTGTAAATGCTAATCTAGAAATTTAATTTATGGCAGGAAAATCCAACTGTAGTGCAGAAAACTGTGTAAGGCTATATTGTACAGGCACCCCACTACTGTCCATGTTCTGGTGGCATGGGAAGAGGAAGTAAAAAAAGGTCAAAATGATGGCTGCAACAATGAAGGTGAAGCACGGCCCCCTTTTTTTTACATGTCATAACAAATGTATACAAGGATGGGGCTTTGATTGCATAGTCATGGCTGCCATTTTGGCTTCTTTGACTTCCTCAGATAACCCTCCATTTCTTGATAGCTCTACCCTGCTGTTTATCTTTAAATTGAGTGCTATATATAATAAAAGAGACAAAATGCCAAGGAGAAAACAAACCAATGATGTGTGCAATCATCTCTCCTCTAATTCTAGGGTCAGCTGAAGGGTTGGCATTAGATCATTCTCTCTCCTACTATCTCCTCTTGGGATTCAATATCTTTCACAGGGTAGAACCCTGACTCCCCAAGGCTCTCACAAACTGTATAGAGCAAGGAAATTCCAGAACAATGTTGAATTTCACCAGTTTTTTTTTTTTACTGTCCTAGAATTTATATTGGAAATGATATTCCAATTCCTTCCCTCTCAGTCCAGAATGAACACTTCTGTTTGAACATTTCAAGACGATTCCCCAAGAGATTATTAGAGTTACAGTGTTACATTGTCCAGATCAAATGTCTTTTAGACACTACCCTCAACTTTTCCACAGTTGTTATATATCTTTCTGCCTCTAGCCTTTTCCCCAAACTTGACCTTCTAACTTGGAGGACCTTCTAATGTGACCTTCTAACTTTCACTTTCTGTAGGTGAAATCCTATAATAATTTCTTGTTGTTAGTATATGACTTCCATCATTAATTATAGTTAGCATGATTAAACATTTTATTTTATTTATTATTTGAAACTTATATGGATGCCTATATTATACATAGTAATCCTAGACATCTCATGATAATATCAAAAACAGAATAAATAAAATGACAATAATGCATTTCCCAACTGTAGCACCACAACTTCCATGAACTCTATGCTTACACTTGCATTTGCTGGGTTCACTTCTACCCAAGCCTGGTCTTCACAATCCTTTGGAAATCTAGTACAGTGGGGGCCCTATTTTTAAATGAGCTGCACTTAGATTTGTAGATTTGGGTGCATGAGAGGACTTAATCATTTCCTTTGTCTGTTTGGATGATAAATATATCTACTTATTAAGTAGGATATATTTGCATGAAAATATTAAACTCCAAAAAGCTTTTAGAGCCATAGAATTTTAGCAAAGTCTTAACTACACCAGATACCTTTCTACATTTGACAGTCACTCTTGAATATTCTGAAATGTTTCTTAAGCTGCTTGTGTCTCTGCTAACAAAATAATTCTTTCTTTTTCTGTGCCCTTCAATCCCTTTTGACCTCAGCCATATGCTTTTATTTTAGGTTATTTATTCCCTTACTTGTTGGTTATTGCTATGTTATCTGAATGATTATCATTAATTATTTCATCCTTAGCATAAAAAAGGCATTATCACCTTCACTTTTCAATTTGTCAAATGGAACAATTATTTTCATTCAAGGGCAAGCAGGAACTGTATGGAGAAGTCAGAAACCTTGATTATTTTGATTTCCTGCACTATTCAAGTTACCCTACGGCAATTCTTGTATCCATGCTTTCTCTTTCTCTTTTCACCAACAAATCTGGAGTTTTGTAAGCTATTGAAATATATTTATTCTGCTAGAATGCAGTATACTGCATTTTAATAAAAGAAAACTATGTAACAATATTTCGGTTTGGAACTTTAGTTAGAAGGATTATAATCTCAAAGTCTGAGGCATGTCAAAGACTGGAAAGAATGAGCTTAAATTTAAGGTAGGCACATCATGGATGATATTTCCAAGTGAAAACGTGGGAAGATGGATAGCTATTTTAAATTCTGTCCCTTAAATTCTCTATGAAAAAAGGAAAGAAAAAAGAAAAAACAGCAGGGTAAATGTATTCAGTCACAATAGTGATGAGTGCATCATTGGAACACCTGAAAGGCCAGGTCAGAGACATATCATGGAGAAAATATGTTTAGGTGTCTATGGAGATTCTCAGCCATCCAAGTCTTTGTTGTCCCAGCTCTGACTGGATGACGGGTGTGGGAATAACTCTGACTCCAGTATTGAGTAATGATTAATCTAAGACCTTATACATACATGTCTGCCTAAAGGTCACCTAGATAAAACAAGGAAATTAAAAGTAAACACCAGAAACAATCAAGCAGCTCAGACAATTGTAAATAATTCTGTGTATTATGTTTAATTATTGTAATCCACAATGTGAATGCTTACTATGTGTAAAATTCTCAATAAAAAGGGAGCACTAGAAATTGCTCTAGACTCCCATCCCGAGTTCACTCGCTTGTGTCTCATCCTTTCCATGGGAGTCCACCACAAGTGGTGACCCCGACGTGATCCACTGCGGGTGGTACGTGTCCGGACCTCCGTGTTTCCTCGCCTGGAATAGGTAAAGTACGTACTTAACTATTGCTGGACAATAGGATTTTTCAGAGAGCATGGGGGAAAACTCTCTCAGCCACAGGAACGGCATGTTAGTGAGCTGCTGAAGTTAGTCAGGACAAACTTCTTTAAACCCTCCGGGGGGGAGCAAATAGTTCTTTCAAAAGGTAATGTGAAAGAGCTGCTGCAAGAGATCTGGCGACAATGTCCCTGGTATCCAGAGAAGGGATCTTTAAAGTTAGACACGTGGAGGAGAATTGGAACTATCCTTCATGAAGAGCCACGGGCAACAGCTGAAATTTTGATATATTGGAAGGTTGTTATGACTGCTTTAGAAACCCAGCAACAACCTCTTTTAAAAACTTTAGTAGAACCTCCTCCTTATGAAGGAGTTGTGTTGCACCCCCCAATTTCTAAATTGGAATATGCCTTCTCAACCCCAACAGCGCTTACGCCTGTAGAGGAGAAAATCCAATCACAAACGGGGAAAGTTCAAGCAATGATGCATCAGGCTTTCAATGAAGGGAAATTAGAGCCTGACGAGATTACCCAGATGAATTTGTTTCCAGTTAATAGGCAAATAAATCCTCAAGGTAATATGCAAACTGAATGGGTTCCGATTCCTTTAGCTGTTCTTAGGGAAATTAAAAAAGCAGTTAAAGATTATGGTATTCAAAGTCCTTTTACAAAGGGGCTTCTGACAAGTTTGGCTACCTCACATATGATTCCTAGTGACTGGAAAGATTTAATGAGAATGATATTGAGCTCTACTCAGTATGTGGTCTTTGACTCAGAATACCAAAGAGAAGCTATCACTAGGGGAAGGAATTCAGGGGGGCTGTATACGCCAGACCAAATCTACGGGGCAGGCTTGTTTGAATCCACTGTTGATCAAGCTACTAATTTGCCTGATCACGTATTTCCAGTGGTTATGGCAGCTGTCCTTGGGGCGTTGTCCCGCATCCAGGATGTGGGAACCCCAGCACAGTCTTTTTCTCAAATTAAGCAAACAGCATCTGAGCCTTATAATGATTTTGTGGAAAGGCTACAATTGGCTATTTCCAGACAAATATCTAATGAAGAAGCAGCAAAGGAACTTTTGCTGAAATTGGCAGTTGAAAATGCAAACGCTGACTGCAAGCGTATCTTACAGCCTTTGGTGAGGTTACTCTGGCTGATCTGTTAAAGGCATGTACAGTGGTGGGTTCTCAGGCTTACAACATGGAAACTTTGGCTATGGCATTACAAAAAGGGATGAAACCTATAGGGAATTGTTTTAATTGTGGGAAACCTGGCCATTTTAAAGCCCAGTGCCGTGCCCCTGGGGGGGGGGATGGCATTTAACAAAAACAAAATTAAGGACGTTCGCCCGAAATCAGTCTGTCCAAAATGCAAAAAAGGGATTCATTGGGCAAATTAATGTCGCTCTGATCAGAACCAAAATCTGGGAAACTAAATTTGGGGCGTGCAGCTAGCCCCGCTCCCAAGGCTGTCACAAAAGCATCGCCTGCAATTACTTGGAGTGCAGGTTTGGGTTTAAAAATGCTGAACTCAATTGATGTAACCTTTCCTAATCAAGTGTACATTGAGGACACTCATTTGCATGGGCCACTGCCAGAAAAAACAGTGGGATTAGTACTTCCCAGGTCTTCTGCATCAGAAAAAGGGTTTTTTGTTATTCCAGGAGTTATTGATCAAGATTATAAAGGGGTTATTAAGGTACAATTATACACTGATACTCCTACATCATTAATGGCCGGTGACTCTATTGCCCAGTTATTATTGCTTCCATACATTCCTATGAATCCTTTAATTGGGAGCCCACGAACTGGCGGTTTTGGATCCACTGAAATGGCCAGTTCTCCAGTTGCTGCAGAATTGCTAGCGCTGACAAAAAATTTGACTACAGACCAATCAAAAATGACAATTGAAATTCAAGAAAAATCATTTTCTGGCCTTATAGATTCCGGAGCAGATGTCTCTGTGATACGCCAAAAGGAATGGCCAAATGAATGGGCGCTTGAGGACTCTCCGGCTGTTCGTGGAGTGGGTGGTATGCAGTTTGCTAGAAGTAGTGTACATTGGTTGAAGGCATTGCATAGAGAAACTGGTGAGACCACAAGGATTCAACCTCTTGTGTTGCCCTTGCATATAAACTTGTGGGGTAGAGATTTGCTATCACAATTTCGCACAAAAATTGTTATTGGATAATGGAAAAATTGCAATTGTTAACCTCTCAGCCAGTCTGGATTGATCAATGGCCACTTCCAAAAGAAAAGCTTACAGCTTTACATCAATTGGTAGCTGAGCAGCTACAATTAGGACACATTGAGCCAACTTCTAGTCCATATAACACTCCGGTATTTGTTATTAAAAAGAAAAATGGAAAATGGAGATTTTTGCATGATCTGAGAACCATTAACTCCATCCTTCAACCAATGGGAGCGTTACAATGTGGTTTACCTAACCCTAACCTGATCCCACGCAATTGGGATCTAGTTGTAGTAGATTTACGGGATTGCTTCTTTTCTATCCCTTTGCATGCAGATGACAAGAAATTATTTGCCTTTACCGTACGTGAGTTGAATAACAATGCACCTACCTTCCGTTACCAATGGAAGGTTTTGCCACAGGGAATGCTAAACAGTCCAACGATGTGTCAGTTATATGTTCGAATGGCTCTGGCTCCATTCAGAACCTCTCATCCTGGGTGGAAGGTTTACCATTACATGGATGATATTTTAATTGCAGCTCCCGGCCCACCGAGAACAGTTAAGGCAGCGTTACCTTGCCTTAAAGAAGTATTATTACAATTTGGACTTCATATTGCCCCAGAAAAAATTCAAAGTCAAACGCCATATGCCTATTTAGGGCATAAGGTCCTTGCAACATATGCTCATCCAGTTATTCCGGAAATCAAAATTGAGGAAAAAATTTCTCTAGTAAAATTACAACAAATACTAGGAACAATTAACTGGGTTAGACCCTACCTGGGGTTAACTACAGCGGTACTCCAGCCCTTGTTCTTTGCCTTAAAGGGCTCTGCGAGACCAGATTCTGCTATAACCTTATCAGCAGAACAAAGGAAGGTACTGACACATGTAAATGCGGCTTTAACGCAGCGTTGGGTTGATCGATGCATTCCTGATACTCCATTTGCTTTGACAATTTTACAAACTCCAGCCTTGCCTACTGCAGCTTTATTTCAATTACATGAAGCGCAGGTTTATATCATTGAATGGTTGCATTTACAAAATACTCCTAGAAAAACAGTTTCTACCATGGCTATGCTTTATAGTGAGTTAATCATCAAAGGCCGAAATCGCAGTATGCATTTATATGGCATAGATCTAGTTCAGTTATTTTTACCTATCTCCCTCACTTTGTGGGAAACTTGGTATAGTCAATCCATTGAATTACAAATTGTTCTTGAAAATTGGCCAGGGAAGATTTCTTGCCACACCCCCAGTGACCCTCGTTTCCAGTTGCTTCGAAACGTATCTGTAAATTTTAATTCAGTTATTGCTAAGCAGCCAGTTGAGGGAGTGACCGTTTATGCGGACGGTGGTAAGACCTAGGGCGCTTGTGCATGGAGACAGGAAACAAAGATTACCCCTCCTCAACAATCAGCACAAAGGGCTGAATTAGCTGCTGCTATTTTGGCCTTACAGGAATTTGCACAAGAACCGCTAAATCTTATTGTAGATTCTCTTTACGTTTATCAATTGATACTTAACATTGAATTTGCTTATCTTTCTCCTTCTGTTGATGCTAATCTTATGAGTTTGTTTCTAGCCCTGCAAAGCTGTCTTCATTCTCGCACACATTTTCTGCATATCACACACATTCACAGCCACCAGCCACTTCCCGGGGAGCTGCAGGAAGGGAATGACGTGGCTGACGCAGCAGCCTCGGCCATGTCCTGTCTCTCGCTTTCTCCTGTTACTCCATGGGACTCACATAGCTATTTTCATCAAAATGCCAAAGCTCTTTGTAAACAATTTGGTCTCACTGCTGCAGAAGCTGCAGCTATTATTCAACAATGTCCTAGTTGCAGCGCTCAATCCACTGCTCTTCCTCAAGGAGTAAATCCTCGGGGGACATCTGCTTGTCAGCTATAGCAGATGGATGTCACACAACACCCTCCTTTCAAACCATGGCACCATCTGCATGTCACGGTTGATACCTATTCAGGATTTATTATGGCAACACCTCAACGAGGAGAGGCTACAAAACATGTAGTCAACCATTGTCTCCGTACCTTCACACATGTGGGGCCACCAATGGAGATCAAAACCGATAATGGCCCTGCTTACATTAGCACCGCCTTTGCGGAATTTTGTCATCGATGGTCAATCATACATAAATTTGGCATTCCTTACAATTCCACTGCTCAGGCCATTGTGGAACGAGCTCATCAGACGCTCAAAAAAGCTTCACACAAAAACAAAAACGGGGGAAGTGGATGGATATGGCTTGCCTTACATACAAAACATTCTTAATATTACATTATATACTTTAAATTTTTTAAACATGACATGATCTCCCGCTGCTACGGCAGCCAATAGGCATTTTGCTTCCTCCCCTTCTGCAGGTACGCCAAGACCGAAAGTTAGGTATAGGAGACTACCAGATCCAACGTGGAGAGGACCTGTCCCGCTGATAACTTGGGGCAGAGGATACACTGCTGTTGAAGATGAGGGGACAGTTGTTTGGGTTCCTGCTCGCTGTGTGCATCCTTATCATCAGCCAAAGGGGCAAGGGGATGGATTTGGGGGAATGGAAAAGAAACACGTTGATCCAGGACATGGGGAAGCTAGCAAACCTTCATAATAAAACTGATTGTTGGATATGTATGCACATGCCAACTCACAAAACACCAGGGCTTCCAATGGTTGCAGTACCTCTGGCTGAAGGTGACTGGTATAAGGGACAATGCTTTGGTTGTTCGGGGACGTGGTCTAACAGTTGGACTACAAGTAACATAAATACATTGCATCTTGGAAGCCGAATCCAAGAGGTGGCGGGTATCTGTTGGACCCACAATGAGACAGTAGAGAATATGACTTACTTGGGGACATATCCGTTTTGCAACAAAACAATTGTTATTAGCAATGGAAGTCGGGTTTATCCGGATGACATGAAAACTAAAAATCTCACTTACTTTGTGCATAACATCACTAAATTTTCTATCACATCTTTGATCAATGAAAATGGGTGCCCATATATTCCTGCTACATGTTGTCCCACCACGGAGGACAGCAACCGGTTGCCTAAATGTGCAAATGGGAAATACGCACCACCGTCCACTTATTTGGCTATGTTAATGGAATCCTTTGCACAATTAATCTATGCTGAACCAAATACGGTTGGTCATCTCCTGGGAGCAAATCTATGGTTGCTGTGTGGACGGATGGCTTATGATCGCATGCCAGCATGATGGAAAGGAGTCTGCACCTTTGGGAAAGTAATCCCATCTCATCTCATTCAAAAATCATTGGGGACTGCTCATATCCGCAATGCGCGTTCCGCAACGGAAGTAAACTCTGTTTTGACTCATGACTACTGGACACAGATATCGAGGGGAGTTATTCCTCCTTTAGGAGTCATGATGAACTATAGAGATTTACATCGTTTAAACAATTGGACAATTACTATGTTTAAAGAAACCATTAAAACTCTAAAGCTGCTTGAAGAAGAGCAAGGAAAAATCCTTGACTTTGTCCTGCAAACCAGATATGCGGTGGACACTATTTTGGCAGCGCAAGGGGGAGTTTGCGCTGTGATTCATACGCATTGTTGCATGTATATCTCTGATTTTTCTCCAAACATTACAGCTACTATACAGCATATGGAACAAACCCTGAATGAGAATCCATTACGATTGGAAGATGAGGGACTGGACGTGTGGTCTGTACTTTGGTCCTGGTTGCCAGATGGTTCATGGATTCGTCATTTAATTGTTGGAGTGATATTGCTTTTTATACTTTCTCTTTGTGTATGCTGTTGTATCCAATGTCTCCCTGGACTTTTAGGAATGTGTCGGGTGAAGCCTACAGAAGGAGAGCTGTTGTTGCAGATGGCGAAAAGCTACCGAGGCATCTGACTCCAGTATTGAGTAATGATTAATCTAAGACCTTATACATACATGTCTGCCTAAAGGTCACCTAGATAAAACAAGGAAATTAAAAGTAAACACCAGAAACAATCAAGCAGCTCAGACAATTGTAAATAATTCTGTGTATTATGTTTAATTATTGTAATCCACAATGTGAATGCTTACTATGTGTAAAATTCTCAATAAAAAGGGAGCACTAGAAATTGCTCTAGACTCCCATCCCGAGTTCACTCGCTTGTGTCTCATCCTTTCCATGGGAGTCCACCACAGACGGGGAATGGGAGGATTTATACTCCTTGCAGACAGCTGGTCATTTGCATTCTTTTAGAAAGTCATTAAGGTCACCTGGAGGTTTATCTGTGTCATCAGGTCACCTGGGTGGTGCAAATTAGTGTGTTGACTTTTTGGAACTGTTGAAAGGACTGTGTTGTAGATTAGAGATAGATGATGCTGTATCCCTTTCCTTCTGTTAAGACAAGGCTATTCAATTTTGATATAATGAAGAAAACAATAAATGAAGCAACATTGTCATTCAATACATTGCAGGCATATTGGAAAAACTCAGGAGGCTCTTCAGCCAGCATAACATAAATGCACACTTCAAACCCAAGAATACACTAAAGCAGAAGCTTGTCCACTTCAAAGATAAAACACTCAGAGAAAAAAATGAGCAATGTGGTATATGTAATACAATGCAGCAAGCCATGTGCATATCTGTACATTGGGAAACAAAAGAACCTTAATCTTCATAGTGCATGGCACAACATAGGAGAATAAACACATCAGGATTAGTTTCAGCAGTCCACCTGCCTTTAAAAGACACAAGCTACTCTTTTGAAGACAACAAAGTCCACATTTTGAATAGAGAGGACTGTTGGTTTGAAAGATGGGTCAAAGAGGCCATCTATATCAAAATTGAACAGCCTCCTCTTAGCAGAGAGGGTGAATATGATATCACCTATCTCCAATCTATAACACAGTCCTTTCAACAGTTCCAAAAAGGCTCCACACCCAATTGTACCACTCAGGTGACCCTAGTGACACAGATAAACCTCCAGGTGACCTTAACGAGTCTCTAAAAGAGTGCAAATGACCAACTGTCTGCAAGGAGTATCAATCCTTCCATTTCCCACCATCCAGTCAGAGCTGAAGAAGTTTCTTGGATAAGAAGAGAAACATCTTCAAAGAAAAATCCTAAAGTCCAGTTGCCTCTTGAAAAAAGCACCTTTGGGATGATCTCGGTGGTTACTAAGAATCAACACAAATTTGATGTCACATAGCCAGTCAGACAGTCAATTAGTCAGGCAATCAAAGTCCATGTGCATAGTGTTTGCTTTCAGGCTTATTATGATTTCCTTCCTTTAACTT
Organism: Notechis scutatus; assembly: GCF_049901735.1. NCBI lineage: Eukaryota > Metazoa > Chordata > Lepidosauria > Squamata > Elapidae > Notechis > Notechis scutatus. The sequence goes on from NC_142009.1 coordinate 37,714,550, forward strand.
TATTAATAAATTGCAGGGAGGGATTGCAAACTATTCACTTTTATTTATACACTAGATTGTTCTAATTTATCAGGGAATCATTTATAGAAACTGGGAAAATCCAGAGTTGTTATTGTACAGATTTTGTAGATTTTTTTTCTCCAATAATCATATATTTCTATGTATTTTATATGAGTACACAAATATATATACCCATTTCTACTCAACTACACCTGGCATTCATTTTCTCCTATGCATTTTCTTAATGTACAATTTTGAAAAACAACTTCCTTTAATAGATGAAATACAACTTAACAGAACACATGTTTCTGTAAGTAAAATAAAATATTTGAGTCACAGATGAGTCCTATTGAATTCATGGACAAGTCCATGCAGTTTCTCAGCAGCATTATGGAAGTGGTTTGCTGTTGCCTCCCTTAAAACATTTGGCCATTTTTTAGTCCATCATATGGACAACTCTGGTGATTTCCCAATCAAATGCTAACCAAGTTTGATATTGCCCAAGATTAGTAATGATCAGTTAAAAACTACTGTCTAGTTGGGCTTTTTCTATAAAGATTTCCTGATGTTTGTTAACTGCTCATAGTGACAGGTGGCCAGAGACAAAATTTATTTTTAATATTTCTGCACTAGTTTATAGTGGTAAGGTCAATTACAAAAAAAAAACCTAAACAAAATCTTTTTAATTTTCTTCCTGGGAAGATGGGGCTTAAGGAACACCTGAAATGGTTGGCTGGGATAGTTGATTTGATTTAAAAAGTCTTTTAAAAAAGAGGGCTTGGAAAAATGAGTTCCAAAAGGTGTAGAAAGGATTACATAAATTCAGCTTGTTAGTTAAACCTAATGTGGCCACAAATTAATGTACTTTTTGTAGAGTAAGTGAGCAATAATCCTTCCAAGGTTTAATTGCACAAACAGACCTTATTAGTCCTTGGATAGTTGCCAGGGCAAGAGTTTCTAGTTGCAATGCTGTAAAATGAAATACCTGGCAAGGAGTCTGTGTGAAGCACAAACTCAGATAAGCAAATCTTCACCATAATAAGCAAACTAATTGTCTTCTAATAAGCAAACTAATTGTCCTCTTTTGCTCCTATTTATTCCCTATTGGGGGGGGGGGGGCATTCAGCATCCACTTGTGCCTTTTCTTCTGAGTCAACCTCTGTTCCTTAGTTGTTCCCTTCTCCTGACAGCTCTGGACATACGTGCATCTGGAACAGGCTCCAGCTGTTCTTCTTCCACACTTAACTCTGACTCTGAAGGCAGCTAATAAATGTCAGACAGCCCTGGCCCCATCTCTACCTCTGACACAGAACACCCATCAGAGTCTTCCCCAGACTCCAGGACTGGCCCAAATTTCTCCCCAACCTCCTCACTGTCCGAGTCTGCCACCAGCTCCACTGGCAGCTGGTGGGCCACAACAAAAAGAAACATGCCAGCAGTTTGGGGAGTGGCATCAAACTGGCCACACCCACCCAGTCAGCCACTCCCACCCATTCAACCACAGCCCTGATGCAGCCCTCAATGAAATTCAGTTTGACACCCCTGCTTTAAAGGATTCTCAACAAACCAATTTAGAGCCCTTGAAGAGCCATTGTCATAAGGTAGACAATAAAAGTGGGTGAAAAGTGTTTGTATGCCAAAAGCAATAGATCATTTTCCAGTATGTGCTATTTTCTTAAAAATAATGTCAGCAACAACAGCAAAATTACATTAATGTGCTAAATGTTTCTTGCTATTTTTGTTAATTCACATATCATATTTTGGAGGGTTTTGTCAAGGTTCTTAACTTAGCCATAATGTGAAAATAAATAAAATAAAATAAAATAAAATAAAATAACAACAGCAATAATATTAATAATAATAATAATAATAATAATAATAATAATAATAATAATAATAATAATAATAATAATAATAATAATAATAATAATAATAATAATAATAATAATAATAATAATAATAATAATAATATACTATAGGGAGGAGAGACACAAATAAAAAAAGGATTCACTAACTTAGTGCATGTTAGTAGATTACTTCCTGGGTACTGAAATGTTCACTGGATAGTCAGGTAAGTTATTGTGCTCATTAAATTGCACCACCAAGAAGTCAACAATGATTCAGCAAAATGGTTTTGTTTGTATAGTGGAGTAGACGTCTGATACATTTCTAGTCAAACATTTATGGCTAAATGGATGAAGATTTTAACATCCCAGCCTAATAAAAAAACCTCATACTGTGTGATTAAATAAGAGGGAAAGCCGTAAAAAAAAAAAGGAAGTGTAATGATGGTAACATGTAGGTCAGTTACAATTTAATTGTCATTGCACTTCATTGCGAACATATCAATTCTCTGCTGCTTAGTTGAGCAGAAAACAACAACTTAGTGTGTACAGTCAGCGTACTGTCTCTGTCCAACCCCCACTTCCATCACCTGCTTCCGATGACTTCCTTAACAGCCGCATGAAGGCTTCCTGCTTTAATAGGATAATCTTGCTGAAAGCTCCTGCTGATTGTGGCCTCCCTTTGCTCAATGCATCAGTGATCAGTAAATTTACTTCATGCTTGGCACAGATGCTAAAATTAGATTTTGTTTGCATTACAACTTTCCCGACTCCCACCACAAAAAAACACCTGCCTGGAGATTTAGACTGTTTTGCTTTAATACTTGAAAGAAGGATAGTCCTGCAGACAATGTCCTGACTTGTTGCATTGAAAGAACACAAGTAAATAGCCCTAGCAATAATAATAACAACAAATATTATTATTCTAAATTCTAATGACTTTCTTGTCTTGATTTGTCTAATGACTTTCTTGCGTAGGAAGAATGTCCAGATTTTGAAATCACATAATTACACGGTCATTGTAGATCATAGAGGACCAAAAGAACAATCTTTTTATGTTCCTCTCTTATTCTCAGTATTTGTGTGTGTGTGTAATATGTGTGGGCATGCCATGCATATAAGAATTTTTAGATAAATATTGCCAATGTTGTTATATGTATGTTATGTATCTATATAAAATATTTTAAAGTTTTCAAGAAGAGACTGGACTGCCATCTGTCAGAAATGGTTTAGGGTCTGCTTGGGAGTTTGGACTAGATGACTTACAAGATCTCTTCCAACTCTGTTAATCTGTAAAAAATAGTAAAGTATATAAGTAGCCATATTTTCCATATTTATCCTCTTCCTCCCTCTTATATACTCCTTTCCTCAAACCTATACTATGAACCAAATCTAAATTTCAAGACTGTATTGCAAGGTAATTCTTATGTAGCTAATAGTAAATGTGATCACACCAGGCTATTATCTCAGGACTGTAGTAAACTAAAATCTCTTATTGAATGCTCGGTTCCTGGTGCCTCATCCATACAGTTTTTTTGCAACAGTAAGAAAATTTTACCATTTTCCAAGGATTCTTTAAAAAATATTCTAGCCTATTTTCTGGGTTTTCTCACTGAAGTAATAACTTCATCTGATCCTGTTTAATTTCTTACCCCAAGCAAGGTTCCTCATGTGCTGCCACTAGCTTATTTAGGGCCCTGGGTAATCTTTAATGTTAAGTAGTGACTTTAATACCATGTGCTGTGATGCTTGTATGGGCAATCAGGATTTATAATAAAGTTGTTGTTGTTTCTTTTACAGATGTACACATTTTACCACTTTAAAAATACATTTTAATGTATAGTGTACATATTAGAGATCCCTATGAAAACTGTTTTGAACTCCTGGAAGAATGGTAGAAATCAAGTCATTCAATGAATAGAATGAGGGAAAACACTGTTAAATTCTCATCTAGTCTTCTAGTTATGACCCCTTCTTCTATGATGATTGATTGTATTGGCTAGCAAGATGATACCTGAACTCCATAACAAATATGGGAAGGCTGTAATTGACAGGATCTACACAGGAGCCTATTTTGGTTTTGAAGTGAATTTGATGTGGTAGAATGCAGTCTAGAATTACTGGAGGGAAAGGCCCTTTCATGGAGAACAAAGAGTCAGACAAGCTTGGAATCTTTGATATGCAAGAAAAGAGTGAAGATGGATCATCCCTGGCAGTTCACAGGGTATTTCTAATACCTTATTTTCTTTTTGGCCCCAAAATAAGCACTAGGGCTTATTTTCTGAGGAGGTCTTATTCCCCCCCCCCCAATGTATGGGAGGCCCACTTCTTTTGCTTGCTTGTAGTGGAGCAGAAGGTGGGGATGGAGCTGCCCCATGTGCCCTGTACCAGCTTACCACAGGGCCCCAGCAGCCAGGCCACCCAGACCCCAACACCTGCCTCAGAGTGGTGGCACTAGCACACCACTTGGCCTCCTGCTCCATTTCTGCAAGCAAACAGAAAAGTGGGCCAGAGGCCAAGTGGCCTCTGTTGTAGAGCGGCGGTTACAGAGGGAGACGGAGCCAGGTTAGGCTAACAGTCTTTATTCCAGAGAATAAAGGGTCGCCGCGGCTTCAGAGGCAATCTGACAGCCAGCTGGCGGCGACAGCTGATGCCGTTTGACAGCTCCCTTTTATAGCCGGCTGTCAAACAGCATCAGCCAATGGGAGCGATCGGCGCTCCCGCTCAGGCGGCGGACCAGAAGGAGAACTGCTGGCAGGTTCTTAAGACATAACACTCCTTCCCCCTGGCCGTGAGCATGCGTAGTCTCGCAGCCATAATGGCGGCTTTCGCTCACGGCCTGATCTTCGCGGCTCTGGGGACTGCTCGGCTGCTGCACAGTCCTTTTCTTCTCCGGTGGTGCCAGGAGTCTGCGGAGGGTCGTCGGCCATCCTGGACCTGCTATCTGGCTGCTGCTCGGGTGAGTCTTCTCGCGGTGGTTGGTTGGCTGGGTAGTTGGGCAGCTGGTAGACCGGGTAGTTCAAAGGGTCGGCTGCGGCAGGCGGCAGGTAGACCGGGTAGTTCGGCGGCTGGTTGTCAGGGCTTTTGGCGGCAGGTGAGGTCCAGCGTCTCCTGAGTTGGTCTGTGTGCCTTCTCCAGATTCTCCCATCTTCCAGGAGGACTCTGTAAGACCTGGGTCCTGTAACAGAAACTATCTGCCCTGGCAGCCATAACGGGTGCCCTGCATAGTTCCTGGCATAAACCAGGTCTTGCAGGGCAAATTCCCTGGCATGGCCAGGGGTGTGCTGGGGGCGTAGTGGGGGTGCAACCTGTCCAGGGTGGTCCTGAGTCGTCTGCCCATCAAAAGTTCAGCAGGTGACTTGTTGGTTGCGGGGCATGGAGTGGTATGTTGCATGAGTAGGTAAGTGGACAGCTTGGAGTGCCAATCTGCCTGGCCCAGCTTGGCCAAAACTTCCTTGACTGATTTAACAGCCCTCTCCGCCATCCCATTACTAGCGGGGTGAAAGGGGGCTGTGAGGGCGTGTCTGATGCCCAGGTTGGCAGTGAAGATGGCAAATTCGTTAGAGCTGAATTGGGGCCCGTTATCTGATACCAAGGTGTCAGGCAGTCCATGTGTAGTAAACAGTCTGGTCAAAACCCTTGTGATAGCTTGAGTTGTGGTGGAAGGCAACAAGGCCACTTCAGTCCATTTGGAAAATGAGTCTACAACCACCAAGAATGTCTTTCCCAGCATGGGGCCAGCTAGGTCAATATGCAGCCTGGCCCAGGGTGCCCCCGCATCCTCCCACCTGGTGGGTGTAGCCGTGGGTGGGGCTGCCCTTGTTGCCTGGCAGGCTTGGCATGCATTGACCCAGCTGGCAATTTGGGCATCTAGTCCTGGTCACCAGACGTAGCTGCGGGCCAAGGCCTTCATCCTTATAATGCCCGGATGTCCTTTGTGCAGTGCCCTTAAAACTGGTTCTTGCAAGGTGGCAGGAATGACCACCCTAGTCCCCCATAACAGACAGCCCTGTATTGAAGACAACTCCTGCTTGCGGATCCTAAAGGGCATTAATTCCGGGGCAAATTGCATATCAGGCCACCCCCTTCCCACCCAGTCCAGGACCTGGGAAATCACAGGATCTTTCTTTGAGTGTGCAGCAATATCCCCAGCAATATCCCCAGCTGAAACTGGTAGGTCAAGTTCATTGCAGTCAAAGATTGCGTGGATGGGAGCTGGGTCCTCGACTAGTGTAGGCAGGGGGCACCTGCTGAGGGCATCTGCATGGCTCAGGTTTATTCCAGGGCGATGGATCAAAGTATATGAATAAGCGGCCAGAAATAGAGTCCATCTGGTCATTCTTGGGGAAAGCACCTGTGGAGTTTGCTTTTCACCAGCTAACAGCCCTAACAAAGGTTTGTGGTCAGTTACCAGTTCAAAAAATTGGCCATAGAGAAACTCGTGGAACTTTTTTACAGCAGCTACAGCTGCCAAGGCCTCCTTATCGATCTGACTATAATTTCTCTCTGCAGCAGAGAATGTCCTTGAAAAGTAGGCAATGGGTGCCTCAGATCCATTTGAAAGTCTGTGGCTTAAAACTGCTCCTATACCAAAAGGTGAGGCATCAGAGGCCAGTACTAGGGGCAAGTCCTTGTTAAATTGAACTAACACTGCGTTTGAAGTTAAAAGAGACTTCACTGCCTGGAAAGCGTTGGCTTCTTTCTGTCCCCAGTGCCAGGGGGCCTTCTTATCTAGGAGCCTATGTAGGGGTTCAGCTACCGAGGCCTTGTGGGGTAGGAAGGATGCATAAAAATTTAGGAGCCCTAAAAAGGCCTGTAATTCAGTTTTGTTGGAGGGAGTGGCTGCATCGTGAATGGCTCTAACTTTACTTTCAATGGGGTGAATCCCAGAGGCATCAATTCGATAACCAAGGAAGTCTACTTGATTGGTAGCTATGGTGCATTTGTCTTTTTTCAATTTGAGCCCGTTTAGTCTAAATCTGTCAAGAACAGACCTTACTCTGAGTAGCAGTTGTGCCTTGTTAGAGGCTGATACTAAAATGTCATCAAAGTATGGAACCACCCCGGGTAGGCCCTGGAGGATTCTTTCCATGAGTGATTGAAAAATGCCAGGGGCTACGCTGACTCCAAACTGTAAGCGTTTACATCTGAAAGCGCCCCTGTGTGTTACTATGGTTTGAAGGTCTGCAGTGTGCTGGTCCACAGGGAATTGTTGGTATGCCTGGGACATGTCTAATTTTGCAAAAATTATGCCTGGTTCAAATGAGTGAAGCAGGTGTTGAATTACAGGTACTGGGTATGCGCTAACTTGAAGGAAACGGTTGATGGACGTCTTATAGTCCACGCAAATTCTCACGCTACCATCCTTTTTTAAAGGGGTGACTATGGGTGTTTCCCACTTGGCAAAATCTACCTGTTCCAAAACTCCTTGATTAATGAGTTTGTCTAGTTCAGCGTCTAATTTAGGCCTAATGGTGAAAGGAACCCTTCGAGGTTTCAAACAGATTGGGGTGGCTTGTGGACCCACATTGAAAGATATGGGAGTGCCAGAATAACAGCCCAGTTCACTACTGAAAATGTCAGAGTAGTCATTAAAAAGGGCATCAACTTCAGAGTTTATCACAGAGTGAATCCCTGTAATGTTAAGACCTAGGGCAGGGAACCAATCTAGTCCTAGCAAGGTAGGCAGGGCACCATCAACAACTACCAGTGGCAAGTAACCTCTAAAGTTTTGGAATTGAATAAGGAATCTTCCCTTACCCAGGACTGGGATGGTCTTCCCCTGGTAGTCCCGAAGATTTCAGGCGGCAGGCTATCAGCTTCCTCCTTGAGAGCGAAGGCAGAATTTTCTTCAATGTGGTCCACGCAATGATGGAGAGGGTTGACCCGGTGTCCACCTCCATGTGGCAGGGCTTACCTTTTATAAGAAGAGAAATGCTTATTTTGTTAGGGTTACAGGTGAAGCTGCCCGCGTGATAACAAGTGTAGCAGCTTTTTACTTGCCTTTGGGAGGAGGCAGATTTTTGAGAAGGGGCCTGCTCGGCTTGACATACTCTGGCTATATGCCCTCTCTTCTGGCAGTTCAGACAGATAACGTTTCTGAACCTGCAAGTGGATCTAAGGTGGTTACCCCCGCAGCTCATACAAAAGGGTTGTTGTTTGGTGGACTGGCTGCTGTTTCTCCTTGGTGGAGCTAAAGGTGTTCTGGGACGTGTGAGGCAGTTTACCTCTAATGGTTCTTCTATTTCTTCCTGGGAGACTTCATCATAGTGAACTGTAGCCTGCCCTTGTTTTGTGGTAGTTCCCTGAATCTCAGCTGCAGATACTTCTGATAACTCAGCAGCCTGAGCTTCCTCAATGGCTAGGGATAAGGTCAGATCTTTCTTTGCCAATAACCTCCTCTGAAGCTTCAAATCCCTAACTCCACCTACAATTTGGTCTAGTAGCATGTCCTCAAGGTAATCCCTGAACCCGCAGTGTATGGCAGCTGATCTTAGTGCTGCCATGTATTGACTCACAGTTTCCCCTTCAGCTTGAGTCCTTCTCCTAAAAGCTAGCCTCCTAGCTATCTGAGAGGGTCTGGGGGAATAGTGGTTTGACAAAATTTCCTTCAACTCATCCCAGGGGATAGCCTTAATGGGTCGTGGGGACACTAGCGCTGAGGCTGTGTCAAAAATGGTAGCCCCACAGAAGCTTAAAAAATAAGACCTTTTCCTTAGGTCTGTAGCCCTGGACAAATCTATGGCATTTAAAAAACATTCAAATCTACTAATGTAAGATTCCCAAGTCTCTGCTCCCGGCTGGAAATGCGGGAAAGTCAGAGTTGATGCCATTGGAGTGGCAGAGTCGGTCTCCTGAGCGAGGAAAAAATAGAGGTCGCTTTTAGAAAAGCGTTTCTGGTAGTGCCTGTCAGCGGCATTCGGCTCCTCAGCTGTGGAGCTTTAAAGTTCGCGCTCTTTTGGAGAGCGCCGGCGGCGGTGACTTCAATCAGCCCTTAGCGGCTTCAGCTCTTTCTTAGTGTGACTTCGGCTCAATTGTTTCGCCTGGACGTCTTTGCTGTATCCCACCTTCGTCGCCAGTGTTGTAGAGCGGCGGTTACAGAGGGAGATGGAGCCAGGTTAGGCTAACAGTCTTTATTCCAGAGAATAAAGGGTCGCCGTGGCGACAGCTGATGCCGTTTGACAGCTCCCTTTTATAGCCGGCTGTCAAACGGCATCAGCCAATGGGAGCGATCGGCGCTCCTGCTCAGGCGGCGGACCAGAAGGAGAACTGCTGGCAGGTTCTTAAGACATAACAGGCTCCTGCTGCATATGGCAACTGGTACTGCTGCTGTGAGGCAGATGTTGGGGCATGGATGGCCTGACTGAGGGGACCCTGAGGTAAGCTGGTGCAGGATGCATGGGGTAGTTCCATCACCACCTGCCACACTGTGAGCAACCAGACAGAATGCAAAAAACAAACAAACATCAAAAACCATACTATGGCTTATTTTTGGAATAAGTCTTATTTTTTGGGGGGGGGAAGGGTAGTTATGCAGATTGTTGCCTTAATCTGACAAGAGTTTTGTCTATAATTGAACTCCAATAAAGGAACTACTCTGAAATAACTATTTCTGCCATTTTTGGTTCCTTCAGCCTGACATTACAGCTTGTTTAAATACAAGTATACCTCTGTGGTTTGTCCAAATACAAATGTGACACTGTATTAAGTGATACTCCATGTATTCAAGTGTTACACCTGAATGCAATCTATTCCAACCTAAGAAGGATTTGTAAAGATCATACATAGTTAATTTCAAATTTATAAGATGAATCCATGCAATGTCATTAGGAAATATTTCTTTATTTTATTTAAATGATTTATATGGCTGTCCCTCTCACTATAGTTACTCTGGGCAGCATAAATGGATTAAAACATTTGGCCCAAGTTTAAAAATGTTTTTAATTTTATTTTAATTTTTGATTGAGAGCCACTCAGAGTTTGTTATAAGATGGAGGACTATATAAATGTTTTAAATAAATGAATAAAACATACAATATAACTTACAAACCATGTGCCCAAATTTAAAAGAGCAGCAGAGCTTACCTAACTTCCTGGACAAGGGCCTGTAGAAAAGCAGAAGTAACACTGATATTTTAGATTTTTTTTTATTAAAAAAGCTGGGTAATTATATGTTCAGCTCTGCAACTTTGCAAGATTGCAAGTTCCCTTTTGTGAACCGTTAAGCCAATGAATAAATTTCCCTGGTGGAGTAGAATGAGTTCTTAGTTTTATTTACCTTTTTGTTCTTACTGCCATATCACCTTTTTAAAAATCAAACAATTATACACACACGTGTGTGTGAGCGCATACACACACATGTAGGATTGCATACTTAATAATAAAACTTGCATGATATATCTGTGAGCTGTGTGGCTTTACAGATGTGCAATGAAAAAAAAATATTTTAAAAAGCTTGTTCTTGGATTTCCTGGCTGTACATGTCTTCCCTCATGAGGACTTAATTTTAATAAGAGCAGGAAAGATGGGGCAAAACACATTCTACAACTTTAATTCCCTTCCATTAATACGAATGATAAGGTCACTTGATGTCACTGGCCTGGAACCACTGAATAGCACAGGGAAACTAAGGGGACTGCAAAAACAGTAGAATAATTGTGGGGGGAGGAATGGGGAAGCTAGAGGAAATAGTGCAGGGGATGGTTTGAGGTTGCATTGTGTGCTGTGTGTGGGAACCAAACCTCAGAGAATCAGGGTAGTACAGTGGTACCAACCTACCTCCTCAAGTTGTGATAAAATGTACAAAGAGGGAAAGTTGTATGGTTCTTTTAGGCTTCTAAGAAGATTTATTTATTCATTCATTCATTTGTTTATTTAGTTATTTATTTATTTAAAAAAAGTTAATTAAATAAGTCAGGCTGCCATGGCAGCTTAGCCTGAGCTTCATCTTTAATGTTCTTTGGAACCCAGATCAGTGGTGACTTCTGTATCACAGTACTGTGCACTTTTGTTAATCTACTTAATTCCTTCAAGAATGTAGATATGACCAGCATACCCATTCTAGTGCACAAAGAAAGCAAATAATGCTTTTCTCCAGCAGCTGCACTTGACAGTATTCCATACCTATATCAGACTGAAATAAATTTAGGTAGCTCATTAGATTCATGACTGATGAGAATGGAAGGAGAATGTGAAGTTACCCACTGACATTCATACTTCCTCGTTGCTTTCAAATATCATCTCCTGTTCTGCTTTAGTTTTCAAGCACCTGAACCATGGGCTTTGACATCCATATTGTGGGGTCCCTTGCAGTATTTTATAAATCATCAGGATAAGAAATTCAACGTAAATAACTGTTTATGAGCAATTTGGATGTCCTCCCTAGTTATCCATGTTATTGTTTTCTCAGTTCTACACATTTATAACATCTTTCCCCTGACTTCTTGCTACATGAATTGCAAATGACAAGGAGCATTTTCCTCCTTGTTAATACAGTCCCCTTAATGTTTCTTGAGTCTGTTCCTTATTAAATTATGTTCACTTGGACTACATCAGTTTCATTTCACCCAGGTAAGAAGTCCCATGAGATACCACAAGGAGAAGGTTGTAAGATTAATACCTCCTTTGAACCTGAAAAAAATGTGCATAAGCATTAAAACAACAACAACAACAAGGAACCATGCAATATGGAAACACGGTGTGCCATGGTGGACCTCTATCTTTAACTGAACTATCTGCCTGTTATTTCTACAACAAGATTACTTTTAAAATCTCATTATTAGCTTCATTAGAGGTGCTACCTGCATCAATGGCTATAGTGGCATCCATAAAATGGGAGAGGTTAATACAGACTTTGCTTTAAAAAAATTAAAAATATGATATGGAATTGAACATGCCATAGCTCAAAGTTTTATGACAACATAATTGGTAGTTAGTGTGAAATTTGTAAGACAAATAGACAATACTAATAGTAACTTTGATTGTCCTCCCCATGTCTCATATTTTTTTACAGCCACCAAAGGGCCTCATTAAAATACGAGTCAGCACCTCAGCGGAAAGAGACAGTACTTAGAGTGCCCAAATAGGACAGAAAAATCTGCATTTTGTAAATCTGACATTTTTGATAGATTATACCATGTAAAACCATTGCTTCAGTATCTTATGATAACACTTTAGTTCTTCTTATGAACCAAGCCATTCCTTTGCCATTCAGTGAAACAGTGCAGTCGAGGCAGAATGAAAAAATGCTGGTGATATAAAGTGGACTAAATAAGCAAGCATGTCAAAGTTGCCTTTTCTACAGGATGTGGACCCTTGGATGTATATAACATGTACCCTCTGCTATCTGTGAGGGCAAATGTGAGAGCAATACTTGAGATACATGTGGAGGGTACTTCAGTGGCCTATCTCTTTGGGTGGAGCAAATGGGGCTTAAGTGATGATATCACATTTTTCCTTTTAGCTTTTGTCCCCGTTTCTTTCCCAGTTATCATTGGAAATGCTCATTGATAACTTCTGTTCATAATAAATGAATACATCAAGCATTTGGGGTGTATTTCTGGCTACTCTCCCAATCTCAGACATGATCTCTTTTTTTAATATATGATTTTACTGACAATTCTATATAACTCAGTACAGCATGATCTGAATAATCATTGCCATTATAAGAATATTTCTTGAATTAATGTGGTTTGAACTCTGCAGGAAGCTTTAGTCAGTAATTTTTAAATATTCATCAGTTTTAATAAAAGTATACATTTTGTTCTATAACAAATGGAGAATATGTACATGTCCAAGGATAATGTTGTAGGATCCAATCTGGGTTGGTTACTGGGAGCAGAGGTTTAATCTTTGAAGCTTTTGGACTCATGCTGGAGCCCTCAGGGAACTTCTCGCTAGCAGGGCATATGTTCTGGGCTATTCTGTGTGTGGTATTTAAATGGTGCCTGATTGTGTGTGGCTTTTTAGTTGTTTGGGGGTGGGGTGTTGATGGCCACCTATTAAGTTGTTTGTTACGAACTAAGCAAACGCATTGGTTTTGAATCCTAATAGTTTTACTTCCACAGCAGGCTCGTAATCCTGCACTTCTCATTGGCCCGCAGTTAGCAGACCGTGATTGGTCGTCTCTGGCTAATCTGATTGGCTGATAGCGGGTCGCTGCCGATTGGACGCTTCCAGTGCAGCAAACTTGAATCATTGGACATTGTGACAGCAGCCAGCTCTATAAAAGGAGCTGCTGCTGCCCAAGCGTTCGTTCTCTTTCTGAAGTCACTAATAAAGAGTTGAGTCACTATTCGATGCCTCGTCTCCGTTCCTTGCGCCCACTCCTTCAGATCTAACACTGGTGACGAAGGTGGGATGCGGAGACGATAGAGCTGACTGAACACTCGCTGAGCACCAAACAGAGCACGTGGCTAAGAGCGCACCCGCTAGCGACAGAATGACCAGCAGTGCCATACCACCCGCTCCATTTGACCCGGCTAACGAAGACTGGGACTCGTATATGGACAGGTTCCAGATGTTCCTGGAGACCAACAATTTAAAAGATACTACGCCTGGCAAGAAACGAGCTGTATTCCTGACCCATTGCGGGCCCGCCGTTTTTAAAATGGCAAAAGCACTTGTGAAAACCGCCGAAGTCAAGACAATGGATTGGGACAACCTTGCGCCGATCCTCCGGGCCCATTATGCACCGGCGGTGCCAACACTCATCAGAAGACACGAGTTTTACCAGAGGGACCAACAGAAAAGCGAGGGTGTTGGAGACTTCATCGCTGATCTCAGGAACCTGGCGGGACTTTGTGGCTTCGCAAACCTCGAGGAAGCCTTGAGAGACCAAATTGTTCTGGGCCTGGAAGACCCTACGACCCAGAGCAAAATTATGGCGAAGGGGGACATCGGCCTCGCAGATGTCATCGCCGAGGCTACTGCAGCAGAAGCAACCAGGAAATCAGCCGCTCGAATGCGCCGAGCGAACGCACCGCACCGCCAACTCGCCAGTGACACTACGCCTTTCTCCGAGAAGCACACAACGACCACCCACCATGAAGACCTCGAATCCTCATCAGAAAGCGAGGAAGAGGAGGTCAACCGCCTCAGGTCAGAACACGACCAGCGAGACCAGCGGAACCCTAAATCTTCGTGGCAATGTGCTGGATGCGGGGGTAATCACCCGCGGTCAGACTGCAAATTCCTAGATGCACTCTGCCGTTCCTGTGGAAAGAGGGGCCACATCGCAAAAGTATGCAGAAGCAAACGAGGATCCAGCCCAAACCGAAGAGAATATAATTTCCGGCAGACAACAGGCACCCCACCAATAACTCGGGACCGCCTAAACAACCAATGGAGCCACTACCACTACAGAAATAGAGCACCCGCCAATTCAACTAGATGAGAAGAGACCCATCAAACCATCACCATCGGCCACGCTTCATCCCTGGATGCAAGGAAATTCCGAGTGAAGGTCACCATTGTAAATCAACCATGTGTTATGGAGGTCGACTCCGGGTCGTCCTTATCAATGGTCTCTTGGAAAACCCTCAAACAGCTGATCCCTGACATCCGTCGCCAGGACCTCAGCACTCAAAAAATCATATTAAAAGACTACCAAGGAAACAGAATCCCAGTTGCTGGTACCAGCCACGTCCAAGTATCTTTCAAAGACCACACTGCAACTCTTCCTCTTACCATCGTCGATCGAGATCGGCCCAGCTTGCTAGGCTTGCAGTGGTTCACGCCACTAGGAATTGAACTAGCAGGCATCCACCAGACCGGAAGTGATGACTGGGAAGCGGCCCTCGTCCAGGAATTCCAGGATGTGTTTACCGAGGAACTAGGCAAGTACAAAGGATCCCCCATATCGTTTAATCTCAACCCTGATGTTGCGCCCATTCGCCTTAAGCCTCGTCGAGTGCCATTTGCACTCAAGCCAAAGTTTGATGAACAATTGGACAAATTAATAGCCCAGGGCATGTTGGAACCGATTGACCACGCCCGATGGGAGACCCCAATTGTAACCCCCATAAAACCTGACGGATCCTTGAGAATTTGTGGGGACTACCGGGCCACCCTAAATCACGCGCTTCAGCAGAGCGCTTACCCCATACCTGTGGTCCAACACCTTCTTCATTCCTTGGGAGATGGAAAAATATTTGCAAAATTGGACCTAGCCCAGGCATAGCAGCAGCTGCCCGTAGATGCACAGACTGCAGAAGCCCAGACTATAGTCACGCACAGGGGTGCATTCAAGTGTAATAGACTCCAATTCGGAGTGAGTGTAGCACCGGGCATTTTCCAAAGTCTGATGGAGAGACTGTTACAGGGCATAAAAGGGGTTGTGCCCTACTTCGATGATGTCTTGATAGCTGCCCCCACTAGAAGCCTATTAGAAAAATGACTCAGAATGGTTCTCCAGAAATTCAAAGATGCTGGCCTGAAGGTCAAGAAAGACAAGTGCCAACTATGTACTGAGAGGGTTGAATTCCTGGGGTACCTTCTTGACAAACAAGGAATTCACCCTACTGAGAAAAAACTAGCTGCCATAAAAAACACCCCAAGACCTAGGAATAAAACAGATCTCCAAGCCTTCCTGGGAGTCATTAATTTTTATAACATCTTCTTGCCCCAGAAAGCAACTGTTGCTGAACCCCTGCATAGGCTCCTCGACAAGAAGGCGTCCTGGATCTGGGGACACCGGGAAGAATGAGCCTTTCAGCAAGTTAAAGACCTTTTAACTTCAGATGCTGTATTAATGCAATATAACGAGACTTTACCTTTAACTGTCACCTGCGACGCCTCACCGTTTGGAGTAGGAGCCATCTTGAGCCACGTCCTGCCAAACAGAACTGAGGCACCTATTGCATTTTTTTCAAGAACCTTATCTAAAACCAAGAGAAACTATAGCCAACTCGATAAAGAGGCTCTCGCTATCGTGTCCACGATCAAACGATTCCATGAGTATGTATACGGAAGACCCTTTGCCATAATCACCGATCACAAACCATTACTTGGCATCTTAGCGGGAGACAAACCAACTCCCCACATTTTATCACCCAGAATGACACGTTGGTCAGAGTTTCTGGCTGCATACAATTACCAACTACTACACCGCCCCGGAAAAGCCATTCCCCACGCTGACGCCTTGAGCCGTTCTCCGCTTCCAGAAGTCATAAGCGACCCAGCTCCAACCCTAGCTGCACTACAAATAGAAACTCTTCCTTCACCACCCCTGACTGCACGGGACATCACCTCGGAAACAAAGAAAGATCCTTGTTTGGCACGAGTTCTCAGCTGGGTGGAAAGAGGTTGGCCTGACAACGAACCCAGCGACATCCTTAGGCCTTTCAAAAACCGACAGACAGAACTTTTCTCCCAAAAAGGATGCATCTTGTGGGGAGACAGAGTCGTAATCCCTGAGAGACTACAGCATAAAGTTCTAAAACTCTTGCACGATGGACACCCAGGCATCGTGCGCATGAAGGCACTGGCAAGGAGCTAGGCATGGTGGCCAGGTATAGATAAGCAAATAGAGACCTGGGTGGCCACCTGCACCAAATGTCAGGAAACTCGCTCAGCTCCACCAAAAGCCCCACCGACTGAATGGGAAACGCCTCAAGGTCCTTGGTCCCATATCCACATCGATTTTGCGGGACCCACCAAGGGACACACATTTCTTATAACAGTAGACGCCTATTCCAACTGGCTGGAGGTCCACAAAATGAAGAGCACCACCACAGAAGCAGTTGTCAAAAAACTAAATAGACTATTCGCTACGCACGGGTTGCCAGATGTCCTGGTCTCAGATAATGGCCCCCAATTCACTGCTCTGGCATTTGAACAGTACCTAGCAGACCGGAGAATACGCCACGCTTTAACTTCGCCGGCTCACCCAGTGGCCAATGGCAGGGCTGAGCGCATGGTCCAATTCATAAAGAAAACGCTACACAAGATGGAACATGGGGACATCGATGATAAGGTGACCAGGATGCTTCTCCTCCAGCATATCACCCCAAGCAGCATCACAAACAGAACCCCAGCCGAACTGCTCATGGGCCGAAAACTTCGCTCACATCTTGATCGCCTACACCCTGCCTATACGCCAGAAAAGCCCCTGGGGTCCAGCAGCAGGTGTCGCACATTCAAGGTAGGCGACCTAGTCTTTGCAAAAAACTTTTCTGGCGACCCATTGTGGGTCCCTGCTACCGTAACCCAACCTACGGGCCCTCGATCCTACCGTTTACAAACTGATGATGGGAAAACATGGAAGCGCCACATTGACCAACTTCGCTCCCAACTAGCACCTACCCCCGTCACAAGCCCTGAATTTCAAACCAGGGGGTGAAGGGAAACCGAAGGGACCGGAAGAGAATTAGCATACGACCCAGTAAGCGAAAACCAGCAATCAGCACAACCAACCCGGGGATACTCACCTGCCGAAGGAGAACCAAGCCAGATGATCGCCTCACGACAAAGCAGTACTGCGACTGAAGCAAATCCAAGGAATCTGAATGACAACCGTGACGGAAGCAGAAATGACAACCCCGAGTCACCCAGCGAAGAGGTTGGAATATCGTTGCCATTAAGTTCAGCACGCAGCCCACCAGAACCAGAGCCAGAGCAAAGACCGGTGGAGCAACACAGATCGAGTAGACAGGTGAAATGACCTGCCTATTTGGAAGAATACATCATCCCACCCCTCAGACGGAACCTAGGGGGGAGGGGTGTTACGAACTAAGCAAACGCATTGGTTTTGAATCCTAATAGTTTTACTTCCACAGCAGGCTCGTAATCCTGCACTTCTCATTGGCCCGCAGTTAGCAGATCGTGATTGGTCGTCTCTGGCTAATCTGATTGGCTGATAGCGGGTCGCCGCCGATTGGACGCTTCCAGCGCAGCAAACTTGAATCATTGGACATTGTGACAGCAGCCAGCTCTATAAAAGGAGCTGCTGCTGCCCAAGCATTCGTTCTCTTTCTGAAGTCACTAATAAAGAGTTGAGTCACTATTCGATGCCTCGTCTCCGTTCCTTGCGCCCACTCCTCCAGATCTAACACTGTTGGCTGTTGTTTCCTTGTGCTGCCAAGCCCTTGCCTCCTAGGTACTTGATAACCTGATGGTAAATCAGCACTCCTGTTGACTGACAAGGGGGCTCTACTTCTAGTGTATTTTGTTCTTTTTTAAGCTAATTTGGGCAATAATAATAGTAACTGTCCAATTAGTTAAAATTCTATCAGCTATATGGAAATAGCAAGTCAATCAGTTAGATTTAATTCAAATGATATTCATATGTGAATTCCTAGTGTCAGTGATTGTCAATAGCAAACATAAATAAGCATATCGGGTTTAACGGCTTATCCTTTAAGTTATCTGGATGTCAGGACAGTCCAAAGGATCTGCTATATCCTCCTCTGTAAATGAATCTTTCCTACAATCCTAGAAGGATTGGAGGGAGGAAGGGTGCACAAACCCGAGAAATTTCTTAAATACAGTGAAATTTAACACCAAACACCTTAGGCCTTATGCTGATTTACAGAGTAAGAGAATGTTACATTTATTTATGCTGATGAGATTGGAATGTAGGTTTGTTTGGGCTTTCATTGTGACAACTCTTTACCTCTTCATCTGGATACAGAAATAAATCTTGTTAAATTGGAGCAGTTGCAGATGAAGACAATTCACACAATTCATTGGTGAAATGTGACTTTGACAACTTTAGGACTGCAACATTAAACTGAAAAACCTCTGATTATCCTTTTCTAATCTGTCTCTATTTTATACACTTAAATAAAGTTATAGCATGTCATGAATTTATTCAATATTTCTTATCATATCATATCCTTTGTCACAAGTCTCTAAAACACAGTCTTTCAAACTTTTCATTTTCAAGGGAATTGTTACAACATCAGCTTGTGTGTCAAAAATCTCACAAAGATGTGCTAAGAAAGAACCATACAGTAATTGCCTTAGGACGATGAATGGTAGGGAAAAAAAACCCAACCCAGTCAGGTTGCACGGTCCAGTTCTGACTCATTATTTACTCATTTTTATTTATCCTTGCCATTTATAATTTGACAGTTAATGTTATAGCTTAAACATGTATGTTAAGAAAAAGTGTATGCCAAACTTCCGGTTTGAAGGGCTTTGGCAACAGACAGGAATCTGCGATCGTGTGCAGTTTCTGCCTGGGCTCGCCGCTGGAGCGCCCCGAGCTGGCTGGTTTCGGGGCTAAGCCACCCCGTAGAGGTGGTGAAGAAGGAGGGGACTGCCAGCAGGGTCGAGGAGAGCCCCATCTCTCCTCCTCAGCTGGTCAAACTCCCTTTCCCAAAGGTGGTAGGAGCGGTGGTCAGAAATGGCCACCTCAAAGAAGTACTCAACCAGAAAAGAATGTGCAGGAGGAAGATAAGAAGTGAAAGTTTTGGCTGACCGGGCTAAGTTGAAAAAGCAATAACTAAGGTACCCTGGAATTTAAATTTTACAAGAAATAACATTGCTCCCAAAGAAGAGTTGGAAGCAGCGAAAGAAAGTGAAAAGGGAAAGGTTTGGCTTTTTTTCCCCTTCTCTCTCCTTCCTTATATTGACAATTAAGAATAAGAAATTGGAAAAATCCGCTTTGGCATCAATAGACAATTAAGCTGAAAATATAACTAAACGCCAAAGGGACAATAAAGATTTCTGGACATTAAAAACTTTTTCTTCTATAAGCAGGAAGGGAGAGAAAAAGAATAAGGGCAGGATCTGGAAGAGGAAGGAGACTGCCTGGACTTTAAAAGAATCTAAAGTAAAACTTCAACAAGACTTCTAAAAGATACATTTTAACTGAAACTTTGCAACTAAATAGTAACCCCAGGAAGAGAAAGTGGGGGGGGGGGAGAGAAAGAGCAAAAAGAAACAGTTTGTGTGTATTTGGACTACTTGCTGACTTTTGGATTTTTGGCTATTATATTTGAATGGTTAAAATCAATCGGGTGGTTGTTCAAAAATTTCTACAATGGCATTACTCTTGGATGAATTGAAAATGGAACTTAAAAAGTACAAAGAAGATGCACAAGAAGGGAAGGGTTCCTTTGGCTTCGTTTTTCAATTCTTAGAAATGGAGATTTGGAACTATGAGAAACAACAAGACAAGACTGCAAAACAAGAAGACTGGGACAAAGAAGAAGCCATCTTTAATGAACAAGTAACTCTATGTGGGGAAGAAAAAGGAAAGGGGGGGAAAGAGGATGGAGAATTTAAGATTTAAAAAAACAACCAAAGAAAAGAAAAATAATTCAAAAAATAAGTATAATACTGGAAAGCAACAGAAAAGGGGAATACAGAAGAGGGAAGTAGAGGTAGAGAGACAAAGGGGTAAAAAGGGGAGGGAGAAGAAGAGAGGGAAGAAGGAAAGGAAAAGAAGTTACAAAGGTCTGGAGCAAGATATAAAGAAACAGGACCTATTTAGAGATAATGGGTGAAAATCTAACTGAAAGGGGGATTCTGTAAAGGTACATGAGATTGTGTTGTTATATTTGAAATAGAAATAATTTTAGAAAATTGGAAACAGCATATGATTAGAATGAGGGATAGAATAGTTAGTGTAACTTAGTGAAATGTTTGTGAACAAAGTAAATGAAATAAAATAAATGAGAAAATTGAATTAGGAAGGAATGGGAACACTTTAATTAGTCAATGTTTTATAAGTGAAGAGGGGGGGAATTGATTATGGAAAGTTTATAGTTGTTCCCATAGAAGTATGATATTTAATTGAAAAGTAACGTGAAAAATCTTAAGACTTTAATGAATATTAATATTAATGATAGAATTGAATTGGAATGGAATGTTGTTTTAATTATATACATTTATAATTTTTTCCTTTTTTTAAAAAAGAATACTGTGTGTAGTTTAAGAATGTGCCAAACAGAATCTGAATGGAAGCTATGTGTTATATTGAGTGTTATAACTTTAGGGGAAAAATATAAAGGCGTCATACTCCAATCAGTAACTACAGGAGAAATTTTGTTTAATGAAAAAAGATAATAGACAATTGAAACAGGACAGACAAAAAAATATAAATATAATGATTTGAATTGAGATGAAATAAATACAATAAAATTGAGGAAATTAAAAGAGGGGAGAAGCTATGTAGAAAATGTAAAATTGTAATAAGATATGGAATAGAATATAAAAATGAGCATGAACCTGAATTTGTGTCTGCATGAAGAAATGCAACCCGGGATTATGCTGCTTTCAAAAAAGATGTTTTAATTGTGTTTCTTTTTGTGAAAACTCAAATAAAATTTACAAAAAAAAAAAGTGTATGCCACAGGTTTGGATGAGTTAAGGGAGGCATGGGAGGAGGGATCACATTTTTGTTTAATTTTATTTTTATAGCCACTCAACAAGTGACTCATGGATGTTTATGTAGTCAAGAAACAGAGTCCATAACACACTGGGGGTCTTAGGCACATGACCAGGATTTGTGAAAGAGTTTAGGTTCATTTTTAATCTCTGAGGGGAGAATGTTCTTGAGGGAAAGGGTAGATAAGGCACATCTTCTGGTCCCTATCCATTAATGTTACTTGGCTGATAGGACCTGTAACACATAAGCAAGTTGCCTAGACCAAATTGAACAGGTAGACATTTAGTGAATCTGTACCCAAACCTTGAAAGGCTGTAGATATGATGCGCAGCGATTTGAATTCCACCTGGAAACACACTGGCATGTTTTGGGAAAATGTGCTTTTGTGGCAAAAGCAAACACTATGGAAAAATAAATAAATAAATAGGGACACATGGGTATAAATATATGCATTGACTGGCAAGGGGGAGGCATGGGGAGGCATGATGCAAAAAAGGGTCAATCTAATTTATATTTGGAGGAATTAGAAAGTGACATAATTCAGATTGAAAGACTGACCTGCCCATCCTTCTAGATTGGGTCTGAGTGGAGCAGTTTGTGTCTCCCTAAGGACCCAGATAAAGATGGGCTTCGTCTTTCAAACCTTTAATTGAGATTATGACTTAGACCTGGCTTAAGATCTATCACACTCTGAAAATTGAAACTGAAAGGTTATGGCATAAAACAACTGTGGTGGTCCCAGTGATTATTGATACACTAGGTGCTGTACCAAAAAATCTTGGACAGCAAGCTGTGCATTGACAAAATATCCATCTATCAATTACAAAAGGCCACCCTTTGGATCCATACATATACTACACTGATACATAATGACATCCTAGGTTCTTGGAAGGAACTTGATGCATCTGAAGGCCAACACGAACTACAGAATTGGCGGCTGTTATTTCACATTGTTGTGTATAATAATAATGGGTTTGAAAACTATAGAAATAGTGGTGTTAGAGAATACCCAAGAGACTGAGAGTTTAGTGAACTCACCATGTTTCATATTAGATTGACCTGGCAATAAGCTGTGCCCTGGAAATAAGACAAGCCATTTTACCAAATTCAGGAAATGGTTTGGCTAACTTCCAAATCAACCTCATTTCATCTCTACTTCCCCCAGGTCACACTGGAAATCTTCCAAGTTGCTAGTTCTTTGAAGTCTATTTGCAGAATTCCAATTTGGATTTAATTTTGCTGGCTTTGAGTAGCCAATTCCTATGAATGATTTATCACTCAAATAGCGCTCAAGGCTTTCTTTAACTATAAACCCCAGATTTTTTTCACATGGGAATTAAGCATCATGTGCTTCAAAGTTACTAAATTCTTCTCTGTAAATGCTGATATGCACAAGATCCCTTCTTAGCCATTATGTATTCAGTGAGCATTCCTAAAATATTTGAAAAGTGATGACAATAATTGACATCTGATAATACATTTGACAATTGACAGTGAATAACTGACTACATTTGGAAGTTGTACAATGATATTTAATACATGACAAATCTTGACAGCTGAAATTCCAGTAAATAACTATTATATATTCACAGTTTGTGAAGCTGTGGCTTAGATGGATAGATTAGATGATGAAGATAGATAGATAGATAGATAGATAGATAGATAGATAGATAGATAGATAGATAGATAGATAGATAGATATAGATGATCGATGGATCGATGGATGAATAGATCATACAGGATAGATAGATGGACTGACAGACAGACAGACAAACAGTACAAATTGAGATTGTGACTCATTAACAAGGATGCAGAGAATATTTTGGGGATACTTTATCAGGCTTAGCTAGCTCATTTATAACATTCAGTTTCAAAATTCCTCCTAATGATTTATTGAAATATCTGAAATATCTTCCTGGGCAACTGAAATATCTACCTGGGCAAATGAATATAATCAGACTACTAATATCTAAAAGGAAACTACAAAACAAATAGCACCAAATCTGGTGGTATATATATATTGGAAACCATGGTTTCTTTATGTTGCCTATATCCCCTCTTTCCAGTGATGTTTCTCTCTCTATGCCTCTTGGAAAGGGCATCCCCAGGGATGAAATCAAAAGTCCAATGGTGGCTACAATTGCATAAATAACCTACTTATGACCTACCTTTTTAATGTGCACTGTGTGCGACACATATAAAAAAGGGCAGGGCTTGGATCATGACACCACCTTGATTTTTTTTTAGTGCCCATCATGTATGGCAAAGCAGCACTTGCATGGTTGATCATAGTTCATGAGCAAGCTATGCAAGCTTTATTTCTTTGATTGTTCCTCACCTTTCAAGCTAGGTATGCATTATGCATTTGGTCCAAGAACCAAAACGAACATCAAACTGCAAAATATGGAAATCCAGAGTTAAAGCAAGCTAAAAATAAGTGAATGAATAAACTGCACAAGCAGTAAAAGAAGGTTCCAGAAGATTTTCAGCAATGAAAAATTATTAAAAAAATAAATAAAGAGATGATCCTTTGAAAGGGAATTATAAATTTCACTCATCCACATTTAACAGATTTAACAGATAATCAGAGTTGGAAGGGACCTTGTAGGTCATCTAGTCCAACCCCCCGCCCAAGCGGGAGACCCTACACCATTTCTGACAGATGGGAGTCCAATCTCTTCTTGAAAGTCTCAAGTGATGGCACTCCCACAACTTTCAAGGGCAAGGTGTTCCATTGGTTGATTGTTCTCACTGTCAGAAAGTTTCTCCTTATTTCCTGGTTAAATCTCTCCTTGTACAGTTTCCAACCATTGTCTTGCCTACAGGAGCTTTAGAAAATAGCTTGACCCCTTCTTTCCTGTGGCAGCCCCTCAAATATTGGAAGACTGCTATCATGTCTCCCCTGGTCCTTCTCTTTACTAGACTAGCCAAGCCCAGTTCCTGCAATCGTTCGTTGTATGTTTTAGCCTCCAGTCCCCTAATCATCCTGGTTGCTCTTCTCTGTACTTTTTCTAGAGTCTCAACATCTCTTTTATAATGTGGTGACCAAAACTGGATGCAGTACTCTAGGTGTGGTCTTACTAAGGCTTTATAGAGTGGTATTAGTACTTCCCTTGATCTTGATTGTATCTCTCTGTTAATACAATTTAGGATTGCATTAGCTTTTTTGGCTGCTGCTGCACACTGCTGGCTCATATTTAGCTGGTTGACCACTAAGACTCCAAGATCCCTCTCATTAAAAAAGCTCTTGCTCTAATATGGCGAACATCTATCTGAATGTTATGAATGAATCTGGCTGGCAATAACAAAAATATATTAATAAGCTGAAATGTTTGGTAATAGTCAAGAAGGTAAGTGAACAATCATTTTGTGGGTATCCTGAAAATAAACAGAAGCAGCCTTCCAGGAATATAAAACCACACTGGGGCTAGGGCTTATCATCTTCCCCTGACCCTGCCCTCAGCCAGGGAATTGAGTTAAGATGTGCCTAGGTGAAACTAAGAATATAAACATTTTTAAAGAGAAGCAAAGAAGCAGAGAATTGTTGCCTTTGCTAGAAGCATCTTTGGTACAGACTTTTAAAAACCTGATGCAGAAGAATAGATACTCTATTTTAGCTTTATATTTGCTTATCTTTGGACTTTTGCTTTTTTCCCCATTAGGGAATCAAACATCAACCCCACCCACACAAAGCCTTAAATTTTAAGCATACTGACCTTCACTGCATGAAAAACAGTATTCCTTGGAAGTGTGTAACAATATCATTGTAATTTTGACCACTCCTGGAAGATGCCTTCTCAGTTCATATCCACATCTCCTGTAATCTGT
Source organism: Notechis scutatus (assembly GCF_049901735.1). Lineage (NCBI taxonomy): Eukaryota > Metazoa > Chordata > Lepidosauria > Squamata > Elapidae > Notechis > Notechis scutatus. The sequence continues at coordinate 37,739,558 of NC_142009.1, forward strand.
CCACCTTCTTTTCAGGAATTATTTGTGAAGAAGGCAAAAAACAAGCACCAGCTGAAGGTTATTGACTACTGGTAAGGTAGTGTATATATATATATATATATATATATATATATATATATATATATATATATATATATATATATATATATATATATATATATATATATATATATATATATATATATATATATAAAAAAGAACAATAATGTGAAATAACATATAATATAGATGTTCTATGTATAAAAGAAACATTCTGAACTTTAATATAATATAGAGGAATAAGATTGTATTGACCCCTATTTGATGGCTCCAATATTTCTATTGATTCTGACAGAAACAATTATAACAAAGATCTGATATAAGCTATCTCATTTTTCCATCAACCATGGCCTTAGAGGGGAAAAGAGCCCCCAAAGTCAAGATGGCAGCTTCAATTGCTCGGTCTTGACCATTAATATCACTCCTGCAAACACCTCAGACCTCAAACCGTCTTAACTTTGTAGTCTGATAAAATAGACAACTGTTGCAAGAATTGTGAGAAACCAAGACACCATGGCTGTGATGCCATTGGAACAAAGAAGTAAAATCAAAACAGTGCAAATCATTCAAGCAACTTCAAAGGCATTTCCTCAAAGTTTGAAAATAACCCACCCACAGGGGAGAAGTGACTTTTGGGCCATAAAAAAATGTACCCAATAATGAGTAGATTGGACAAAATCCCAAATATATGCTCAATGCAGCCTAAGCGCCCTCTTCTAAGCTAGAGACTCATCTTGTGACTATTCATATCATTCTTGTGGCTTTCTTTAAGTCTGTATGGACGATGGGTGTTTGTTTGGCACAGGGATTTGTTTAAGTCTGAGCCAGTAGAAATAAATGAACAGAAATATAAACAATTTCTTTAATTCAGTAAATATATTTTGGGAATAAACCTGCCACTTTGATACCACTTTTTGTTTGAATTCCTGTGTTTTTGTAATAAAGGGTCCACATCTGAAAAGAAGATATTGGCACAAAATTAGCTATGCAATATCCAGGGATTGGGGGGGTGGGGTTGGTGTAAAAAAAGATGCAACAAATAAATAAATAAAACATCCTATTAGTTGCCTTGAGCATCTGGGCAGAATCTAGGATATAAATCAATCAAACAAACAAATAATATTATACATAAAAATATCCTTGCCTGATTGGGATGCAAATACAAATTGCCTTCATGAAAGAACTGCTTAGAATTCCACAGTGAAAGAAGTCGGATCACTGGAGTTATATGTGTGACTAATAATATTTTTTAATCAAACCAGAAAAAAATATATAATAATCTATTTTACTTTCCCACAAAGTCGAGCTTTTGATCACTGCTGTTCCAGTGCTGCAAGACAAATGAAGAAGGAAGCCACTTATGAATATCATAGCTAGGTTTTTCAATTCAGTGGATTATTCACATCTGTTAGGTGAGAATTGCAGAGCGTTGGAATAAGGGACTCTTATGTTTTTATAAATCTCGCACTGCCAAGGGCTACTGAATAGTGAATCTCAACATCTGTGTTACTTCTCCTTTGAGCTTTTCTGATTAAACGTGTCTAAACATTTCACACACTAGCAGAAATTTAGAACACAAAGAAGAACAAAGGAAAAGAGGAAATTGTTGCAATGTTCGGTTTGGTGTCAGGTTACTGCAATTCCCCCCCCCCCAATTGTATATTTAATGTAGCGGACAAAGAGGGAAATTATTTCATGTGACAAATGTCCTCCAAATATTCTTTTTGGTATATTGTTATTCTTTGTAGCAAAAAGGCTGCTACAAAAAGAAGGGAACGAATGTAAATAAAGGTGCAGAAAGAAAGGAAAGAATGTAATAAAGGTGCAGGCATTCGGACAGTGATGTTTTTTCCAACCTCTGGCTTTCTCTACCCATGCCCCCACATCCGCACACATGCACAAAATCATTCAAATGCCTTTTCTTTCTCTGACAAAAATATTCATTAAAAACATTTCACTGGGCTGCCTTTTAATATCTCACAGGCATTCAACCTGCACAGGAAGCTTCCATGGATCCACACAAATACTGTGTAATTATCTGCCGGCTCCCTGCTGGTTCCTGCATATTCCAAGCACAAAGTGAATGCCACAGATCCACTGCCTGACTTCTGTCTTCATTGTCCCTGCTTGGAATATGAAGCCCCACTTCATTATAGCAGACCTGATCAAACTTGATAGATTTAGCTATTATTCTTAGCTGTGTCAACTTTTTCTCTGCAGCTTTTTTCCCCCTTCAGCTCTTTTGTTTCGCCACCCAGGGAATGCATCTTATTCCTAGGCGTTCTCTTTTCTCCCCTCTCTCCTTTCTTCCTACTCCCCCGTCTCTCAGCTGACAAGCAATGGTTTCAGCAAATAATGCTCTTTGTATATCATGTGATTCATGAAAAATAAGTCTTGTTTCCCTGAACTCCTCTGGCTCAATGGCCCTTTATGGTTTTATTGACTTTTTAAAAGTTTGTTTCTATAAAAATGCTGTAATATTGATGTACACCACAATTTTAAAAATACTTACGTGTTTGAGGGATGCTAAATTTCTTTTTCTCTTATTCTCTGTTCCTGGCATCCACCCGAATAGCTGGATTTATTATTGACATTGTAGTTATTATTATTACCAAACTTTGAGGCAATGTTCCAGCCACTGCTTTTCTGAATGATTCCTATGCCAATATATCTTCTGAAATTCATAATATTGTTCATTTGTTGACTCAAAACGATGGTTTCCTAAATTTTCATTCAAAAGATTCAGAATGCACTTAAAAACAAATACAGATGTTGCAATCACTGGGTTCATTGAACAGATAGCATTGTAGTTTTGATTGAAGAGTTGCTATGCAATCACTGAGCAAGTTTTATTTAATAATAATAACAATAATTGTTTCTAAATATTATTCCTGTAGTTAATGCAGCATAGATTATTAGGTACAAAGAATACCAGGCTACATCACAAAATAATACATCCTTTCTAAAAATATAAAATTTGCTAACAAATATAGAAAGCTTTACGCAGGATCCATTCACCTTTGTCTTTAAAATATATGCCATTTTTTAAAACAGGAATATGGAACCACTTAGCTATTTCAAGCCAATATTAATGGAACTTAACCCTAATTTTATCATTATATTACAAATGTGAAATTTCATATTAAATGCTAAAATGTGTTCTATTATAAAAATACTGAATATATTCTGAAATCAGTGTATTTTATCTGAATCATTACTAAAATGCTTAATTAAGGCCAGTAAGGGCATCTTGTGCTCCATATATGAGTTACAGAAACACTCAGGAATATACTAAGAATGTAGATAAACTTATTTTCAAGTCGAACATAAATACTGATACAATAATTAACATATTCATATTATTGATTTTTGATTTTTCAAATGCTGCGTTTTTACTTATTTCATTAGATTTTTGAGACTGCCCAGTCCTAAATGACTCTGGGAAAGATCACAGTTAAAAAGAAAAATCACACAGCCCCTTATTTTTTCAAATAGCTCTTTATACTTTATCACTTAATATATAAATACGATACCCTCCCCAAACAGAAACAGAGTAGCCTTCTCCCCTAACATCTTTTTAAATTGGTGATTGAAATACATAATGAAACTGAAAGTTAGGCAATAATATTATTCATATTTTTAATAAATGTTGCTAATTATCACCTCATCTACAGATACTAATTGTTCCGGCTGACGTACAAGAAATTGTGATTTCATCATATGCTTTATATTATATTCCACCTTCAAAGTAACTCCCTCCCCAATCCTTTTTTCTACTACCACTCTCCCTCTTTAAAAAGAAAATCCTGTACAGCATCTTAAAATGTAAATTGTAGCAAAGCTACACAAAAGAAAAAAAGAGATATTTTTAAAGACAATCATGATGATCACTTAATTCAATCTCTGCCTTTCCACTTGGCATAAGATAATTAGAATGCCACAGTGCTGTAAAGACAGAAAGCTTTGGCTACCCCTCTGACTCACCCAGACGATAATACATGATTAGAAGTCAGTGACAGATCACAACTGCTGCATGACCCACCAAGGTCTTATCAAGGGCAAATCACATAATTAACATGCACTTCTCTAGCCAAAGACGACTATGCGATTGTTCAGCGACAATCAAATTAATCTAGCCAATGGGGTCAATGCTCTACAAACTTGGGTATATTTGGGATATATCCAAAGGTGGGGAAAGAAATGTGTGTTGTCCATTCCTATTCTAGCAACAAACATACAATTTAAACTAACATTTATATACATTCATATAATTTTATATAAATTATATAAAATGGTATAAATTGTGCATATGTTCTATTTTGGAACGTGCTCTGCTGATCTCATAATTCATCATGTATGAAATAAAGGCCTTTTGCTAATGCAGTCTGATCCTGAGGGACACATGTAATGGAGCCACTTTGACAGGAATTCAGGCATCTATTGAGGCCTGCAGCTCAATTTATTTGCTGTAAATGTATTCTGGAACCAGGCATAAAATGCCAAGGAATAATAATTGCGCTTTTTACAAAATACTGACTTCCCACAAACATTATTTTGTTCACAATGATTAGCACAATTTTCTTGATGTATGTTTATTTTAGCTCTATTTCTGATCCCCTCAGTTTAACCATTTTATCACTGCTTTTGCTCCCCTTCTATTTAATAAGGCCCCTCGGTTTGACCTTTTCCAATTTGTTCCATCTCAGAACCATCAGCTTGTGTCTGCATCAAGTTCAGATAGGAGCTCTAATGGCATGCTCTTTTCCATGTGGGCAGCTCTGACTATTGTGGAAGAAACGAGGAGCAAGAGAAACTTTTCTTCCTTGTCAACAATAGTTGGAAGACCTCTTAGGCAACTAGGTGTGGCCTCCCTTTCTTGGGTGACTTTGGGGACTCAAGCTTTAATTAAAAATTTAGCTTCATTTATTACCTTGAATTCTGTTCTCAGCTTTCTCCCTGCCATCCAACCTTCTCTTCAGCTATTGCCAACCTGCCCAGTTTTGGGTAGGAGCTATAGATCTTGATCATTGTTTCCCCTCACTCTGTGCTCAGAATTCCTTTTTCTTCTTGATTACAACTCCATATTGTCTCTTATTATGATTTCCCATAATCCACTGAATTTAGAATAAAACATTTTTGTATCTTGTGTTTGATTAGGCAGTGTGGTTCATGGAGAGGTTTAGTTTTATTTGTCCATTGTGTATTTCTTGTGAGTCTGCCAAATATAGCTTAATTGAACAAATCTTTGATTAAAATCAGCCAGTGCTGGCTAGGAATTCTGGAAATGGCAGTCCCTCAAATTTTGTGCAGACTAAGGATATGGGAGGAGCACTGTTATTGTGCTGTGGGAGTGTTCCACTGTGGGAGTGTTCCACTTTTCTCCTTTACTTCTATGGTGATCCCTGCTAAGAGTAGCAAAGAAATAAGAGGTTCCACCAGGTTGGGCACAAGATGGTGAAGGTCTTTCAAACATTTAAGTCATTCAAGCATATAAGATTTTCAAATGGAGTAGAGACAAGGATCTATGGGGGAACCTATATACTAGTTAGGTTCATACAAGAGAATGGATTTCTCAGAAGTTATTTAGAACTTTATAAATCACAGCTATATCCTGAGCATATGTTACTACATTTCATGTACAATACTTTCTAATTGGTGGGGTCTAAATGCTGGTTTGCAAGATAATCTCTAGTTTAGAGTTCTTAGTTTATGTAGATTGACACAAGCATGTTTGGGGTATGACTGAGTTTTGATTATGTTTATTGCACATTAGCTTAAATATGCAAAATCAGATCTTACTTCCTGTTAATACAGAATGCAGTGCAGGGTTGTTAATTTTAATCTTTCTTAATTCTTTAATGTTTTTATTCTGTATGCTGCCCAGAGTCATTTAATATGAGTGAGTGGCAAATAAATTTCACAAACAAATAAATAAATAATAACAAATAAATAAATATGTTGCATATGACATCAATAGATCCAAGAATGGTAATTTAACAATTGTCCTAAAAAATAATTGAAATATTTGATTGACCAATGATGAACAGAGGAGATTTTAAAAAATAATTTTCTGTGCTTTGCATGATGTTGCTTATCCCAAAAAAGAATTTTATGTATGTAAAACAGGGTAAAACACTTAGACTTGAAATAAATTTGCTATTAAACTGTTTAATCTGGGAACCACATGATCTCTGTAATTTTTTCATTTAATAGCCTTGAGACATAATTTTGAGTCAGATGAAATTTATGAACACTTTCAGTCTAAATGAGGTGTAACTATCCTAGCATGTATCACCATACCAAATCTGAGTTCTTGAAGGAAAGGCATTGATCTTTTTTTCCCCAAGAAATTGCAAATTCATCTCAGGCTGGACCAAATTACAGATCTGTCTTTCTATTGAACAGATGTATATTCACTTGTCCATTTCATTTTATAAATTTTATTTTGCCAAATGCATTTTTAGCTGATACGAGGCATGAACTTAGAACAGCAATGTTTTTTTACATTTTCTATAAGATAAGAGTTGGGGATCCTTGCCATCCTGATGCCTCCAAATTCCAAGACCTTAAACAATTTTCCCAGTAGAGAAAATGAGAAATACATGAGAAATTTAGATAAATTTAGATGTAGATAAAAGTGATTCAGCATGTTTATTCCAAATTACTCCTACTGATTACAATGGGACTTAATTTCAAAAGAAATTGAAGTGCAGCTGGACAAGTGAATTGAAATAGCCTATCCCAGCTATATTGTACCCAGAAGTTCTCTTATTCCCTCTTATTTATACTAATCCAGCCAATTTTTGCTTGTGACATCACAATTATTCTTACAGAAACCAATAATCATTTTATAAATAGAAGACACTAACCTTGTAGATCTAATGGATGTAAAACAGGTAGTGGATGGAACAGGTTGAATGGCAATGTCCCTTTCCTTCTGTAATTAGCTGCCACAGAACAAATAACCAGACAAAGTAACATAGACTTATGCTTAAATAAAATGCTTCTGGGGTAGGATTAAGCACCAAAGAGCATCTCTGAGCCAATTAAGTCATGCCAGCTATAACTTGGCTTACATAATTGTTCTACTTGGCAGGATTTGGTTATAATAGCTCCTTGCAATGTCATTTTGAAAAAGCTTTCAATTGGGCTTTCCCCATATTCATTTTTTTATTAGTGAATAAACATAAGGTCTTTACACTGACATGAGATTTGCAAAGTGTGAACTATAGTAATTTATTACAAGGGAAGGGGAGGGAAATATAAATTGCAGATCAAAAGTTGCTCCCCAATAATCAGTTCCTATCACATAGTAGTGCATTGCATGTGGCTATGTTGATTCTACTAAGTTGGTGGAGAGAGAGAGAGAGGAGGGGGGAGAGGGAGGGAGAGAGGGAAGGAAGGAAGGAGGGAGAGGGAGGGAGGAAGGGAGAGAGAGAGAGACCCCAACATATGTGGGGATCTTTTGCTATGCGATGCATCTCTTATTATAGATGTCTCTTATTTCCTTCTTAAAAAGATAAAATGCACAATGCAGAATTCATTGCAATAGCTGAGGTATAGTGTAGAACTTACTCATTGATCTGACCTATTCAACTGTTACAGAATACTTTGGCAACTCATTTCCAAATATTTCTGGGATAAGTAGAAGCAGCTTTCTTTTCAAATCAAACCCATGTTTTTCTTTTTCGGTCTTATTAATGAAATTTTCCTGACCTTGCAACTCATAGTCCCCTAATAATAGTAGTCATGCTGATTGTACTGCTAATACTTCATGTTAGAGCTTCAGTAATGCTTGCAACAACTCCATAATGAGACCAGAACATAATCTAGTGCATTTTCAATTGTAAGTGGCATTATTTGCTTTGTATTGTAATGTAACAATGTGAGAATCTTTTGCTTCAGTTTTATTTTAGTGGGAGAGTGGATGCCATTGGTTAGAATGATCTGAAAAAAAAAGTGTTGTGTAGCATTGAAACCAGCAATCTTTCTAAACTAAAGTGCCATTAGGTACAACAGCCCAGTCATTTCAAAGAGGAGAGACATCCTCATGTGATATGAGAATTTTGAAATCTCATGAGAACTTGGGCAAGATCACCAAAATCTTTTGAGATGTCCACAACTGTTTAATGATACAAATAAAGCATAATTATGGAAACCCTTCACATACTGTAAATCACAGTTTTATAATTTCACTGCAATGGATTTATAGAAACAGAAAATGCAGTGTTGAAACCTATGGTTCTCATAAAGTAATCTATCAAGGATTTTGCAAAACCATTTTCATGTTTGCTTTTTAAACATTACATACACTGCAGTGTTGTACTGCAACAGTGGAAAAAAATGTTACAAAAAGAGAGGGAGGAAATTGTAATTGCTTGCTTTAGTTGAAAATGAATTGTTCTTAAAGTAAACATATTTTTAAATAGATTTTAAAACATGATTTCCCATTTCTTTTCCCCATCCTACCCAGATCACACATAGTTTGTGGGTGTATTTGTATGCCCAGCTTTCCAAGTTTCTGCCACAATTGAAAAAGTGGAATTTCATGAGTATTAGAATTCCAAAACTGAATGACATAATTCATTTCTCTTGCATTAAGTCAACCAAACAAAAACCTGTGCCTGTTTGTGTGTCTGTCTGTCTACTTATCTATCTACAAAACACATATCCATATAAACAACCTAGTTAATAAGAATGAAAATCGAGGTACTCAAATAGAACAATTTTCTGTGAATCTTAAAAGAGTTAAAAGAAGAATGAAGAATTTCCTGTGTTTCACTTACAAAGGCATAATGAATATGCTTTCTTTTCCCCAAAAGCTGAATGAAACATCAAGAAAATCCAGTGTAGCAAATTTAATGGGGTGGGGGAGCAGTGGGCATACAAAACAAGAATTTGCATTTATACTGAAGGTATATTTTGTATGTCTGCATGTGTTTAAAGATATACATCTCTTCATATAAGATATTTTCCTGTTTTCCTCTCTGATGGGTAGTCCTGTCTTCAGAAATTCAGCCCACACTATGCAACTCCCCTAACAAACAGGATTAAAATTCACTCCTTTCACCATCCTAAGCCTTTATTCCTTCCTTTTCATTGAGCTACATTTGTCTGATTTAACAAGATAAGATTTGAGTGCTGATGCAGCCCGTTCTTAATGCAGCAGCCGCGTCCGCCGTGCCATCGACACACCATATGAGACTGAAGCATAAATCAGGTATTCAAAAAAAAAAAAAATTAGATATGCAGCACACCGGTTTTATAGTCCCAGGCACAGAAATTGAAATGGCCCAGATTAATGTATTATATCTTACACACTGTCCGAGTGAATCAACTTTAATATATTGAACAGATTCACAGAACAAGACGGTGTTATCTAAGGAGCGTTCGGAAGAAGGGATTGACCTGGGGATTTGATTTGGTTCAGGTAGTTCATGTTGTACAGCGGCATTTGAATAGTATCACATAAAAATAAAATTTGTATTAGAGATCTCTCACATCATTCTCAGGTGGCTCCTTCTGAAGCTTTTCAGTGGTGCGTGTGTGTGTGTGTGTGTGTGTGTGTGCGTGTGTGTACGTGCAGAGGGGTGGTGGGGAGGAGAATTTCTTCAAATAAAAAAACAATAGTAAGCAGCTCTGGGATTTTAACCTTTGCTGAAAATACAACTAGACAACATGATGTTTACTATTGCTTCTTTCCCCCTTGGAATCTTGGAGACCCTGGGGAGAAATTCTGCTCTCAGCAGGGATTGTGAGCCCTAACATAGGGGTATATCTACATTAGAGTCCTAAACTGGCTCAACAATCAGCCCATGAAAAATATAATTCTGTGACAGGGGTACATGGAGAATGGCAAGTGCAGTTCTGGTTCTCAGCACTGCTTCCTTATGAAATCAAAGCTGAGAAGCTGGTGTAAAAAGGTAAGTTCTCAGATAATGTGATTGCAAGCAGCATTTTCAGTCCTTTGGAGCCAAAGATTATTTCTTATTCCAGTGATAAGAGAATACTTAGAAATTCTATTTGTGCTTTAATAACTTCTAAAAGAACATATATTATTCTTTTGTTTTAGTGGTCAAATGGTAATTCTGAAGGTGTAGAATGTGACAGTTTGGAACCACCCATATGTTAATTGGTCCCTCTGCAAAGTGTTTGATCCCTTTTTCTCTATTTAGAAGGTGTAGTTGGTGGTCAAAGACTGCTGAATTGTATGGGAATAAAATATGGTGATTATTAATCAATGTTATGGTTTGAAGCAGGCCTGGATAATGTGACGTCTCTGCCTGCTCAGCGGAAAGGATCACTAAACTGGAATCCCTCAACATCTGCATATTGGACTATACTCAACAACATGCAAGTGAATTTTCCCTAGTACAATGAGTGAATTTTTCCACAAAGCAATTTTATTTATTTATTTATTTATTTATTTATTTGATTTGCCAATTGTTTACAAGATAATAAGTATAAGTGTATACATAGTTGTGAATACATGAAATGGGTACATATAAGAAAAATAAAAGAAGAATAAGAGAAACAATAGGACAGGGACGGTAGGCACGTTGGTGCGCTTAAGCTTATACAGAAGCGATACAGGATACATATGATATGATCTACTAGGTGGACTGCTGGTGGATAGATTCCCTAGGATGCAATCTATTGTTAATTAATAATTGGGGGGTGAGAGTTGGTTTTTGTTTTTGTTTTGTTTTGTTTTTTGTTTTCCCAAATTTTGTTCTATTGTACTTTACTAATTTATTTGATTCTTTTTGTTAGTTCATATTGCTTTTATTTTTATTTTTTGTTTTAAATATGATTTTACATTGTGTAAGCTGCCTCAAGTCGCCATGGGTGAAAAGGCGGCAATATAAATCAAACAAACAAATAATTAATAAATAAATAAATAAATAAATAAATAAATAAATAAATAAATAAATAGCTTGAGAAGCCTATGTGTTCAACAATAGATTAATAAAAGATATTTTAATGTACATAGCAGGTAACCCTTGCTTAACAATCATTTGTTCAGTGACTGTACAAAGTTACAGCAGCATTGAACAAATGGTAGTTTTGACTGATTCTCAAAGTTCTAGCCTCTGCAGCACTCCAGGGTCACATCATCTAAATTTGGGCACTTGACAACCTGCCTGCATTTACAATTGCACTTGCAATCTCTTACAATCCCATTTATTTCCAATCACATGGCTGCACACTCACCCAGCACCTGAATTCCAGGCCAGCAGCATGAGGAAGAAGATGGTAAAGGCCAGCTGTGGGCAGAGATGGGTAGCAGAAGGGGTAGGCATGGAATGGAGGGTGACCAAAAAGGCAGAGATGGAGGAGAAGATATGTGGCTTGGGGGAGTTGAGGAAAAGATGTGTGCCACAGGGCAGGAGAAGTCCTTGATAATGACAATGTGAACTTAGCCTAACAACCACAACTGGGTCTGTCATCACTAAGTGATGTAGTCACATCATGTTTTGTCTAATGACTGTTTTGCTCAGCAATGGAAATTTGAATCTCAATTAAGGTTGTTAAGTGAGGACTACCTTTATGACATTGCATATACAATCTTGGGTATAAAAGCATCAGACTCAGTTGCACAGCTAATGCACTTTAGAATAGCTCTTTGTCACCCAGATTTCTGTTCTAACAAACAGAAAAAAATTGACAAGATATCAATTATTCCAAATTGTATTGAAATCATTAGAGCAATCCAAGAGCCATCACATCTCAAACAATTGGGCTTTTCCATTTAGCAGTCTGGAAAGAGCACATTTTAAAATAGAGGCACAGTTATTCCAATGCATTAAGTATAAGTCTTTAATGCAGTAGAGTCTGTATCTTCCATCTGTTCCATCAATTAAACTGTACATTGATCTATGAAGTTATTACCAACTGCTGAAGTTCGAAATAATCTACATTTCCACCAAAGGAAAACCTACTTGCCTTAAAAAAACAAAACAAAATCAAATGAAACTAGAAAAAGCATCTTTTTCTGGCATGGACATAACTTTGTGAATTTGTAAAGCTTTCTCATTTTATCTTACCACATTCCTGCATTAAAAATTAAGTTTATCTTGGAATGTATGTAAAATTTAAGGAGAGGGAGGAAATAATAGATAGATAGATAGATAGATAGATAGATAGATAGATAGATAGATAGATAGATAGATGGATGGATGATACTGTTGGAAGAAATGTCATCTGGGTTCAGTTCCAAGTGGGAAAAAGACACTGGAAACATGGAGACTGCTTGGAAGGATAGTTTAATGATGGACAGAACCACCTGGTTTGAGGTCTGGGCAGTCAGTTGAGTACATGGGAGGGAGGGAGAGGGAGAGGGAGAGGGAGAGGGAGGGAGAGGGAGAGGGAGAGAGAGAGAGATACCCTCTCTTGTGCTTTAAACTTGCTTCTTGTGAAAGAAATGTATTCTGATTGGTCAGACTTCCATGGGACCATGCAGGGGTAACTTTGTAGGTTGTCTTGAGTCCCAGGCTTGGTTGAATCTTGCTGGGTGATGTAATGATTTTGCAATGTAGTGAGCCCTGCTGTTAGGTGGATAGAGGCTAATCCTATCATGTCTTGAGGGCCATGTCTTAATTCCATCACCCTGGAGCTGAAGGCGGGGCAGGGAGCTGCTTTGTCTTTAAAAACATGTTTCTCCTTTTCTCATGCAGGGAAATATAATATTCTGCCTTTTTAATATTTCCTATAATATTTCATTCTTGTAGGAGAGGAGTGGGTGCTAACTTTCTACAATACGTAGGCAGGCAGGCAGGCAGTAAAAAAACCACTATTTTTTCCTTCTCATGATTGGTGGAACAAACAGATCATGTCACATAATGATTGGAAACATCCTAACTAATCAGACAGAAATGTTAGCATATTAATAAGCATTGAAGACAGGACTGTAAACATATAGGCCCTGGGAGACAAAATAAGAACAAATAATTCACCTGCAAAAAATATATATGAAATGTACGCTCAGTGAAAGTCAGAAGAAACCTTGGATTGAGAAAAGACACTTTCACCCGAAGTTTTAAGACAGAAAGGGAGGAGTGAGATAAGCTTACATTACAGAACAATTCAGAATAAAGAGCTACATTTTTAACAGTAGATAAGGGATTTTGTTTTTTGGCTTCTGGGTTTATGGAATGATGTCTTCAAATCTGTTCTGTCTCTAGTTACTTCTGTCATAACATCACAACTTTGTAATAAGCAATTCTTATTTTTTTCCAGTATGGAAAAATTGTTGGAGAAGTGTGATATGATGACAAAAACACCTGATCCTTCCATCTAGCAGTGAGTTTTCCCCATTTCTCCCTTTCCCTCCCTCTCTCCTTCCCTCCCTCTCTCTCTCTCTCTCTCTCTCTCTCTCTCTCGTGCTTTGAAAGGTGAATACTATCAAGAGATGTGATTCAACGTTCCCTGAAGCTTTCTAATTTTCTGTATGCGCACATGTATGCACCTAAAGATCATTTTCAATGTACTCCCCTGAACAGCAGGTGTCTCTTATGTGCCTATTTTAAATACTATGCTTTGCTAGCTTGGAAATCTCATAATGGCAACATCCTACTGGGCTGAGCTACTCATGCTATTGCCATGACATCCCATAATGTCCAAATGTTTTGCATGGATGAGAGTAAGGAGTGGAGAAAGTGCGAGAAAAACTTATTTCAATTAGTTATTTCTTTTGCATTTTAATCTGAAATTATTGATTTTGGTCTGTCGACATCTGCTTGCTAACTCAGGTTCTGAAGAGATGGTCTGATTATTTAATATTATTATTTTACTATTGGTTTTAAAAAGAAAACTACCATTTTCTATGACTTTGAGAGTGGGTGGAGTTAAGGTAATGGTTTCCCTGTTGCCGTGCAACAAGTATCTTGTAAAGCAGCAATGTTTCCATATAGAATTCTTTATTGTCCAAGTGTGATTGGACACACAAGGAATTTGTCTTGGTGAATATGCTCTCAGTGTACATAAAAGAAAAGATACATTCATCAAGAGTCAAGAATCATAAGGTACAACACTTAGTAATAGTCATAGGGTACAATAAGCAATCAAATCATACTAGGAAATAGTCAATATAAATCATAAGGATACAAGCGACAAAGTTATAGACAATGAGCAACTTGTAACTCCAGGACAGGGCAAACTACTTTTCTGAAAAATATTCAGTGATATAATTTATAGATCCTCAAATCTGTGGTTCTTGGGTGCTTTATCTGTCACATGCAAAGTGGTTGTTTGCTTTGATTCAGGATTTGGGAGCTTTCTAACAACTGCATGGCTTTCACCAGGCCAACCTGTGAAATAGGTTGTCCAGTATTCAACAGGTTTTGACCAGTTCTAGAGAACCAGCAGTGGAAATTTTTAGTAGTTCAGAGAACTGGCAAATACCACCCCTGACTAGAGATTTTACAGTATCCTTCCCCTGCCACGCACACAGATCCCGTAGTAAAAAAAAATTGACTTCCACCACTGGTTGTGTCCTTGCTGTGATATTTGCTCCCACTGGGAAAAAGTGATCTGAAAGTAAGATTTATTGTCAGACTGTTGTGATCTAATTCAGTCTGGTGAAGTTTTGACTGTTTATTCTCATTCATTGTAGAAGGTGATTCATTGGCTCATCTGCCTCTCCTCCTGAACTTATGGAATATGAAGGATTGACAAAAAATTGGAGATATCGTCCAGGCAATAAGGGTGGTTATTTTGTTTCCTCCTTGAATACTAAGGAGAAGATAATGGCGATGATTAACAACTTTTAAAAATGTGCTCATCAATTGAATTTTAGAGGGGAAATGTTTAGGAAGATTGCTTCTGCTGACATTAATGTCCATATAAATTGGTTGGCCATTTGGTTTTATGCTCTGGTGAATTTTGTTTGGCTAAAAACATTTGAAAACAATCACAGACTATAACAAGCTAAAATGCTGATTAAAATTATTGATAAAATCAATGATTAAAAAAAATTGGTGAAAGATAAGTGTGGCGTTTGGAAAAGACTGAGCTGAAGTCTTCACTCCAGTCCGAGTTTCCAGTGGGAACATGGACCGTTCCTATTGGCTGATGCCGTTTGACAGCTGGCTATAAAAGGGAGCTGTCAAACGGCATCAGCTGTTGTCTGCCGGCTGGCTACCTTGTTAGCGCGGCAACCGCGGCAACCCTTTATTGCTACAATAAAGTAAAAGCTGAAGTTCACTCCGTGTTTGCCTCAGGTTATTCCGCCACTCCACAACACTGGCGATAAGGGCGGGATACATATAAGCAATTAAATTAGCAATTGAAGAGTCTCAAGCTGCTGAACTATCAGCACTTTCAGCAGCAGAAATTCAGGGAAATCCAATTAGCCAGGGCAGCTCAGCCATCCATTACGATGAAGCCTCCTCAGAAGAAGGCTATGAAGAGGCTAATGATGTAAATTGCCTCAGGCAGCAAAAAAACCAGTCAAAGGGAGAACAGGCCAAACCCCAAACTACCTCCATGGCCTCAGCCCATTTGTCTAAGCTGTGGCGGAAACCACCTCAGGGCATCCTGCAAGTTCAGGAATGCCATTTGTCTAAAATGCCAAAGGAAGGGTCATTTAGCCAGGATCTGTCAAGCAGGAAAGACTTTTGCCCAAAAGCCTCAGACAACCCAACATTTCCAAAAACAAGTTGAAGACTGTTTTACCTGCTATCAAGCCAAGCTGACTAACAAAGGCTCTAACAAAATTAGTGTTTTTGTTTCTATAGAAGGGAAACCTTGCAGGATGGAGGTTGACACAGGCTCAGCACTGTCCATCATCTCATGGAGCACCTTGAAACAGCTACTTCCCAGAATGGCTAAGAAGAAGCTTCACGGCTGCCAGTTAACCCTACGCGACTACCAAGGCAGAACCATCCAAGTCACCGGAAAAGGCAAGTTTTTTGTACAATTTCAAAATTTTAAAGGTCACTTGCCTTTAGTGGTAGTGGATGGTGCCCTCCCTAGCCTGTTGGGGTTAGACTGGTTCCCTGCCCTTGGCCTCCATATAAGTGGAATCCACTCTATTACAAATGCTGAAGTGGACACCTTGTTTAATGACTATGCTGATGTGTTCAGCGAGGGGCTGGGCTGTTATTCAGGAACCCCAATATCTTCCAACTTGGACCCTCAGGCAGTACCAATCCGTTTAAAGCCTCAAAGGGTACCTTTTGCAATCTGCCCCAAATTAGACATGGAGCTTGACAAATTAATTAAACAAGGTGTATTAGAGCCTGTGGACTTCGCAAAATGGGAAACCTCAATAGTAACACCCCTGAAGAAAGACGGTAGCATAAGAATCTGCGCGGATTATAAGATGTCATTGAATAAATATTTACAAATCAGTGCCTATCCAGTCCCTGTTATCCAGCACCTACTACATTCTTTTGAGCCAGGAACCATTTTCGCTAAATTAGACATGTCACAGGCCTATCAACAGTTCCCTGTTGATGACACAGCCGCTGAACTACAAACTATTGTAACCCACAGGGGCGCTTTCAAATGTAGGTGCCTCCAATTTGGTGTAAGTGTAGCCCCAGGAATTTTCCAATCCTTAATGGAAAGACTTCTTCAAGGATTACCGGGTGTAATTCCATATTTTGATGACATTTTAATATCTGCCCCTGACAAGCCTCAGTTACTGCAAAGAGTCAGAGGAGTCCTTGATCATTTCAGATAGCATGGTCTTAAGTTAAAGAAAGACAAGTGCACTATTGCCACCCCACAGGTAGAATTTTTGGGATACAGAATTGATGCCTCTGGTATTCACCCAATCAAATCCAAAGTAAGGGCTATTCACGAGGCACCCACGCCAACTAACAAAACTGGGCTCCAGGCCTTTTTAGGACTTCTTAACTTTTATGCTTCATTTTTGCCTCATAAAGCTTCCGTTGCAGAGCCTCTGCACAGACTCTTGGACAAGCAATCTCCCTGGCACTGGGGACCTAGGGAAGCCCATGCCTTCCATGCTGTCAAATCATTACTTACATCCAATGCTGTCCTGATACAATTTAATGAACATTTACCTTTAGTTTTAGCAGCAGATGCTTCTCCTTTTGGCATAGGTGCTGTTTTAAGTCATAGACTGCTTAACGGTTCTGAGCCACCCATTGCTTTTTTCTCCAGAACTTTTTCCCCAGCTGAGCGCAACTACAGCCAAATTGACAAGGAGGCTTTGGCTGCAGTTGCTTCTGTCAAAAAATTCCATGAGTTTCTATATGGACACTATTTCGAGTTGATCACAGATCACAAGCCTTGTTAGGCCTTCTGTCTGGTGAAAGACAAACTCCTCAGATTTTGTCTCCAAGAATGACCAGGTGGACCTTATTTCTGGCTGCCTATTCCTATACACTTGTTCATCGACCTGGCAAGAGTCTATGCCACGCTGATGCTCTTAGTCGCTGCCCCCTGCCTGTTCCTGTGGAGGATCCTGCACCAACTAATGCTGTTTTCCAGATCAATGATCTCAAACTCCCCATCACTGCCCTCGATATTGCTGCCCACTCTTCCAGGGACAAGGTAATTGCCCAAGTTCTTGACTGGGTGGGAATTCCTTATGCCCCCGAATTCGTGCCTTTCAAAATTTCCCAGCAAGAACTATCTTCTTTGCAAGGCTGTTTACTTTGGGGAATTAGGGTAATTATCCCTTCCAAGTTGCAAGACTCAGTTTTAAAGGTCC
Source organism: Notechis scutatus (assembly GCF_049901735.1). Lineage (NCBI taxonomy): Eukaryota > Metazoa > Chordata > Lepidosauria > Squamata > Elapidae > Notechis > Notechis scutatus. Next base: position 37,757,283 of record NC_142009.1, read on the forward strand.
TGCATGAGAGCCATCCCGGCATTGTCAGGATGAAGGCCCTGGCTCAGAGTTATGTATGGTGGCCAGGCATGGATGCTCAGATTACAAGTTGGATGAATTCTTGTCAGCCATGCCAAGCTACCAGACCTGCTCCACCCACATCCACTCCAGGCAGGTGGGAAGATTCTGTGGCCCCTTGGTCCCGGGTGCGTATTGATCTGGCTGGCCCCGTTCATGGGCGTACATTCCTGGTGATGGTTGATTCTTTTTCTAAATGGGTAGAACTGACCTTGATGACCACCACAACTTCAGAAGCTGTCACTAAGGCTCTATCAAGGATATTCGCTACCCATGGCTTCCCTGACACCATTGTGTCTGATAACGGCCCCCAGTTTACTTCCTGTAAGTTTGAGGTTTTCCTAGCCAACCTAGAAATAAGGCACGCACTTACAGCTCCTTTTCATCCTGCCAGTAATGGCCTGGCTGAAAGGGCAGACAGATCAGTTAAGGAGGCCCTGGCAAGGTTTGGGCCTATAGATTGGCACTCTAGGCTCGCTAAGTATCTCCTGACCCAGCACACAACTCCCTGTGCCACCACTAATAGGTCTCCGGCTGAACTTCTCATGGGTAGACGTCTGAGGACCACCCTAGACAGACTCCATCCGCATTATGTCCCAGTCACACCCCTAGGGTCAAAAAGCCAGGCAAGGGAGTTCGCTGAGAATGACCAGGTCTATGCCCGGAACTATGCGGGACACCCTTTGTGGATGCCTGGGCAAATTGTAGCAGTAACTGGTCCTAAGTCTTACAGGGTCCAATTCAAGACGGGCACATCTGGTGCAGCCATATCAATCAGCTTAGAAGGTGTTGGAGTGCATCTGCAGATGGCCCTCAAGACGTTCCTGCAACAGAGAAACTGCAGGCACCCAAAGCAACTTCCCATGGATCCGACAGAAACACAAGCCTACCTGAACAGCCATCTGTCCCTTGCCCAGAAATGCCTGAAGCCGAGACGCCAGCTTCGTTGGCACCAGAAGTTGCCCAGCTAGCAAAAAAATTCCTTCCAGCAGCAGCTTCGTCAGGACTTAGAAGATCTGGCCGCCTGCGCAAGCACCCGAGTTATCTGAAGGACTACGCATGCTCCGTTCTGGGGGAAAGGAGTGTGGCGTTCGGAAAAGACTGAGCTGAAGTCTTCACTCCGGTCCGTGTTTCCAGTGGGAACATGGACCGTTCCTATTGGCTGATGCCGTTTGACAGCCGGCTATAAAAGGGAGCTGTCAAACGGCATCAGCTGTTGTCTGCCGGCTGGCTACCTTGTTAGCGCGGCAGCCGCGGCAACCCTTTATTGCTACAATAAAGTAAAAGCTGAAGTTCACTCCGTGTTTGCCTCAGGTTATTCTGTCGCTCCACAACAATAAAGGTTAAGGTTTAGAAATTTCTTAAACCTTAATGCAGCGTTTGGCAAACTGCCGCTTCTGAGAGATCACATAAATGGCATCCACTTCTGGGATGGCATGAGGTAGCCTCTACATCCAGCATTGGCTGGGTGCTCTTTCAGAAAGGCAATCTTTGTTAGAGGTAAGTGGAGCAACATGTGATGGGGCAGGGAGGGACAGGAAGCAGGCCTGTGGGGGCCCAGCCAGGTGGGAAGCTCTGCAAGGGATAGCTCAGGGTGACAGAGGCCTGGCACAGATCACACATGAGCTGGGGAGTGATGCAATATGAGCCTGGTCCTACCTCAGGCCTCCTGGGGCCTCCCCCTTCACTGAGGCATCCTATGCTCCCCTTAGCAACCAGCATAGTTGCTTAATGATTGCAACAATTGCAATTTTGGGGTGCTGTAATCATGTAGGGGTCTCACTTAATGATCACAATGACTTATAACTCATAATTTTGACTCCAGTTGCAGTCATAAGTTGAGGACTACCTCTAAATGAATTATCTTCATGCCTACCAAACCAGCCCACCAATAGGGGATTCCAGTAGGTGGTTTGCCTCCTTCTGGGGGCATTCAGTAAGAAAAAAAAATCCCATTTATAATTTTGAACTTTAGGGTGGCTTTATTTTATATTATTAGAAAAAATATATACAGTTACAGTGGGAACTAGTTTATAACTAAGTTATAGTATACATTATACTAATGATTATTCCAGGAATCAGACAACTTTCCTCCTAGTAGTCAAACCACCTTTGGAAAGAGGTTCAAAGGCATATCAACTTTTCCTTGGATCATGCATTGGTTTCCACTCTAGTTGCCACATTTTATTTCAAATTACATTCTCCAGAGGTAACTTTATGCACACTTAATAGTAAATTAAGTCATAAATAAAACACTGGTAATATTTTATGGTTTCAGAAGTTTCAGATATGGTCACATGTAACACACTAGATATAATTATGACACTAGATGGGATTGTGCAAATATACTTCTTACCACATTTATCCCCTGAGAATTCTGTGTCAAGGAGATTCTACTCTTTTAGGAGTTTCTGCCCAAACAAGAATATACTGAACCTCAATCCCACACCTTATTGACCAAGGAATCCTTGTCATACATATTTAGTTTCCAGTTATTCACTTTCACCCAGCTCAATATTGAAATTAGGAAGTGATCAACAAACACAATTGCTTCTGTGGAGTTGCATGGCAAGAAGTTTAGGAACACAACGATTCTAATGAGCTCTTCTAATTATTTTATGTAAATATTAAATAGCAAAGGGGGCAAGATTCTGTTTTGGAGATACCAAGGCCCAATGACTCAGATGCTGAATAGAAACCTTCCAGCATCATATCATTTTTTGGACAGACATCACATTACAAAACAGTGCCTGCAAGCCCCAATCCCACCGATTATCAGAGTACTGTAACTGCTAAAAGAATCAAAATAAGTAGTGCTTTATCCTCCCCATCTTATGACCATTCACCAAACAGGTCATTCACCAAAGTGACCAAACTATGTTAAGTCCCAAATCTTGGCTGAAAGCCTAATTGAAATGGGTCCAGGTAATCAATATCCTTTTCATAATAAATCCATCTTTCCTTTGGATTTCTGCCAGTTGTACCTCCCTAGTCATATTCTTCTAAAACTCACAAGTATTATACATTTGTCTTTTCAATGTCATACATGTTTTGATGCATACATTTTGTTCACAGATACACCATAGCATGAGACTATGACAATGACAATGAAGGCTGCATAAAATTGTTAATTTATGAGGTGTCTATGCTACTTTCTACCTAATAAAAGGCTTTAAAATATTGGAAAAATCTATATAATATAAAATATACATGGCTCTAAAAGACTAAATGTTGTACTTTTTAGATGAACGTGTAATTAATTGCACAGAAACAATGTGGATATTGCTAAGTCAGCCTGCAGTTTCAGGATGTTGTACTAGTTTGATGGTACACTTATTTGAAATAAAGTGGGATAGTACAGTAAACATAGTTTTGAGCCACAGGGAGACATATTTAAATAAAACATTATTTCATACCTTCTTATGTTTAGACATCTTAACAATAGAAAAGGAAACCTGTCCATAGAATCTTTTTCAAGTAGACAATTTGAAGTCTACTTGGCTTCAGAGATGGTGTTTAATACTGCTAAATACTGGCAATTTACCTAATACTAATTCAGCTAAATTATTCTGGGTACTCATATCCCAGTTTTTGCCATTTGGGATTGCCTTGTTACAATGGTAGAATTCACCCATTAAGCCAAATCATAATGTGATTAATTTGCTTCTGGCTTAGTGTGATTTGTGGAACCCAGCCATTCTACTTATTAACCATGGTTGATAGGTTAATATGATGTGCAAACCTCAAACATTCACTACAGTTTTTTTTCTTCCTTCACAGTGTCTTTACAACTTAAATCCTTGAGAATCTGAGGACTGTGTCTGCCTTTAGGCCAAGTGAGCCTTGCCCAACAGCTCGTCCAGTGGCTTTTCCTAAGCTTTTTTCATCTTCCTGGGGGTGAAAATTCTTACTTATTGCTGGCATCCACATCTACCTGTCTTAGCTACCTGTAATTTCTTCACTGTATTTCACTGGGCTGGCAAAACCAGCACCCATCCCTACCCACCTGCCTATTACAGGAACAGGCTGTTATTCTTACACTGCAGAACTTATTTGTATGGATAAGAAGCAGGTATCTCTTGACATTTTACGAGCTTTTGCCAATCAGAGTTGGGAGTACCATGTGATTTGGTTTGCAACACTATCACTAATATTGAATTAGGCTAGCAGGATCCTCTTATATACATATAAATAGGAGAAGGGGGTTGCCATTGTATCGTTCCCTTCAGGCAATATATAAATGTCCTAGGCCAACCCTGTTTTTGTCTCTGGCAACTAAATACTTGCACATGAACACGGAGGCACCATGCAGTGCACAGCTTGCTATTTCACGCACTATTGCTATTGGGGTATATATTTATCTGCTCATAATCTATAAAACAATTATATTTTTCTAGCATATATGCAATGCCATCACTCAATGAACATTTAAATCATTGAAGGACAGTCTCTTGCAGAATAATACTATAAAAATATGGTGCTATGGATTGAACATAATGGTAACAGCATTAAAATAGTGATCTTTTTTTCTGTCCTAACAGAAATGGTGACTACAGTCACATCCCACTATTAATTCTATGGAAGCTGGATGAAATGTGATTGAGACGATAGACCTGGATCATCTAATAGGTCTCTTTGAATTGTCTAACCCAAGATCCCATCTTTGAGACAGCAGGAAATGAAGGGCTAGAAGATAGATCTAAAAGGCTGACTGTAGCCAGGTCAATTATTGGGAGCAGGCTTTATGTATTAGAGCAGAGGTGTCAAACTTGGAGGCCAGGTGGATGTGGCCAGGGTGGGCATAGCCAGCTCGATGTCACTTGTGTCAGGGGCACCTGTGATGGCCCAAGTGCTCTGCCAGTGAAAATGGAGCCTGGGTGGGCTGCCCTTGTGAACTCCATTTTTGCTGGCAGAGGCACCACGGGCCAGTCCTTTGCTGTTTCCAGGATGGCCCCGCAGGCCAGATCTAAGCACCCCGTGGGCTGGATTCAGCCTTCGGGCCTTGAGTTTGAAACCCCTGTGTTAGAGGTTTCTTAAAGCCAGCTGGGTGATGGAGTTATCTGAGGGGCTTCTAGTTTTTTCTGATTAGTTGTAATTGATTATCTTCCTTTATACCAGTTTAAGGAAGCAAACATAAGAAAACAGATTTTTAAAAAAAACAAAAACAAAAAAACAAAATCCTAAACACCTGCCCTCCATATGCCAGACAAAATGAGGATTTTGCATCCTGGTAATTATTCACACTGTTGTAAACAGGCAACAATTATATACTTGGGATGTTCTTAAGATGGATGTCTCCACGTGTAGCAAAGTAGAATGAATACTCGTGACCATTATTTTTTCCACCAACCCTTTTGTTTGTTCATCTCAAGGGCCATTTCATAATAATGATAGGAAACACATTCTACAAATATGTAGAAATTGCAGAGAAGTATCTTTCAGCTAAATTTCATTCTGGAAAAAGTTGTTGGGACTAGAATGAATGTTCTAGGAAGTAATTGGATTTCCTATCTAAAAATATTTGATCAGAGGCCAGAGAGACATGACCACTTACATTCTGTATTGCAAATCTTGCATTGCAATGACATCCCAGATGTTCGTCCTGCAATTATATTGCTCAGAGTGTGGGTTGGACTAGATGACCTCTATGCTATGATCTTCACGTGCTTTCCAATGCCATCATCTTTATATGCTTTCAATATTCATCCAGGGCTAGTAATAATAGTACTGTTATCGGAAACTGAGATTTTTGTCTCACACATTTTAACATTGAATCTTTTACCAGGGAAATTAAAACAGGACCTTGCCACTTTAACAAGGCCCACAGTTTGTGTTCCTTGGAGCTTTGTGGAATTAGTAAAGCAGCATGAAAGACTTGATTTTCATTTTATGTTGTGCTTGTGAGGCATTAACATGATGTTCTAACACTTGTAAATGAGCACAGCCCTCGCCTAATCTGTCATTTTAATGCCTTATAGATTTTATTTCACTGTGTGTTGTACCAGATTTTCAATAATAATAATCAACTGCTTTGTTGTTCTTTTGCAGAAATTAAATTTTGGTAGTGAGTGTGCAACTAATAAAAGATGTTGCTTGAGGAAACAAAAAAATAAATATGATGAATCATAAAAGTTGTGGGGAGGGAGAGTTGTTCATATATGAGAGAAAATTACTGAACCAGTGCTAAATTCATCTGATTCACATATTGTCAACAGCTTAATAACTCTTGGGAAGGACTTAGCTGGAGTAATCTCTCTGTTTGCATCAGCATCTGCGTTCACAGACCTGTTTCCCGGTGGACAAAAAAGATACATCCTGTTGACATATTTAAAGATATATATGTATATGCAAGAATAACAAGTACCTTGGGAAATTATGCGATTTTTCTTTCTTGCATCTTAGGAACAAAATAAAAAAACAACCTTTCTTCTACTTGAATCATACCCACAATCTTGGAAGCTTGTTTTCACAAGTGCTTAATTTAATAACTTATAATCTTGCTTTATGCACCGAATGTTTGTTCTTAGGAGTTGCTGTCAGTTTATGGTTCATTTTCTCAATATGAATTAATGGAATAGAAGCCTACATGGAGTCATTCAATTTTTCTTGATTTCTGGATATGAGGAAATAGCTTGCTATTGGTAAATAAGAAGAATAAGAATAATGAGCAAAACATTGGATCAAAGTTGTCTAACAGGTAACAGATGATCAGAGTTGGAAGGGACCTTGTAGGTCATCTAGTCCAAACCACCCCCGCCTAAGCAGGAGACCTTACACCATTTCTGACAAATGGCAGTCCAATCTCTTCTTGGAAGTCTCAAGTAATGATGCTCCCACAACTTCCGAGGGCAAGCTGTTCCATTGATTGATTGTTCTCACTGTCAGAAAGTTTCTCCTTATTTCCAGGTTAAATCTCTCCTTGTTCAGTTTCCATCCATTATTCCTTGTCTGGCCTAAGGGTGCTTTAGAAAATAGCTTGACCCCTTCCTCTCTGTGGCAGCCCCTCAAATATTGGAAGACTGCTATCATGTCTCCTCTGTTCCTTCTCTTCACTAGACTAGCCATGCCTAATTCCTGTAACCATTCTTCATATGTTTTAGTGTCTAGTCCCCTAATAATTCTGGTTGCTCTTCTCTGCACTTTTTCTAGAGCCTCAACCACTTTTTTATAGGGTTGATCAAAACTGTCTAGTCTAATATGTTTCCAACTGGGCCAACAAATTGTTTCTGGAACAAGAAACTCACTTGTTCCAGATTTGCTCTCCCCAAATCCTGAAAATAGCTATTGCAGGCTATTTATGACATTGATAGGAAATTTATTCATCCTTTTCTCAAAGTCAGAAAAAATATGAAAAAATACCCATTCATGTAAAAGGGGATTCTATAAATTAATTATGCATGGCATTAAAATACATTTTATCTGTCCTGAGCCCTTACAAAGCCATACCTTTAGCTGGTCTAGATTTTAAATATGAAAAGAAAAAAGAACCTAAATTATCACATTATTCAAAAAGTAATCCATGTGTCCATCAATATTATTTATCCTGCCCCCTTACATGTAGAATTGGGTCCAGACCTAAAAATCTTGGAGATTCCCTCTGAGATCATATGTGTACCATTATAACATTAGATCTTTCAACATTCTTAGAGCCAATCCAAAAAAATGATCATGTTGTTGATATCTAAATTACTTAGAGCTCTATGACAATAATCAAAGTTAAAATTCACATCATTCTTTCTCCTGATATTAAACTTTGACTGATAGGTGAATCTGGGGAAAATGACCTTTGCAGTAGTAGTTAGCTATCTGAGGTAATGGTAAAAGGTTCTGAAGATATTAAAGGAAGCAGATCCCTTTGTAAAGCATAAGTAACCTGGTGAATTCCTTACATTAAGGAACGGACACCAACTTGGAGATCTTTAAAAGGGGACTTGTCAATTAATTATCAGTGAATATTAATTATGATTTCAGTATCTGAACAGTAAATATTCTGATACTTTTTGCTAGAGGACACACGTCAATAAAGGTAATCCTCATTTACTGACCATTCACCATTACAATTATGATTAAAAAGTAACTTTTTGACCAATCTTCACATTTATAACCTTTATAGATTTATAAAGCTATGGAAAACTGAAGTAAGACCCTAAGCACAGTCACAATGTTACATGATGATCACTTTGCTTAATAACAACTTGCCAGTCTCAGTTGTGGTCACTAGATGAGGACTCTCTGGTTTTTGTTTATTGTATGTGTGCTTTCCTTATATTTGTCTGATTGTTTACTGTGAAATCAGACCATTAGATTAATTAAAGAGGTTCCAGCATGACAGTTCTTATTTTTCTCAATGGCCCTTATTTTTCTTCAAGAATATGGCTCTCTTTCTTGTCCAGTTTAAGATAAAATGGGAAAACAATATTATTTCAGTGGGTAGTTTTGAATTCCAGGTATATTAAATACACCTTTCAACTGGCTGATGTTTTAAAATTGCTTATATGATGTTATTGTTCTGATTTATTTTGTTATTTTATTGTATTAGATATTTACCTCAGAATACGCTATGATACTTTCTTATTACATTCTTAATCTGTGTTGAGATAGACCAGGGATGTAACTCTTTATTCCCTATGCAGATGTTAAAAATACTAACTTCAAAACTTTGCAAATCTGATGAAACCAATGTATCTGTGCCCTCTGATGAACATACATAAGGTATAAAAGCCTCATAAAATCTGAAGTCAATCTCACAAAGTGCCAAGATATAAAGGTTTTGTTTCTTTGTTAAAATTCATTTTTTTTGCCTTAAACTTTTGGACTTGTCTTGTCCTTTTAGTAATCAAAATGTGGATAACACCTGCTTAATGTGGAAAATGGCTGGAGGAAAATCTGAAATGTAACTCATCCGAAGTAAAAATATAGTCTGGTCCACTAGACACTAGAACCTGAGGCTAGAAGGACGATCCTCCTGTGTTCTAATCTGACTTCTGCCAGTGGCATGCTGTGTGCCCTTAGGGAAGTTGCATGAAATCCCTCACTTGTCATATTGTGATAATAATGCTTTCCTAACCAATAGGGAGGTTGTGAGAATTAATGCACAGCATACAAATGGCCATATTAAGCATTAGGTATCAAGTAATGTCAGTTCCAGAAACAGTTTCATAGCAGTAATTATATGGACAATTACATTCCACACTCACCGCCACAGGTCTCCTGCAAAACTGCTTTCAGGGTTCACCAGAGTGGGACTTCTTAGGTCACTTTTTTCTCTCAATATCAGTGGGAATGATACAGCAGAATGTGGCTTTGTGCAGCAACTTTGGAATAGTGAAATATATTTCTTGGGCTTATTGTATGAGGAGGAGGAGGAGAGGAGGAGGAGGAGGAGGACTTTAAACAAAAATTCTAAATTGGCAATCAGAGGCTATGAAACTCTGTAATGCAGCAACAGCTGAAATGACAAACCAACCCATGGAAATCCACACCCTTTAAACAAATCCAAGAATTTAAGTGGGACTGGGGTTAGCAAGAATTAAACTGATCACACTGAATTACATTTCAGTTTCACTGGCACTCAGGCTGGAATGCTGAAAGAACATGAATCAGCCCTCCTGCCCACATCCTTGCTAACCTAACCATAGATTGGATCCCTGCAGAATTGTGCTCTAATATCTCTCCTAATACTTAGACAGTGATCCAGCTCTGAGGTGTATTATTGTAAGAAAGTGCTGGAGATCTTTCGGGCAGAGTACATGCTCTGCCTGTTGAGGCATAACAGAAGCACATTGTGGAGGTAGACATGCATCACATATACAAGCCCTTAAAATTTCTTGCCCTCCCCCTTTCCCAGGGGAATTAGGGTCCATGACATGAGAACTCCTGGCAAAACTGATTGCATGTTGGATTTGAGGAAGGAATAATCTGAAAACATGGTGTGAATCCAGCCAATATAATTTGGATTTCTATCCAGCCAATATAATCCAGCCAATATAATTTGTGATTTCTATTTCCAGACATTGCTAATTTATTTATTAGCTGATTAATTTATTCAATAAACCAGATCTTATCCAGTCAGAATATGTCCTGAATTTTGAGAGAGAGAGGATAGGTTTGGTCAAGTTGTCTTAGAAGGCCTCCCCACAATGCCCACAGTCCCTAATAATACAGCTACACTTAACATAAATAATAATTAAAAAAACAACCTGCATTTTGGTTTCTGAGACCCATTTGGAGTTTTCTGTACCACAAGGGTATTGGTATAGGTAATGCCATGCACACACTTTCCTTGTATTGTTTTCTTCTTATATGGTTGATTTTAATTTGGTCTTGGGCATTTTACCCTTTCACAATTCTTGCACTGTACAATAGTTTTTTTGTGTGTGTGAAAAATGCTCTAAACAAATGAAAAGATCTGATACTTAAGAGGTATAATGCTTCTATGAATGGAGTTTCCATTTAAGCTATTTATCTTACCCGTTACACTTTATTATATCTCATCAGAGACTTCCCCTACTCTATAATTGTTAACCCATTCATAGCAACCTCTGAAGGGTTACTTTGAGAAGAGAAATGCACACCTGTAATATTAATTATGGATGTCTCAGTATTAAACAAGCCTTATTCAGTCATTTGCCTGCCTTCTGAGATTACAAGTGGAGACAGGGCATGGAGGTGTGTACTAGTTCTACTCCAGAGTCCCCATTTGTTGCTATAAATATCCAATCGTATTTATAGGTATAAATATGATTGAAGGCACCACCTGATGGGCTTTGCTGCTTGCCTGGCTTTCACAAGGGAATTCATACTGCATCTCACCCCTCTTGCCTACTCAACCTATTCAAGTTGGGAGTAGATCACATATGAACCATGTATGCAGGGACCCTTCAGCAAGGATGAATGGCACTTTAAATCTTTATGTGTTGGAGTAAATACCTGGCCAGGGCCTACAGTTTTGTTCACAGGCACTGCATGTGCCTGATGGAAAACAGCCAGATACAGAACAAAATTCAATTACCTTGCAAGTTTTGATAAGGATTTGACTGGGGACCCAGGGACACATTTGTGAATACATCCCATATGTTGGTAGTTTTACTTTAACTACCACTGACATCTATTTCTCTCTCTTTTCTCTCTCTCTCTAGCAAGTGAGAAACACTGGCACCCAGGTAAGCATATGTAGCTGTCCTGCTTGGATAAGCATTTATTTTTTATTATGTTTATGTTTAAATATATAAGGATCATTAGGAGGACAAGGTGACACCACCAGGTAATTTGATTGCCTCCAGGCACTTCACCACTGACACCTGGTGTTGAATTCCAATTGGAAATGACCTAAATTACTGCAAATGCCTGGAGTTCATGGACTGGCAGGCCTGGATTCTGGAGAGTGCTCTAAACTAGTGGATTAGCATGCATTTTTGGGAAACCATTGCTTTATTTTTTGACCCAGTTTAGTCATTATCAGAAGAGTGGGAGTCATGATCCATCCATCCCTTAACTTCTAGCACACTGGTTGTTGTTTTCTTTAGGGGTGGGAAAGACAGGATAAATTGCTTAAGATATATTTTCAAAATTTCTAAACTTCAGGATGTGGCCAACATCCTACTAGCACCCATATCCCTTTCCTGCATGGGTTTGTTCCTCTTCTGATGCTGGTAGTACCAGACAGTGCTCTCCTGCTTCTCCTGCTTTATTCCTTAATAAAAAGATCTGGACATTATTTATATATTAAATGTATATAATCATCTGATTGCTAGTAACTCTGGGTGATTTTCCATTAAAAACATTAAATAAATATGTTTAATTGGCTAGTGAATTAATCTATTATCTGCATGTTCTAAAATATATTTAACAATGAAAAAAGCCATTGCTTCACACAGCATGTTAAGCCCTGACAAATGAGGAAGGTAAACAAGCTATTTAGTGTTTACTTTCTATGCAAACAACTTTTAAGCTAACCATACTTTTAATACTTTCCACCCTAGACAATCAAAACCATAGTTTTTCACTCACAATACAGTATAAATATATATAATAAAATAGAGTATTTTGCATTTTTAATGTGAATCTCAAGCAAAATTTATTGCTGTTAACAAAGGATGTCTGGTTGGAGACTTGAAGCTTTCAAGGACAAGAATTCTGAGCACCTTTCATTTGATAAAACCACAGAGAGAATAGACCTTTTGAAGGGTTTGAGTAACTCTTCATATATCAAGTGTTTTTTTCCTGTGAGACCGATCTATCAGGGCAACCTGGTCTACCCAATTATGGGACAGGGCATATTGCTTCTGCTTTCTCCTTTCAGCCCCAATCCAGGAGCCTTCACAGGCAGTCACATTCACAATAAACTATTTTTGTGTTGAATGTATGTTTACTGACAAAGAAATAAAGGGAAATTAGTATAGATCTATTTCAAGCTGATGAGTGAGCTTGAAATATACCAGTGAGCTCGTACATTAACAATACAGTCCCTAAAAATATCTGAGGGCCAGTCTCAGTGGCCAGTTTTGAAGAAATATTTTCTGTAATGCTTTCCAGGTATGTTTAACCACAAATTCTATCCTATTTTCCAAACAAAAAATTTACTTTATTTGGCAGATGAAGTGCTGATAAATTGCCTCTGTTCTGTATTATTTGAAATTATCATATTCTAGAAAGAGTTTTTAAAAATGTCTATTTTTAAAGGTGTGGTCATTTAAGATTTTACTATGAAAGGCCACCTTTGAAGTTTTTTTAAATCAGGATCAGGGATAAAGAAATGGAAAATAAAATAGAATTGGTCATAAAAATGGATTTGAAAATATTATATTTGTAAGGCTAATATTATGCATTGCTACACATTCTGGAGGGAAAGTAGCAATATTTCTGTTTATAAGAGTAATATGGGCATAAGACCCCACTTGTAGGGAATCAAGAACAGGAACAGGTATTTGATTCTTCTAACTCATATTTATTGATTCTTCCATAAAAATATTTCCCAGACAATTTTCAGATCTCCCCCCCCACCCCCAGGGTGTTCTGAAATGGGGAATGAGCTCAGCTGTGATTGTGGAGAACAAGTGGGCGTATAAAAACAAATAAGCTCATACTGTTGATACACCATGAGCTGTGGTGGTGCAGTGGTTAGAATGTAGTACTGCAGGCTGTTTCTGCTGCCTGCTGGCTACCTGTAATTTGACAGTTTGAATCTCACCAGGCTCAAGATTGACTCAGCCTTCCATTCTTTTGAGGTGGGTAGAATGAGGACCCAGATTGTTGGGAGCAATAGGCTGACTCTGTAAACTGCTTAGAAAGCACTGTGAAGCGGTATATAAGTAAGTACTACTGCTATTGCTACACTGATAGTAATATTCAGTGATTAAGCACCAATCTCTCATCTAGTGATCATTACATCTATACATTCTGCATGGTCCAGGACAAGGATACCACTGCTTGAATATATTATAGATAGGTGCTACATTAGAATTCCTGCATGCTCTTAAATAGCCTTTCATAGACTGAACTTGAAACACTGCACAACACTGTCTTTCAAAGTCATTTGATATTAAGCTGTACAATGCAGTCTATATTCCTGATGGTGTAATGAGAATTGCAGATTTCTAGAAGAATTGCATATTTCTTTCCAGAAGTTTAGCATAGAAGATGTAGCAAAAAAGGCAAAGTATGCAACTTACATTACATTTAAAGGTTTGAAACTCTTTAAATAAAAAGACATTATATTACGATTCTTTGCCAGTTTTAGTGAAAATATCCTCGGATATACAAAAGTAATGACAATGAGCGAGAGGAAGATAAGTGCTGTAAAGACAGCATTTCTACATGAGGAAACCTTGAAGATACCTTAGTGAGAATAGAAACAACCTTACCTTTTCTATTTGTAGTACGTAAGAATTATTCTGTTTTCTCCCTCCTCCCATCTTTTAAAGGACTTTCCCCATGGTTCTTTGGGTTTAATAGCTAGCTTGATGATAGGAGGACCAGGCTGTTGACACATTAAAGTGGCTTTGAGCTCTGGGAAGCAATCATGTTTAATTAACCCAACTTAAGCCTTACTTTCTCCAAAGGTTAATGGGATCACTTTAGTGACCTTGAATGGTCAAGGCCTCAATTTTATATCCCTTCTGAAACAAAATGGAAAATAGGAAAGAAATAATCTATTTCAACTATCCTTTCCCTCTTCAAACCTGAAGAGAAACCCCAGGTGTCTGTTGTTTGTATTAATATGCTAACTTTCCCATCTAGACAGATAGATAGATAGATAGATAGATAGATAGATAGATAGATAGATAGATAGATAGATAGATAGATATATGCAGGTCTTGGCATGTTTGTGTCTTTTCCCGTGTAAGACTGAGAGTATCTTGGTGATGTTTCGACGAGGTCCCACTCACCATTTTCAGGTTGGTGCTTTTGGCTTTGTGCTTGTGTGAGCAACCTCACACAAGCATGAAGCCAAAAGCACCAGCCTGAAGATGGTGATTGGGATCTCGTGACATTGCCAGATATCTCAAAACATTGCCATGTGGATCTTTGGTTATTGGGTTTCTCGTAGATTCAAGTATCTGGCAAGCGTTTGCGAGGAAGCCATCTTCAGGCTGGTGCGGCTAGTGCCAGTGCAAGCAGTGCAAGCAAACTGCTTGCACTGGCATAAGCGACACCTGATGGCAGTGGAGCACCTAACTGATACCCGTGAAAGATCATATATATATATATATATATATATATATATATATATATATATATATTTAATTTTAAGTGGTACTTACATGAATGGTATTCAGCTTTGTTTGGGTATTTTCCCATGTCATTATAGTTGTACTTTTAAAGTTGTAGTAACGTTTCGGCAGAATCTCATCTGCCATCATCAGGCTTCTGTATTGTGTTCGTCTGTGAGTCAGACTTTTACAGTTGTTTCAGTTTTAAATTTGGGGCTAGCCTACTCCTGTGCCAGAATGGTTTTTTCTTAATTCTGATTGGTTGGGAGTCTGTGTTTATTGGTCTTGGAGTTTGCTGTGTTCTGCTTTTCTGATTGGTGTTTCTAATATCTTCTGTCTGTTTTGTGGCTTTTTTTGTCTTGATTGGCTGTCAACATTGTGTTCCTGTATTGGAGGCTTTTAGTGTGGCTTGGCTCCAAGTAAATGGACAGCTATCATTTATTAGGAAGCTAGGTTTCATCTGGGTGCCTGGTTGGGGTGTGTTAGAGCTGGAGGTATCGGGGGGGGGGGGTATGTTTGTGCCCAGGTGTTTCTTGGCTTGTGGTGTGGAGATTTTTTTGTTTGTGAGTGCAGGCTTCCAGATAATTGACAGTCTGGTGGAGTCATCTCTTCTATTCATGCTTACCCAGCTAAAGAATTATCAGAGAAGCCATAGAGATTGAAAAAAGGCCTGAAAGCATGAATATATATATATTTAGATGGAAGATAATTACAATATGCATTGTAATTACAATAAGGAATAAGCAATATCGTTTAATGTACAAACTTTGCTGTAAACATAGTTCTTTATGGGAAAGAGCTTCAAATTGTTGTGTTTTCATCATAAACAGATAAGGCTGTATTCAACTGAATACATTCCAACTCTTTTTGTGTGATGAAGGATCTTGAAACAAAATCAAATATTGGAGAATTGGAAAATTGCAAATAGGTTGATGGGAAGACTGACAATCTTTTTAGCCTATAATGTCTTGTATAACCTTCATTGCAACATGTCCAGATAAAGCTGAATATTTTTCCTAAAGATTCACTTAGGAAGAAATGTTTCTGTAATGTGCTTTCTTAGGAGGATGGCAACTCAAAAAAACTAGCTTACCTACTGAACATGGATATGCCCTGAAATCATTGTCTGAAGACCTACTCGATCTGTATAAGCACACAATTTAAGCATGTTGAAGAAATCTAATTAGTGTGTTTTATTCTGGAATACAGAATGTGACCATCAGGAAAGTTGAGTAGGTTCATTTTTTTTTGTGCCGAGCTATTGGGAAGTTCCTAGGACCTAGACTCTGTTCAGTTTATACAAGTTAATAGTGAAGTGCAGAACACCCCCAAATGGGGACTTTGCTCCAGTTCAAAGCTGACTTCAGAGCTGTCACATCAGAAGTAATTGGTTCGTTCTGAGGGAAAAGTTGCCTTTTTCTGGTTCTATGCCAGTTTTTTTGAGACCAGAGCAATACTGCTCTGTTTTTAGAAAAGAATACAGCTTGCAGCAGCATGTTTTCCCATTCATGAGAACCACCACTGCCTTTCTTCCTTCCTCCTTCCCTCTCTCTCACTTCCACTGGAGGAGGCCAGTAGCAGTGAAGTAGCAGCATGCAGTTTCACACTTTGACAGGATTGGCAAATGAAAACACAGCTGTTCTGAAGCACCATCAATGGGTCTACCACACTCCACATGAAGTGTTCACCCAATAATGTTTTCCCAAGATTCTGTGGTGAGTAATAGGCCAGTCAGCATGGGCTGGGTTTTCTTAAGGCAAAAGGCTGCAACATTTGGTAGATATAATATTTTCTGTGGGAAGAACATCGGCATAAACAATGGAAAATAATAGTCCTTAAAGCAAAGTGAGGTTGGTCTTCATTTTTGATCCCTTCAAGTCTTGTCCAGGAAAGTAAAACACTTTTATTTTTACAGACTGTGAAAGGTGGCTACCGCCTTTTGATTCTGCCACCCAAAAATTAAAATGCAGCCCAGGAACCAGCTCTTGCAGGAAGAGTGCTGCCATCAAATCCATCTAAACAAGTATAAATGTTCCAAAAGTAAAGAGTACTAATCAAGAGACACAAAGCATATATCACCTAATAAATTTTGCCTTCAATTTATTTGTCTAGTATTACAAAGCTGAGGAGATATTAATTAATGTAGGTAAAGAGCACCCATAATTTATAATTAACTGGCAAGCCGTTGGTTGCAAACAGCTACTACTGAATCTAATAGCTGATAGAAAAATAACTAGAGTTGATTTGTCCCTCAGCAAATTAATAGAGTGCTTATCAATGACAGGGTTACATAAAACTGCTAAATAAATAATCATCAGTGAATAAGAGTGAAGCAGATCTTTAACAAGCTTAATCTGAACCTCTTGACATTGGCAGACTATGAAGAGATTAAATGCTAAGGGAGAGAACAATGTGCTGTGTATAAGTGTAAGAATGCAGTAAAAACTGTGAGAGATTGGATTCTATTGGTATAATGAGAAATAAAGAAATATTCTTATTGCAAAAATAGAATGAAATATTATCCTTATAATAAGGGTAGAAATTATAAAAGATATGTCAAAAGGATGTCAAACTAAAATTAATCAGAGGAGAATTAACAGTCCATTTCTTGTTCTGAAAACACATGGCAATAGGCACTCCTGATAGAACTGATATCCAAATTCTGGGCTTCTTCTCTGATTGTATTAATCAGATTTCTACATGTCATTAGTAGGCTATGTTGAAAAAATATTAATATCTTTGAAAATATTCAGTACACAGAGAACTAAAGCTAGGTACATAGCTAGGTTAACATTTTTGGGGTTTGGGGAAGAAACCACAGAGTCAGGTAGAGCATTCCAGACATTGACCACTCTGTTGCTGAAGTCGTATTTCCTGCAATCAAGTTTGGTGTGGTTTACCTTGAGTTTGTATCTATTGTGTGCTCTTGTATTGTTATGGTTGAAGCTGAAGTATTCATTGACAGGTAGGAAATTTCAATATATAATTTTATGTACTATACTAAGATTGGACCGAAGGTGGTGTAGTTCTAGGTTGTCTAGGTCTAAAATTTCAAGTCTGGTGGTGGCATAAGGTATTCTGCAACGAGTAGAGGAGTGGAGAACTCTTCTTGTGAAATACTTCAGGACTTTCTCAACTGTATTAATATCAGACACGTAATGCAGGTGCCAGACTGATGAGCTGTATTCAAGTATTGGTCTAGCAAATGTTTTGTATGCTCTAGTTAGTAGTGTGATATTACCGGAGAAAAAGCTACGCATGATTAGGTTAACAACTCTTTTTTTTTTTTTTTTTGAAAATTTTATTTAGGTTTTCACAAAAACAAAATATAAATAAAACATCTTTTTGGGGAAATAGCATGGTCCCAGATTATCATTTCTTCATACAGACACAAACTCAATTTCATGCTCATTTTTGTGTTTTATTCCATATCTTATTACTGTTTTATATTTTCTACATAGTTTTTCCCCTCTTTTAATTTTCTCAACTTTATTTTAATTATCTCATCTCAATTCAAATCATTATATTTATACTTTTGTCTGTCCTGTTGCAATTTCATATTATCTTTTCTCATTAAACAAATTTTCCCCTGTAGTTACTAATTGGAGTATGACACCTATATATCTTTTAATTTAATCCATTCAAACTCTTATTTAAGCTTCAATGTATACCTTTAAGATTATAGCATTCAATATAATACATAACTTCCAATCGAATTCTGCTTGGTACATTCTTAAAATACACACTATATTCTTAAAAAGAAAAGAACAAACCCGAACAAATATATATATATATATATATATATATATATATATATATATATATAATATATATATATATATATATATATATATATATATATATATATATATATATATATATATATATATATATATATATATATGTTTTATATATATGTATGGTGTTCGGCTTGGTTCGGTATTTTCCCACGTCATTGTAGTTCTTTTAAAGTTGTACGTTTCAGCAGAATCTCATCTGCCATCATCAGGCTTCTGTATTGTGTCCGTCTGTGAGTCAGACTTTACAGTGGTTTCAGATTTGAATTTGGGGCAGCCTATTGCTGTGCCAGAATGGTTTTTCTTCATCCTGATTGGTTGGGAGTCTTGGTCTGTGTTTATTGGTCTCGGAGTTTGCTGTGTTCTGCTTGATTGGTGTCTCTAATATCTTCTGTCTGTTTTTGGCTCTTTTTGTATCTTGATTGGCTGGCACATTGTGTTGCTTTAATGGAGGTCTTTAGTGCAGCTTGGCTTCGGGTAAATGGACGGCTATCATTAGTTAGGAAGCTGGGTTTCATCTGGGTGCCTGGTTGGGATGTGTTTGAGCTGGAGGTATCAGGGGGATCTGTTTGTGCCCAGGTGTTTGCCTGGCTTGTGGTGTGGAGATTTTTTGTTTGTGAGTGCAGGCTTCCAAATGATTGACAGCCTGGTGGAATCATCTCTTCTATTCATGCTTTCAGGTCCTTTTTCAATCTCTATGGCTTCTCTGATGATTCTGTGGCTGGGGTTTTCTATAGTGGCTAGGGTGTGTGTGTGTAAATAAATCACACATTCCATTCCAATTCAATTCAATTCTATCATTAATATTCATTAAAATCTTAACATCTTTTCACATTTCTTTTCAATTAAATATTAAACTTCCTTGGGAACACTTATAAACTTTCCATAATTAATTCTTTCCCCCCCCCCATATTTCTCACTTATATTTTTATAAATCATTAATAATAATTAAAATGTTCCCATCCTTTCCTAATTTAATTATCTCATTCACTTTAATTCATTTATTTATTAACAAACATTCCACTACATTACAGTGAATATTTTATCCATCATTTTAGTCATATTTTCTAAAATTATTTCTATTTGTAATATAACAATGCTATCTTATGTACCTTTGCAGAATCCCTTTACAATTAAATTTTCACCCATTATTTCTAAACAGGCTTATGGTTTCAATCCTTATATCTTTTCCCTGTTTCTCTATATCTTGTTTCTGTCTTTTAATTCTTTTCCTTGTCTTCTTCCCCCTCTTCTTCTCCCTCCCCTTTTTACCCCTTCGTCTCTCTACTTCTAACTCTCTCATCTGTAATCCCCTCTTCTGTTGCTTTCTAATATTGTACTTATCTTTCAAATTCTTCTTCTTCTTTTTGGTTGTTTTTTCTAGTCTTAAACTTTTCACTCTCTTTCCCCCCTTTTCTCCCCCCCCCACTTAAAATTATTTGATCATTAAAGATGGCTTCTTCTTTGTCCCAATCTCCTTATTCTGAAAGCGTTTCTTGTTGTTGCTCATAGTTCCAGATCTCCATATCTAAGAATTGAAATATGAAGCCAAAAAACCTGTCCCTTCTTGTGCATCTTCTTTCCATTTTTTAAGTTCCATTTTCAGTTCTTCTAAGAGTGATGCCATTTTAAACACTTTTAAACAACCACCCAATTAGTTTTAGTCATTTAGATGCAAAAACCAAAAATCACCAAGTAATCCAAATAATCCAAGGCTGTTTCTTCTTACTTCTTTTTTCCACTTTCTCTTCCTGGGGTTCTATTATTTTGTTGCCAAGTTTCAGTTAGGATGTATCTTTGGGGAATCTTGTTAAAGTTTCACTGTAAGTTCCTTTTAGTTACAGTTCCATTCCTTAGTTCCAGGCAGTTTCCTCCATTTTTCCAGATCCTACCCTTTTATTCTTTTTTTCTCCTTTCCTGCTTTAATTTTTTTTTAAATATCCAGAAATCTTTATTATCCCTCTGACTTTTATTTTTGCTTAAATGCCTATTAATGTCAAAGTGGATTTTTTTTTCAATTTCTTGCTTAAGTCTCTTAGCTGTCAGTATATGAAAGGGAAAAAAAAACAACCCTAATCCTTTCCCATTTTTCTCTCCGCTGCTTCAAAAACTTATTTGGGAACAATGGTATTTAGTTTAAATTCCAAGGTACCTTACGTTATTGCTTTTTCAGTTTAACCCAGTTGACCAAAACTTTCTCTTCTTATCTTCCTCCTGCACATTCTTTTCCGGTTCAGTTCTTCTTTGAGGTGGCCATTTCTGACCACCACTGCAACTGCCTTCGGGAAAGGGAGTAATGGCCAGCTGGGGAAGAGAGATACAGCTCTCCTTGACCCTGCTGGCAGTCTCCCCCCTCTTTACCACCTCTACGGGGTGGCTTAGCCCCGAAACCAGCTGGCTCGGAGCACTCCGGTGGCGAGCACAGATCAAAACCGCGCATGATCGTGGATTTCAGTGTGTCACCGAAGAGACTCAAACCAGAAGCTCAGGTTAACAACTCTTAATGCCTTTTTGGCTATGTAGTTACAGTGAGCTCTAGCACTTAGGTCATTAGAGATGAATACTCCAAGATCCTTGACAGAGTTTGTATCATCAACAAGGTCTTGACTATTCAGCTTGTATTTTATTTTCTGATTTTTTTTTGCCAATATGTAAGACAGAGCATTTATTTGTTGAGATTTGAAGTTGCCATTTGATTGACCATTCTGATACATATTTGAGGTCTTTTTGAAGGGTAGCAGAATTATCTATGGTGTTGAACAGCTTTACATCATCAGAGAAGAGAATGCAGTTGCTCTTAATATGATCACAGAGGTCATTTATGTAGAGTATGAAGAGAGTTGGTCCTAGAACACTGCCAGAGATATCATAAGATTTTAGTTTTAGGAGTAGTTTGTCATGTACCACTGAATCAAAGGTTTTACAGAAGTCTATGTAGATTGCATCTATTGCTTTGCCCTGATCGAGTTGTGTACTCCATATGTTTTTGCAGTGTAAGAGTTGCAGATTACAGGATAGTTTTTTCTGAAACCAAATTGTTTATTAGACAGTAGGCTGTTTGTCTCTAAGTGGAGGATAATGGATTGGTTAATAATTGATTCCATGACTTTACAGGTGATGCAGCAGAAAGAGATTGGTCTGTAGTTTTCAACTAGGCTGGGGTCTCCCTTTTTGAAGATGGGGATGACCGTGGCTAGTGACCGTAAGTTTGGCAAGGAGCTGGTCCTGAAAGATTTTTCAAAGATTATGCTTAAAGGTTCGGTTATGGCATTGGATGGCTTTTTTAAGAAGTAGGCACATATTCCATCCAGTCCAATAGATAGGGATGGTTTTAAATAGGGAAAAAAGTGATATGGCACAAAATACAAAAATATTTACGGTCCAATAAAGGAGAATATTTGTAGCTCAGGGTTGGAATGAGAGGTCCTTGGTGCTCTTAGTGCTCTCTAAGCTTGCTTGTTTTCTTGCAGATGTTTCTTTCATTACTCTAACTAGGTAACATCATCAGTGCTAGTGACCTAACTAGGGAAATGAAACATTTGCAAGAAAACAAGCTTAGACAGCACCAAGGACACTTCAACACCATACCAATGTGTTTATTCATCATTGTACTCCTATTGACTATCCTTATGGACTAGTAGCCCTTAATAAGAATGCTTTGCCATTGCAGTAGTACCCCTTCCACCATCAACTTGAGTGGGATAGAGATTTCACTATAAATCAATTTCATCAAGTGTGGTGCATCTTGAAATTACTTACTTTCACAATTAATAAGGCATATATCTGGAAGCCATCTAGTAAAACTTATCATCAGTGGATTTCTTGTTGATGATAACAATCACACTCCTTTCAATTTGATCTGCAGATGCATCACCAATATTAGGCTTGTATTACACAACTAATTGTCAACACCATATCTCAATGCTGGGTGACAGACAAATGAATATGTGAAATGGGGAAGAGTACACTAAAAGTAAAACATAGTTACAATGTAAGCACAGGGGTTCTCTAGAAATGTGTAATTATAGACTGAAGTAAAAGATTATCACCTGTTTATTTAATTGTTGCTCATCATGACTGCCCATGATTCAAAGTGTTCAGGGTCTCCTTATGAGAGTCACATTTTTTTTTGTGCTTAAAGGAAGCGTTTGCTTAATTATTACTAAAAAAAATCTTCCTTTGATCCAAAAACAGTAGAAAATTATTACCCAGTCTCAAGTCATTTTCAGCTAAGGTATAAAAAAATGCAGCTTCATAGCTCCACATCAAATGAAAAGTACTTATCATTGGGATCCATTTTAATCAGGCTTTGGGCAAAGAAACACACTGTTTTGGTCATGCTAGGAACTGGATAAGGAGAGTAGAATTGTCCTGGTTCTCTTGTACCTCTAGCCAATTTTCATCATCATTAACTATGATATTGCCTTGGAAAATCTTGAGGTTTGTGGGAGCAGTCATGTCTAACAATAGTGCCGAGAGGCTATTATTTCAATCCTGGGTGTTGACTTTTCCATTACTGAAGGTTTGTTTTTGGGAAGAAGGGCATAATATATGCTGCTTGGTATCTAGATTATAATGTCTTGCAAGGTCATCCAAAACTCCGACAGTTTGATGCCAAAATACTTACAATATTCAGCTTTATTGCTCCTTGTTCCAAGGAGCAACCAACTAGTTGATTCTCTTGATCATTTTCGAAAGTAGATAGTGGGTGGAATGAGAGTGAATAACCGAAATTAACCCCAAATAAGAAATATATGTTCTGGGTCAATTGGAAACTAAACTTAACTACTAGAGATGTATTTCCTTGTCACCACCTGCTGTTTCTGAATCTCCAGGTGGCAGTGGTGGCAAAGGAATGCATTTGCAGAATCATATCTAGTATGGCAGTGATAAGGTATATTTAGTATTGCTTTTTCTGTTCCTCAATATAGGAAACAATAATGCTCCCTGCTTGGTTACTTCACAGTTACCTCTTTACTTGATGGGGAAAGAATGCACAGCAATGGAGAAAAGATTGCCCTGAGTTCTTCCTTACCTATATCCCATAAACAGCCCCATCTCTGCCAAACATTCTCATATACCCCAATACCCACTGGAGGAGGCATTTACAGGCCAGTTAAGAGAATTGGGGGGAGTTCATTTTTTCCAGCAGTTGGAGTTGGATGAAATGAGTTAAATATCACTTCTTTGTGAGGAAAACTGAAATTTTGCTATTGAGCTGAATTTGAATTATGCTGAAAATCTGGGAAACAGCACCGAGGCTAAATTTGCCTAAAGATGAAGTTACAGCCTTGCATGTTTCCATGCCATAATGCCAGTAACTAATACCCTGGCCCAATGCCTAGGAGAAAAGCAAGGATTTCATGGTTTTCCAAAAAGCCAATAAAGGCAGTGCTATCCACATCACTGGGAGAGTCCTAAATATGCTTTTTCCAAAAGGCAACTGGACTTTCTTCAGTTTTTTTTTGTTTGAAAGTGTTTCACTTCTCATCCAAGAAGCTTCTTTAGTTCTAAACTCTAAGCTAAACTATTCCATATGGCAAACAACATGGCAGAAATGACGTGCTTCCTGATGAGACCCAACAGGAGATTAATACACTGAAGGAATATGGAGCTTGCCCACTCTGTCAGGTCGGGTGGGAATGATGAGAAATATCAGGAACAGGTGTTCCCATAACAAACCTGGTCCCATGCCTTGTAGGGTATTAAAGGTACTTTGTATTGGACCCATTATCATAGCAGTTATGTTACATGAAGATTCTGTGGTGTGCCCAAAATTGCACATGCCACTGCATTTTATACCATTCTGAGCCATCTGAATGTTCCTCAAGGAGAACCCCATGTAGACTATTGCAACAGTCAATAGAAAGGTGACTAAGTTCTGAATAACTGTAAGCAGCGGTTCCTACTTTAGGAACATGCACAATGGGCACATGTGATGCTTTTGAAATGTAGAAATTTGATATTAATCAAACATCAGATTTCTAAATCCACCGGGGCAGGGGGGAGTTATAAAGGTTATCTAACATTACAAATATAAGATCTATGATACAGAGAAGAAGCATATTGATTGATAGATTTTCTCCATGATGATTTATCCCTAACCTGTTCTCTCTGGTCTCCCAATGGTGTACCCATCACCTTGCATCTGAGTCTGGCCAGATCCTTTTCTTATCTTTCCTTCCACCTTTCTCAACATTAGAGACTTGTCTAGACACCTGGATCTTTGTACAACGTGTATGAAGTAGGAAAAATTGAGCCTGGTCAATTTTGTGCTTTGAGTGAGAACTGTGGATTGATTTGTTTTATTAACCACTGGTTTATTTTCCTGGCAGCCTAATAGTATCCTAAAAAGTCTTCTGCAATACCAAAGTTCAAAGGCATCAGACAAAATTCCTCTGCATCACTTGTAAACTGCTTCTGAAGACTTGAGAATTAAAAATTGGAGTGGTGTGAGAGTGTCAAGAAATAGTTTTTAAAAAGCATTTTAGAGAGAGAATTTTAAATTAGTGACATCATTTCAGTCTGAAATTGAAAATAGCTAACATTCAGTGCAGCCCTAAACAAAATAAAAATTGAAATAGAAAATCTGAGATGTAAAAATTCTAATATAACGCTGATGTATGAACCAGGTCCCCCTGCACTACTGTATGCTTTTTAATGTTATCAATGGTGGCTTAGAAGCTCATTTACTAATAATGACTGCATATCTCATTAAATTGTTTCTTTCATTATTCCACAGGTAGAAATGTGTAATTTGACGATTGTTACATCAATTATACTTAAAAAGCTCATTAAAACCCTGAAATATTATCTCCTGTAGCTAGGGAACTTAAAGAGAAATGCACTAATTAGAAAAAGAACAAACTCATGTAATATCATCATTTTGAACGGATACGTTATATATTCTTAATACAAAGCTAACATCAAAAGTGTAAATCAGATATATAGATCTACCATACATAATTTTTTTTTTCTAATTATGTTTTACTTTCAGAAGGGATTCTGAACATTGTAATTAAATAATGCATAATGTAATAAAAGTAGAGAACATTATTATTGCATTGGCAATTGAATATCGGACTTTCTTTGTTATTTGTTAGATTTATTTATGCACACATTTTATTATGGGCAATATGTATCAAGCATTAAACTACTGATACAATTATATCAACTCAAGAGAGGTAATAAAATGTGACATCACTCTGTTGATATTAAGAGGACGATTTGAATTTCTAGTTGAAATTTAGCATTTGAATTTGCTAGGTTGCATTGTTTTTTATGAAGAAAATGTATCAACACTTTTGACTTTTCCATTAGTAAGTCACAATTTCAGCATTCTATAGTACTGATAACAAGCCCTGCTTATGGAGAAAGAATCAAAGATGACACAGTGTACAAGGCCACTGTTTGCATTGATTTTATGTCATGTATACAACTCCCTGGTTTTATTGTTAATTACATAATATGTTAATTTACTAAGCTGGTTTAAGTGAAATGGAGACACATGAAGAAAATTAAATTTAAACTAGTTTTAGCTTGTTTATTATTTTTATAATAAAATATATATTTATTATAATTTATAATCTTTAACATTTAAAACACAAAAAAGGGAATTAAAGAACTAAATACTAAATATGCACCAATGTCTAGAAGCATATTAGTGATTTGCATGAGGTAAAGGGAGGTAATTTGGAACAGATTTTCATTATCTTGAAGAACTGCAGTAATGGTGCATCAGCTGGAGAAAACAATGTTTATATACTATAAATTGGAAGAGGAGATAGGACTCCAATGACTGACAGGTCTATCCTCAAATTGAAGTGATCTTCAAGTTCAAATATCATTGGTTGTCTCAAACATGGCACCATGAGGGAATGGAGACCAACATGGAGGTTGGAAAAAAATATTTATTCTTTTTGTTAGAGTGCTTCCTTACTATTGGGCAGATTCTTGGCTTAAAGAGTTGTTTGACAGTCTTTACCAAGATGCATGAGTTAGCTGATATGCCACAGCAACTGGTTTGTTTTATAGAGAACAGAGAATTCATCAATTATACTTCTACCTCAGCCTACCAGCTCTACCACATTTATCATTTCTTATCAATGTAACTTTCCTTTGCACAGAAAACTCTCATCCTATCTCTCTGAAATTTTGAATATGTGTTCTCCATCACTGAGACTACAACCTTGCAAATTTTATCACATTCCATCTTAAAACAAGAAGTTACAGATACACTATTGTATATATGTTTCTGTGTATTTCTGTCTGCATATATGTATTCTCTTTCCATTCATATTTGTGAAATTTGGCAGGTTTTTTCCCCCCTGAAAATTGAAAATACAGATTTCTAAATCTATTTTGTCTAAATTTGTGTTGTAAAAAAGCACTTTAATTCATATTGAGATCTGCAATGCAAAATTTAGGCCTGAATGACAGAAAAAAAAGGTAAGCAATAAAGCCTCATGTTTCGAAGAATAAAATATTAGAGGAGAAGCAAAAGTATACCTTTGTATCTCATGTTGTGTGGTCTGTTAGATTAAACCAGGTAAAATTTATAAGAATTCCTTTCTAATCCCTTCTCAAATTGAAATTCTTCACTGAAACCTTTTTCTCAGCCAAGTCTCCATGCTTGATTGCAAATAATGCAAATTTGCCTTTGAAAGAAATATACCTTTCCTCCTTTGTGCATACGTTATTCCAAAGCATGCAGACACAGCAATTAACAGTAATATGTTATGATAGTTAGTAACCAATCAGATTTGGTGAGATGTTGAAGGTATGATTTTTCATCCATGATGTAAACCAGGGGTGTCAAACTCAAGGGCCGTGGGCTGGATCTGGCCTGTGGGGTGCTTAGATCTGGCCCACGGAGCCAGCCTGGAAACCGCAAACAACGTGGGCCCCTGTGCCCCATTTTCAGCCATCACAGCTTCCTTCAGCCCTCTGTCAGTAAAAACGGAGCTTGGGGGAGGGCATGTTTCCCCCGGGTGCCATTTTCGCTAGCGGCAAGCTATCGAAACAAGCTAAAAACAAAACAAAAGGAGAAATGTTTCCTCTTTTGCATTTGAACATACAAGAAGTGACAGGAAAGGAGAAGAAAAACAAAGAAAAAGAAGGCAAGATGGGCTGAGAGCAAGGAAGGAATAATAAGGAAAGAGGGGAAAGAAGAAGAAAGGAAAATGAAAGGGGAGGGAAAAAGAAGAAAAGGAAGGAAGGAGATTATAATGAGAATGCGGGAGGGTCTCAGGGAAGTCCTGCCTTAGCATTTGGCCACCATAGGTGCCCCTGACACGAGTCTCATGTCATGTCCACCAAGGCCATGCTCACCCCAACTCTCAGAGGTCAAACACAACCCTGATGTGGCCCTCAATGAAATTGAGTTTGACACCCCTGATGTAAACCATGTATAAGCAACCTAAGACCAGACAGATTGACATCTCAGAGGCCATGTTTGCCCAAGTACATAGAAGCACTTCCTTTTACTGAAAATAATGTTTTTTTCTCTCTCAGTGAACCAATCTTTAGGCTGATGGTGTCCAGGAATGAATCTCTCTTTTTTCAATCAATACTGAAGAGCCATTGAGAAGAAGGTGGAAGCTTTCTCTCTCCCATTGACCCTTTGCTATAGTTATGCTATAGGTGTAGTGTATTCTGAATCAGCTCACTATCCAGAACATGTGACTTGAAGCTTAAAGTTGTGCTTTATGACATGGGAGGCAGTGGTTAGTTCAAATGACCAATGGCAAAAGCAGGAAAGGTACTACACACTTTTGCACCCAAGGACCCATGGATTGACCCCCAAAATGTGAATGGCTGTACATATTTCATTTACAAAATAAATGGAAATGAATATTTGATGCTGCTATAAACTGGTAAAAGGCTGAGTGCTTTAATCTCTCCCAGCTATTTAAAAATGTGATTTAAAAATGAAATAGTGTGTTTTTGATATATTGCAGAAAATGTAACTGGACTGAACAGACCACCTGCATTACATATCAATTGCTCAGAATAGAGAAATTAACACAATGTCTTAGAGCCAATACCCCCCCCCCTTGCAAGATGCTAGTAATGTGACATTTTTATTTGCAGATAGAAATCTCCAGTGAAATATAATAGGAGGGAGGGACATAAAAAGGCATATAATTAAATAGTTAATTAGAATTATAATTTAATTTTTAAAAGTAATGCTTCCTGTTTATATCTAGCTTCCTGGTACTAAGATAACAAGACAAAATTGTGAATTCAGAAGTAGCAGTGCAATCCAAGAATGAAGAACAGGGAAAATCTGGTGTGGCCAGGGCCAAGTTATCAATTCCTAACAGGATCATGCCAGCAAACCATGGAGAGAATATAATAATGGTTATTTATGCTATTTTTTTCAATATTCTTTTGTGATATTCCCTTCCTATTATTCAAAAGAAATATTAATTTCTCCAATGCAGAAGGATGAGGAAATGGAAATGCTTTAGAGTCTACAACCTGAAGTATCACCAAAATTGGCTATGGAGATACTTAGTCATCCAGGTCATGGTTGTCTCAAAGGTGCTTTTTCAAAAGGCAAATCATAGTCCAGTTGCTTTTTTAAAAAGCACCTTTGAGACATGATCCAAATCATTAACTCTCTCTAGAAACCTGTTTTGGTTCCTCTGTCTTCAGACTTTCCATGTCAAAGGCATGACTCCTGAATTCCCAAAGTTCCTAAACAAGGACTTTGTTCAGATGATACCTCTTTTTTAATTCCATTACAATTGATACCTACATGATGTTCTTCCGGGGCCACAGATTGAAGCGTAAGCTTACCATTGTCAGATTCCCCCTTATTCCCCCTTGCTTAGATCACATGCTTTCCCTTGTTTCTGAATGTGTGTGTCAGGATTCCAAGTAATAAACCCATTACAATCAAGAACTCCAAGGAAGGTGAATCCCTCAAAGAATAGCTTTATTGGAAATATCATATTGGCACATATCTGGGGAAAACCAGCTCTAAAAGGCCCCTTGGTTTTCACCTAATTACAAGTAAACGTTTTTCCCTCAACCCCAAACAATCAGTCTCATGGCCCAATCATTGCAGAGTCCACTGGTCTAGTGACATCACTCCTCCTTCTCTTGGCCAGCTGTGAAAATGTCCTTGGATCCCAGAAAAAAGTCTCAAGAAAGTATTTTATTTTGACTACAAAAGCCCAGCTGTCTCTAATTCCCTCTCCCTATCCCTCGCTCCAGTGTGGCAACACTGAACCTCCAATATGGCTTCACCCAGGTCAGCTTCAGGGTTGACACTGTGTGTGTGTGTGTGTATGTGTGTATAAAGGCCTCTTTTGCATATTTCCAATCAATATGGTCCCGAACTTTCTTTTGCCATTTGGGCCCATAATACTTGCTGATGTCGTAAACCCATCTTATTTTAGGTCTCTTTCATGGGCAATTTTTATCAAGTGGAATCCATTCTACTATAAAACTGCCTTGGAACCTGAGTAGAGGAAAAATGGTATCCTTAGGCATATTTAGACTGAATGATGGAAAGAAGGTATAAGCCTAGGGTGAAATTACTCTAATATTTTTCTCCCTAGTATTGGCTTCTGCTATGATTAATTCTGTTGGCTTTCTGGTTTAATAGAATAATTTCTAAAATTAGAGTTTATAAATTCATTTTTATGTTGGGGTATTGTTAGGAATATGAGTCACCTAACAGCTATTTGGGTTAGAAATATATAAACCAGGATAAACATTTTAAAACTGTATCTTTAAGAAAATGCAAAACTGTAATTAGGTGTGGTTTCTCAAATGGCCATAAGATGGAGCCAGAAACCTGGGTTGTTTAGTCTTAGTCTCAGAAGAAGTCTGAGTGAGTCTGTTTTTCCTTCTGTTGGAAAGTATTGCCGTTCCTCCATTTTTCCTAATTGACTGATATTTCTGGATTTAATGTAAGTCTGTTACTGAACTGTTTTTTTTGACACTGGACTTTGATATTTGGATTATCCCTGGATTGAAAAACTGACTGATTTACCTATGAATGACTTTGGACTGGCTATTTTGAACTTTGCTTAAACCTTTCTGGAAGTAAAAACCTACATTTACTGTACAGTGTATCTGTGTGCTGTGTGTGTGTATTATTCAAACACTACTCTCAAATACGTCTCCCTGTATGCGCTCATTCTCCTAACGGGAAATTACCTCAACAGATATTTCTTATAAATATGATCTGAGCTAGAGCTCATTGTCTCCCTGAATCGAGGAAACAAAATGATATCAACTTCACTCAACTGTACACATGCTGATACATGTCCAAACCAGATTCTTGGGGATTTTCCAGCACAGCATTTCAGTTCTGAAAACAAATGCAAGTGAATTTGGATGCACATACTTCCCACTCCCATTGTCAGATGGAGAAAATTGCCTAAGTGTCTGCTTGAAAGGTCTAACTCTGTAAAGATTGAGTCCTGGTGGTGCAGTGGTTCTGCAGGTTACCTCTGCCTACAGCCTGGAGTTTGATCCTGACTGGCTCAAGGTTGACTCATCCTTCCATCCTTCCGAGGTTGGTAAAATGAGGGGGCAATATGCTGACAATCTAAATTGCTCAGAGAGTGCTGTAAAGTACTATGGAACAGTATATAAGTCTAATTGCTATTGCTACTGAAAGGGGAATTGTAATCTAATTGCCTGTTCTGATACCACTATCACAAATGTTCACTGTAAAATAATAAATTTAACAAACTGCTAGGTGGTCATTTTGAAAACTGAAGCAAACTTATGGAAAAGGTATGAATTTATCAAATATTCAACATAGCAAACATCTACATTCACAATGGACGAAATTCAAATAATACATTTGTTGTAGCTTTAAACATTTCTGTGGTCAACCTGACTGTCCTCAATTATGTTTAATAGGAAGTACCCGATAACCCACAAATTCACTGTTTCTTTCTCGACCACTCACTGGCACATGTGCACTCCACCTATGCATAGATTATTGATGATGATGGCATTGCACAATTTGAACCCCATGTAAAGCAGCACTTGTACTGAAAATGATTTTTTTGTTGTATGAAGCATCTCTCACTAAGAAAGTAGCATATTTAGTCAGAAAGATGACAGTTAAGCAGAAGAGGGATGTGTGTGTGTGTGTGTGTGTGTGTGTGTGTGTGCATTTGCACACACATATCTTCTTGGGGACTTTTCTCTCACACACCCCCATCTCCCTTTCTACCCTACCATACCAGCTGTCCATCACAGTTGTTATGAATGCAGGCACAGAGAGCCCGCAGGGGATCCTAGTTATTTACACTCTTTTTTTTTCAGGCAACGAAGCTGTTATAATCATTTGCTGTCAACTTTGTGCTGACATTGAATTTTACTTTGTGAGCTGAGATGTATGTGTATGTGTTTCTCTCTGTGTGTATGGGAATGCACAACCATATAACACATAAATGGGCAATTGGAATTGGAGATTTAGGTGCCTGAGTTGACCAGCAAATAGGTTTTTGAGATTTCTGAATTTGGGGACAGCAAGATGCATTGATCTTCCTTCCTTCCTTCCTTCCTTCCTTCCTTCCTTCCTTCCTTCCTTCCTTCCTTCCTTCCTTCCTTCCTTGGCTTTCAGATTTATTCTTATTTTTTAAAAGTATCTATGTCCTCTTTTTCCTCTTCACCTTTCCCTTCCATCCCACAAATAAAAGAACATGCATTTCTTTCCCCTTTCCAAGAAGTTCCTCTCTTCCTGAGGCTGCTATGACAGAGCTTGTAGGAGAAGCATAGGCTACACTGCAGGATATAGGCCAGTTTGAAACAGAATCAGGTACACTGAAATGTATTGCCTGGGAAGCTACACAAAGGATTGAAACCTGACTTAAATACTTTCACAAGCAGATCCAGTATGAAGTTAATCATGTTGCTGTAAATATGATTAAGTTTGGATTTCATCCAAGAAATTTAAGGATCCTGAAAATTGCAGCAGCTGCTGGAGCTTGGCTAATCCCAAGAAACTGCAATTTGAACCTAGTTAGCACATGGATGGGAGACCACCATCCTAGAAAAAAGAAGGCAATGCCAAGGAACTTTGATAATATTTCCAAGAAAACCATTGGGCATGTCTTTAAAATCAACAGAAGCTGAACTTGACATGAGGGAGACCTGACTATTAACATCACTGACTTAAGGGTTCTTTTCATTGGTGGAAAAGAATTTAATTCAGTAGAGCAGAATGCATCAACTAAATATGAGAGTCATGTGGTTTCTTAGTAGGCTTCCAAAACCACAGCAACCAAAACTCTCACCATATTATAATACTAATCCCGGTACATACTGGGGTAACTACTATATGCAGCAATCATATGAACTGCATTTAATTGAATAAAATGTAAGTCAATTTTACTTGCTTTGTCAGATGTCTATGGAGATTCTCAGTCATCCAGGTCATGGTTGTTCCAAAGGTACCTTTTCAAGAAGCAACTGGACTTTCTGTTTTTTTCTTTGAAGACATTTTGCTTCTCATCCAAGAAGCTTCTTCAGGTTCAGAGCCAAAGAAGTTTCTTAGATGAGAAGTGAAACATCTTCAAATAAAAACCAGAAAGTCCAGTTGCCTCTTGAAAAAGCACCTTTGGAATGGCTTTATCAGAGCCCACAGTACTTTTGGGATTGCAGATTCTGGCTTGCCACTCAAAAGCTAAGTGTGGGTTTTGCACTTAATTGTATAATTTATAAATGTAGTTGAATAAAAATTTAAACTGAACTATCCCAAAGAAGCAAAAGATATATAAAAAGACGGTCTATCTAGCTGGAGCCACCTTTTAAAGGATTTCCAATCAACTATGTTCAGGTAAGGAGGTCTTCTGTGGATGATTTCATACCAGGCAGTCATGTGTGAATGAAAGAAAAAAGATGATGTTAGTCAATCAATCAATCAATGAACCAGGCAATTATTTTGAAAGTTGTGCCTAGGTGCTCTGTCATGATTTGGATGACCATGTAGCTCCAGAAGACAATGATCTAAATAGGCTGCAATGTCAACAGTTACTCTCTAGTTCATAGTCTATTTGCCAAGGAAAAGGGCTGTTTGAATAAGTCATAAAATAGTAGAATTAGCAGTGGCACAATCTGCAAGTAGAAGTTACTGAGTTCAACCTGTGGGTCATTGGTCTGATTCAACATTAGACACAGCAGCAATTTCAGTATGAAATTCCAGGTACCCTGGATAAGAACTAAGGGAACAGATAGCACAAAATGGTCTGACCCAGTTCTTGACTTGAAATGAATGTGATCAGGAAGCTTGTGTGCTTGGCCACTGTAATAAAGTAGACAAATAATTACCAAGCAAATCAAACACACTTACACCTCAGATGATTTTGAAATATTATCTATAATCGGGCACTTCTGTGGTAGGAGGAAAGGTTAATAAAGTAATTTAAAAAAGATTGTGTGGTATATTACAGAAACAGAAGAAGACTGGCGGTCATAATTGTTAATCTCCTGAAACACCAGATCTCTACTGCATAAAGCATGTATTTTAGTTCAGCTCCTTATGGTGTATTCTACTTATTACTATATTATGCTGGTTAATTGCCTTTTATATAAAAATAATAAAAAAAATCTTATTTTAGCTTAAAAGTAATAAATAGAACCGATTAATTTTTTTCCAGCAGAGAGTTTTTATGGAGGCTATTTTTTTAAAGTATGTAAATGTAAAATAAGCCTGTATTATATATTGTCATATCAAAATCCACAAAATAATCTGGTAATTGTTGGGGATGATTATCTCCATTTATCACATTATAGAGAATGTTGTATTTGTATCAGAATAATGCAAAGCGAGTTTTCTTCCTTTGTTCTATGTTTATTTTCAATTTTTTTCCATAGATAAATATCAGTTGGTTGATTTTGCTTTGGAATTAACTGTATCATTCAAAATTATAATAGTAATATCACCTAGAAACAAAGATGGTCAAAGAAACACTGGGAACAATAAAGCAGCAAATAACAGCTATAACCAAGAATATCAGAAGATACGAAGCTCAGATTGCAAATTATAGACAGAATCTCCAATTTCAATCCAATCACAAATGTTTCTACCATCAATGGGGAGACTTCACTAAATCAGTCAGCGCTTGACAAGGAAGAAATAGGGGCAGAAGTGGGAGAACCCAAAGAAATACAACAAAAATGCAGCTTGATTAAAGACAGTGGATAAGAATAAAAAATAAGCTGAAGTGAAAGAACTTGTAATAACAGCAGAAATGAGGGAGAAAAGGGCAAGGAAGATCAAGAATTGGTTAACACCAGATGAAGATGAATTGCATAGATTTTGGTTGAACAACTGACTAGTCTACAATCACTTGTTGCCAAGCAATTTAAGAACATACTGCAATAAGGTGAAATGAAAAGTGGCTAACATTTTACAAAACCTATCAGATAATGAAAGACTCAGCAAAAGGGGTAACATCAGGGAACTCCAGGCCAATTACCTGCTTACTAAAACTTTCAAATTGCTGAAAAATAGCAGGGAAAGCAAATAATAACAAGACCTGGAAATAGCTAAGAGCAGAAAGTTTGAACAAAGAGAGACAGAGGGTCTAATTCTGGCTCCACGAGACCAAGCCTTAAGAACAAATGCATACAAACCAGAATTGAGAAGACAGAAAGAGATAGCAAGCGCTGACTCTGCAAGAAGCTGAAGAAACAGTGGGCCTCCTGATTAGCTGCTGAAAAAAGATTTCACAGACTGACTGCAAACAATGGCAAGACAAAGTAGCAATAATTGTACAATGGAATATCTGCAAGAAATATCACTTGCCTACAAGCAAGAATTGATGCGACCACAAAATACACAAAGTATGAAAATGAAGACGCTAAACTGCTTTGAGATCTTAGAATTCAAGCACTCACCACAGAACATCCCAGACTTAACAATTGTTGATAAGAAAGACAAAAAAACAGTCTGGATAATTGTCATTGCAATACCTGAAGACAGCAGAAGAGAAGAGGAAGAACTGTAGCAAACCCCCCAAAAAATATCTGCGAATAGAAGTAGAATGGCTGTGGCAAAGGAAAGCAAAGATATTACCAATAGTGATAGGTGCCTTGGGTACAACCCCCAAACCTTTGGATCACCATTGGCATTGTCAAAATCATCAGTCAATTGCAAAAGGAAGCTTTTCTTGGAAGAGTTTACATTCTCTGATGATACCTTTAACATCAACAAACAACATCTCTGTATCCCAGGTCCCTGGAAAGAACTCAATAGGATACAAATGCCAAATCCAGATTAAACATATGGCTGACTTTGTGACCAAAATGCAAGAATAATGCAGCAAAATAGGAAATCACTATGTACAGTCAGTCTATGCATAATAAAAGAGGATGGTTTATTGTCCACAAGGAGTTTTCTTCTCCCATTTATCATAGGAGAAATTACAGTTGAAAGAGGAAAAACATTTTCAAAAGCAAGTTGGCTACAATGTTTGAAAAGCTGTTTCTAGAAATTCATCAAGGCAGCTTCAATGCCTAGCTTTTGCTGTAATCTAGGCTGATGGTTATGGAGTTTGGTTTTCTATGACTGGATTTGTCTTGTGTATGAAAAGTTGAAACTGATATATTTGCCAAGAAAAGGCAAAAATACTATGGACTGCAATAACCATCTGGGCACCTATAACCAAAGCTGGATTCAGAAAAACCTACAGAATGAGACATACATCAATCCTGGATTTTTTTTTCTCTAGTGACTTTTTAAATTACGGTCTTGTTTGTTCAAATCTAGATCATCTCAGAAATGTAGCAAACCTAGACATATCAAGGAAAGATCTTGACTATGTATCAGAATGGTCAAACAAATGGCAACTTCAAATATCAACAAATAAATGCTCTGTCTTACATATTGGCAAAAAAAAATCAGAAAATAAAATACAAGCTGAATAGTCAAGAACTTGTTGATGACCCAAGCTCTGTAAAGGACCTTGGAATACTCACCTCTAATGATCTAAGTGCTAGAGCCCACTGCAACTACATAGCCAAAAAGGCATTAAGAGTTGTTAACCTAATCCTACGTAGCTTTTTCTCTGGTAATATCACACTACTAACCAGAGCATACAAAACATTTGCTAGACCAATACTCAAATACAGTTCATCAGTCTGGAACCCACATTACGTATCTGATATTAGCACAATTGAGAAAGTCCAGAAATATTTCACAAGAAGAGTTCTCCACTCCTCTACTCGTTGTAGAATACCTTATGCCACCAGACTTGAAACTCTAGACCTAGAAAACCTAGAACTATGCCGCCTCCAGTCTAATCTAAATATAGTATATAAAATCATACATTGCAATGTCCTACCTGTCAATGAATACTTCAGCTTCAACCATAACAACACAAGAGCACACAATAGATACAAACTCAAAGTAAACCGCACCAAACTTGATTGCAGGAAATACGACTTCAGCAATAGAGTGGTCAATGTCTGGAATACTCTACCCGACTCTGTAGTTTCTTCCCCAAACCCCAAAAACTTTAACCTTAGACTGTCTACTATTGACCTCACCCCTTTCCTAAGAGGTCTGTAGGGGGCGTGCATAAGCGCACCAACGTGCCTACCATCCCTGTCCTATTGTTTCTCTTATTCTTTTATTTTTCTTATATGTACCCATTTCATTTATTCACAACTATGTATACACTTATACTTATTATCTTGTAAACAATTGGCAAATCAAATAAATAAATAAATAATTCAGGTTAAATCTTTCATAATATGTCAACCTTGAAACTATTACATTATTAATAAAAGTATGTCCACCTTCTGAAGAAAACCTTGTTCAGCTATTAATTGTGTAGAACACGGATAGGGAATATTTTTGAAGCCAAGTACTTCATTTTTATTTTTAATATTGTGTTGGCTATCAAGGTTTGCAGAGCCTGTTGTGATGTGATTCAACATTATTGAATGAGAGGGGGAGATAATCTCTTTTTCATTGGGGCAAAGCAATAATTACTGTTCCTTTTTTGCATATTACTTGAGAAAAAAACTGAACAAAATGTGGTGCCGTTGTTAGACAAATTCTGATCCAGTGTTGATAATGAAGACTTCACAAAAAACAGGCTAGTAACTCATTAGTTTATTCCATCTCCACACATTTAAAATACTGGTAATTTTAAGAATTTATACAATATCATGCTTAGTTCTCAAACTAAAAGTTGATAGTGATGGCATAGAATACCTTTAAAAGGCCATCAATCTATTGAACAAAAGAATTAAATAATTTAAGTTGATGCCTGAGATCTGTGAAATATTTACCTGCAAGAATCTTTCTTTCTTTCTTTCTTTCTTTCTTTCTTTCTTTCTTTCTTTCTTTCTTTCTTTCTTTCTTTCTTTCTTTCTTTCTTTCTTTCTTTTTCTTTCTCTTTCTTTCTTTTTTCTTTTTCTTTTCTTTCCTCTCTTTCTTTCTCTCCTTCTTTCTTTCCCTCTCCCTCTCCTCTCCTCATAATCCCATAATAATATCATCTGATAGCAATTAATCCCTTCTTACAGATGGTTTTGTCTCATTCTTTTGGAATAGAGAAAACATGCATTTAATAGAGAAAACAGGCATTCTGTCTGAGCATCAATCAATGCTTTGATGCTTAATTGTCTTCTTGCCTTCTTCCTCCCTCCTTCTCCCCTCTCTTCCCTAACCCCACCCTTGGTAAAAGGGCATTGTTTTGAAATAAATAGGCTCCAGAGAAAGTTTCCGAACAGTTGCTCATTTTGTTCTTATGCCTGCTATTTTGTATTCTAAGGTCATGGATCAAGGGCAACCCCATGCCTGTGCTGGGGACACAACTATCCATTTTGAGAGAAAGATGTAGGCATCTTTGGATGATCCTAATCTGTTCAAAGAAGTCTATTATGTTCAAGCCTTAAGCTGTCTCAGCCCATACCAGTGATGCCAAACTTACATTTGTTTTTCCATTGACCATTCATTTTGGTCAAATGAAGAAATTGCTCATATAGGTTTCTGTGGCTCTAGGGAAGAAATCAGTGACTGTCACATACCTTTTAATCTTTCTTTCTTTCTTTCTTTCTTTCTTTCTTTCTTTCTTTCTTTCTTTCTTTCTTTCTTTCTTTCTTTCTTTCTTTCTTTCTCTTTGTCTCTGAAACAATATTAGGAATGCGAACAGCAGTGTTATTTTTATTGCAGCTATTTGTAAGCTTGAAATTGACCAAAAGGAGTTATTTTAAAAGCAAAAAGGTGTATGTAGTTATAGATGTATAGATACCAGATACCAGATACTGTTTCCTAACTTCAAGGAACACTGGGTTACTAAACTAAAACTTTGTTAGGAAAAGGGCATGGCTTCAATGGGATTTCCTTGGATGGGATGCAGGCATAATCCCACTTAGAGAATTTCACAATTAAGGGCAGATTCTACTTCAAGAAGGAGTTAATTTTCTACAACTTTTTACATCTACCTCTCAGATACTGGGAAGAATTATAAAATGTGGTGTCAATTGACTTTGTTTTTGCCCAAATGGGCCTCCTAACTGCATGTCTGAAGAATAAAACATTTTGGAAGAATAAAACATCTGAAGCTCCCATCAAATTTCATGAAAGTACAGTTGTGTTGCTCAAAAGAATAAAAGCATGAAAAGAGTGAACTCCCAGATTATCCATTTTCCTATTAGTAAGAGAAAGAATAGCTAGTTACTACCTTCTTTTTCCAGCCTCCTCTCCTTTGGAGAGGGAAGGTATGTTTATCTCACAATATCCGAACTATTGAATATGTAGCATAAACCAGAAGCCACATATATCTAACTTCTGAGCTTACTGGTTTATTTATTTATCTATGGTATAACATGCATGAACTTACAACGTATATTAACATTTCACCTAAATTAAAAACACTGTAAATAATACCGTGTTTCTCACATAATAAGGCCGGGCCTTATTTTTTTTTTTGAGCCCCGAAAAAACGGCTAGGCTGTCTTTTCGGGGGGTGACTTAATTCCCCCCCTTGCATCCACACCAATAGCCGCTCCTAATGGGTGATCATGGCGAAGTGCAGAAAGCTCCCTACTCCCACCTTTGCTGCAGACACCTTTGGCACCCGCCGCTGTTGCTTTCCATTCTGCCCATTCTGCTGCCACGTTTGGAGCTGCCGCTTCTGTGTTTGGAGTGCCGCCGCCATTTGGAGCTCCAAACGCAGAAGTGGCAGCTCCAAACATGACGGCGGGCAATCTTTTTATTTTGGTCCACGCGAAGTTCAGAGCGAGCAAGAGAGGGAGACTGCGATGCCTCAATCCGAGATGGCAACCTCACTAGTGGATCACAACGTGGCTGGAAGCCCGAATCGGCGGGATACGATGGCAATCTTTTTGGAGCGAGAGGAAAGGGAGAGAAGAGTTGCGAGGCGTAATTTGCAGGAGGAAGTGGGTGTACCCCACGGCAGGGAGCCCAAGGAAGAAGGGCCGGTAGGCAACGGAGAGCGTCCCGTAGCTCCGGAAGCAGCCTAGAGACGCGCCCGGGAAGAGGCGCAGATGCTGCCTTGTAGTCCCCAAACCAACTCCAAATGCGAACGTGTTCCAAACGCGAAGCTGGTCGCTAAAGAGCCAGAAAGCAGCAAGGGCGCCAGGTGGAAAGGACAGGGTTACGATCACACGGAGATGCCTAGAGAGCGGAGCGCACATAACTAAAGGCGGTGCACGCAGTTGGTTTGGGGACTACAAGGCAGCATCTGCACCTCTTCCCGGGTGTGTCTCTAGGCTGCTTCTGGAGCTACGGGATGCTCTCCGTTGCCTACCGGCCCTTCTTCCTTGGGCTCCCTGCCATGGGGTACACCCACTTCCTCCTGCAAATTACGCCTCGCAACTCTTCTCTCCCTTTCCTCTCACTCCAAAAAGATTGCCATCGTATCCCGCCGATTCGGGCTTCCAGCCATGTTGTGATCCACTAGTGAGGTTGCCATCTCAGATGGAGGCATCGCAGTCTCCATCTCTTGCTCGCTCTGAACTTCGCGCGGACCAAAATAAAAAGATCGCCCGCCATCATGTTTGGAGCTGCCACTTCTGCGTTTGGAGCTCCAAATGGCGGCGGCACTCCAAACACGGAAGCGCCAGCTCCAAACGTGGCGGCGGAATGGGCAGAAGGGAAAGCAACAGCGGTGGGTGCCAAAGGTGTCTGCAGCAAAGGTGTTTGGTGGGAGTAGGGAGCTCCCCGCGCTTCGCCATGATTGCCCGTTAGGAGCGGCTTGTGGCGAGGAATTCCTGCCCGCCGGGCGCTCCTAACGGCAAGTCTCCTGCCCTTCCCCCTTATTTTGCATATTTTAAGATAGGCCTAAATTTGGGGGGAGGGGCTTAATTTGATTTTATGCCCCAAAAACATGCTGGGCCTTCCTATTGGTGGAGGCCGTATTGTTGGAGAAACACGGTAAATATTTAAAAGATATATGTTCAAATACCAATAACTAGGTCATATAACCGCTGAAGTGCAACAATTTTTATCTGAACAAAAACCAGATTCTGGATTAGTATATGTCCTCAGTTTACAGCCTGTCACAATGTGATATACAGTTTGAGATGGGACCCTGCAGTCACACTGAGGGGTGGATACTTTGCCCCATTTATACAGAATGTCCCAGAAGATGCCATGTGAGATGTGAATCCTCTTCAGGATTGTCCATTGATGGCAAAATCTAGCAACTTTTGTGTAAGGTAATCTCCAGTATATGTCTTCCTGTGTCTGGGTGTTTGGCAGCCCACTTGATTTTCCATTGAGAATTGAGGTTAAAGTTGTTAAGCAGGTGATATGTAAGTGCCCATGGGGGCTTCCTAGATTTGATTCTGAACTTGACAGAACGTAATAGCTTCCGCAAAAAAAAAAAAAAAGTGGGCAATATGTCTATCTTTAATTTATTTACTTGATGTATCTCTTATCTTTTATCCTGGAGCACCAAGTAATGTACACAGTCCTCCCTCTTCCCACTTTTTCCCACAATAACAGTGCTATGATACCTGGTGACTGAGATAAGATGACTTGTCCAAGCTCATACAGTGAGTTTTGTGGATGAGGATAGACTTGAACCTGGGTCTCCCAGTGTTAATCCAACACTGTAACCATTATATCATCCTGATTGAATATTTGATAAGCATATACTCAAAATATGTTTTTCAATGTCTCTACTCTCATATGCCTTTTACTCTCTTATAGAAATAAGTATAACAATTTTTGCAAATGTGTTTTACCCTATTTGTAAACAAGGTCAAACAGAACTTGAAGTTATTAAGATGAGAAGATAGGTAGAAATTATAAATATCTCTGTCATGGATCCTATTGTGAATGAACTTTGGGATTAACTTGTAGTTGATTTGTGGTAGGAAAAATACTGGTAGAATGAAGACCAGCTAATATTCCTTTTCTGATACCAACAAAAACAATCCCCCCAATCCTTTGAAGTAGAGATGGAGTTATACTTATTCCAAAACAAGTAAGCATCTGGGGTGGGCAGTGTTTTTTATTTTTATTTAACTTTCAGAAAGCCCAGCAACCTTAAATGGAAGTTAGACTCTTTATAGACAAGAAACTTCCATACATTGCCACCATTTTCACTTGTTACACTGCACAAGTTTAAAGTTTATTTTATCTGTGCTGTTCTTCCTCTTTCTTCTCCACTTTAAAAGCCTCATTACAAGAGGCAAGAAGGTCATTGTAATTGGTGAGAGGACCAGTGGGCACAACTGGTGAGCTCAGAAAGCAAATGGCTGCAAATGACCAAATGAGAAGAGAGGAAGAGGAAGCAGAAGGAGAAGGAAGATGAGAGATGGGAAAAGGAGAATGAAAAAGGAGGAGGCCCAGCAAAAGATGACCACTATGAGTACAACTGGTACAGATGTACAACAAGTACAGATAGCAAGTGAGTGAGTGAAGGCAAACTGGTGGCAAGAGGTGATAGCAGAGCAGTAGTCGGCACAAATGGCAGCAGTGATGGTGGTGGTCCAACAAGACATCATCAAGGGCAGCAGCGAGATACCAAGGGCAAACAACAGTGAAACTTTTTTTAAATATTCTTCTCACCCCAATATTGTTGAAAAAAAATGACAGAATCACTGAGCTTTGTAATTCTTTATCTGAATAGTTATATAAAAGTGAAGTAATAATTTTGGTTGCCCTCCAAATGAAATTTTATAAAGCTTAAGTTTTGGTTCTGGTAAATTTGGACATAAATATTTACTTGAAGATCTGCAAAACGACTCCTAGGAAGCCTGATTTAACTCAACTTTTAGAAATATATTCCCATTAGTTTCCCAAACAGAAGTAATTGATCCAGATATCTTCAATTTCAGCCAGAATAGTTGCATCAAATTCATCAACTCTCATCTCATGTCCTCTGTTAGCAAGCACTAATATTGTTCAAACTGTTTTTAAAAGTCTTTCCAACTGACTAAGCATTAATTCCATATTTGTTTTGAAACACTATGTTGTATACCTTATATTATAACTGGTACAGACAAACCCATATTAAACACAATGGCATGTGCCCCAATAAACTATATTATTATAATTATTATTATAATTATAATTATTATTATAATTATTATAATTATAATTATTATTATTATTGTTGTTGTTGTTGTTGTTGTTGTTGTTGTTGTTGTTGTTGTTGTAAAATTGCAATTTACATTTTAACTTGTGGTTGCCCTAAAAGTATTGTTATCTTTTCTAAATCCTAGGGTTGTCAACAAAGGGAACAGTGGAACAGTAGAGAAAACTATGGCCTTGATGAGTGGAATCCTACATAAATGAACATGGAGAGACACAATTGGCCACATGTATTGAACTTCTGAAGTGCTCATCTTCACATATTCCAGCAGCTGTGAATT
Source organism: Notechis scutatus (assembly GCF_049901735.1). Lineage (NCBI taxonomy): Eukaryota > Metazoa > Chordata > Lepidosauria > Squamata > Elapidae > Notechis > Notechis scutatus. The sequence goes on from NC_142009.1 coordinate 37,800,685, forward strand.
CTGATTTATCCAGTTTTGTTTCCAAACTGGAACCAAGTGAAGGAAAATATATCATGGCTCTTCACTGATAATGAGGAGGCCAAACATTTACACCAAGAGTAAAAGAGGAAATTACCATGTCTTTTTAACTGAAGAGCTCCACTCATTAAAGGTCACCCAGGTAGATCTGCACTTAAATTAAGGTACAGAAAGAGAATGCTAATTAATACCTGATCCCAAACCAATTTAAGGAGCTGTCCGAGGTGCTATCTGAATTTTGAAACCTGCCTTGACTTGACCTTTCTATTCCTTTCCTGACCTTTGGCTATTTAGTCTCACCTTGCTCTGCTTGTTCAAAAGAGAATCTTTGACCCTGAACCGGAATACCTGTCAGAATTACTAAAGTCTCTAAAACTACTGCTTAAAAAACAACTTTTCAGTCTTGCAGAGTACAAATGAACAGTTCACTATAGTTCACATTTTTTCATTCCATTTACATCTTTCACCCTGCTCTATATTACTAATGTGACAAAATGACCTTGATATGACTCAATGCATAATTGGATCACAATTCTTTATGCATAGTTCCCCCTCCCCCACCCTGGTATGTTTGTAGTTAGCTGGCATTGGTAAAACTCCATAAAATTAAATTTGATTTGGTTGTACATTCATTTGCATGAAATTTGTTTTAGGTTATAGTTTTAGGGAACATGTGAGCAGAACAGAAATATACTATGAAAAGCAAATCTTGAAGCAGACATTGGAATGAACCTATGAAAACTGCTGCATTGTTGTTTTTGCAACATCTTATTATGTGTGCCCATAATGTAGAGGAAATAAAACACACCATACTGATGGTACTCCAAATGTCAAGAATTTGCACTTGCTCCAGATCTGGAAATAATGTAGAGATTTCCCTTATTAAACCGGAATTTAAGAGGAACTGAATGCCAAGCACAGAGAATAATAAAGGAAAGACTCATGAAAAAATGTTTCAACCTTAGTATATTGAAATAGTTGTGTCTGTTCATTCACAGAAAGCAATTTCTTTCTAGGAAATGTTCAGTTTGAAAGAGTTTTCAGTGTGCAAAATAAAAATGGATGCAGCAGATCCAGGTATATCAAAGTTTCACACATTCATATATAAATTTACTTCTCTTCATTGTTTACGTTACAGGTAGTCCTCGACATACAGCAGTTCACTTAGTGACCATTCAAAGTTACAATGACGCTGAAAAAAGTGACTTATTTCTCACACATATAATCTCTCCCATGGTCACGTGATCAAAATTCAGATGCTTGGCAACCGACTCATCTTTATGATGGTTGCAGTGTCCTGGGGTCATGTGCAGTGGTGGGATTCAAATATTTTTGCCACCGGTTCAGGGGGTGTGGCTTGGTGGGCGCACTTTGTGCACGTACACATGCTTTGTGCATGCCAAATGCGCACTTTGTGCAGGCGCAGAGGCATTTGCTCAAGTGCAGAGGCATTCTAACTTGCCTCCTGCAAGCCTGCACGACCCTGGTCACTTCAGCAGCTGCTGCGCAGCGCTATTCTGTGCCACACAAAGCAGCTGCACTTCAAATTCAGCGGATAAAGGTGAGTATGGGAGCTCGGGCGGGCGGACGGGCCCAACAGCAGAGCAGTGGAGAGAACTGGTTCAGTCTCCGCTGCTCATCGCTGCTACCAGCTCGCCAGAACTGTGCCGAGCTGGTAGAATACCACCACTGGTCATGTGGTCCCTCTTGTGACTTTCTGACAAGCAAATTTAATGGGGAAACTAGATTCACTTAACACTTGTGTTACTAACTAGACAGCTGCAGTGATTCACTTAACAATTGTGGCAAGAAAGGGGCAAAATTCACCTAACAAATATCTGACTTAGTAACATAAAGTTTGGGCTCAATTGTGCTCATAAGTTGAGGACTAAATGTAATAGATTTTTTTCCCCAAAACTTCATGAAAATATTGGCTAAATATGTGCTTTATCCATGTTTTCCTCATAGAATTCCAACCATTTCCTCAGAATGCATTCCCAAATATTTAAAATTCTAAAAGGCATATTATTTTGGAGAGATAAAAAAATCTATAGGATAGCTGTAGCATTTTCTAGTGTGTACATTCTTGCAGGATGGCACAGATCTGTCGTTTCACTGCAAACATTTAGGAACACATGCAATACAAATTGAGGACAAAACATGCAACACCAAACTCTTTCCCCACACACTTCACAATAAAACCTGAAGTGAATGTGTTATATTTTCTCATTTCATTCTGTAACTCATTAGCATTGTTATCTTTTTTCCTGCTATTTTTTTCCTTGCATGGTTTGGAAGAAATGACCTATCTTTGTTAATCTTTCTTTTACACAGCCACCTGAGGGCAGCATGATGCTCCACCTCCCAGCTGAAGTTTGGCTGAGACAAAGATCTAAGTCTCCTTCATCTAGCCCAGTTTGATTCTTGCCTGGCTTCAGGTCTCTCTTCAGGGATTTCCTCTCTTCAGATTTCAGTAACCACAGAACAGGCTTTCTTTCGTCAATGTATGATTTCAGCTTCTTCCTTACCAGGGAAGGGTTCTCTTATTTTGCATTTCCGTCTTGTAAAATTCACATCAGTTGCTCTCTGAACTGTTATAGTGCCAGAGCTCTCTTTTTGTTATGTTAATACTTCACGTGTGTTTACAGAGAATGCAACTGTGGAATACATATACGCATATGCTTTTGCAGAAAAGGAAAGCGGGGGGAAAAACAAAAATGGTTTAACCCTGAAAAACATTAAGACAATTGTTCATGTAGTTCTTAGGAATCTTCTTCAATACCCAGAAGAGAGAGAGAGAGAGAGAGAGGAGAGGAGGGAGGGAGGGAGGGAGGGAGGAGAGAGAGAGAGAGAGGGAGGGAGGGAGGGAGGGAGGGAGAGAGAGAGACTGCACAGAATACAGGTAGTCCTTGACTTACAACTACAATTGAGCCCAAAAGTTATGTTGTTAAGTGAGACAGTTGTTAAGTAAAATGTGCCCTGCTTTGTGAACTTTCTTGCCACAGTTGTTAAGTGAATCATTGCAGCTGTTAAGTTAGTAATTCACTTAACAGTTGTTAAGTGAATTTGGTTTCCCCATTAACTTTACTCATGAGAAGGTCACAAAAGGGGAAACACATGACCCCAAGACATAGCAACCATCATAAAGATGAGTCTCAGTGGCCAAGCATCTGAATTTTGATCATCTGGAGCTGGGGATGCTGCTGTTCTGACCCACGCCCTTTTCCGACAAATCAAACACAATTCAAAAAGAACAGAAACCTTGTAATCAGGGGTGGGATTCTACCAGTTCGCACCTATTCGCTAGAACTGGTTAACATTCTAAGCAGTTCAGAGAACCGGTTGTTAGAATAAATTACTGGCCTAATCCTGTAAGGAAGGAAGGAAGGAAACATTCTGGTGTTGCTTACAGAAACTGCCTCTCCATTAACTCTTATTACATTCTTGGCAGGACTAAACTTCCTGTCTCAGGAACTTCTCTGGAGTTTTTTTCCCCTCCTTTGCTGGTACTTTTCTTGTGTGGAGTGACCATTCAAAGTTACAATGGCACTGAAAAAAAGTGTCTTATGACCATATTTCACACTTATGACTGTTGCAGCATCCCCACAGTCATGAGAGGCCAGGCAAGGAGATGCATGCCTCGATGTGAGTGATATTGAGTTGGCCACACCCAGCCAATAACATGACCACCAAGCCATGCCCACCACCTATGCCCACAGAACCGGTTGTTAAAAAATTTCAATCCCACCTTTACAAAATAATTAGCTGTGATAAGCACAAGCCTTGCCAAACTGTGTGAGACTTGGTGAAAGATAACAGACAAGAAATAATTTGCAAAAAAAGAATCTTTAAATACAAACTCAGGATACTGGAATGTCCACGAGGCTGGAGTTTCAAAATGTCTTTGCCTTCTGCAAAGAAGGTTAGTTTCATAGCTGGCTTTTATCTTCTTGAAGGAGGGGCCATTACCTTGCAGCCTTACTCCCGAGTCGCCTGTGCTGTTTTAACTGCTCTTTTCTATGAACAATCCTGCATGCACACGCACTTGGCATAGGCTCCCCGGGAACCTCCTCATCACTGCTTCCAGCCCCCACAATCTCTGAAGGCAGCAGTCCACTCCCTAATGGTCCTGGCCTCTCATCTGAGTCCACCTGCTGCCGGCTAATCACAATAGCTGCAATGGTTGTAAGTGTGAAAAAACAGTCACTTTTTTCAGGGATGTTGTAACTTCAAGCGGTCACTAAAAAAACTGTTGTAAGTCAAGATCTACCCGTACTTTGTTTAAAAGTAGCCTCTGACAGCTGAGCACCTTGAGGGAATTTCTGGTCTCAGTAGAAGTCTGTTTCCTATATTTCTGAAGCTTGAATCTCATATACTTAATGGTTGGGTTTCTGCAATATGCAAAAGCAAGACTATACAAACACAAATTACGTTTTTACAGTACTGCCCCCACAAACAATTGAAATCACATATTCATCCGATTGCCTAGTTCATCTGATAGGTTGAGAAATGGTTGAGTCCCTTCCTACCATGCATTGAACAACAGATGACCCTCCTCTATTTAAGACCAGGCCAGCATGTTGTATAAATCTGACAATATCTAAACCTGTCCATTTCTTTCACTTATCCTAGAAATAAATGTTTTGACAATCAGATCTATATTCTAGCAGCTCAACTGGACAAAAGCTTACAGTGTGCTTATAATATTCTTTTTCTTGAGGGTTTTTTTTTGGTCCTATTTTTCCCTAAGATTGTGAACCCTTGATCTAGCCTCCCAAATCCCTCTCCTCCTGAAAGACAGCAGGCTCTGAATGTGCCTTGCCATCACCTTTCAGCAGGTAAAATATGTTGTTACGAAAGGGATGTGTGGCAGGAATGCTGACAACAATTAACACATGCTACTCATTAACAAATGGAGATTACAACTGAGCTGAAATGGCAGGCTGCCATCAGCCAGATAGTTATGGGGGCAGTTGAATTCCTAATGAATGCGAACACTGGATTAGTAACGACATTCGGCAGAACGCTGCCTGCTGCATTCTCTTACGACTTTCATTACCAAATTGAAAATCTGTGTAGATTTTCGGAAAATTACTTTTAAATGTAGCCAATCGCCTAGACAGCCAAGACTTGATTTGCCAGCGAGGGAGGCCTGCTGTGAGATTTTAATGAAAGATCATAGTGGCCCTCCATGACCGCCAAAGAGCTATGGGCCCTGAAAGGCCTGGAATAATCTGTTTTACTTTTAATGGTAGCCATTTTATATTCATTAAGATCAAAATGCAGTTTTGCAGGCAAATTGCAAAGCTGTTCCACTCACAGCTTGAGAACCTGGGGGCCATACTGCTTTTTATCTTGTTCATAAGCAAATATGTAGTTAATATCTTTTAATATGCTTTGATGCTTGGTACCTTATGGGTACTTTGTATTGGAGGTTAGACAGCCTCATGTTTCCTTGGCAGTGTCAGCAACGAATGGAAGCCTTGGACTTTTATTTTTATAATGGCAGAAGAAATAAGTCTCTCTCTCTCTCTCTCTCTCTCTCTCTCTCTCTCTCTCTCTCTCTCCCTCTCCCTCTCCCTCTCCCTCTCCCTCTCCCTCTCCCTCCCTCCTTCCCTCTCCCTCTCTCTCTCAGCAAACTGTAACAATGATTTTTAAAAAAAGAATCTTAAGAAGTATTAGTTCAAGATCTCAGGAAAATAGTGATTTCACAACAGTCTGTCCATTGATAGTTTTCCCTATTGCTCTGTATTACTGCAATTTTAGTTAAATAACGGAAATATGAGAGTGTATCCAAAGAGCTGGCATCTGGAAATTGTGTTCTTGTCCTCTCTGACAGCAATGTAAACATTGCCATTCCAAGTGATAGGCATGTAGCAAGTTCTATCAGTGTTTCTTCTGCATTGGAAAAAGAAAGATGCCTCTGCACTTACAAGTTGGGTAGTATCTTGCAGCCTAGATAAGATCTGAGTGAGTGTCGCACAAAGGACGCTGAAGGACAAAGCACCAGATACATGAAAATGGTGCCGGGTGGGTGGGTGGGAATCAGCCTCTCCTGATTCTAGATACAGAAAATCCACAAATTTGGTGCATCCCTCAGGGCTTATTCTCAGGAGGAAGTTCTTCTCTGGGCCTCTGTATCACTTTTGGATTTTTATGAAGCCATGAATTCTTTTTCCTCTCTTAAAGGGGTCACATGTTATCTTCTGAGGAGGAAGAAAGAAGAAGGAAGAGGAAGAACTTCTGAGGAATTTCTCTCTGTTTTCCCCTGCTTCGATGTCTCCCTACTCTTATACCTGATCACCACGGTTAGGGCCTTGGATGAAGATGAGATTTTTGTTCAGATACTCCTTGCTTTTTAAAAGAAAAAGAGAAAGAAAAGAAAATCTCTGCAGGTAGAAAAGTAGTATTTAAGTCACCATGTTAAGTTCCTACTGAATTTCTCTGCTATGTCCATTGTTTTATAATGGCAGGGACCCTTTAATTTCTTTTTAATGAAAATGAACACTGAAATATGTAATAATCCCATGGAACTTAGATTACTTTTATCCAGCCAATGTTCCCGTCCAATTCAGCTGCATGCTTAAATTTGATCTTATACCTGAAGGATACTATATGCTACAAAATAAAGCCTACTACATTCACTCATTTGTATTCCCAAAATAACAGGCATAGCACTGAAGTTTTAATTTTTTATTTACTTCCTTTCTTGCAAGATTGTAAACACTCAGCTGTTGCCCTTTGGTAGCATGGGGGGGGGTTGGACTAGATGACCTACAAGGTCCCTTCCAACTCTGTTAATCTGTAGCATGGTAAGATTGTCTCTTAAAATGTCAAGTCCTTAAGTTTGGAAAACTGTTTAAAGAAACAATCTTCTCCCCATGAACAGCAGAGGGCCAAAGATGCAAGATGTATATGCAGCATCAGCTTACATAAGCATATAAAGGCCAACCTCCGATTTCCCCCCAAATACTAGTAACAAGAACCTTCAAAATCTCCATAATACAGTGTAGGAGACCCAGGTTTGTTCCTAGCCATTATATGCTACTCCAGAGGACTATTCAAAGACACCGACTCTTGATGTTGTCGTGAAGTCCCCCATACTTATTTTTCTGGAACTGCACTGAAGAACTTAAGGCTTTTGGCGGGGAGGAGTGGATGCATCTGGTAAGCATGAGGAATTTGATAACCTTCCCTCATCAGGTCTTTGGGTGAGCTGAAGATGTTTGGCCTGCCAAGGCAAAATTTAATGGGCTTCTAAAAACACTCAAAAGGCAGACTTAAATGTGTGCATGGGCAGGCAGCCAAGATGATGGGGGCGGGGAGGGGGTGTTGGTAGCCTGTGTTTGATTTGAAGCTGAATGTGTGTGTGTGAGAGAGAGAGAGGGGTGGGGGGAGGTGTTTCAGGAGGACAAAACCTAACTTTAAGGGAGAATAAAGGAAGTCAATTCTTCATTGGAATGGATTTATAGGGCCCTGAAGTTGACTTCATAGCCAGCAGAGGTTCCGCCTATTTGTCTTAAAAGCCAGAGAGAAAGGGAGAAATGGAAAAGGAAAGTTACATTATTAATTTTAATTAGAAGTCTCACAAATCTCTTGCCCAGATAGTTCTATCACCTGTGATTATATACAGGATTTGAAAGGAAGCCTCAATAGCATGGATTTGTGTTTTTACTGCATGGGCACAGCCTAAAAGGTTAAACAATACTTCCTCCTCACATAGCTATAAATTAAACAATGCATTTTCAAATTTTTTAAATCATTTCCCCAAGGCTGAGTATCCTCAAAGTAGTAGATTTTGCTTTGGTCTTGTTTTTCTATTACCACCACTGCTTCCATCTAAGATTTTTGCAGATCATAATTCTGCAATTACCTATCTTCTTTCTTTATTGTAACAAGTCATAGAAATAACTTAAAACCCAGAAGCTGTTCTAATTTATGCACTGAGTTGTGATATTCCAAATATTTAGCTAAATATCATGGTATATAGTATATGTTATTAAAAGCAGACAAATATTCATTTCACTTTCAATTTAAGTACTGGGATTCTGATCTTATTTTACAGAATAAGATTTGTGAGAGGTATAATTTGCCTAAAAGAGTATCTTTTCAGGATTAATTTATTTGAAACTGTTGATAGCACTGTAGCAATGTCATAGTAAATGTCATAAGGTAACAACTCACTTATTAAATGGCAATAATTTGGCCCCACGACAATAAAGAAATAAAGTTACTGCTTTGGGAAAGGCTGAATCAATTAAAAATTAAAAATAGAGTATTTTAATATATATTCTGCAACACACATAATATTAAGGATTTGCTTCAAATAATTTAAAGAGTATGAGCAACTCCAGATGTATTATGAACTTTTATTTCAGATTAAGAAAAAGTGTACTTTCAAACCTAGAACCAATCCTAAGGAAGCCTTTCCATACCTGACATTCTCTAGAAACATTGCAACTGGGACTGCAACTCCCAGATGTACTGTGGTCCTGAAGAATCTGGGAATTGAAGTACTAGCAGATTGCGATAACAATATAACAGCACTCTAACCACTTTTGGTTGTAATGATGCTTCCTTGCAGTTTTGTTCAATTGAACCTTCCATGCAAAGATAATAGAGATATGGAGGTTAAAATGGGAAGCACTGGTTGGTCCTGATGATAATTTTGTAACAATTGTAGTAGGGCAATCAGACACCATTGCAAGACTGGATCAGGGGATTTAGGGAGTTGAAGCAGGGTTGGGATTCTACCGGTTTGGACTGGTTCCATTTGGAGAACCAGTAAATCATGCCCCTGGCTGGCCCCACCTCTCTCTGCCCACCCTTCCCCTCCCAGTCAGTCCTTATCATGCATGCACAACATTACACACATGCCCAACATTGCTGACTGCATTATTCCCTGCCTAGTCACTTCTTAAGGCATTTCTTTTTTTTCCCCTCCTGACAATCAGCTGTTCCTATGATCAGCTGTGCCAGGATTCCCCTTGCTTACTTACTGCTTCACTCAGGAGGCTTCTGTGAGGCCCATAAGCCCCCAAAAACAGGGGGGGGGTGCTGCCAAAAAAAGAAAAGAAGCCACGCCCACCCAGTCACATGGCCACACGCACATAGCCACATCCACCTAGCCACGTCCACAAAGCTGGTTGTTACAAAATTTGAATCCCACCCCTGAGTTGAAGCGATAATTGTGTAGAGGTGTTTTAGTTACAGACCAGTTCCCCCTGATGTGTGCTCGTATAGGCCATGTCATGAGTACTCCAAGAGTTCAGAGGTTCAATTATCCAGACTATATGGATTATCAATATTAAAATCTAAAACATTTGGAGAATATCAATCAGGGAAGGCAGAACTATCATAGTGCTTGATGTTCATCTTCCATGTCTATGTCCCTTATATGAAAATGAGATTATGTGCAATTTGCATTACCCACTGAATTTGTATTCCAGTTCTTAGTGCTGGGAATGGCATACCAAGCAAATGAGTTACCTTCTGTAGTTACCTTCTTGAGCCATATTTCAGGGAAGAAAGTTCAAATCTATTGTGTAGAAAGAAGATTCATTATTTTCATTTATCACAATTAATTGTTCTTTATAATTAATTATAAAGATATTATTAGATCACAATAGATCCTTCAAATATTTGAATTCAAGAGTTTTTCAAATAAACTACAAGGTTCTATGTTATTTTAGGTTGCTAGGAGCATCCATGTTTTAGACAGAGTAAGACGGCTACACAAATGGCAAATTCTATAAGATTGCTGGCTCCTAGTCACCCCCCCCCCCGAATTTTTCCTAGCACTCCTATCCAGAGTCCCATTAATGCAATGCTTGATTGCTGCTTGACAGCCTGTCTGAATGTCGTAGCCCTGATTAAGTGAATAGGAATTTAGGCCAACATTCCAAAAATGTAGTCCTGCTGACAGAGTTCACATTTGTGCTGCCATAAGTTTGCTATAGCATTTGTTTGAGAAGTTAATGCACACATACTAGATGAATCTAAGACTGAATGGCAGGCCTCCATGCCTCCTCTACTGGCCTGTTGCTCTCAGATATAAGAGAAGGTGTCAGCCTTCTGTTGTAATACCAACATAGAAGTGAAATGCAACTGCTAACTTGACTGGCTTCCATGAAGGGTATTATGTGTCCTACCCCTCAGGAGCAAAATATCTTGGCCTTATCTCAGATTCAGCAAAAGAAGATAATATTACCAAGTATGCCAGAGTGAACACTCCACAGCCTCAAGGCCACGTGCCACCTTCAAGTCTCCTTTTTGTAATCCCAGGCTGTCTTCTGACAATGGCTGTTGAAAACTTACTGTACAGTTTCATAACATTTTAAAGGGGGACTTTCATAAAACTTGTAGAATAAACCCTAAAACAAGAATATATTTCCCAAAACTCCCCTTCAAAAACCAACTCCTTCCAGGTTTATGAATGGACCCATCTAACTTCATTCAAAAAAGGTTAGATATATATCTTGCCCCCAAAAGCTTGGAGATCCACGTTGAAAAATCTCAAATATAGCCTCTTGAGGGGAAAAAAAGGCTTTCCAAATTTGCCCACTCCAACTGTGCAGGGAAACTGGGCAAAGGATGCAATTGTAGGTCTGAACAAACACTATGATCTGCATGTACCCCTGTCTAGGTAGCTGAGTGAACAGCAGAGAGATTAAGAAAATGGAGAGCTGTCAGAAATATATTACTCTTTAGATATTCAGGGCCCCATAAAAATGTCTCCTTCCCCTTCTCTCACACACAACAGACACCCACAGAGAGCAATGAATGAAACCCCTGTTCTCTGGATCTGTGCAATCTGACAAAAATTTACCTGAACAGGAATTTCAGGCAGAAAAATACAGCCCTAACACATGTAAAGAAAAATTCAATATGTTTTGACAATAGCGTAATCTAAAGAAAGTGTTATCCCTCTTGTGGAGGTCATCATTCTTAATACAGTGTGTGTCATCAATTCTCAGGACAACAGGGAAAATGATCTAGTCAATACATATGAAACAGAAATCATGCATAAACATGCCGCCTCAGTTCTAAAGTGGGCGACACCAGCGCAAATTGGATAGTGGCCTGAGCTGCAATTTTCCATAACTTTTTATTATTCATAAGATCGTGTGATCTAATAAGCCACACCTCAAATTACTGTCCATTGAAGGGACTGTTGAGTGATAGATTCTGACAAACCAGACATAGAATATATTATGATTAAGATCAGATGCCAGCCAAGCTGGATGCTTTGAGATGAAATATTTTCAGCTGCTTTCCATCAGTTTCTGTTTGTCCATGCCTGTATGTATGCTTTATTTGTAAAAGAACGAAATATGAACTGTGTTGCAATATATGCCTAAAAAGGAAGAATGTATTTGCTGATTGCTTTGTGCTTATATTTGTTGAATGATATCTCTCTCTCTCCCTCTCCCCCCCCTCTCTCTGTCTCATATAAAAACTCAAACATATTACAAAAAGGGAATGATGTAAAAAATCCTATTTTCTTTTTAAAATGGTCGTTAGCCTTTTGGCTTAAGATCAAGTGTTTGTATGTGTGTGTAATTGGAAGACATTGCAGTATTCCAAACATTGAAAGTATAAATCTATAAATAAATAATATGAAATAACATATGAATTTAATACATAAATCTAGTAATAAAAAAAAAATCCTAAACTGTCTCCATACACTATCATGTTGAAACTGTAGATATCTAGCATCCAATTGATCAAATTTATTTTTTAATTTAATTTATGATGGGGACAACAGCAGTCAGCTGAAGCCATTTCAAATTTCAAGTAGAAAATTAAACACAAGGGATTATTTATATATAAAACCCACCCGATATTTCAAGCATATGCAAGTAGCCTTGGGCTTTGACATACCTGAATCTCTACGTGAAAGAAATTTTATAGATACAAGACAGTCACCACAGAAGATTCTTCTTGTTCTTCTGCTTATTGCATAAAAGGAACAATTAAGATGAGGTTTTCATAGATCAAACAATTCTTGATGAGGTGCAAAATTCACAAGAGAGTGTTTCTTAAACTAGCTGTTTTGGTTGTCCAGGACAGTGTAACCTCATAAGAAATGCCTCTGCTCCCTTTGAACCCACATGCCATATTTATATTACATGAATGTTTCCCTCATTATTGCACTGCATCATTTCCATTGGTAATTTTGGGTTGCATATTCTGTACAATCTAGGATTTTGCACATATTATAACTGAATGAGTTTGAATCCTTCCTGGACAAACTCAGAGGGAATCCAGTTTTAGACAAAGCTGATATTGGTGATTTTCAGAACTTTATTCTGTAACAGAGGGTTTCCCCCCTTCTACTCTTTTCTTTCTCTATTTGAATACTAGTGGAATATAATGCTAATCCCCATTATGGTGCACATCATACAATAAAGGCAGTTTCCATATATACAACTACACCCATTAAGGAATTTACAAATTGAAATAACATTTGAAAGATATAATGTATTTTATTTATATCCTTATTTATTTATATTATTACAGATAAATCAAGGTGGCAAATGTATCCAACACACCTCCCTCCTCCTATTTTCTTCACAGCAACAACAACCCTATAAGTTTAATTGGACTTAGAGTGAGTGACTGGCTCAAGATGGCTTTCATGGCTAAGGCAGGACTAAAACTTAGTCTCCTGCTTTCTATCCTGGTGATTTAACCAATAGGCCACGGTTAAACTCATGGCATCACGTTGCCATCACGTGATGTATCACAATGTTTTTTCCCTTCACAGAGTTGGGATGGGTGTGGCCTTCCTGTGATGCATTCAGCCCGCAGGCCATCAGTTTGACACCCCTGCACTACATGAAACTGGGTCTGTTTTTGCAGTTTCTACCTTCCCTTTACCATACTAGTGAAATGAGGTGAAGTTTTTAGGCAGAGAAAAGATTTGTGCCAGATTCCATGCTTACAGGTTTGTAGGTCTCCTGCTTGAGCAGGGGGTTGGACTAGATGACCTATAAGATACCTTCCAACTCTATTATTCTATAGCAAACCATGGTAAAAGGCAACTACCTCCGGTTGTACCTTTCCCCAGTCATAGCTGGCTTCACCTCTTGACCTTTATTTCAACAGGAAAGCCCTGTTGAGGAATCTATATTGGACAACGTATTGATTTGTGAGTTGATAGGTGCTGGGAATCTGGAAATCAGTTGGCATTTTATCAGCATTCCCATTATCCAAAGGGCATGCAGAAATTCTCATCTGGTAAAGTTGCAATTAAGAACAAAGAGGCATTCCATTTTGCTATCAGATATCAAAGCACTGTGTTTGCAATGCATGAACCCAGAGATAGAATCTTGAGTGGAGGGGAGGTTTAATTAAGAAAAGTGACTCCATACCAAGGAATTGTGGTCTGCAGTCTTGGCGAGATTGAGTAATTACCCTGGTATCAGTTTCTGAGAAGTATTCTACTTCTTTAATACATCAGATGCTGAGGAGAAGGGAAGACAAAGAAAGAAAACAACCCTGCTGTGGCCATCAACTACCCGCCACATTCCAAGGGGAGATGTTTTCAATTCACTCATTATAGGGAGGTCAGCTGAGGTCAAGTTCAGTGTCACAGGAAAGAAGTGCTCCCTAGAAGGAATACCATCCATATATGGAAGAGAGTGGAAGGAGAAAGACAAAAGTGGATGGGAGAAATGAGATGAACTGTGTAACCTAATTTTGGGGGCAAATAGAAGAAAATTAGCCCAGTGTGCTATTTGAATTTAAAACCTCCTATTAACAATTCTGCTCTAGAAGGTGATGGGTACCGTAACAAAGTAAACACCTACTCCAAGGCACTCGGCTGTAATGATGTTATTAGTATGCATGTTGCAGTGGCCAGATGTAGTCTCTAAAAGGCCCGACTCCAGTATTTAATACAGATCCCTGCAAATACATGCATAAAGAGAGATGGACAGATAGATTCCTCTGTGAGCTGGTATTATAGTCTCTACCAAAACAGTTATAATTTGGGCAGCAACACATGGCTATTTCATGGCTCAGTGAAGAGACCCATCATCTCTGTGGGCCTGGAGGACAGACATGGTGCAACTTCTCTTAACAATTAAACCCTTGACTAAGGGCTGTCTCTGTATGCATGTGTTTAAAGGGAAAAATCAGTTTGGTGTCAATACACTCAAGTGCAATGCTGTCCTTTTCCCCTCAGAAGATTTGTGGGAAAAGTTAAATGGTATATGCTTGTCATTTTTAGAGGATTGGAGTAGATTGAAAACAACTTTGTTATCTGAACCTGTCCCCTCATCTTCTTTGTCTCACACTGGGTTATTTTTCTCAGTCATGGTAGGCTATGACAGGATTTTGGGGAAAAGGGCAGAATACTATTTTAATTCACGTTAGCGGTATTTTCCATTTTCAGTAGATATCAGCACTGGTTGAAACTATATTGTCATTCATTCAGTGCTTTTCTTGTTTCTGTGCCCATATTGGCTACTACAGGGCTGGGCATCATTTGGAAGGCTAAAGGTAATATTCTGCCTTCTGTGCTACATTAAGAGCCAGAATAAATGGGGCTAAAACGAACCAAGCCAAAAGGAAAAATATACAGAAATAAAATTATTTTCTCTTTAGTGGTTGTTTAACCAGGTATTTCCAATAATTTGAGGGGAAAAATGCACAAAACATTTAGCATTCTTTTTGGCATACATTTGTCTCAATTTTTCTATACTTCCTGACAGCTGAAAGTTCTATATGAGTGTGTACAAGAATGACCTCAGCTGGAATGGCTCCCCTTTCTCTGTGTATTTAAACAGATACACCATTGATTATTTTTCTGCTGGGATTCGGCACCTGGTTTTCTGCACCCTGCTGGTGTTGACTGGATGGCCGGATAGTCCCTTCCAACTTTCAGATTCAATAATGACATCAAGAAGCAGCAACACTCAATGGAACAGCTGAATATTGGTCACCTGTACAATAATAAAAATACACTTCAAAATGGGTGCAACTTTCGGAAGATCTATCACTTGCTTGAATGTGATACTTATCCAAAATTAAAATAATTAGGTACTATTGCAATACTAATCATGTTTCATTTTGATACGTTATTAGGAAGTATCATCTAAGCCCATTCCTTATTTCCTTCAGGCTGGCAAAAGGAGGTGTAATTTCATTTGTATTAATACATAGAGATAGTGAGACAGAACATACTTGTTCTTGTTCTTTCAATGCTTTCTTTGTATTCAAGGCCAACCTCTGAAGCTGACAGCTTCTTTTATCTGAGAGGGTCTTGCATAATGTGAAATTCTGTTTGTTTGCATTTTTTGTTAGGATTTTGGGTTGTGGCTTGACAGGAAGAGAAACTTCACTGCTTCAGAAATTCACCTAAATCCAAAAAGCCAGCTGGAGCCATAATAGCCTAGGTGAAGCTGAAGGATGGCTAAGCTAAAATGGCTGAAAATACATTCAGGTATACACAGATGTACCAATCAATATTCCAACTCTAACTCTAATCCCAACTCCACCTCCTCCCAACCCATTTCTCCATTTAATCTAAGAACAGAAAAAACAGAATGGCCATTTTGGCTAAACTTTGGAAGCTTCTTTACTAGTTGCCATTATTCTCTCAGAAAGCACTATGAGAATCAGTATCTGTTTTCCTTCTCACTGTTAACATAGAAAATATCTGCACTGAGAAAGGTATGTGAGAGAAATAGCTACATTCACATAAGTAACACAAAATAAATGAGCTTTGGTTTAGTGTTTTAGTATGATGTGTAGTACAATATTGGAAAATGTTTTCAAATGGAACAATGAACTTTCATAGTTGTGTGTTAGAAATAAGATAGTAAAAATGGTACAGCTTAAAATTCCAAATCCAGGAAGATATTTAGATGGGGAGAAAAATCCATAGGCAAGATGGAAAGAAACAAAAATACTTGCAGTTATTACTTTGACCCAAAAATGACAGCATATATGCTGAGCAAAACTGTATGTCAGTCTAATTGTTTTCAGTTTGATGACTAATATTAGGTGACTGGATCAAGTGATCCACTGGCAATTTGACTACTGTGACTGTTTTTCCTCCCTCTTATGGAAATGTGGATGAGATCAATTAGAAAATGCAAAGTACATTGAAAATGTTGTGGGATAAATATAGCAAAGGCTCAATATATTGAATTTCCCAAAAATATATTTTTTGGTTTGCTAGCAAATTACTCTTCTGGAAGCCAAAGAATTACAGTTGGAATTCCCCTGATTCCATGTATTTGTTATTGATATATTGTAGGTGTCCCTGTAAATAGAAAATGAAGGGTGGTGCATAAGGTGACTTGTATTCCTCATGAAACCATTGTGTCTCATAGGCAACACAATTTCTCATTGATATTATCAGTTTCTTTGAGGATAAATTATCCATTGGGCTGGAAAAATATGAAACCATCCATGAGAATTCCATTCTCCATAAGTGGAAACTGTGGGCCAAAGTGCTTTCCCTGGTTATTTCTACAAACAAAACAGGCCATAAGATGAATTTTTTAAAAATTCATAAGAATATCTGGCACTTTTGTAGAATAAAAGTATTCAGAGCATTTCATCCATATTCAATGATAGAAACTTCACAACAATCTTGTAAACAGAAAAAAATTATTGTAGCACCTTTAGGGCAAACAATAATTTGCAGCAAGTCTGTTGTCTTTGTTGCAAAGACTGTCTGGAAACTTATAAAGTAAAGGAGCTACATCCTACAGGTTAGATCCAGATTTTGTCAAATTTAGAACAGGATTATTGAAAGAATGGAATCCCCGTTTCCTTTATATCCTGCCTTTTTATTCACAGAATGGGGATTTCAGCAAGTTATTATAAATGGTAAGGCTGCTGATTTTAAGATTTAAGGGCAAATCTAGATCCAACTCAATATCTTCTATGTTTTTCTTCCCCAGCCTTGTTTCTTCTATCTGTTTTGGACTAAATTCCCAACATATGCATAAAGCATGGCAATGAACAATCATGAAGGGATTTATAAATACACGAAAGACATCAAGCTGGAGAAGGCTGTTTAGAATGTATTGAATCAAGAACATGTTTGACTGGGAGAACTTTGGTGTTTCTTTTAAATAATAGATTTTCCATTTGGAATCTAAATGCTTGAACAACTAATGTAAGCAGTATGGCATTATGCAATGGAATTCATTCAAAAGCAGCTCTGGTGGAGAAAAATTTCACTTGGGACTTTTCCTATGTTATAAAATAAAGCAATAATAGTCCTTTTTATAATAACATTTAATTACTCTGATACCAGTCAAAATGTAGATTAGCTATAATATTTAAAATATATAGAAGTCCAGGTTTTACAAGACTTGTAAAATTTTGAAGAAGGTGAAGCTGTTTTGAGTTGTTTAACAACACAATATTAGAAATTCCTGCTTGGAGCTTTGCTAAAGTAGGTAAAAAGACAGTAAATGTATTGAACCTGCACATCAGTGGTGGGATATGTGGGCATGGCTTGGTGGCATAGCAGGGGAAGGATACTGTAAAATCTCCAGTCAGAGGTGGCATTTGCCGGTTCTCTGAACTACTCAAAAATTCCGCTATCGGTTCCCCAGAACTGGTCAGAACCTGCTGAATACTACCTCTGCTGTACCTGTCTAAGAAAATCACAGCTAAAAGACATTTATAGGTGTGACTTCAGTTCCATGTAGGAAGTGAGTTTGTCCCCTGTCAATCAACCAACTCTATTATCAGGTCCTGTTGTGAAACCAACATTTTATTTAAACTTTGCTTCTTCCATCTATTCAGAAACCCACTATCCCTGTTAATGAAGGCCAGGAACTGATATGAGAGCAAGAGTCCAAACTGGTTGGCAGAGGGGCCAGTTTCCTTTCTCAGTGGACTTAAGCAACCATTTAGGAATGTCCTAAGAGGTAATATAACATACATTTATAAATTCTTCTAAACCCCCCCCCCCACACACTGATGTGTAGTTCACTAAATAATATGTGGATTACAACTGAACTATTCTTATTGAGAATAAGGGGACATGGTGGTTCAGTGGCTAAGATGTTGAGCTTGTCGATCAGGAAGGTCGGCAGTTCAAATCCTTAGCACAGCGTAACAGAGTGAGCTCCCGTTACTTGTCCCAGCTTCTGCCAACCTAGCAGTTCAAAAGCATGTAAAAATGCAAGTAGAAAAATAGGGACCACTTTGGTGGGAAGGTAACAGCGTTCCGTGTGCCTTTGGTGTTTAGTCATGCTAGCCACATGACCACAGAGATGTCTTTGGACAGCGCTGACTCTTCAGCTTCATAATGGAGATGAGCACTGCCCCCTAGAATAGGAAATGACTAGGATGTATGTGAGAGAGGAACCTTTACCTTTATTCTTATTGAAGTATTTTTTTATATTACTGGGAAATAACATACAAGTTGCTGCAGCCTTATCTGACTTAGCTCTAGGACACCGAAGGGAATGTTTCCTCCAAGTGAAATCTACATGGCCTATGCATGCCAGCAGGGAAGTGATGCTTGAAGTCCCTTCCCAATGAAAAATCCAGCAGTATGAACCTGAAGGCAAATCTTTTTTTCTCTTTCTCTCTATTTATGTATGTATACACAACTCTGGCAAAAGTACTTTAAAGTAAGCTCCAGCCCCCTGCTGAAACAAAAGCATTTTCCAAGCTCTGGGGAAAGCAAATAAGGACGGTTCCTGGCACATCTCAAACCTAGGGGTTTTTGTATTGTGGTGGTCACTATAGGAAGGAAGGAAGGAAGGAAGGAAGGAAGGAAGGAAGGAAGGAAGGAAGGAAGGAAGGAAGGAAGGAACAAAACCAGAATTATATTGTGTTCAAATACCATTTGGAAAACCAGTAACAGGGTTAATTCAGAACAGCTTTCCATTTACTTGTAATGGAGCAGACAATTTTAAAACTTCGTAGAATTGCTTTGTGCTCAACTGTATACTATAATGTTCTGGATTAGTTGCCATTATATTGCTGTACTACCATCACACCAACCTTAATTAATACCCAGATCAGTTAAGAAACTTTGGAGTTTCACTTCAAAGTAAATTCACCACAAATCATATCTGACTACCAGATTCTTTCAATCATCCTGAAAATAATAATCTTTATATTAAAAAAAGAACTTGGCTGGTAGACTGAAACAAAAAACAGAAACAAGTTATCCAAAAGTCTTACATGAATATGCCCATGAAGTCAGACTTAAAACCACAGCAGATGGCAGCTGATGGTTGACCCTACCTGGGCTTGGAAGCTAAAGTAGTGGGGGCTTCCAAAGCCTTGTTGCATCTTACAGATACTTCTCTTTCATTTCTTAATGTTCCAGTTCAATCCCAAAAGAGCTGAAGAAGGTTCTTGGATGAGAAAGTGTCTTCAAGGAAAAAACAAAGTCTAGTCGCCATTTGGGGGAAAAAGCACTTTTGAGACAACCATGACCTGGATGACTGGGAATATCCATACACATTCATGTTTAATATACCACTAAAATATATATCTCAGAGATTATTCATGCATGTCTGTTCAGATATAACTAGAGAAGGAACCACTATCCAACTGTCATCATGCCAGTAAAGCAAAAGCCAAATCAGATTTTCATCTTTTAAATGATATCTAATCCCCCTTTTCTACTTGGAAACAAACAAAAACCCTAGCCTAGTAGTATCATTACAATAAATCCGATGTAGAGTTTTATTCAATGGCATACAGTTGACTAATCCCATAAGGAATTCATTCTATGTCTTGCCTGTCACCAGCTGTAAACCACTGCTATTTCTCTCTTCATTAGAGGCTCCTGTAATTTCCAGAATGGGTAGGGTAGCTTCCAAACAGGTCTGAGGTTCCTTTATGGAAGTCATAATGTACACAAGAGCATCACAAAAGACTCTGCTGTGACTACTCTGCTGGAGAAAACAATATACAGGAGATATTATTTATTACAAATGTCTTATTTTTCATCTCACTGGTGTGACATATAAGCTTACATACATATATATCCTGCCATCATCCTTTTACATCTGAGAGAAAAAAGAGGACTGAAATGTTTGAGAGTTAGTTTTATTTTGTTTTTAATAGGAGTCAAAAGAAAGCAGAATATAAACTCTACAGGCATCAGGTGATTTCTGTGCATTTGAGCTAGACAATGCTGATGTTAGAATAATCATGCAATCAAGAGTTAACTCAGTCCACCTTTTGTTCCAGGAAAATGTTTAGCAAAAGTATTTACTTCATTTAAACAGGGGCTAAAATACCTGCAAGGTCTCTTATGTCTGTTTACATAGTCAAAAAGACATCAAGATCTGCAAATTGGGAAGATGATACTGTACCCTCATAGGGAATTAGTGTGAGCAGTGATGGATCAGCTCTGGAGTGAATAAGTATTTGGATTCCCAGTATAAACTGTGTTACACAGGATTTTGACTGAGGATTTTGATTGGAAAAATGTCATAGTTACTATGATTAGTTTAGTTTAGTTTATTGTCATTGCACCTCATACAATGAAATTAAATACCATCTTCAGTGTACATTATGACTATGAAAATAAACACAAACACACATCTTTCACATTCTATACATTGAATTTAACCCTGATACTGCATTAATATTGCACTATACGGTAGAATTCAATAGAGTTACTTCCCTGGGATAGAAGCTGTTTTTCAGCCTATTGGTTTTTGTTTTTATTATCCTGTACCATCTGCCAGATGGTAATAGTTCAAAGAAAGGGTGCCCAGGATAAGATGGATCTTTGAAAATGTTTTGAACTTTCTTAAGGCAGCAGGATCTATAAAGCTCTTCCAAAGAGGGGAGAGGGCAACCAATGATCTTCTGGGCAATGACATTAACCCTCTGGAGTGCTGTCCTATTTGCCACTGTGCAATTGGCAAATCATACAGAGGTGCAGTAAGTTAAGATACTCTCTAGGGGTGCAGCAGTAGAAGGTCACCAACAGTTTTTCATTCAGTTGTTGTTTTCTGAGAAGTCTCAGGTAGGATAATCTCTTCCAGACCCTTTTGACCAGTGCTGCAATGTGAGTACCCCAAGTCAGGTCTTCTTTTATGGTAACACTAAGAAACTTAAAACTGGCCACTTGCTCCACTCGGTCTCCATTGATAAGCAAGGGCTGGATGTCTGATCTGTTCCTTCTATAGTCCACTATAAGCTCCTTGGTCTTATTGGTGTTGAGGACCAAGTTATTTTCTCCACACCATGAAAGCAACTGGTCCACCTCATTACTCAGTGGTTGTCTGAGTAATGTGTTACATTAGAAAGCATGACAAACTGGGCAGCTTTATGAATGTCTAAGGAATGGTATCTTGGATTATCTGTAATCAAACTTGATGCCTGACTTACAGTTCCAGTTATAAGGCTTATAGACTCTACCAAGCTACAATCACAATTTGGGAAGGAATGAAAAAGAACAGTATTCCACTCCTACAGCATTTATATTTAACCTATCTATCATCACACCTTAAACAAAGTAGAATTCCACCCCTAAATGTAACAGTAGG
The DNA here is from genome assembly GCF_049901735.1 of Notechis scutatus. Classification (NCBI taxonomy): domain Eukaryota; kingdom Metazoa; phylum Chordata; class Lepidosauria; order Squamata; family Elapidae; genus Notechis; species Notechis scutatus. The sequence goes on from NC_142009.1 coordinate 37,822,206, forward strand.
CAACTATTGTGCTTGGAAGACCTCCAAGGTCACTTCCAACTCTCTTATTCTGTTAACAAATCTGTTATTTTTTTTTTAATCTGAATCAATTTAATTCTGTTAATAATCTAGAAAATGTCTATATCTCTAAATTTCAATCTACTAATCTTCTTATAAGATGCTGGTTACAGGCTGTACTAAAGGTACTATGGTTTTTGTGGCAAAAAGTGTATTGGTGTTTGTTTAAAAGAACTAGAGAACCACAGCATTAAACACAACTTACCAAGAAGTCCATTTGGAATGAAATGCTATTCTGCCACTAACTGCAATTGAACATATTATTCACAGAGAAATCTACTATCAAATAATATTTTTTAAAAAAAATAAGAACTCTGAAGAGTGCCAAGAACTCTCTTTTCATGCTTCAACAGGACATAATTTTCTTGAAGTAAAAATGACTAGTTATGTATAATTATTTTATTATTTGGAGAAAAACATGCCTAAACATTTTTAGAGTATCACATCATACCATTTTCTTTTAGTTAATGCTTAAGCAGCTGAAACACAAATTGCACAAATCCAAGGCAATTAAAAGATTTCTCCAGATCACCCATAGCTTGGAAATATGGAAAACATATGCTTACAAAAAGAGGATTTGATGGGATTTCAGTTCTATTTCTTTACTGGAAAAGTGGTCATATCAAAATACAACACAATTATTAGCCATGTTTGCCTCTTTCATTTATGTTCATTATTCTTTCTTTAATAAGAAAATAGCACAAGCAGTGCTATTAGATTAGAAGCAGTAACTATTTATAATACCCAGGGCAAGTAAAACCAAAAATACCCTTCATCAACCTAATACCCAACCAGTCTTCAACTTTTGTTGGAATGCAAAATATATGCAGAGTAATATTTTGGTTTTAAGATTTTAAAATCCCAGTTATAATATTTTGTCTGTAGAAATGACTTTAGACAGATGCCTAGATTTCACTATTTCTTCAGGAAATTTTCATCAGCTTGTTAAAATAGGAAGTGTATTACTGATGTCATTTGGAAACTGAAATTTGATTTTCTGGTTTGCAAGCAAAGATAATTCAGTCCTCCTGAAGAAGATATTTCCTTTAACATCTTCATTGGGAAGGGTGTTGGTCAGGGAGTTAGAGGATGTGTTCTCTGTAGTCAGGCTAAATCTGAGGCAACAATTGCTGCAGGCTGTTTTGTCTTTCTCCATGGGGCCTTTTGGTGAGGTCATGAAGACTGTTTTTGATTTATAAAAATGTCATATATTGCTTACTTTCTTAAAGTGGTTTAAAATGGAACAGAATAACTTTAAAAAGATTAATACTTCTCAAAAGCTCAAAAAACTTCCAAAAAATCACAGATGATGATTTCTTGATTATCAATTCTGAGGGAATGATGTGATTTCATTTGCAATAAGCATCAGAAACATGTTACAAATGGCCTGTAAAGGGATCTTCAAATAGATACTGGAGGAAAATTTGTATATTCAGTAAACAAGAAATATGCATATTTCACTATTTGTTTATTTAAAACATTTCTATGGCTGCCCAACACAACCAAGGTGACTCTGGGTTGTTTACAAAAGAAAAAGCAACAAAATCTAACAAAAGAGAAAAACCAAAATGCATAGACCAATAAACAACTATGATACACTAAAATAATAAAATGGTGATCCAACCATTAAACAACTGGGGCTTCAGCATATTATGACTCAAAGGCCCAGGGAAAGAGCCATGTTGTAATAGTCTTTCTAAAGGCCAGTAGTTTTGAAGTCAATTGTTTGTTTCACTACAGTGTAACCCTTAACATAATTATCTATGTTTGTTTTCTTTTTCCTAACTAATTCTAGATGCTTCATCTCAATAAACCAAGGAACATATTGATATACTAAGAGTAGGAACTGGTGCTCAGGGACATTCTTGTCCAATGCCTTTGCCACCATCCTGTTCCAGTGATAAGTGCTATTTGTAGAAGAATTGATCACAAGAACCTTGGGAATTTCCATTAACTCCAGCAGAAAACCCATCAGACACCTGGAACAGATCACCTTAGGGCTTTGTAAGCCTTAAAGTAATCTGACTACATCAAAGAACTAACGGCATTTTTTCTTTTCACATTATGTTACATCTGGTCCAAGAGAAAAGGCCCAACATATGACTACATATATGTGACAGATCTTTTGGGACAAGCCTATGGTCACTATGGAGGCCATGAACTCCCATCCAGATTCTCCTTCCATGGCATGTCCTCCAGTACCAAAAACCTGTGAGATGTCTCTCCTATCTATAGGAATGTTTGCAAGCAAACAATTTGTTATATCTGAAGTCCTGCTAGGGAACAGTAGGATTTTAACATTAGTTAAGTTTAATTTACTTTACTGCCATACTGTTACCTTTGAATTGTTGTACTTAATCAGAAAGTGTACCTTATTATAATAGATATCAAAATAAGGCAACTATTCAAGGGATAAAGATTTATTCTATCCAGTACATTCAAGTACAGTGAATATACACAGAACACTCAACATAGTGAAGACACCTCATACTGAATTTTCCATATCTTAATGTGATCACTGAGTTGCATTTTAGCAAATACTGCAGGATATATTCAAACAAGATTTCATCTATTTCATACACGAATAGCATACTCAATAAAATTTGGAAAACACATCATCAAATGTATTTCTCACTGAGTTTTTTTTTAAAGAATGATGCAACAAACAAGCACTGAAGGGGTTGAATTTCACTGTGGAAATCTCTATATAGTTTGAAACAGAACAAACGATAAATGACTGTCTTTATAGTGTAAGCATCAGATTGAAAAATCAAGAGACTTTAGTCCTCCAAGTCCCTGTTAGCATGCGGAGTTTTTATGTTCTTTATGCCTTTGTTGGTGGATGAGTGGCTGCTTAAGCGCTCGTTCATCATTTGCTATATAAAAGAAAAAGCTATTACCCAAAACTCATTTTTATAGTTGCAGGCAAACTGAAATAATCATTTTCAAGGACCTAAAGCTGTTTCTTGAAGAATGTCATCATATTCTCTTCATTTTACTTACCACTTAAGATAGTATATAAGACATCTTCAAGAAGTGAACATTGCAAAAATATAGTTGCAGAATTCTGATATCTGCCCTGTTGCAAAAACAAAAACAAAAAACCTTTAGATAATTCAAGATCCATTCCATAGCTGCAATGTTCACCATGGATAAATTGATATAGCATTTATAGATCTACTGATTTTGATTAGCATTTAGGGACATGAAAACAGTTTCATTATCTGGCTTGTGGTGAAACTAAATGTCCTATCATGTTTATAGTTTGATAATATCCATGCTCATTACTGATGAGTTAAAATATGTATGCATATCGCTCATTATTCATTAGGTGATGATTTGAAGATATGGATTAATTCTGAAAGGTTGGACAATGCAGTACATTTCCTAAACTTATATTTATGGATTCTCCAGTTTTTCACTTGGTCTGATTGCAATTGTTCTAATTTTGTAAAATACCCCAAAATATGTATGTATGTATTTATGTATGTATGCGTGTGTGTGTGTGTGTGTGTCCCATGTCATTATAGTTGTGCTTTTAAAGTTGTAGCAACGTTTCGGTAGAATCTCATCTGCCATCATCAGGCTTCTGCATTGTGTTCGTCTGTGAGACTTTCACAACTATAATAATAATAACTATAATAATAACTATAGAAGCAACTATAATGACGTGGGAAAATACCCGAACAAAGCTGAATACCATACATGTAAGTACCCACGAAAACTTAAGAAAACACACACACACACACAAAAAAAAAACACCTACATATGTATTATAATTGAAGAATACAAAATCAGCAAACCTGTAAATTAATGCAGAGGCAAGCTGGAACAGACTTTTGAATTAAAGCAATTGATATTGACGTAGATCAAAAGTAGAACATTTCATTCATCCCTAATCAGAAGCCGGAAGTAATATGTCAACAAGGGCTAAATTGCAAATAAAACCAATTATTACAGAATCATTTCCAGTATCTATCAAAGCAATTTTATTTTACTAAATTATGATATCTAGGCGATTGGAAGAGGATCTTCTCTGATGATTTCTGGTGTTAGCATTGGGAATAATGCTCAACTGGACATGCTCATCCATTTATTGAATACATGCCACTGACTTATTGTGTTCAACTTTGTATCTTCTACAGCCAGTCTATTCTTAGGCAGAGTGAAGCAATGACCTTAAGCAGCAAAAGTTGGAAAGGCAATAATGACCTCCCTCAAATACTCATTTTGAAGTCTGTAGGCTTTCTCCATTCTTGGAAGGCTGAAATACCTATCCTGCACCTTTGCTGCCCTGAAAGGGGGAGGATCCAATTCCATTGCTGATATTGAAGTATGCTTTAATTGACATCCATTTTGGCTTCTGAATATGAATTGAGGAGGGGTCATCTTGCCCTTTTTACCAGAAACAAAATGTCTTGGACATTTGATGAGAGATATTATGCAAAAACGGAGCACTGAGCTGCTTAAGATTGTTATTGGAGCAAAACCTTCGAGACTAAAACATTTTTTTAATGCTGTTAAGACATATAGTTGATAATTCCTTCATTATCAAACAGTTTTAAGTCAGACAAATGTAACAACACTGTCATCTTCCAGTCATGACATTTCTGTACTTTCACTATTAAAGAATTGTAGGTGAAGTGGCTAAAGGAAAGGGGAAAAAAAGCAATTATCACCTTCCCCACCATTTCAGTTTATTTAAGTTATTTTGCCAAAGAGTCCTTTTTTAAGTCCACTGTTTAGTGTCAGGATATTTGCAGCATCTTATGACCTGACAGCTTAGCATGGGAAGAGGTGGGAGAATGTCACTTGTAAATGAATGTGTTATTTACATACTAATTAAACTTTACTCAATTGGGCAATCAACTCTTGTTTGGGAAGATGCCTATTTTGTTAATCCCCAATCTAAAAATCTTATGCAAATGGAATCTTATTTCTAGGAAACAAGACATCACTGATTTATATTTATAAATCCTTTGTGGTCAAATGAGATTTTCAATGTGATTATATTTTTGTCTCTAATTTTATCAGAATGTTCTTCAGCTGTTTGATAGCTGTAGCTCTCCCTACTAGAATCTCTCTTTATTGTCACATATCAAATAGTAGTTTGGTATCCTATAATCATTCACAATAAATTTGCCTAGTCTTTGACATTTTAAGCTGCTGGTGGGAATAAAAAAATGCTGCCTTATTATAGTTTGTTAGTGTCTCTGAAGAGAGAGAGAGGAAATGATATTAGACATCAAGCCATCATCTCACAAATGAAACAAACTATATATATTTACATCATATTGTGGAGACATCATGTCTTCTGACATCATACCTATTTTCCAAATCAAATCCCTGGTTCATCTTGTTCAAGATGCTCTTTACTGGTGGCAGTGGACATCCTTCTCCTGGATGTCAGATGTCAGGAAGGCAGAAATGTCAGTTAGAAATGAAATGCGGGCAATTGAACCTTAGACTATGTGTATGAAAATAAAGTACTACGTAGCAGTTAAACACTTCCTCAAATACCTTGAGGAAGGTTTCTTAGATTAGGATTTTTTTTGATAATCCCACTGAGTCAAGTGAATCCAGATGAACCAGGATTGAAATTTAATTAGTTTTAATTAATCAAAGATTCTTTACATCTGATCGGAATCACCAATCATCCAGCCTACGTGAATGGCAGCGTCACCAGAAATATATCAGAAAATGCAGAAATACTCAATGAGTATAACCTTTTCTGCAAACCATTTAGTTGAGCTTCTGATAGTGAAGGTATCTTCACAATGGGTCACATGGGTGATCTAAGGCAGTTTCACTCCTCAGAGATAATGAGGTTCTAATCCATTTCTGCCTCTTAAGGTCAAGATCACTAACAAGTTATGTCTGACAGGCAACAAGCAGCAAGTGCAGAACTTTTAGTACATGCTTCATATGTTCTCTTTATCTTGCTCCAATTAGCAGCCTGGCTGCCACATTTTGTACCAATTGCAATTTCTACACAATTCGGGTACCCTCATGTAAAGCAAAATAGTCAAGAGAGTTTATATTCAAGGTATGAATAACCATTGCTATGACTGACCAGCTTGGCAGAGCCCCAGTTGTTCAACAAGCTGTAATCATGCAAACATACCCTTCTCCATTGTTGCTACCTGCAAATCAAGGGATGGCTTGGGGTCAAAGAGTTTTAATGTTTTAATGTTTTAAGTATGTTCTGCCATCCTGAACTTTCCTTTTATTCCTCCTAAAGGATCGTCAGGGATATATAATAATGAACAATGAGAAATTTAACCTAGAAATAAGGAGAAACTTTCTGACAGTGACAACAATCAACCAATGGTACAGCTTGCCTTCGGAGGTTTTGGGAGTGCCATCACTTGAGACTTTCAAGAAGAGATTGGATTCCCATCTGTCAGAAATGGTGTAGTGTCTCCTGCTTGGGCAAAGGGTTGGACTAGATGACCTATAAGATCCCTTCCAATTCTGTTTATCTGTTGTCTGTTAAGTGCTCTCTGAAAGAAGCCTGCATTGCCATTTCTACTATGATGATAATAATAATAATAATAAAAAGAAAAGATATCACTAACTTCCAAAAGTCAACCAGGTTTTTTGTTTTACTTTGCTTGGTTTCAGGGAAAAGTGATATTTTCCCTGACATACTTTCTATTAGCATGGAATTTCTAGAGATAAAAACAGACTTGTTTCAGCAAGATCTGTGGCAAAGATCTTCTTTTACATCCCTACCCAGAACAAAGAATGTGTTGAGCACTGAAAACATAGAGCTCATAAGGCCAAGTGAAGTATTTTTCTGTAACTGAGATTTTGGAGAATGTTCTTTCTCTCACATTTAAGTAAACTGATAGGATTCTTACTTCCTGGACCACATATATGTACTGTACATATGTAATGCAGGATATATGTACTGTACATATAGAATAGAATTCTTTATTGGTCAAGTGTGATTGGACACACAAGGAATTAGTCTTGGTGCAAATGTTCTCAGTGTACATAAAAGAAAAGAGGGTACAATAAGCAATCAAATCATACTAGGAAACAGTCTATATAAATCATAAGGATACGAGTGACAAAGTTACAGTCATACAGTCACAAGTGGGAGGGGATGGGTGATAAGGAGTGATGAGAAGATTAATAGTAATAGTAGTGCAGTCTTTGTAAATAGTTGGACAGTATTGAGGGAATTATTTGTTTAGCAGAGTGATGGCTTTCGGGGAAAAACTGTTCTTGTGTCTAGTTGTTCTGGTGTGCAGTGCTCAATAGCGTCATTTTGAGGGAAGGAGCTTAAATAGTTTATGTCCGGGATGTGAGGGGTCTGTAAATATTTTCACAGCCTTCTTTTTGACTCGTGCAGTATACAGGTCCTCGATTGAAGGCAGGTTGGTAGTAATTGTTTTTTCTAATTTTTCTAAGTCTTATTATCCTCTGAAGTCTGTGTCTGTCCTGTTGGGTTGCAGAACCAAACCAGACAGTTATAGAGGTGCAGATGAAAGATTCAATAATTCCTCTGTAGAACTGGATCAGCAGCTCCTTGGGCAAAGAAAGAACATTTTTTGTTGTGCTTTTTTGATGATGTTTTTAATGTTAGGTGTCCATTTTAGGTCATGTGGTATGATAGAACCTAGAAATTTGATATTTGAAATTCTCTACTGTTGATACTGTGTTGTCTAGTATTGTAAGAGATGGTAGTATGGGAAGGTTTCTTCTAAAGTCAACCACCATTTCTACGGTTTTGAGTGTGTTCAGTTCTGGTTACACCATGAGACAAGTTGTACAACCTCCTCTCTGTATGCGGATTCATCATTGTCTTGAATGAGACCAACCACTATTGTGTCATCTGCAAATTTCAGTATTTAATGTGTAATTAATATGTAATGCAGGTCATGTGGATTTTTTTTTATATTTTCCTAGATTTTGCACGTTTATAGTTAAAAAAGGAACACAAACCTGTGCAAATTAGAAAGCTGGATACAAAAGTGTATATACGAGGAAATGATGGAAAAACACTAGGAAAATAATCACGAAAATAAGGCAAAGTATTTTTTCCTAGATCTCTTTTCTCAGTTATATGCTATGATTTTTCCAACCTTCCATTTGGATGAATTTTTTAAATCTATATAACTGAAATGCAAAATAATGCCAACAATTGATAAAACACATTTTTACTGAGTACATACAACTGAAATGAACAGAATACCAATGAAAATTCCCCAGTGCTTTTGAATATACTGCATGAAAAGATAGTGTTTTTCTGCAGATCTTTCAAACATTTTGAGGGTTTCTTACCCAAACCCCCAAAACTTTAACCTTAGACTGTCTACTGTTGACATCACCCCACTCCTAAGAGGTCTGTAAGAGGCATTTATTTTATTTATTTATTTATTTGATTTGTCAATTGATTACAAGATAATAGGTATAAGTATATACATAGTTATGAATACATGCATAAGCGCACCAACATGCCTAACATCCCTGTCCTAATGTCCCCTTTCATTCATACCCATTTCATGTAATCATAATCATGTTCTAATTATATCTGTTATCTAATGCAAATAAAATAAAATAAATACATAAATCTGTTTTTCCTAGAATTGTATTGCAGCTACAGAGAGTAGATACCTGATCCTTGGAAAAGATGCAACTGCTTTAAAGAAGCTGCAACCCCTTTCTATGTTTTAATTTTTCCCAAGCAACAGCATCATCAACAAAAATATAATTGAACTGTCTTATTAAGGAGTAGCATACTGTAGGTGCTGGGAGTGGGGGCAAGAAGAGGCAAGTGATAAAACTTGCATCACGATGTTATAATACTTCTTTTAATGTACTTTTATTCAATGCTCATTTGCAATGCAAATTTGAAAAGATGGAAATTATGTTATGATGTTACAATGCTTGTTTCATCATTCTGGAATCACTGTGGTTTAGGATCAGATGTCTTTAAGGGATGGGTAACTACACCTTGAATGGTATTCTGATTTGATTTAATTTCTATTTGTCTTGAAGATAACTGTGACTACAATATTTTGAAATTGACAATATTAGCCAATGGATGGGATTTAAAATTTGAAATGTATACACATGCATGTTACTCATGGTTTCATGAAGATAAAGAATGAAATATATCACAGTGTTTCTTGGTTACATTGTTAACTGCTTTAAAAAGAATCCTTGAATTTACAGTTCAGATGTCTTTAAAGGTCTGAATAGATTAATTGAATCTGCCTTTCTGATGCTGAAACTTTGATATCACTCTCATGAATTAAGTAAAATTCCCCACACATTCCCCATTTGTCCATTTATTATCAGCCGGGAGGTTGGCTTTAGTTTGCATTTTGTTCCATTTAAGCTATTGTTTAACATGGAAATCTGTTTTAACAATTAATGTTTGAACTGGTGCTCATGTAATTTGGAAGCATTTTTATTTTCTGTCTTTATCCCCTCTGAGACTCTATAAATGACATGCTTTTTTAATAAAAGAGTTTGTTGTGAATTGCTCAAGTTATTTCTTTTTAAAGAATGCTTTAAACAACATGATTTATCAAGGCAGATTGCCCCTGTCATGCCCCTGAGGTGAAGCGACATCTTGTCCACACTGAAGCAGGGAGACTGTGAAACTCTTCCCGGAGGTGGTTTGCAATCCAAGTTTACTCGGAGTGCATAAGCAACATGATTTTTTTGTAAATTCCTATGAAAATAAAAATACCCCAATACATCTCTCAAATTAATATGGACAGTGCCAGGTTTTATGAGCTCTTGGAATGCATTCAGAGATTATTCCAACTGATCACTGCATCTCATTGTCTTTTCTGCCTGACTGGAACTTTAAAGTAAAACTGTCAGACAACAGTCATAATATATTATGATCTGATTGTTGGAATCAATTATTTTAAAAGGCTTCCATTTTTAAAATCATCTCATTCATTTCCTCAAGTGCAGCAAGGTCAGTAAGTAATTTCTCTGCTCTTCCAAATATCAAGGCAACCCCAAAGAAACTTAGTTGGGTCATACAGCATAAAAAGTGTTTCTTAATCTTGGCAGCTTTAAGATGTGTGGACTTCAACTCCCAGAATTCCTCTGCTGAAAACTAGCTGGAAATCAATCTAGAATCTAGTTATCTAGCAAATAGATGCAGCTTTGTAAACATTGTGATTCCGTTTGTACCAATTTCATTGTATTAATATACTGAACAAGAGATATGCCTCAGATTTGACTAATGATGCAGAACTTCCCCCTCTTGGGAAGATGTAATAGTTTTCTGAGGTAAAGTGGGATTCTCTCACATCCCAACCCAAAAGTGTTTCATGAAGTCTGCCCTTTTGGCAGCAGTAGCTGCAGTGCTGGAAGAGGCTGGAGAAAGCCTTTGTCCTATACTTATATGAGAAGTTGCCATTAATATCAATGGGGGCACTTCACATCACTCTGATAGCCTCCTCCAGAAGTTCTAGTAGCTGAAATAGGTCTCCGTGCATGTAACATGAAACAATATGACAGCTTCACTTTGTTCTTTAGAGGTTAGAAGAGCTTGTAAACAAGCAGTAGAAGTAGAAGCAGTAGAACAGCAACGTGCCCGCTCCCGTGTACTCCACACTGAACTCAAAAAACATCTAGACAATGGAGAGAAGGACCTGTACATTGACTATCAAGCTGACTGTATGAAAAGTAAGTCACACAACCCGCAACTCAGCTTTAACCTTCAACCACAACCCTACCTCAACCAATCCACCATCACCCAAGACTAGGCACACACACCCCCCTAACTACCTCAATTCCAACTACTGCTGGCCTTAAATGCAAGCTACTCAATGCAAGAAGCCTTGCGAATAAAATACCTGAATTTCTCCTCTTACTAAATATGGCTAAATTCGACATCATATTTGTCTGTGAAACATGGCTCAATGCATCTCTCCCTGACTCCATTACCACAGTAAGAGACTATCATGTTTACCGATCAGATCGTGAAATTCATAGAGGAGGTGCTGCTGCTATCTTCTATAAAAAGTCCTTACATCTAAAAAACATCCAAGTTACCCAGGAGCGCACCAATGTGCCTACCGTACCTGTCCTATTCTTTCTTTTATTTTTCTTATATGTACCCATTTCATGTATTCATAACTTTGTATATACTTATACCTATTATCTTGTAAGCAATTGACAAAATAAATAAATAAATAAATAAAATAAATAAGAGACCCCATTGCTTCACAAACAACTTTGAAGTATTGCTGTGCTTGAAGCATCATCCAAATAAAGCACTCCTTCGAAGTTTTGGTCAGCCATATTTGCTACATTTTGAGATTCCTGAGAAACTCTAGGAAGTGAATATACTTAGGTGGATGGTACTGACGTATTTTGTGTGGGTCATATGCACCTTTTACCATTCTGGCCATTCCAGGTGTCCTTCTAATAGCTACAAAGAAACTGGGAATTGAGAGGTCAATAGGAAGGAAAGGATAAAAAGTGAAACACCTATCAGATTTGACTTATTTAATTCACACATTTAGGATCAATCCTATCCTATTTTCTACAAGTGGTTACTATTTAATGCAGATCTGCCTTGACAGGCAAGGCTACAGCCTGGAAGAATGGACCTCTGATAGCATGTTCTTCTACAAGCCTTACTTCCATTTATTATTCAATAATAAAAAAGGGAGGAAATGACTCTCACTCTGCATGTGTGCGTGTGTGTGTGCGGATTTGCTCAGCTGGAAGTGATATTGGGATTTATTTTCTAAGCTCAGCTTTTGCTCAGCTAAAAATAGATGCAGTATCCGACCATCTACAGCCACATTTATAGAAGGAAATTAGCGCCTCCAACAGCACCTTCTAACAGACAAAACTTCTACACCAAGTTAGTAGGTGTATTACTTCTGTTCTCAGTATGTGCCTAAGATACTGACTCCTGTACCCATTCCCAGAGAATGCTGCAATTTTTACAGAAGTTATTGACTTGTGGAAACCTAGAACTACGCCGCCTTCGGTCTGATCTAAGTATAGTATATAAAATCATACATTGCAATGTCCTACCTGTCAATGAATACTTCAGCTTCATCCATAACAACACAAGAGCAAACAATAAATACAAACTCAAGGTTAATCGCACCAAATTTGATTGCAGGAAATACGACTTCAGCAACAGAGTGGTCAATGTCTTGAATACTCTACCTGACTCTGTGGTTCCTTTCCCAAACCCCAAAAACTTTAACCTTAGACTGTCTACTATTGACCTCACCCCTTTCCTAAGAGGTCTGTAGGGGGCGTGCATAAGCGCACCAACGTGCCTACCGTCCCTGTCCTATTGTTTCTTTTATATTTTTTAAATTATTTTTCTTATATGTATTCATGTATTCATAATTATGTTTTTACTTATACCTATTATCTTGTAAGCAATTGACAAATAAAAATAAATAAATAAAATAAGTAAAATAAAATAAATAAATAAACTTGAGAGAACTTATTTTTGGAGAACTGAAATATTTGGAAAGTAAAATGAACTTTTGGATAGGGCCCGAAAACTATCACAGAGAAATAGATGATGTGTCAGATTAAAATAACGGTCTTGGAAAAGAATGGAAAAGAAAGACAATAGGGGATGCATCCTATAATATTTGATTTCACGTGGTTATAGTAAACCACCTCTAACCATTGGCTGAGCAACTAAAATGCTATAGAATGTTTAGGAAGATTTTAACTGCTCAGAAATGAAAAAGAAGTGAAGTAAATGGCTGTTTCTAAAGCCTGGAATAGGAAAAAGAGGGATAAGACTAACACAACCTAGATAACTCTTTTCAGTATGTGTGTGTATGCATGAGAGAAAAAGCGAAAGGTTCTCAAAGGAATGAGAAAGGTACTTGAATGTGATGTGAAAAAGGAATGAACAAAAAAGAGAAAGGTTGAGGAGGAAGCTAAAGAAGATACCCTGTGCAAATCACACCTTAACTTTTCCAAGGGTTTTTGTTTCCTGAATTCTGAACACTCTATTGTTTTAGTAGTGCAGTTGCTTGTACTGTAGCACCTTTATTGGCAAGATTATATTTAAAAATCAAAATATGCATTTGAAATGTTAAGAAATGTAAATGCTAAGGTACAGGGTTTGAAAAAAGATATGTTGCCAAACACCATGAAAATAGAGCAAGCGATGCCAGTGGCTACATATGGCTCTCCTTCACAAATGCTACTATCCTCAGAGAATTGGGGCTGCCTGGATCAGTTGGTCAGCATGATCATCTGGCTGGTGGTAAATAGATAAGTGGGTTTTTTCTTTTGCTTGCCCCACAACAAACAATTTAGTCTCCGTAAGCCTGTAACTGATGATGAGATGGGCGTGCTTATTTTAGTTATTCTATTTATTAGATTTTTAATCCCTCTTTTTTACTTTATAAGAATTATATTATTAGAATTATATTCTAATTATACTATGTAGTTATATTATTGTAAGCTTTCTAGAGTCATTTGGCTGAGATGGATGGATATAAAAATTGAATAAATAAATAAGTAAGTAACTCAAGGTGGCAAACATACATAACCCTTTCTCCTCCCACCTTCTCCACAATAAGAATACTGTGAAATAGCTTAGGCTAAGTGGCTGAAAGTTACCCAAATACTGTAGCTTTCATGTCTAAAATGACACTAGAACTCACAATCTCCTGATTTCTTTGCAGTATCATAACCACCTATTCGCTAGAACCGGTTGTTAACATTCTAAGCAGTTCAGAGAACTGGTTGTATGAAGAAATTACTGGCCTAATCCTGTAAGGAAGGCAGGAAGGAAACATTCTGGTATTGCTTACAGAAACTGCCTCTCCATTAACTCTTATTACATTCTTGGCAGGACTAGACTTCCTGTCTCTGGAACTTCTCTGGAGTTTTTTTTCCTTCTTTGCTGGTACTTTGCTTGTGTGCAGTGACCATTCAAAGTTACAATGGCACTGAAAAAAATGTCTTATGACCATTTTTCACACTTACAACTGTTGCAGCATCCCCACAGTCATGAGAGGCCAGGCGAGGAGATGCATGCCTCAATGTGAGTGATATTGAGTTGGCCATGCCCAGCCAATAACATGACCACCAAACTACGCACACTAACTTAGCCACACCCACAGAACCAGTTGTTAAAAAATTTGAATCCCACCCCTGATCATAACTTGTAACCAAGCTTGCCATCTTGTTTCTTATAGTATAGCATATTGGATTAGGATGCAGCCATCTCTGAAATGAAAGTCCATTGGATCATTTGGGGCAGTGGCTCTTGCTTAGCCCAAGCTATCTTACAGAATTATTGTGGGTTAACAGTGAGGGGTGCTCCATATCAAAGATAAATTCATAGCATACATTTCAAGGAAAGGTGGGATATAAAGCTAATGATGATGGTAATAAATATATTTTAATAATAATAATAATAATAATAATAATAATAATAATAATAATAATAATAATAATAATAATAATAATAATAATAATAATACATTTGCCTATCCCAGATCTTTGGAAAAGACTCAATAGGTAGTCAAAAATACCAAATCCAGGATAAACATCTAACTGACTACATGACCAACCATAATAATGATATATTCTAGGATTCACCCTGAATTTGTCTGAGAAGATTAATTTGTACTAGGTAGATCAAAACAAGCTTGTGTAGTATGTGGACTGTTGATCAAGAATTCAGAAATTCATTGTTTGTATATCTATTCAGTCAGCTTAGAAAATGTTAAGTCTATCTTATCTGTCTCTTGGAGGGAAAACCATGGGAACAGGGAGAAAAAAATCACCTACACATCATTATCACGCAATATTTTGAAGGCTTGGGCTGTGTTTAACTGTATTAACTCCACATTTTGTGTCTTTGTGCTTGACACAAAACAGCACATTGTTAGCAAGGCTTCAGGAATCACAAAAGAGGAGGGCACATAAAGTGTTAGGAGTACAGTTCCCCTAAACCCATCCAATTTCAGGGGTAAAGTTTGGGATTATTTTAAAAAATAATAAAATGAATAAGCAGTTAATGGTTACAAGCCAGTTTCTAGCATCAAAGAAGCACTCAGTTCTCACAACAATATCCCAAAAAGTATATTAAATATGTTACTGGCACAATGCATCATTCCCTGCAGGGCAATGGAATTTATTTCTCCCTCCCTCTCCCCTCTCCCCTCCCTCCCTCCCTCCCTCTGTCTCTCCCTCCCTCCCTCTCTCTCTCTCCCTCCCTCCCTCCCTCCCTCCCCCCTCCCCTCTCTCTCCTGCATTGCAAATCAGTTCCCTCTAACATAGAAGAAAACTTGGCTGGCTGAAGGAGAATTTATGCAAAATTCACACAGCATCAATTGCAGTGAAAATGTAGGCACAGTGCACCATTGTTCTTTAAAGAAGACTAGAAAATGGGAACTTTAGCTATCTGATGCTACAGTTCCTTGTTGAGATGCCAACAAGAATAGAGAGGATTTCCTTTCCCTATCCCTCTCTTTTTGTTTTGTGAAATTGACTAAGGTTTAAATGTCAAAATAATTCTGCACTCAAAAGTTACAAATAATTGAATGTTCTTTCCCTTCAGAGTGAGGATGTTTGTATTCAGCAGAATAGCTCACAAGGAGAGTATTATTGGAAACATGAAATTGATATATTTTCCTTTTTTATATTCCTTGGGAGGAATATAAGAATCTAAAGACAGAGTAGCCACTATTCATTTCACCAGAAGCTCCTGGGTGCTAGGGTCTGATAGATACTCCACTCAACCATTTTGTTGTGTGAAGGGGCTCTCAGGGAAAAAAAGGAGTTAGATTGATATATCCTGGGAAGAGGAAGAGAGTGGCAGGATCATCATGGTAGTGACAGGTAGGGAGAGGCATGGTGGAGACAAAAGGTGGGCTATTCCTGGGAAAACTGGCTTTGGTATGGAATACCAGTGGAGTATTCCAGCCTCTTATACTCTGTACTCAGGTCTGGTCATTAGAGCTGCAGTGTGCCTGGATTTTATGTGTACTATTGAATCCCAAATTTATTTGTATAAAGGCCTCCCTCATCCATGATATAATAGTGGATGAGAGGGCCAGTCCAGACCTGGTTGGGTGCAAGATGAGTGTGGGGGGGTTGTTGTTGTGTGTGTGTGTGTGTGTGTTCCTTCTCTGAATTGTGCTTGCTGGGTTTTAGGTGTGTCATATTCCACCCAAGGTAAGATTAACCCAATTGCATTGACATTTAGCAAATCTTTGAAAACATGATTCTTTCAGCAGGCTTGGGGATCCCAGGAAAATGGGGGATTTGTAAGATGGTTATACTGTGTGTAAAATTCTGGTTCATTTTCCTGCAGTTTTATTTATGAGTGTTTGACTAATTGTTTTGTTTTAGCTGCTTGTTTTATTCTATGCTGCACAGATTGCTGCTTGTGAACATGGTCACATAAACAAAATTGGGGCACTTGGCAATCTTATGAAGAACCGCAGAGATGGGCCTCTGCATATCTTCTCCACAGTCCTGGCCTCCTAGATTCCCATGGGCCTTGGGACTGGTTCCCATCCCAATGGATCCCACATTCATCTCCTCATCCCCTGTCACAGCTCGGTGCATTTATGTTTTTCCTAGAGTTCTTTTGGGAAGCAGCCACTCTGCCTTGTGGCCTTCCTACACGGGGGTTGTATGCTACTGTCCTCAAAATAGGTGCCATTTGGGAGTGGTTGTAATGAATTGTGGCCTCTTTGAAATGGCACCCACTTCCAGGCAGTACACAAGGCCTCTGTATTGTATAGAGAGGCTGAGGAGTGGATTGGCTGACGTTCCTTTGGAAGGTGAAATTGCTGTAACATAGAGAGAGATGGGTAGCCACTTCAATTATTTTTTAAAAAATAATTCAGATCTGATGTAAAACCATAGTGCTGTTGATATCAGTCCTCATTTTCATTAATTTGAGACAGTATCTTGCTGATGGAGATCTCATAGAGATGTCAACTCTTTTATGAGTGCATGTGATTGCAGTACAATTGAGTGGTCACTTAAGAATGGCCAGGTACCATTGTCAGATGGCTTGGTATAGAGTACACCAAACACAATGGAGAAAGTGTAGTACAGTAGCTATTGTGAACACTCTTTTGAATAAGGAAGCCAAAAATGTCAACAGTGGGACACAAGTAATTCTGTCCGGAATAGTTGTTATGGATTTATTGAGCAGGCAGGCACATAAGAAAAGAAAAAAATATTGTTAAAATATAATATTTTAACTTAATATTACCTTAAATTGATAATGTTACTGCAGCTGGGAGAAAAAGCAAGCAAGCAACCATAATAGACCAAAAGGGACATTTTTTTTTTTAAAAAAAAAGTGACTTTAATCAAGACAATTGGGGGCCTTGCTGAATTTTGAGTCCATCTTTTGTATATTCTTTTTTTTTTTTCATTTTAAAGACTTTTATAATGGTTTTTGAATCTATTTGTATTTTTACTATTTTTGTGTTTTGTTCTTTATCTTAGTAAAAACAAAAAGAAATGTATAAATAGTGATTTAGCACTCTGCACCTTTTCCAAACATTTATTGTCTCCCTGTCAATCTGAGAAGACAAAATGCTTCTTTACATGCCTGTAAACTTGTAAAAACTCTCAATTTTGTACTGTTCCTGCAAGCTACCAAACAATGATGTGGCTACCATCACTTTTTAATATCCAGTTCCCCTACTGTGCTTTGTCTGTCAGTAGCAGCATCCAAGCCTTACTGTAAAAATAATTCACACTTTTCCTGCAACACTCTTGCTTTAATTACCACTGGCCTCGAAGGTTGCTACAGATGGGCCTAGAAAGGCCAGGAAGGGGTCAGCACCATATTCACTGCAGAAAGACGCCATAGTAGTGCTTTTTTCTTTGCCCTCCTTACATTTTTATTAACAAACTATCTTTGAAAAGTTTTCACATCTGAAATCCAGCCTTATCTTGGAGCTTCCTGTATCGAAAGAGACCCACAGATACCAATCAGAGGAGTGAGGAAATTGATCACAAATAACACCAACAGACTTGATCAGCAGCATTGAGTGAAACAAAGACACATAGATCTTTCAGCATTGCCAACAAAGACCAGATGTATAATATATACTTACAAAATTACAAGACAAAACAAACAAACCAGTAACATTTTAGGCTTTAAAGAGATTGTTTAGCCTTTTGTAAAAACAAAAACAAAAAACCCACCTTTTTCAAAACTTTTATCTTCCAACATCATCTTATTAGCACAGGTGGATCACATGATAAAACAGAATTTAGAAATAAATTTCCATCAAGAACATAAATAGTAGCAATTCTGTAGCTGTATTATTCATATCTTACCAACCTTCCACCATCTTGTTGATCTGGTAGGTTGCAAAAATCTGGTCATTCTGATAGCTGCAGAAGGAGACTCCAAGAAGAGATATCTACATTTCCATTTCATTTGAGAAGGTGATAACTTGTGCAAAATTGTCTTCTTCTGAATTAGCCTAATTCAGGGGTTTGGGCTTAAAGGCACGTTTGGAATTTATGTTTGGGGGTTGTTGCTTAGACAAGGGGGGGCTTCGAGAATTGCTGTGAGTGCTTCCCACAAGGTATGTTTCCTAGAGCTGGCAAGGTTTGTTCCTGCTAACTCTTTCTTAGCTTTCAGACAAGGACTATCATGTCTGTATCCATCTGGGAGGGCTGCTATTATATGTACCATCATCTTCAACTGGCCCAAAGCTCTCATGAGATCCCGTGTTTAGGATGACATTTTCCCATTTACGCTACTTCTCTCTAAAGTACAAGACATCAGTGGAAGGTGAAGCTGGCATCCAGGTGGATGCCATTGAATAAAACTAAGGTATCATGTTGGGCATTATAAAGCTGTCTACTCTAGCTGGCAATGGTTCTCTTTGGCTTCAAGCAATTAGAAATGTGACAAACTGATTTGTGCTGGCTTAGCATAGGAGTAGCTGTGAGCAATGAAGCTGTGTACTTCACATCTCACTTTAGTGTGAGCTCCTAAATAATCCTGCAGTTCTGTGAATAAGATGCATTGAAAAACTGCCATGATAACGGCAGCTTGGTCTGGTGGTTAAAATGCAGGACAAGGATTAGGGAGACATGAGTTCTAGTCCCTCCTTAGGCACAGAACTCAATTGGGTGTCTTTGGACCATTCACATTTTCTCAGGGGTAGGAAGAAGGCAACAAGAAATTGCTGCCTTTAAAGATAAAAATACAAATTGAAGTCAGGAAGGTCTTTCATCTGATTATTGAGAAGCAGACTAATGTGAAAGCATACCATTGTTAGGATGTATGCATATAAGAGCTGTGGTGACACAGTGGTTAGAAGGGAGTACTACAGGCTAATTCTGCTGACTGCCAATTGTCAGCAGTTCAGTAGTTCAAATCTCACTGGCTCAAGCTTGACTCAGCCTTATATCCTTCTGAGGTCAAGAAAATGAGGACCCAGATTGTTGAGGGCAATATGCTGACTCTGTAAACTGCTTAGAGAAAGCTGTAAAACACTGTGAAGTGGTATATAAGTCTAGGTCTAAGTGCTATATATTTGGCAGAAAGTGGGAACAACACAGGAAACTTTATTGACACTGAAAGGTTCAGAGGTCTGAGATTATTTTGATCAACAGTCTTTGCCAAAATAACAACAAATATTCAAAGCTGTATCCAATATTCTCTAAATATAAGAGTACCACAAAGAGTGACATTTTTTTCTGCAGGTCTCTAGCGGAACAATGTTGTCAGTATCATTGTGTAGGAAAAAAATTTCCAAGAATTTTTGGGGAGAAAATGGCAGTAACCAACTGGTACCCACCAAGAGGAACTCCAGGTGGTCAGAGAAAAGTAAATGTTCCAACTTTGAAAAATTTCCAGAAAGACATGTTCACTTTACCTCCTATAAATGGATTGGCAAAATAAGATAGAGCACTACAACTTGGCGCTCACAGATGCTCTTATCTCAGTGGTTTAATTCTTGTTTCTTCTATCTCTGCCAGACGAAAATGTAGAAATTTATCACAAAGAAAATACATTATTTTTACAATACATACACTAAATTAAAAGAGGGAGAAAGAGAAAAGCAATTCCTTCTGAGTATGGTTCTTCAACCCCCATGCATGTTCACTGGCAATTCTTCTTATATAGAAAACTGACCAAAAGGAGGGCTGGAACTGAATTACAAAATGAGTGTGAACTGATAGCAATCACATCATGTACAATCACATAATGGACGGTATCCCAGTTTTTAAAAGGCACAAAGTATCCTCATTAATATGATGAGTGCAGCAGTCAAATCAGCACTGTGATTTTATCAGGGGCTTCTAACTGTACATGAATTAGAATATAAAAATGCTCACAGAATTTTTAATAGGGAATGTTTTAACATTCCCTAAATGCATTTCTTACTGTCATTTGGATCATATTAAAGTGAAATTCTACATAACGAGGCCATTGAGAATAGGGCAAGCCCTAAATTATACTTTTCCTTGTCTTTCAGCTGACATGGTCTAGCATATGGGGATGGCTACTTGATTGCATGTAGGACAAAGCCACTTTTCTTCCAGAAAATTCACACAGATCCTGATGGTGCTACTAAAAGGTTATCAGGGCTTGCTGAAAAAAAATTGATTCATAACTGATTTTCAGAAGGCTCATCTGATTAAAAAATGGACATTAACAGAAAATGTCCTATTCTTTTTTCCTTCACTGTTGGAAATTATCTAGCAATGCAGCAATTGCCATAATCCCTAATTTGTCAAGGTGAGTAGAATTAAATTCTGGTAGTTTGAAAACCCTACTACAATTCCCAGTTATTTACAGTACCATAGCATTCCCCACTGTATTGTAACCTAGTTGGGTCTAATTTGTAACTGGAAACCAAAAAAGTACAATTTTTGGACAAGTAATAGAGTATAGTAGAGTATTATAGAGAGGAAAGCTGTGAACTGTGAGTCTAACCAAACAGTATATCAAAAGAGGTTGTGATTAATGTATTAATCTTTTGTATTCCAAGATACTAAAAAATGTATGCCTTTCCAAAGATGCCTCACTATATTTTAAGAAAGCAATTGGTTACGTCTGTATTTATACATACATGTTCACCACAATCCTTTCCAGAGTACCAGAATGATGAAAAAGAAAGGAATTAACAGGATGTATTAAGACAAAAAAAGGAAACATGACTAAAATCAGTTTACTACGCTATTTACTATACCTCTCCCCATCTTTCTGTTCTTGCAAATAATCTAACATCTCTGCACACAACTTCATCCTTTGTTCTTTACATTTCTCAGTTATGTTTTCTTGAGGATTTCATTGACTCAATTGAATGAGAAATTTCTTCTCCAGCCCCCATTCTCTGATTCTACTCAATCATCCTTCATATATTTGTTTTTCAATTCAGTTCTCATTCATTTTCTTTGTATGATCAAACCATCTCCGCAATACTTCTTTCATACTGATCACCGACTCTTATATGCAATCTAAATTCTTTTAGCACCCATTCATTTTTCATCCTTTCTCATCTTCTTTTACTACAAACATATTTTAAGTGTGCCATCCCCACTGCATTCAACTTTTCTTTATATTTCTGTTTGTATACACTTATTTCCATAATGCAGAAACACTTTTTATACACTTTCTTTTGCTTGTTTCAGCAGAAATTCCTTTCTCACAACAGAGCACATACTACACACATCCATTCAACTAGTAAAATTTACCAATCATTTGTCCATCTTCAGGGACCTAAGTACAGAAATTCATTTATTTTTCTTTAGGGTTTTTGTTCAATTTGGTTTATATTTATTTATTTATTTGTTTATCAAATCTCACTTAGTGACTCTGGGTAGCTTATAACATCATAATAAAACCATATAAATTCAGAGATAAATGCATAGGTTAAAAACAGAATTAAAAAACGGACTGAAAGGTCTATAGAGGGTCTCAGTTCATCCAGGTCATAGTTGTCCCAAAAGTGCTTCTTCAAGAGGCTGATCAAAATCAATTTAAAAATATCAAAAGCCTAGGAGATTAACAAGGCAACAGAAATGTCATCAGGCCAACAGACATCCCCAGGGCTGCATCATACTTTTAAATACCACCACCCATTCTAATTAGCAAAGCCAGATCTTAACACTTCTGTTAACACTATTGCCTTTGAGGATAAGAAATTCCATAGGATGGGGACAGCAGCTGAGAAGTCTTCCTCCTGGATCTCACTAATTGAAACTCCTTGACAAATATACAGCATGCCCTCCATGGTTGAATGGGCTGGATGGGTCACATTAATTGGGATGAGATGGTTCCTCAAGTAGCTTAATCCCATGCCGTGAAAGGCTTTAAAGGTAATGACCAACACCTTGAATTGGACCCAGGAGCAAACTGGCACTCAGTGCAACTCACTTAAGAAAGATGTTATATGTGCCATGCTATGGGCATCCAAAACTCCTTATGTCACTGCATTCTGCACCAGTTGCAGCTTCTGAATATTCTTCAAGAATAATCCCATGTACAGTGCATTGCTGTAGTTTCTCTAGGACAGTGATGGTGAATTTGGGCCCTTAGTATCCAAAGCACGTGCATGCATACCCAAAATGTAAGGTGCACTCCCCACGCATGTGTGCGTCCCTGTCCTGCATGTCCATGTGACCCCCATGCATGCACCCCATCCCCTGCACATGTGTCCTGTCCTGCGCATATGCCCCACCCTTGCGTATGCATGACAGAGACCCAAAGGCCAACCGGCCAGTGGGAGCATGCATGGTGGAACTGAGCTGGCCGATGGTGAGTGTGCCCAGAGAGAGGGCTCTGTGTGCCACCTGTGGCACATGTGCCATAGGCTCACCACCAAGGCTTTAGGAGATGACCCTGATATGAATGACTGAGAGGAGAGCTTTTCAATCCAGGAAGGAACATCACTGGTACACAACCTGAAGTTGAGCAAAGGTCATCCTAGCCATGATGGCCACCTGCTCCTTGAGCAGGAGTCATGAATCCAGGAGGACTCCCAGATTATACATTGGGTTTATCTGGGGCAGTGCCACCTCATCCAAGATCAAAGATGGTAAACCTCCTTATATAGAGGAGTCACCTATCCATAGCCACTCCATCCAACCAGGATTCAGTTAAAGCTTGTTGTACCCCATCCAGGCCCTTACAGCCTCCAGACATTGAGAAAGGACTTCTACAGTATCACTTACTTCATTTTCCAGAAATGTACATTTGGGTATAATCTTCAATCTGATGGTACCACTTCCCAAAGCAATGGATGATCTCACCCAGATGCCTCATGTTAAAAAGGAGCAGGGAAAGTACTGAAATCTCTGTGGACATGGCCTGGACCTCTTGTCTTGCTTCCTGTCAAAACCAATTGGAACTGGTCCCAGAGGAAGGAGATAAACCAGTGCAAAATTGTGCCACTCACCCAAACTCTTGGAGCTGACCCAGAAGGATAAAATGGTTAATGATAGTGAGAGGTCAAGAAGAGCCAACACTACCCCATCTCACTATTGCCAGAGGTCATCCAAAAGCATGACCAATGGTGTTTCCATCCCATATTTGTTGTCTATGTATACTGTACATGTAATTATTCATTCTATGGTTTTCATAGAAGACTTATATTTATATTTTATTTTATTTCAATCACTGGCAATTTGATGAATACCAAAGGCTATATTTAAAAATAGTACTATTGGTGTCAGAGTTGCATGAGGGGTGGAATGATGATCTAAGTGAGGTTTGGGTGTATGGCATGTCAATATAGGGCAGTACTGTTTTCTGAATTTAATGATTACAATTGTAAGTCTTAGTGCAATTTTATTGCACAAAATACCTTTGTCATTAAAGCCCACCCATATCTTCCACCGTTATGTCACTGATTTGTTAATCCAACATTATCTCTTATAAATGACAGTAGCATTCTTCTATTCTAAGCAAAAAGACAGAGGTCTTTTCCAACCCTGGTAAGTAAGGTTCTGTAACTGGAGATGCCTAGAACTTTTGGTATGTCCCTATACCATTGAATTGTCATGGGACCTATTACAAAACCTTTCTTTATCAGCATCATTCTCAGCAATTTTGTGTTGATCCAATTCCCTTGTATGTAATGAGGTGTGAAACCTACATTTTCCTTTCTCTATAAAGTGACAATGAACTCCATCTCAAGAAAATTTGGAGAGTAAGTTTGAAATTTTATGATCAGGTGGAACATTAAAAAAAAAACAGGAAACAATAGAAAGTTCCACAAAATGACTGATATTTCATAAGGAGTTTCCATACAGCTCCACTTTCAGGACCCCCAAAATAAATAAATAATGCAACAGAGGATAGAATTCCATCCATCTCAGTTAGAAATGGTTCCGGATTTTTTATTTTTTATTTTTACATTTCTTATATCCTGTAGTCCTTAGCAAGCTACTTTTCTGATTTGGGAATTTCTTCTTTTTCTTCTCTCTTTTCCCAAATTATTTTGCTTACTATCTATCAAGTAATGTGCTTGAATTTCAACAGCAATAGTATATCCAAAGACTGGCAGCCATATTTACAGTAATTTCCAGTTCTTGGACTTCTCATGGTAACATTTCCTTGGGTGCTTTTAGTGCCAGTTCCTGGGCATTGAGGGTATTAATTACTGAAATGTTTCTAGTACCATTTTTAGACTGTTGGTAGAACTAGTTTCTGGAGTACTGCTAGTATCATTTTGTGCAGTGGTATAAAAGTTAAAGTGTCACATTATTGTCATATGATGTATCTTGACTTTTCCCCTCTTTGCTAAAATGGGGGTGGGCATGGCCAGCACTTAATGCATCTGGCCCACAGGCCACAAGTTGACACCCCTGATTTTGTGGGTGTTCATAGAAATAGGAACCTGCTCAAGATGGCACCGCCTCACTAGCATTGTCTGTATCTGTCTTTGCTCAATCTTCCCCATTGTCTCATATATATCCTCTCTCTCACACACACACACATTCATGAAGATTATAGAATATAAATATTTTATACACAAATTCTATCACTAAATATATCTAAGGAACTGTCTTTCCCAGGGGTGGGATTCTACCAGTTTGCACCTATTTGCTAGAACCGGTTGTTAACATTCTAAGCAGTTTGGAGAACCGGTTGTTAGAAGAAATTACTGGCCTAATCCTGTAAGGAAGGCAGGAAGGAAACATTCTGGTGTTGCTTACAGAAACTGCCTCTCCATTAAACCTTATTACATTCTTGGCAGGACTAGACTTCCTGTCTCAGGAACTTCTCTGGAGTTTTTTTCCCCTTCCTTTGCTGGTACTTTGCTTGTGTGGAGTGACCATTCAAAGTTACAATGGCACTGAAAAAGGTGTCTTATGACCATATTTCACACTTATGACTGTTGCAGCATCCCCACAGTCATGAGAGGCCAGGCAAGGAGATGTATGTCTCGATGTGTGTGATATTGAGTTGGCCACACCCACCAACTAAGCCACGCCCACAGAACCGGTTGTTAAAAAATTTGATTCTCACCCCTGGTCTTTCCCCAATGGGATTGGTCCGTCCCACTTGTGCTGACAGAAGAGGCCTACTGAGGACTTCATCAGCCAAGAAATTGTGCCTGGTGGAGTTCAGGAGAACAGCATTTTCTGCCATGGGCCCCATCTTTTGGAATATCTTGCTACAGGAGGTAAGATCTGTTTCTCTTGTCCTGGTCTTCAGGAAATGTGTTAAAACTTGGCTATGCCAGTTGGCATGGGGCCCTGAAGGAGAAGCTGTTGGCTGGAGGTGGCTAGTGCAGTAACAGATTAGCCACCACTATCTCTCCCTCAAAAACCAACAGTGGAATGGTTGTTGAAGATGATGAGATTTGCAAAGATGGCTAGGCTAGCTTCCTTGATTAAAGAAACAACAACTTCTACATTTATGGCTAACTGGAACTCCGTTATATGCATGAAACAGAAGAAAACGCACATATGATTTGTGGTTTGGTGATAAGTAAACTAGCTAATAGAAAAAAGTGAGAATTTTTTTTTGATAACCATAGGGTATGAGAAAACTTTGTATTCGCTGCAAAGGAAATTAGGAACTCCTTCTTTCTATATTTTTTTAACTTTTCTTTTTGCATCTTTGACTCTTTGTTTCCTTCTTTTTCTTTTATTCTGTATGAATTTTGGTTAATTTTGTACTCTCTTTGAAACACACCACACATATATAGGGAATGAGTATGGAAAGTGACTCCAAATAAGCCCGCCTTAATTTTGTTCGGTAGAAGATGAAGTAGAGAGAAATGGCTTTCAAAGATTCTAATCTGCCCTACAGCAATAAGAGTGTTCCTTAAAAAAAGAAATATAAATATATTCTGACATTAAAATGACCTTTCTCATTAAAAGCCTATTCTGCTGACATGTACCAAAAGGTCAGAGGGAGCTTTGAGTGGTGATAGATGAAGTTTATCTTATTTAAATTCAAACCCAAAATGAACTTCATGCAATCTTTTGGATTAAACTGACAACATTCAAATCTCTGCAAATCCACTGTGTGTTGGTCATTGGTTTTATTAATCAGTTTTGCCAAGCAGCAAGAACTCTTCTCAGTACTGTTCATCACATCATACTTTTGTTCTTTAGTACATGTTTGGCCCTTTTGTAAGTTTTCCCTTCAGTTTAGCATTCATTTATCCACAGTCCCAGACTATAAGAGAACTTACTGTCCATACCTGCATTTATGCAGTAAACAATGCCCTCTTTCCGGCTTTATTTTAGTTCTTTTAGAAATGGATGAAGTTCAATTCAGCAGCAATTTCTTCTCATCTGCTTTTGGAAAATCCATTCTATCTCCTGTTCTCTTTTTATTCACTTTCTCAGTGCCTTTGTTAATATTACTCCTAACCACACCTTCAGTGTTATTTGCACTTTGCTGGATCACATTCAATAACATAATTACTGTGATTTGAGGAATACCAAGCTATTGTCCTCACCTCCTTATCTTAATCATGGTTGCTTTTTTCCCCTGCAGCTTTTGTAATAAAAAAAAATTAGCAATCCACATTAGGAGAATTCAAAGTCTTTCATGCCCATTTGAATATATATTGGTGTATTCGAGAACAGCACTATTCGTGGTTGCACCCAAAGGTTGTGCACCTATCACAAGATTCATCCCAATTTGATTATTTGGAAAGATAGTTCTTTTTGATTTAGATGAAATTATCGTCTGCCTAAATTAATGCAAACCAAAATCTGTAGTAAGCTTTAAAATTAAAGCTTTCTAACTTCTATTAAGGATTATAACTCTTTTTCTTAAAAAAAACAAAAAACTTTTTTGTCAAATAAGGTGAAGTTTGCAGGTATACTAGAGCCTTCTGACAGTACAAATCTTCTCAAATGTCAAAGATATAGATGTAGGATGCTTAGGATCTAGGTGTCTTTAAATTCTGCGGGGCTTTGGCTTGCTTTTTTAATGTAAGGAAGCCATTGACTTTTATTTTTAGACAAAACTAGGTGACACTTGAAAGCAAAAGATTCAACATCTCTCTCCAAAAACACTGTGACTGGAAACTTCCTAGTGTATCATTCCCTATAATTAGAAAGTAGACCTGACAATCACTTGGCACTAATCTTTCTCTTTCCTTCATGTTAAGTGTTCAGCCTGCCTCTGTGAAGGCTAAAAGTCTGATATGGGTGAAATAGGGCACATTAGCTTTTCTCCAAGTGTTTCTGTGATCCAAATTCCTAACTAGCCACTTTGAGCAGTTCTGTGTGAAGGTGGCTTCTGCACACATTCATTTGAGCACAAGGTGAGCACTACCTTTGTTTCTTAAACCCGTGGAGAGTTTCACTCACCCTCATGTGAACAGATTTGCAAGTCAGTAGTTCTACATTTTCAGGCTCTCTGATTTTTATTCCACTGAACATAAATACAACTGCAGGAGGAAAATATTGAGATAATCTTGATTGAAATCCTCCACTTCACCACTGGAGTCCTTATTTAGCAGAATCATTAAGCGTACCTGGAAGTAGATGTGGATACCTAAGGGTATCAATCAGTTTATAAACATTACAGTTTAATTTATTGCTTTAATTCTTTTCATATCTTGGTGCATTTATGTCAAGGAAGCTCATTTGTTGATATAAATATGTCATTTAAAAAAATATCCCATCAAACTGGATATAAGCTAGAGGTCAAATCTGATTTCATTGAGGCCTGCATCAGGGTTGTATTTGATCTTGAGGGCTGGGATGGGCATGAACAGGATGGGCATGCTCAGCTTGGTATCACTCATGTCAGGGGCACTGGTAGTGGCCCAAGTGCTCTGCCAGTAAAAACGGGCTCCTGAGCTCTGTTTTCAGCCACGATGGCCTCCTGCAGTCCTCTGCCAGCAAAAACAAAGCTCAGGTGGGCCGTGCATGACCCTCTGGCCCTGTTTTTGGCTGCAAAGCCTCCTACAGCCCTCTGCTAATGAAAACAGAGCTCCATTTTTGCTGGCAGAGGGCTGCAGGCAGCCATCACAACTGAAACAGAGTTACATTTTCTCTAGTAGAGGCACCATGGGCTGGTCCTTGGCTGTTTCCAGGCCAGCCCCATGGGCCTGATCTAAGCACCCTGCAGTCCGGATCGAGCCCCTGGGTCTTGAGTTTGGCACTCCTGATATAAGCAAACAATTAAAAGTCCCATTGAGTTGATGGGGAAAGATGAATAGAAACATGACCAAGATTAATATATGGGCTCTGAGGTATTCTGTTTTGGTACTTTAAAGATTTTTTTAAACGAATTGCTTAAGATATTAAGAAATATCTTATGAAAACACAACTCCCTAGATTTGTTTTGTTTAAATTATGACTAGAAGGAATGAGATACTTATGGTGCTGCTGGATCTCTCAGTGGCTTTTGATCATGGATACCATTGAAAATGGAGTTTTTATGGATTGTCTCTGGGTGATGAGAGGTGGGAGGACTGCTAGAGAGATTTTTCTCCTTCTTTGAGGGGACAGTTTCAGTCAGTGATAATGTGAAGGGATAGATTGAGATAAAATAATATAAATTACCTCTTGTGAGATAATATATGCCTCCCAGGGAAGGAGTGAATCCTCTAGACCTGCTCAGGATGGTATATTTCTGACTTGTTTTATATGTTATCATTGTGTGTTTCCTTAGCAGTTCTTTGTGTTCTACTGTGAGATATTGGGAGGAAGCACACATGTAATTTTTGATTCAGAAACATAGTCAAATACAGCATCTTGTCAAAAGTTGGAATTGGGGTTTAGTTCAAAGATGCCCAGAGAGTGGGGGAGAGTGTCACCAATATCTATGAATCACAACTTATGTAGACTTAGCATGTGCAGTGTAAGTTGCCTGAAAAGCAGCACTACTTGACTGGGAGCCATGTAAGCAGTGACTCAGGCCAACTGAGATGATTCCACCAATTTTGATAGAAGCTCTGCAGCCAAGAGCGTTCTTGTGCTTTCTTTTGAATGGGCTGCCTCACCTACCGTGTGTGTGTGTGTGTGTGTGTGTGTGTGTGTGTGTGTGTGTGTGTGTGTGTATGTAGTTAGTATGTAATGTAGTATGTAGTATGTATATGTGTGTCTAGTTAACACAGACAATCCACAGGAAATGTTTTGAGTAGGATTTTTTAAAACAAACAAACACGTTCAGAACTTAGTCAATCAATGCTTCTTTTTAAAAAGTGAAAAGTGTGCTTCTGTTAATGGACAGGCTTTCATAATTCTTTGCCATTATTGTACTAAACTTTACTTCAAAGTCCTGGCATGCATCTCATTGTCCAGCACTTGTATCCCTCACTTTAATGAGCACTAAATAAGAATTATGAAAGTATTTCAATAATTCTCTGTGGACAGTTAATTAAGCACATCTGAGACTTAGGAGCAGTCAGCTATTACCTCCTTTTATAGACAAGCACTTCCACAGACACAAAGGGATGAGGTCAAATTTATTTTAAAAAATGTATGGTTTAGTAATTCTTCTCGTAATAAATGCTAGCTGAAACCCTTGATATAAAAAGCACAACAAAACTAATCTCTCCCTGCCCCCACTCCATGTCCCTCTTCTTCAGTGTTTCCCAAAAATTTGTTAAGCTGCCTCAATATTTCTATGTGTGCTGTGTGTGGGGGTGCATGTATGTGTGTTTGAATGAAGCCCTGAATCCATTAAGCTAAACTTTCTTCCGTAAAACTTGCTTCCTTACATAAAAATCACACTAGACCCATTTTTCATTATCCATTTTTTCTTACAGCTTCTATTTCTCTCCCCCTCCCTATATTTGATAGATCCTACTAAAAATACGAAGAGACTCAGAGCGTGTGTAGAAGTCCATAATATCAGTCATACACCGAGTCTGTTTCTTTTTTCTTTTTTTATTAAGTCCAGCCGTTTAAAAATGTACAAAGTTCCTTCTAATAATCCATTCATTCTGTTCTCTTCTGATTCTTGGAGTAAGCCTGCACAATTATTCAAATCCCGGCTTTTAGCTCCAACATCCACCTCGCCATGGGGCTGTGGGCCTGTAATCTCACTTTGGTCTTGCATGTCAAATGGAATTAACTCCCCTAAGAAATGTCTGCAGAAACGACCTAAAGTGTCTAATCCTTGCGGCTGTCTTAAATTTTCTGAAACTCAAACCTGTCATCTTCCCCCCCCCTCCACACACCCCACCCTTCTTATGGCTTTGTTGAAGTTCTCACTTAAGGCTTTTTTCCCTACCCAAAGATAAAGTTTAGGAAGAAAAATTTGCATTTTTATATACTTCCTCCCCACCCTACCCCTTCTGTCACATGTGGCTTTTTCATACATTTTCTTTTGTGAAAATAGTTTTTCTTCCCCCAGCACTCCCATGCTGCTCACCAATCAACTCTGGTTTTATTTTTTGCGCTGGCTGGAATTGGGGCCAAGGAAAAATGCAGCAGTTCTACTCCTGTCAAAGTGTGTGTGTGTGAGAGAAAGAGCGCTTCAGCATAAGGCTGACAAACCAGTTGCAGAGTCACATCAGTTGTAGGTGGGGGGAGACTCGTGTGAATGACTGCTTGGCTGGGAATAATGATATCATTACGCTACCTTAAACAGCCCAAACCAGCTAATCACAAAAACTAATTTGAACTTGATTAAATCTCAAATCACATTGTCTCCTTCATGAATAAACTGCTTGGAGAAATTAGCTTTAGTTAGTAGAACTTGACGGCTTGCATCTTGCATTAAGAATACATTAACTTGGTAGGAGGTAAGGGGTTTTGTTTTGCTTTTTTTTCAGTTTGCCTTCCAAGGGAGAGGCATTCCTTCTGAGGGCAAGGTTGCCTCTTAGATGTTTGTATTTTCCAAGTCAGAGATTATGTTGAACAAAGATTTGGCTCTAAAAGGATGAATTGTCTAGCATAAGCATTAGCAACCATTCTACTTCCAGGTTGCTACTGCAATGTTATTATTTCACTATAACCTCACCAGATCCTGTAGGAGAAAACTAGCATGCTTGGGGGAATCTCATATGAAATGTTAGATGTATTTACAGTTGTTGAGATTGCAGTGAGATTCCCAGAGATAATCTGATGCGGTGGTAGAACCTAGGGAAGTTGAATCCTGACCATGTCACATAATGTAAGTTTTGTCATGAAGTGTAGTTCTTTCTCATATAAGCATTAATGTTTATCGGAGCAATTTTTGAAACTCACAAATGAGCTTATTAGAGAGAAGGCTAAAAAAAATCCGTCTGCAGGACTTTTCCATTTCCTTACAATATTATGAAAATTAATACTTTTGTTCCATCTACCTTTAAAGTTTTACTGTGAATAATAATTGGAAGTGGGCTAGCTTAGAAATAATAAAATAATATAATATAATAATAAAATAAAATAATAAAGGTAAATACTTGACAATGTAACTTGTTGCCAGGAATTCCAAAGGTCTCCTTGTATACTAAAGTATCCAGCCAAATGTTCTGTGCTTCCTCATTCTTTTTATGTGGATATAAACAGTTCACTTAGCATTTAAGAAATCAGAAAGTATTTTTTTTAGAAAACAAAACAAGCTGTAAATCAAATTTTCAGCTAGTATAAATTTACATTGTTTTGGAACACTATTTGGCCAGTTTTTACTTTCTGGAGAATGTTGTCCTTTGTATCATGTCATCTGCAAACAAGCTTTTTGTTTTTCTCTTTGCTACTCATCTGTCAATAGCCAAGAGGCTGTCAGCCTTTAATAAGAATTTACCTGTACAAATTAACTGTTGTCAGTGATTGCTCTTTCAAGGTATAGGCACAGTTTCTATGGGAAATCAACAGTGCAAAACATAAGCTCCAAGGAATGAAAAAAAGTGACACCAAATTCTCTCATAGAGCCTGCTTATTCTTGCAAAAACCTATTGCTCCTGCCTCTTAGAATGTGTATCACAGACCAGGAAATATACCAGGAGGATGTTAAGATAGTTTAAAAGTCAGGTCCAGACAGTTATTAGTGGTAAGAATGCTTGCTTGCCAAAATTCATGCTCTTTTTTGTTCACATCATTTGGACCTCTGGTTTTTCTTTTTCAGTGAAATTCATACTAGTTTTAAAATGCTTAACTTTTGGTAAAGAAAAAAAAAATGACCTGCTCCTCTGGAAATGTCATTGCTTCTCTCTGCCACCCTTAGTAACCCTTGACAGTTGAAAAGGGGAAAATATGACCTGGAAAGGAAGGAAGGAAGGAAGGAAGGAAGGAAGGAAGGAAGGAAGGAAGGAAGGAAGGAAGGAAGGAAGGAAGGAAGGAAGGAAGGAAGGAAGGAAGGAAGGAAGGAAGGAAGGAAGGTTCTCAGCTTCAGAATATAGAATACAGAACACAGAATAACAGAGTCGGAAGGAACATTGGAAATCTTCTAGTCCAACCTTCTGGTCAGGCAGGAGACCTTATACCATTTCAGACAAATGGCTGTCCAGTCTCTTCTTAAAAGCATCCAGTGTAGGAACACCCACAACTTCTGAAGGCAAGCCATTCCACTGATTAATTGTTCTCACTGTCAGGAAATTTCTCCTTAGTTCTAGGTTGCTTCTCTCCTTGGTTAGTTTCTATCCATTGTTTTTTGTCTTACCTTCTAGTGCTTTTTAAAATGTCAACCCCCTCTTTTTTGTGGCAGCCCCTTAGATATTGAAACACTGCTATGATGTCACCCCAGTTCTTTTCACTAGACTAGACATACCCAATTCCTGCAACTGTTCTTCATATGTTTTAGCCTTCAGCCTCCTGCACCTTTCCATCATCTTTTTGCTCTTCTCTGCACTCTTTCCAGGGTCTCAACATCTTTTTTATATTGCGGTGACCAAAATTTGATACAGTATTCCAAGTGTGGTCTTATCAAGGCAGCGGTAGCATCAATTCTCATGATCTTGGTTGAGTTTCTGGGTGCATCCAGAGTGGGAGTTGTCCTTTCTCATATTCAGTAAAGCTTCATCAATAAGGCCCTATCATAAAATACCATCATAAATAATAATGAACATCACACTGAGTCATTTGGAAAAAGGCTTTATGTAATAGAGATGCAATAAACTAGAAGCATGAGCTACAATGGCATCTTTTATGAGATGTTTACTAAAACATTCTATTGAATTTGGAAAGTCTATAATAGTCTGAAACATATATGATGGTCTAGTAAACAGCATCACTTCATCTCTTGCCTTCTTTGCATACGGTCCACATGCTGCCAGGAAACAAAACAACAATGACAAACAAAGAACATGCATTTATTTTCAGGCATAACTCTTTGGAACCACTTGGGAAGAATATTCTTGATTGAGAACCAAAACATTCTGTGATGCTTAACAAACCTGCAAATTGAAAAATTCAACATCTGCCCTGTGCAGCAATGTAACAGGAGAAGGACCTATTGTGTTGAAGGGGGTGGGAGAGAGAAGAGGAATCAAATCAATCCTTAAATTATATTTTTGTGCATTTGCAAAATTACTACTCTTCAAATCAAAAGCCTCAAGCTGTTTTCATCTGAGAGCATATGTTGAATCGGTAAGACAATAGCTGTACATGAAGAGAAAGAAAAAGGGAGGAGGCAAATCCCTGCAGTTTAATAGTATGGACGGTTCTCTGAAGAAAAGATTGGTATCATTGTGTATTATAAAATTTTAAGTAAATTATAAGCAAAAAATGCAGGGAATGTAGATACTGTAAACTGGTTCTAGCAGAAATAGAATGTTAAACTTAAAGCTATGCCAAAACACTCTACCATTTCAATTTTGAAGTAGAAACAATAGCACTATAACAAACCAGCACCTGGAGATGTTCCTCCTCCCCCCGGGGCCCAGCAAATGACTGGGAGAAAGTTCAGCTCTTCCCAATGGATGGCTTATTTTGTAGAAGGCAGTCTCCTGTTTCAAAGGCTGAGAAAATTAAGAAACTCTAAGCAAAGTTGGACTTGAAATTAACAATCAACAGTCAGACCTAAACTTTGTAGTGTTTATACACTGTTTGAATATGTACTATCTATATGATGATGAGCTCTGGTGGCGCTGTGGTTAGCATGCAGTATTGCAAGCTAATTCTGCCAACTACCAGCAGTTCAATTCTGAGTGGCTCAAGGTTGACTCAACCTTCCATCCTTCTGCGATTGGTAAAATTAGGATGCAGATTGTTGGGGGAATCCAGATTGCTGACTCTGTAAACCACTTAGAGATGGTTGTAAAGCACGATGAAGTGTTATATAAGTCTAAGTGCTATTGCTATAGCTATGTTGTTTCTCCCTCTGTTGAGAATTCAAGACAATGTACACGAGAGTTTCCTTTCTTAATTCCCATAGCAACAACCCTGCCCTGTAGGTTGATCTAACCATGACTGTTCCAAAGTCATATTAGAACCTTGTGGTTAGTGAACTTGGATCAGGTCCAATTCTGGAACACTCACTATATTATACACTTGTATACTGTTGCTTATTTGTAAAACAAATATATGTTTCACTGTGTTCATATTTCCCACATTAAACCCACCATTCCTTCTTTCTTTCACTATCAGCTCAGCACTATTTATTATTTTTAGACATATCCATAAGATCAGATCCTAGCTGAGCTTGATTTCTCAATCAAACATCATATTCCATGAATGTTCTTTTCAGGTACTAGATCTGTGGTGACCCATTCTTGGAAAAGCCATTACAAATAGGCCTTCCAATTACAACCACAATTGATCCCAAAATTTCTGTTGCTAAGTGAAACATTTGCTAAGTGAGTCTTGTCCCATTTTATGACTTTTCTTGCCACAGTTCTTAAGTGAATCATTATAGTTGTTAAGCTAATAACACAGTTGTTAAGCGAATCTGGCTTCTCCATTGACTTTGCTTGTAAGAAGTTTGCAAAAGGTGAACACATTATCCCAGGACAATGAAACTGTCATAAATATGAGTCAGTTGCCAAAAGCCTGCGTTTATGTGACCATAGGGATGCTGCAACAGTCCTAAGTGTGAAAAACGGTCATAAGTCACTTTTTAAATGCCATTGTATCTTTTGACAGTGACTAAATGAACTGTTCTAAGTTGAAGACTACCTTTGTCATTTCAACTATACTCAGTCAATGATAAAAGCATCTGTAAATTAATACAAGGTTTTGTTTGTTTCATATATTCCAAGATATAGGCATATTAAACCTAAAGGCTTGTTCTTGTTTTTACACATGCAAAACTCTTGCACATGACAATGTAAATTTGGAGACATGTAGGCTGAAATCTTAGGAACTCTGTTAGAGGATCCTATGACCATAGACGAGCAAACATTTTACTTTTCACAGGAAAAAAAGTGAAAGGAATCAACAGAAGAAAGATATTCAGCCCTCAAAGTCATTCAGCTCTCCTTCTTTCTGAAGAATAAAACATTGCCATTGCTCTGATCCTGATACTGGCAAAAAAATAAAATAAAATAAAATAAAGCAGTACCTAGGTTAGAGGTTTCTTCCATTTTTGAGTTTCTACTCTCCCATTTCCTTTGAAACATTGTGATTTGCTATTTACTGGAAGTAAGTATTCTAGAAGTCAATATTTTTTAAAAGTAGATTTTTACAGAATTGAACTGTAAATCAATTACATTTGAATAAATGTAATGCCCTTTTGTCAGCACTTCTACTGAAATGTGTAAAAGTAAAAATTTGCAAAATATGGAAACTCCCCTTTAACACAATCAACAAATGGATTATTTGATCATTTTGATGGATTTTATTAATCATGTGTCTCAAAGGCAAGGATTTAGCATCCTGCATGATTTCTTATTGTTCACATGGCCCATGAAAATAAACTCAATTATGAAAAAAGTAATAAATTGGGTAAATTGTAAAAAAAAGAAAAAGAACTTATACAAATACATTCAATTTGCATAATTTATGCAAGTTAGAGAATTCAGCTTTTTCCGTGGCACAAAATGCTGAAGGCTTGGGGTTGTAGGATATTTTGTTAAGACAGCATACAGACAGATGAAATTAATAGTCCATCTGAATTATTCTGTAGTGTCATTATGCCATTGATTTACTTAGATTTCTCTTCCACATCCCTACTTCTGTATCACAGATATTGCTTTACGAAGTTATTTTTAAATAACTCATTAGGCTGAGTTTGCAACAATGGCAAACTCCCCCCCTCGCAACAATCTTCCAAGCCTTCCTTCCAGGTAACAAAGCCACCTGCTTGATGGCTGACATTCTAAAAATACTTCTAGGTCCATACTATTATCCATTCCTCATATTCAATTGCTCTGTTATGGTAATAGTCAGAGGCACACCATGTTGTAATTACTTACAGCTGACTTAAGAAAGGAATATTCAACTCCCCCACTGTTCCACTAGAAGGTCTTTATGCGCTATTAACTCATTCCTGAGTATTAATACTCTACTGGTAATTCAGACTGCATTGTAATTGGAGGAATATTAAACACCAATTATTGGCTGCATTGGATAGTGGATATTTTATGTGGGGACTGTGTATATATGCGTGTCTACGTATGTACCTACATGTTATATATGTGCATACACATTTTTTAAAATACATGCTTTAAAGCCAGCCCCCCCCCCCCCTTCCTGGAGAGGATATAAAAAGTGAAAATTTCATGTTGAAGGAAAAGAAATTTTACAGAAATGTGGAACTTGTTTACATGCTCTAAAATATTTTTAACAATAATTACTTTTAAAATAATGCATGAAAAAGACATAAAAGAAAAGAAAAATTTTGCATTTTGTCAATGTTGAGAGAAAGATATGTATTTGCTTTTGTTTCCAGAAAGTCTTTTTCCCCCTGAAAGTTCAATTATGAGTCTTCAAAATCTGTAACAATGAAGAATGGTAATTCAGATGTGCTTGTCTACCATCCAGAAAAGACATTTAACATTAGTTCAAATTGATTGTGTCCATACTCCAGGAGAGAGAGGAAAGCCAACAATATTTTGATGTTGCCTGTTGAATTTAATTTAATTTTTTACAATCAATGCTAAGAATGTCTACCCCTACTGACATTACAAAGAAAATACCTACAGGATCCTAGTATTGGTTTAAAATGCCTAGGTCAGCAGTGGTGAACTTTTTCAGCACCAAGTGCCAAAATGGGAACGCATGCGTGTAATGGAAACTGGAAGAGCAGCTCCCCAGTGCACATGGGAGCACAAAAAACTGGAAGGTCAGCTTCTCGGTATACACATGCATGCTGGCAAACCTGGTCTTCCAGTTTATAATGTGCATGTGCATGCAAAGATCAGCTGGCTGAGCACACATGTGTGCACTGGAACCCAGAAGAGCAACAGGCAATGGTTGGCGTGCCCATAGATAATGGCTCTGTGTGCCACTTCTGGCACGCATGCCATATGTTCACCATCATGGGCCTAGGTGACACTTTTTATGTGCAATCTAAGAATTAGCTAAAATGTTTGTTTATAACAATTTAGAGTTAGATACCACAACAATCAAAAGTGACTTTCTGTTTCTTCAAAAGTTCTTTAGTCTAACTAGTTAATTAAAGGAGTCACTTCTGAAGACCATAGGAAAAATAGTTATTAAGTTTCACCAATGCAATTCATCTGGAGGAATCTGTTGCTTTCCATTCCAAGTCCTTCAATTCAAGGAAAAGAATATTCCAGCATAATTTCCCCTAGATGAAAGGGAGGGTTGAAATTTCTGTCTATTCTTCCTATACTCTACAGCCACCAATACTACCTGCTGCTCTGAAAATGTCATGTTCCTCCTAAATTTAGATTTTTTTAAAAAAAAATATGTTAATTAATTAGGAGGTACACATGTGCACACATACTGACACCCATACACTCATATATCTGTGCATCATTTATACATCTCTATGTCTAGTATTGAAATCATATTGTATTAGATACCCAGATGAATCTTTTTGGAAAGAATGCCCCAACAAGGAAGACATAAACAACCCTGGTCACTGCTCCTTTATTATAGCTGAAGAAGATCAGGGACTATATCAGGAAGTCTTTGGCTAGACTGGTGATAAAAATGGCCAGTTTGATAATGCATACCTTAAAGGAGTTTTGAATTCCAGATGGTTAGTTGAAGATAACTCAGAGATATAAAGTGGCTGAGAATATGTTAGTCCTTTCAAACAGCTGAAAGAATGCCTTAGAGAAGATGCTCAGAAATTGTTTTCATCATTCCAAAGTGCAGGACATGGAATAATGGCTCCACATTACTGAAAGTTAGATTCCAGTTGAATGATAACAAGAAAGTCCTAATAATAAAAACAGTTTGATAACAGAATCAGTTGTAAAGGGAGGTTGTGGGATTGCATGAAAGGATTAAATAGAGGCAGGGCATCTGTCTGTCGGAAAAGCTATAGATTGAATTATTGCACTGAGCAGAAAATTAGACCCAGTGGTCTAAATGGTCTCTTATAACTCTAAGAATTATAAGAATAAGCTAATCTAAGCAATTAGGTACAACATGATGCTGATATTCGATACCATGTTTTTTAAAATGCCAACAAGGTTTAAAATGTGATTCCTCAATCTAATTTGAAATCCAGGATATGCCAGAATAGATCAGTTATTAGACTTAAACCCTGCACTTTCCAGCTCATCAAAGCAGCCAGGGAAGGAACAGTGACATGAGTCCAAGCTATTATTAATGCTTTCTTATAGGATGGGAGGGTCCACTGGTTTTGAAAGAGGCAATGGTCTTTCTCCTTCTTAAGAAGCTTGAATCATTAATATCGGATAACTTCTTTTATAGAGAAAGCAATAGGCCAACAACTGCAAGGAAGTGAATTTAGAATCAGACATGGGGTTGAAGTTAAACAGCATACCTTCAGAAGTGCACTAGGCATGATTATTCTTATTCTGCTGGATCTCTTAATATCCTATGATAATGTTGACCACAGCGTCCTTCTAGACTATCTGTGAGTGTAGAGGTATGGAGGTTGGACCTTAGACCCTCAGTATAAGGTATCCCAACACTTAGTGCTTTCCACCACTCCCATGACGGGAGTATTTAATACTCCCAAGATATAACAATTCATTCATTGATTTAGGGTAAAGTAATATCAGTCCATTAATCCAATAATGAATGATTTCATGTGACAAAATGACTTAGAGATCAGGTCAGTTTCTTGGGCTTTTTGTATAAACTTTCAAAATAAAAGTCTGAAAGTCTTCAAAAATGAGTCAAACCAAATTTCAGATTAGCACAATGTGAAACAAAATCTGGATATAAGAGATTTGCCCATCCTAAGACATTGCTTAACTGGCTGTTTTTCTAAGTCTTGTCATCAATACACAAGCTTCTTTCCCTTGCAATTTACAATCTAAAATCAGAAGAGGGCAGGGTGGAAGAAGGACAACTTGACAACAGTAGTAAGGATGAACATGAACAAATATAGTTACATGTATTTAAATTGGATTATAGTTGGGAAGAGAATTATAGAGTTAAGCTAACATATACAGTTATGCAGTGTTATTCAAGAAAATCAGTGGAATGTAAACACAAAGCACATCTTCTATAATACTTGGCATACTACTTTTTTAAATATATATTGAACCTGAAAATGCAAATCTGCAGAATTAGAAATAGGACCATATTTATGTGCCTTGAATATCATCGTATATATATATTTTTTTGCTTTTCTCTTCTATCTTCCCATAAGCAATGTATTATGTCTCATAAGCTTCAACCAACCAAATCAAATACATAATTATTTTGTTTATTTTATTGTGTTGACACTGAGAATAGAAAAGGTTTTACATATTTGTTTTGGGAGTAGCTTCAAGGATTGTTTTTTTTTTTCTCTCCCCATTTTGGGCAGAACCAAAAAAAGTCACATACAAACTTTGAAGGGCATGAGTTGTACTTTCCTTTGACTGACTACCCCGAAGTAAACAAGGGCATAAGTTGAAAAAACTTGCTCCTCTGTATGTCTATTTTAGAAATAAGCACCAATTGACCAACTGTACATAGTTTATTCACCAGTTAAAATCTATGAAATTTTACTCTCCTTTCTGAAAATTTAACAATAAATTCACCATGCAAATAACATTTCCAACTTCCATTTATTCCTGACCATTACAAAACCATCTATGAAATAAAATTTCTGTATAATGTTTTGATAAATAGATTATATTAAAAATCATATGATTTAATTAATTTTTTTAAAGCATAGCTCTGATTGCATTTGGTCTTTACAACTATCTTGGAAAAAATATACAAAACATACTTTCCCTCTGTCTAATCCCACTTCTGATCATTGATTTATTACAGATAAACAAAATATAATTAGGAAAAACATATTTATAATCTGTTACCCAAATCAGAATTATAGAAATGTTAGTTTCTTAGAAATCTTTCCACTCTTTTAATAACTCCAGTTCACACTAATAAACTGGAGGTGCAAAATGCAATGTCAAGTGCAGACAACCAGACCAACATGTGAAAAGTTCTTCTAGCTGTTTTATTGCTCAACCCTATCTACCAGGTTTTCCCCAAAATAAGACCCAGTCTTTTATTTTTGGACTCTAGGGCTCATTTTAGGGGAAACACGATTTCAGGCTGATCAGCCTGGCTGGATGCTCCCACACAGTGCATACACAAAAGGCTGCAAGGACCATGGGGCTGATGTTGTCTGGCAGCAGCTGCAGCCTGTTGGCCCCTTGGTCAGTGCACTCTGGGGCTGTGTAGCTTGTGCAGGGCACATGAGTTGATTATCTGTCCAAGCAGCAGGTGGCTGCAGAGGTGTGAGAGGAGGCATGAATCTGGACATGCTGTGCAGGCTGTGAGAAAGCCAAGAGCCAATGGGCCAGAGTGGGTGGGAGGCTGCAGGAAACCACCTTCTTATTTATATCTTTGCATTTCTTGATTTGCCTGTGATATGTGCAGAGTATTGGGATCACATACCTTTCCCCATGCCTCCATCTGTTACCAGTTCCACCATGCAAAGACAAGCCTCCCATGGTCAGCCACCTTGTCTGGCCCACAGACTATGTCCAGTTTTCCATGCCCCATGTGACACATCCAGATCGCCTGCCTCCCCCCGCCTTTGCCTCCTCCTGCTGCTTGGACAGGTGATCAACTCACCTGTGCTGCACAGGCTGCAGCTGCTGCTGGACACTGTCAGCTCCATGCCCTTGGAAGCCCTGATGCTGGCCACCCCATCCCCCTGGGATGATTATGGTCTTCACTAGGGCTTATTTTGGTATAGGGCTTATATTAGGTGCACAACTAAAATCAGGCTAGAGCTTACTTTCAGGGTAGGTCTTATTTTCAGGAAAACATGGGACGATGGTTTGCACCTAGGTTAGATTCGATAAGATTCAATGGCATTCAGAGAGTAGGTGGACTTCACCCTCTTGTGCCCATGTAGGGATTCCAAACGATTTCCCTATTTGACTCCTCTCCCTGGCTCTGCCAATCTCTCTCCTACACAAAAGGGGAATAGCAGCCCTAATTGCAGATGAGAGGTAACTAAAAATTATCACGTTGCTTTTGTTCTTCACTGCCTGCAGAAACAGCATGCTTCCACCAGCAGAGTAATATAAATCCTGTATTGATAACATGGACATTAAGTGAGCATGCTCACAAAAGAGACCTTAGAAGGAAAAGGAAAAAAAGAAGTCAAACCAAGCATGGGAGAATCAGCATAAATCACTTGATATCTATTTAATTTCTCCCAGGATTTTGTCAGCAGCAAGTTTTTCTTTGCATTCTGAAAAACATGGTAGTCCTAGGTAAGAATAGACAATGTATTCTGAAAATTCTATGTCTACGATGCATTTAAGTTATTAAACCCTCTGTTTGATTGTATAAAATCTGACCCAACATTATGGCACCTTTCTAATTTCTGCTGTAGTAAACTAAATATTGTTATCAATTCTGTTCCATGCCAGCAACCATCTTCCAATTCTGGCCATATATCCTTAGACTGGAAACTGTTTTGGAGCTGTGGACCTTGTGAAATAAACTTTTAAGAGTTGAACAAGTTTCCTCCAGATAAATATGGGATTCAAATCAAAAGCAATCTAAAACATTTAGTCCCCCTCTCATCTGCAATTGAAATGTTAAGCATTTGTATAAAATGTGCAAAATTGGAGATAATTGAAATATAGTAGCTCTAAATGCAGCAGCTCAGTTTGCGTCCATTAAAGTAGTACAAAAGTCAGACTCCATCATATCCCTTTTTATCCCTCATATCTGTGTCAATGGCACATTTCATTTTTTGTTTGTAGTGGTCATGATAATGTTGAATGGTCCCAGGAATTCTCAATCAAAGTGATCTACAGCAGGGGTCCCCAACCACCGGGCCGCAGACCGGTATCGGTCCGTGGAACATTTCCTACCAGGCCGCCGGTTTGCTGGGCACCGCCATCTTGTTTGACGAGAAAGTGCTTCCCGGTGAGCTTTTCCGGTTGGAAAGCGGCGTTTGGGTCCTGAAGGAATCCTCGCGCCTTAGTTTCATCGAAGGGGGGGGGGCTTTGAACGAAACTAAGGTGCGAGGATTCTTTCAGCACCCAAGGCAAGGCGAGCCGAGCGACCGTCCCGAAGCCATCCCGAAGCGAAGCCCATTGACAAAGGTACAAAGGAGGAGTTGAAGGTGGCAGGGAGAAGCGGGGGATGGCTGGCTGGCCGGTGGCTCGGCTCGCCTTGCCTTGTCATGCGTGCTGATGCCAGTACCGGGCCGCGGATCATTTTGTGATGCCGGTACCGGGCCGCGGCACAAAAAAGGTTGGGGGCCACTGATCTACAGTATGCATGTTTTATTTAAAAAAAATCTGTTTCAACTACCATAGTTGCATTATGAAATATTGCTAAAGAAAGAAAAATAATGTAGTTCAGAAAATGAATAGTCCATTACCTTCTTATTTATATTATTCAATATCCTCAGTTAATTGACAATATAGTCTAATGAACCAGAGTGAAAAATAAGGGGGACTTCTTGAGGTCTTCCCTCAGAATTTCCATATCCTTAGCATCACATATTAAATACTGAGTGAAAAGTTCACAGAAAGGAAATAATTTTGAATTTAAAATCTGTTTCTCATCTCCTGTACTAAAAGAGGATTGGGGATGGGCGCATGCAAAAAGTTTCTACTGTGAAAAACCTCATTTTAAATTTTAAAAGGGTATTTGGATCTTGCTGGATACTATCCCCAGCATATCAACAATGGCCTGAGCTCAAAACAGCCCTGTTTCAAATTTCAATCAAGTGTTTCAGATTTTTTGCTCAGGATTCTTTTAGAGTGATTAGAATTGCTTTGGAACTCTTCCAGTCAAAAGAGTTTTAAATTCAGAATTTGCTTTAATTCAGAATTTAATATTCGGAGTAGAAATTGTACAGTTGAAATGTTTTGCACATCTTTGAAACAGGAGTATTTACACTTTTCACATTCTCTATCCCCCCCCTTTTTTTGGAGGGGGAGTCTGTCATATCCTTGCACATTCCTCAGTATACTTATAACCAAAGATGCAAGCATGTAAAAACATTTGTTTAGTTGCCAAAATATTTGTAACAAAACCAAACCA
This sequence comes from Notechis scutatus, assembly GCF_049901735.1. Classification (NCBI taxonomy): domain Eukaryota; kingdom Metazoa; phylum Chordata; class Lepidosauria; order Squamata; family Elapidae; genus Notechis; species Notechis scutatus. Next base: position 37,866,168 of record NC_142009.1, read on the forward strand.
AATAAATTGATGAAAGAAATCCTCTGATAATTATCTCATCTCTGATATATCTGGAAAATGGCCTCAGCTTCCAAATTCCACTGCCAATGACTGTGTATGCTCAAACCTGCTCAATCCTGTAACTTGTATTAGGTTCTACTTCCGTATTGTTGATATCCTGGGACATCAATTTGTGGTTTGCTAATGTTGTATAGGTAGGCCTTAATAGGAATCACTTGATAAAGAATATATGGGATCCCACATGGGTAAATTTATTTAATACCTCGTAGAGATTTCTGGGGAATGACAAAAATACCACCCTGGTAAGAAGAGTTGAGAAAATATGAGTTACCTAAAAAGTACATATGTTCTCTTCAAATGTTTTAATTTAGAATCTTGGTTTGCAATGGAAAATTGCAGCTACCTTCAGCTAATACCCATAAAGAACACACAAAGTCAGGAAATACAATTACAATTCCTCGCACGGATTCAAAGCAGTCCATAAAAATTATTTGGACCTTATTTTCTAAATGTGTCCTTTGTGTCAACATGTGGCAGGACCTAGTCAATCCTGATGGGTTTTGTTAGTAATTTGGAAGGGCATCAGGAAATCCCAGGGTTTAGGCTAGCTTGGCATGCTGAAGAATACATCCTGGAAGAAAGCAGTGACAACTGTCACATCTGTGCTGTGGCAAGGAAGATCTGTAGCTTGACTGAATTTGCCAAGAATCAAGCTTGTGTCACAGGACTCAGAGAAACTCCTGCCCCCATTGTAACATTATATATATATTTATATATGCACATGCATGCACGCGCGCGCGCACAAACCCACACACATATATTCAATATATTTTATTTGGAATATATTCATAGCAGGGCTTTCAAGTTAATTCTGAATGCACGAAAACTTAATATAACAACAAATTATCAGAATGTATTTCTGATAATTACCAACATCTAGCATTTCCTAAAAGTGTTTTCATGTTCAGGTATATGTGGTTAACAAGTCACAGAAGGAATCATTTCTTCATCTTTTTCAAACACTTGATATTAAGACACACCACAGTATCCTGAACTAATTATAATTAGCATCCTGTGCTAATTGTTTCCATGGGCTAGACACGTCTGGCCTATTTGGATAAACAAGTAAGGAGATGCAAGCTCAGGAGGGTGGTAGAGAATGGGAAATGAAGGGGTGGAGCACAGCAAGAAAGCAATGGGATGGAGAGGCAAAGATGCCACAGAGGTAGCTGATGATGCTGTGCTGTGATTGGGTATCCAGGGCACCACCATCTCCATTCTGCCCGGGCTTCAGGGGAGCTAAGGCTAATTACAGCGTTGTGGCTATTTGGTACAGTTGATCTACCTCATGCAATAAAGTAAATAGGGAAATATTATGTGGACAATCATATTCCTGAACTGGCTAGGATCTTTAAGATTTGTGTGGGGAAAACTAAAACCCTGGTACAGTATTAGAATTCTTCAAGATCCCTACCTTATTGTAAGCTGTCATAGCTTACACAATCTCTTTCCTGTTTTTCTGCTAAATGCCCAGCATAATTTATGAATGCACCCAGAGGAAATTCCACTTCTTCTAATTATTCAGGTTGTCTTTTCCTTTTTTTTTTTATCACAGCAGCCCTGGATTAACCCCTTCCTTATGTAAACACATGCTTGATGGGAGTTAAAGGAGAATTACTATAGGATAAGTGATCAGGTAAACAAGTTCTCACATCACTGCCTGTTGCTGCTGTGACTGTCAAAATAAGGTCTTTCTTTACCTGGAATACAGAAATAGCCAGACAGAAAAAGGTTTTAGGTATAGCCCTCCCTTAAATCTTCCACTTAGGCACTTTCTCTTTTGCTGGTTGTCAGACTTTCCCAAATGCTGTTTCCTTAATGATGGGAACATAGAGGAATGAAGATGGTAACCTTCACCTAGGTTTCCTGATTCTGTATAGTGTGCAATTACCTCAAATTGTTCTCTCTCTCTCTCTCTCTCTCTCTCTCTGTGTGTGTGTGTGTGTGTGTGTGTTCCTTTTGCATGCTGCAAACTGAGGTGTTTGAATAGCTGCCCATTTCTCGCCACCAAAGCATATCTTTTGAAGTTGATTGGTGTCCCCCAAGTAACAGCAGTGCTGCCTGGCACCAAAAATGACAAGATAACTAGGGTGTAATTTTACTATGAGAGAAAAAGAGAGAGAGGAAAGAGAGAGATCTATATGGTATCATATGAATAATATTTAACCCCCCTCCCCAAATATTACAACAAAGCTTTCTTTGCAGTTTGTAGGTGATGGAAGGGAGTAAGAACAAGAGATAGACATGCAACTCAAAAGTAATAGTGGTAATAATCAGATGTAACTGGAGGACAGGAGAGAGGCCTTCTTATTTCCAGGTTTGTGAGAACTCCCTCTTTGTGATGCCAGGTGGAAAAAGGCTCCTCCCCCGCCCCCCAAGAAAACAAAGCTATGGCAATTGAGACAAATGCTAGCATGCTGTGCTGGGGAAGATCAGAGCGTCTGAAGGGGACAGTGCCATTTGGAGTTGAGGGCACCTCCTGCAGTTGTATACAATGGCACCTCATTCTCCCTGACTGAAGAAACAATTGTAAAAATAGGCAAGTTAAAACAAAACACAAAAAGCAAAAAGTCCTCCTCCCTATAGGAAGAAATGGAAAGTGATATTTTGCAGTAGAAAAATAACACAAGGCATTCTTTGGGCAATTGTCATCCTCAATGGTGCAGGTCACATGCAAGAGGCAAATCTGCAGATAGCCCTGAGCCCTGTTATTAACACCATTTGGAGAAGGATGACGGTCTAAAAAGTCACTGTGTGGTCAGAAGAGGCAAGAAAGCTGTTCAACATCCAAAGATTTGGCAGTACATAGACTAGTAGCATGCCAGTACCATATGAGTGTGAACTAACCAAGTGGAGGAGGAGGGAGTCACTTTCTTTCAGACCCTAGGAAGGAGGCAATGGCAAACTATGATTTTATAAACAACGATCTCTCATTCCTTGATTGGCAATTTCTATTCACTGGATGCAATACTGTTGAAGACCATTAGAAACATATTTTTACTTGAAGTCAAAAGAGTCATCAAACTGTATGTACCAATAACAACTCCCCAAACAAGGAAAAACAGATTACCCATAACAATAAGGAAGCTTCAATCCAAAAAGAAATCACTTTGGCGGAAAAACAAATCTGGTCACGTTGCCAACTTCAAAAGCCGATACAAAAATTTATGCCACCAGATAAAAACTGAATGCACCAATTATCACATTAAACAAGAAGAAAACCTTCTACGCACCAATTCCACCCGTGCTTTCTACAATTTTGTAAACACAAACTAAAAGACTCAAGGTCCATCCCACCCCTGAAAGGACCTCATGGTAAAGACTGCAATGATGACACTATTAAAGCCAACCTCTTTAACACATTATTTGGCTCAGTATTTGTAAACAGCAATGGATCATGCTCAGTATTTCCTAGATGAACCACAGACAACTACAATGATCTAATACATATCGATTTTACAGAAGACAATGTTGAAAAAGCACTACACAATCTAAAACCATCTCTATCTATTGGACCGGACGGAATATGTGCCTACTTCTTAAAAAAGCTATCCACTGCCATAGCAGAAGCTCTAAGCATAATCTTTGAAAAATCTTTCAGGACCAGCTCCTTGCCAAAACTATGGTCACAAGCCACGGTCATCCCCATCTTCAAAAAGGGAGACCCCAGCCTAGTTGAAAATTACAGACCAAGCTCTTTATGCTGCATCACCTGTAAAGTCATGGAATCAATTATTAACCAATCCATCATCCTCCACTTAGAAACAAACAACCTACTCTCTAATAAACTATTTGGTTTCAGGAAAAAAAACTATCATGTAATCTGCAACTCTTACTCTGCAAAAACATATGGAGTACACAACTCGATCAGGGCAAAGCAATAGACACAATCTACATAGATTTCTGTAAAGCCTTTGATTCAATGGTACATGACAAACTACTCCTAAAACTAAAATCTTATGGTGTCTCTGGAAACCTGCATAACTGGATAGAAGCATTCCTGTCAAACAGACAACAAATAGTCAAAATTGGGAGCGTCCTATCAAATTCTGTACCTGTCAACAGTGGTGTCCCCCAAGGCAATGTTCTAGGACCAACTCTCTTCATACTCTACATAAATGACCTCTGTGATCACATTAAGAGCAACTGCGTTCTCTTCGTTGATGATGTAAAGCTATTCAACACCACAGACAATACTGCTACTCATCAAAACGACCTTGACTATGTATCAGAATGGTCAAACAAATGGCAACTTCAAATCTCAACAAATAAATGCTCTGTCTTACATATTGGCCCAAAAAAATCAGAAAATAAAATACAGGCTGAATAGTCAAGACCTTGTTGATGATCCAAACTCTGTCAAGGATCTTGGAATACTCATCTCAAATGACCTAAGTGCTAGAGCCCACTGTAATTACATAGCCAAAAAGGCATTAAGAGTTGTTAACCTAATCTTATGTAGCTTTTTCTCTGGTAATATTACACTAATAATTAGAGCATACAAAACATTTGCTAGACCAATACTCAAATACAGCTCATCAGTCTGGAACCCACATTATGTATCTGATATTAATACAGTTGAGAAAGTCCAGAAATATTTCACAAGAAGAGTTCTCCACTCCTCTACTCATTGCAGAATACCTTATGCCATCAGACTTGAAATTCTAGACCTAGAAAACTTAGAACTACGCCGCCTTCAGTCTGATCTAAGTATAGTATATAAAATTATACATTGCAATGTCCTACCTGACAATGAATACTTCAGCTTCAACCAAAACAACACAAGAGCAAACAATAGATACAAACTCAAGGTTAATCACAACAAACTTGATTGCAGGGAATACGACTTCAGCAACAGAGTGATCAATGTCTGGAATACTCTACCTCAGGGGTCCCCAACCACCGGGCCGCGGACCGGTACCGGGCCGTGGAGCACTCTTTTACCGGCCGCAAAAAAAAAAATAAAAAAAATGGCGGCTTTCTTCGCCTTCGGTGAATGCTGCTGGGATCGGGGATCAAGGACACAAATGAAAGAAGGGGAGGGAGGAAGCAACCAAGCCTGTCCTGCTCTCTGGCTCAGCTCTCTCAGTCGCTTTCTCACTCCTCCTTCTTCCTCCAGGAAGAAACTGCTTCAAAGAAGCCGGGGGGGCTTTCCGTCGCCGCAGCTCCGAGCGCCCGTTTTTCCCGCCCGCCGCTTCGCGGTTCAATCCACAGTGCTCCGTTCTGCCTGCCTGCCTGTCTGGTTGTTTAGGAGCAGCTTCGCTGAGAATAATAACTATTTGCCTCTTTTATCAGCCGAAGCTGCTCCGAAACGAAGAAGGCAGGCAGGCAGGCAGGTAGAACGGAGCACTGTGGATTGAACCGCGAGCGGGCGGGCGGGCGGGTGGGGTGAAACGGGCGCTCGGGAAGCTGTGGCGACAGGAAAAGCCACCCCGGCTTCTTGGGCTGCTGGAGGAGCGATAGAGTGACTGAGAGAGGAACGAGGCAGACACCTGAGGGAGGGAGGGAGGGAGACACCTGAGGGATGGGGCTGAGGGAGGCAGGGCGAGGCGCTCCCTGAACTTGGTGGTTTGCTGGCAGACGTTGATTACCCGACTAGGTAACAACATCAGATGTTACCTAGTCAGGTAATGAAACGTCTGCAAGCAAACTACCAAACTCGGATTCCCCCCGTCCTTGAAAAATGTTTCTGCTTGAAACCGGTCCCTGGTACAAAAAGGTTGGGGACCACTGCTCTACCTGACTCTATAGTTTCTTCCCCAAACCCCAAAAACTTTAACCTTAGTCTGTCTACTATTGACCTCACCCCTTTCCTAAGAGGTCTCTAGGGGTGTGCATAAGCATACCAACATGCCTACCGTCCCTGTCCTATTTTTTCTTTTCTTTTTTCTTTTTCTTATATGTATCTATGTATTTATAACTATGTTTTTACTTATACCTATTATCTTGTAAGCAATTGACAAAAATAAATAAATAAAATAAATAAATTGTTTCCAAAATCCCGCCAGAAAAAAAAACTTTAAGGGGTGTGATTCTACCAGTTTGCACGTATTTGCTAGAACCGGTTGTTAACATTCTAAGCAGTTCGGAGAACCTGTTGTTAGAAGAAATTACTGGCCTAATCCTGTAAGGAAGGCAGGAAGGAAACATTCTGGTGTTGCTTACAAAAACTGCCTCTCCCTTAACCCTTATTACATTCTTGGCAGGACTAGACTTCCTGTCTCAGGAACATCTCTGGAGTTTTTTTCCCCTCCTTTGCTGGTACTTTGCTTGTGTGGAGTGACCATTCAAAGTTACAATGGCACTGAAAAAAGTGACTTATAACAATTTTTCACACTTACAACTGTTGCAGCATCCCCACAGTCAGGAGAGGTCAGGCGAGGAGATGCGTGCCTCAATGTGAGTGATATTGAGTTGGCCACGCCTAGCCAATAACATGACCACCAAGCCACGTCCAACCAGTCACATGACCACCAAGCCACGCCCACAGAACCGGTTGTTAAAAAAATTGAATCCCACCCCTGGGCGAAATTCAATTTTTTCCCCCTTCCGACTCTGTGGGCATGGCTTGGTGGGACTCAGTCTCTAAAAGGAAGAAGGCAGGTGAGCATGGGTGGGGCCAACTGATTCAAATCGTCCCTACCACCTCTCCGAACTGATTCAAATAATCCCTATCACATCTCCCGAGGTGGTGCAAGGTGGTTGAATTTCACTGCTGGGCTCAACCCTGACTCACTGAAAGAAACAATTGAATACAAATAATGATATAACAAGGTAGCCACAATGGTGCATTGCACTGCAAGAAGAAATATTATTTGCCTGCAACTGGTGGAACTACAAAATTAACACAGTAAAATAAAAAAAATAAAAAAACAAAAACAAATGTGGTTTGGGAGTTTAGAAGTCAAAAAGACAAGCATCTCCCACACCCCAGACTTAACGATTTGTTGATAAGAAAGAAAAAAGTCTGACTTGTGGACATTGCAATATTTGGAGATGTAGAAGAGAAGAGAAAGAACTGGAGAAAAATCACAAGATCTAAAGACCTGCAAATAGAAATAGAAGAACTATGGCTAAGGAAAGCAAAAATAGAACCAGTAGCAACAGGCACCTTGAATGCAATCCCAAGACAACTGGAGTATTACTTGACTATCATTTGCTTTAGAGGAACAATAAAATCACCATCTGTCATTTCTGAAAAACACCTTTACTTGAAACTGCTTACATCCCGCAATGATACCTTTAACACCATCAAACAACATCTGGCTTTCTCAGATCCCTGGAAGGACTCAAAGGTCAGGGCTGTCAAACTCGATTTCATTGAAGGTCACCTCAGGATTGTGTTTGACCTCAGGGGGCTGGGGGACATGGTCAGGGTGGGTGTGGCCAGCTCAATGTCACTCATGTGTGGCCCAGGCAGGGCTGGGGTAATCCATTGCCTCCAGTGGAGGAATTTCTCAATGCATCCTTGCCTTGTGATCAAATGCACTTTTGCTAGTAGTTTGTTTTGCTATCCCTCTGCTAGCAAAAGCAGAGCTCAGGAGGGGCATGCGTGGCCCACCCAGGTTCTGTTTTCTGCCAAAATGGCATCCTGCAGCCCTCTGCCAGTGAAAATGGAGCTCGGGAGGCTGCACACAGTCCTCCCAAGCTCCATTTTCACTGGCAGAGGCACTGTGGGCCAGTCCTTCACTGTTTCCAGGGTGGCCCTGTGGGCCAGATCTAAGCACCCATGTGCTGGATCTGGCCCCTGGGCCTTGAGTTTGACACCCCTGCAATAGGTGGACAAAAATATCAAATCCAGTATAAACATCTGGCTGACTGCACAACCAACCATAATAATAGCAATGTGTACTCACACACAATGTAAGAACACAACCCTGTCCAGATCCCCAGAATTTTCACCATTCTAACCATGGGCCACAAGAAAGACTTCCGGTTTGGGTCTCTTCAGCGACGGATCGAAATCCGCGATTGTGCATGGTTTTGATCTGTGCTTGCCACTTTAGTGCCCCAATCCTTTGGATTCTGGGCTGAAGCCACCCCATAGAGGTGGTGAAGAGGGGGGAGATTGCTAGCCAAGTGGAGGGGAGCCTCATCTCTTCTCCTTGGCTGGTCTAAACTCCCTTTCCCGAAGGCGGTTGCAGCGGTGGTCAGAAATGGCCACCTCAAAGAAGAACCCAACTGGATAAGATTGTGCAGGAGGAAGACAAAGAGGAAAGCAGGACAGACCAGGCTAAACAATAGAGAACATCTAAGCAAGGTACCCTGAATCTAAAAATACCTAGAGGGATACTTCTGAAAGAAGATCTTTAAGCGGCGAAGGAGAGAGAAAAGGAGGTTAAAACCCCTTTTTTTACCTTTATTGACAATTGACAATTACAAACAGTATGGAAATAAATTTATATTAATCTATTTTGACACTAATAGGCAATCTTAAGCTGAAATCTAAGTGTCAAAAGGAGAATAAATATTTTTTTCTTGGTCATTTTAAAGCCCTAAAAAGGAGAAGAGTGGAAGCAAAAGGGTGGGACTTGGAATAATGGAAAAATGGAGTGCCACCTGGAAAAATAAAGAGGATTAACAGTGAAACTTTGAAAAGACTCCCAAGGATACATTGTAACTGAAATCTTATTAAAACATACAGTAACCCATGGAAAGGAAAAGTAAAGGAAAGAAACAAGAAGGAACAGTCTGGGATCATTTAGTGATTTTTTAAAAAAAGTTTTTAGCATTGGTTTTTTCTTTCTTTTTCTGTTTTTACTTAAAGTCAATCGGGTGGTTCTTCAAAAGTGTTTAAAATGCCATCACTCCTGGAGGAATTGAAGATGAGTCTTAAAAAACAGAAAGAAGATGCAGAAAGGGGAGGAAGATCCTTTGGCTTCATATTTGAAATAGAGATCCTGAACTATGAAAAACAAAAGGAAAAGCTTTAAGAGCCAGAAGAAGGGCGGGACAAAGAAGAAGCCATATTGAATGATTAAATAATGCAAAGTGTGGTAATAAGGGAAAAAAGGGGGAAAGGAGTTAAAAGTTTGAGATCAAAGGGAACAGCCCAAAAGAAAAATAGTCTGAAAAAGAAGTATAACAGCAAGGAGAAGCAGAAAAGAAAACTACAGAAGGGAAAATTAGAGAGAGAAGGGTATAAAAAGGGATGAGAAAAAGGGGGGAAAGATAGAAAGTGAAATAACTTATCAAGGACAAAAACAGGAAATAAAGAAAAAGGGGAAACGTATTAGGATTAAAGGTATTTGCTCAGCTAGAAAACACAGAGACAATGGTTAAATTAAGTTAAAAGTGAGGATTCTGCAAAGGTACAAAAGATAGTGTTGTGAAAGTAGAATACTGTAATGAGTTAGAAATGAAATAAGTAAATAATTTATAAGATAAAACTGTATGACTATCCAATGGTATGCTTATTAACAGTTAAGTAATAATGAAGAAGGGAGGGAAACATTTCAATTATTCTCAAAGATTGATAGATATTGAAAAGAAACGTGAAAGATTTACAAGGTTCGTACCAGTACCAGAATGATTTTGAATAACTATTTTGTTTACTAATGTTTATAAATATAAATATAAATATAAATATAAATATAAATATAAATATAAATATAAATATAAATATAAATATAAATATAAATATAAATATAAATATAAATATATTTTCTTAAGTTTTCGCGGGTACTTACATGTATGGCATTCGGCTTTGTTCGGGTATTTTCCCACGTCATTGTAGTTGTTCTTTTAAAGTTGTAGCAACGTTTCAGCAGAATCTCATCTGCCAGAAGCCTGATGATGGCAGATGAGATTCTGCTAAAACGTTGTTACAACTTTAAAAGAACAACTACAATGACGTGGGAAAATACCCAAGTATCTAGGCAACGTTTCGATGAAGTCTCATTCATCATCTTCAGGCTTGTGTCTTCAGCTCTGTGCTTCTCAGACTGATGTGAGCTTGCAGCTCTTCTTCCTTTTAACTGCTAGTGGGGGTGTGACTTGATTGGGTGGGGGCTTGGCTGTGTTCTGATTGGGTGGGGGTGTGTTCTCATTGGTTGGGGGTTTGGCTGTGTTCTGATTGGTTGGGGGGTTGGTCGTGTTCTGATTGGCTGGAGGTGTATTCTGTTCAGGTGGGGGCTTGGTTGTGCTCAGGTTAGTCTTAGTTGCTGGGGGATTTGAGCTGGTGAGCTGTGATCTTGCTGTTTGGCTTCGAGTTCGTGGTCGTGCCGCATCTTCATGGTGGGGGTCAGTTCGCTTCATGTATGGCTCGGAGGGGTTTGAAGTGGGTCGTGATGCAGCTGCAGTGCAGCTTCTGGTCCGTGGTCGTGTCTCATCTTCTATGTGGATGTGAGTCTGCTTTTTACGTGGAAGTGTGGTGGTGGCATCTTGTGTGGCCCTCGTGGGTGTGGGTCTGGTGTCATTCTTCATGTTAGATACTTGTCTGTTCATGAGGGTGGGTTTCCAAATGGCTGGTAGGCGGGAGGTGTCATCTCGTTTATTCATGCTGTGTGGGCGTTTTTCTATCTCTATGGCTTCTCTGATTATTCTGTTGTTGAAGTGTTCGGTTTTGGCGATAGTTCTGGTATTTTTAAAGTCAATCTCATGTCCTGTGGCTTTGAGGTGTTGGACCAGGGAAGAGGTCGGTTTTTCTTTTTTGATTGAGTTCTTATGTTCTTCAATGCATGCACTTATTCTTCTGTTAGTTTGTCCAATGTATGTGGTGGGGCAGGTGGTGCAAGGGATTTCGTATACTCCTTGGTTTTCTAACTAGATTTTGTCTTTAGGGTTTCTTAGGATGGTGGATATTTTTCTGTTTGTGCAGAATGCTGTTTTAATGTTGTGTTTTTGGAGGATCTTGCTGATTTTGTCTGTAGTGCCTTTTATATACGGGAGGAGGGCTTTGCCATTCTCTTGTTCTCTGTCTTGGATTTTGGTTGGGGTTTCTTTTTGGATTAGGTGGGTAATCTTCTTTCTTTGGAATCCATTGGCTGTTAGTACGTTGGTGAGAGTGTGTAGTTCGGTTTTTAGGTGTTGTTCGTCGGCTAAGCATTTTGTTCTGGAGATGAGTGTCTCAGCTACGGAATTGATCTGTGCTGGGTGGTGGTGTGAGAGTGCGTGTAGATAGCGGTTTGTATGTGTTTTCTTCTGGTAGATGGTGTGTCCTAGGGAGCCATTGGATTTTTTGTATACCAAGACATCTAGGAAGGGAAGTTGATTGTTAGCTTCTGTTTCCATGGTGAATTGTATTTTGGGGTGTAGGCTGTTGAGGTGTGTGAGGAAGTTGTTCAGTTTTTCTTTCCCGTGTGGCCAGATTATGAAGGTGTCATCTACGTATCTGAGCCAGAGTTTGGGTTTGTGATCATATTTTTCTAGAGCTTGTGTTTCAAAGTGTTCCATGTAGAGGTTTGCGATGACAGGTGTGAGAGGTGATCCCATGGGTGCTCCTTCTATTTGTTTGTATTTTTGTCCATTGTAGGTGAAGTATGTATTGGATAGACAGTGGTTGGTCAGATCTAGGATGTGCTTGGGGGGTTGTATTTGTTTTGGATGGCTGTCAAGGCTTCTTTTATTGGCACTTGGGTGAAGAGGGATATGACATCAAAGCTCACTAGTAGGTCGCTGGGTTGTAAGTTTTGCTTCTTTATGATCTTGATGAACTGGAATGAGTTTCTTACATGTAAGTTGATGGATTCTGCATAGGGCTGTAGTTGTTTGGCGAGAAATTTGGCTAGATTTTGTAGAGGTGAGCCTATGGAGCTGACTATTGGTCTAAGTGGGGTTCCTTCTTTGTGTATCTTGGGGAGACCATAAAGCTTAGGGCATCTGGATGATTTCTCTCTGGGTATGATTCTTTGCTGGATTTCTTCGCTGACGGGGGAGGCTTTTATTTTGGATCTGGTGGTTTTTTCTAGGTAAGTGGTAGGGTCTGTCTTTAGGGGTTTGTATGTGGGGCCTTGGAGTAGGTTGGTTAACTTGGTTTGGTAGTCAGATGTGTTCATAACCACTGTCGCGTTGCCCTTGTCTGCTGGTAGGATTATTATGCTGGTGTCTTCTTTCAGGTTAAGTAGTGCAGTTTGTTCTTCTTTGGATAAGTTGCTTTTGGGTGGTTTGCTAGTGCAGAGGATGTTGGTGATTGTGAGTCTGATTCTATTAGCATCATCAGGGTTGGTTTTGGTCAGGCTGGCTTCAACTCCGCATATGATGGTTTCTGTGGGGATGTGTTTGGGAGCGACAGCAAAGTTGAATTCTTTTGAAAGGACCTTGTTTTCGGCTTCAGTGAGGATCTTGTCTGAGATGTTGTGCATTGTTTGTTTCATGTGTGGCTGTGAGGGGGGAGGAGTTGGTTTCTGGCGTTGCTGTAGTTTTCTGAGTTTGTTGGTGTGTGTGTCTGTCTTGAGGGTGGTCTGTGTTTCGGCTCTCCAGACAGCGAGTTGTTTGGATTTGTCCCAAAGTAAGGGGTGAATCTTGTTGCTGAGTCTGAGGTGAAGTGTGAGGAGATCTTTGTTGATTTGGTCTAGGAGAAATCTTTTTGTGTGAAGTTCATTTCTAATTAGGGCCAATTCTGCTCTTTTTAGGATGCGTTTGGTAGCTGCTGTGTTGGTGTGGAATTTCAATTGGAAGCTTGTGGGAATTAAATTTTGATCTCGGCAGTTGCATAGGAATGCGAGGTCACATAAAATGGAAGCTCTTTGGACTTCAAGTTTTTCATAAGTCCTGGTTAGATGGTGGGTTTCCTCCCCTTAGAGGTGCAATATTTGTTTTCTGAGGTTCTCGCGGGTATTTGTATGTGGATCTTTGGTTTTTCGGGTTTTCTCCCACGTAAGATTGGAAGTATCTAGGCAACGTTTCGATGAAGTCTCATTCATCATCTTCAGCCAAACCCCCAACCAATGAGAACACCCCCCCCACCCAATCAGAACACAGCCAAGCCCCCACCCAATCAAGTCACACCCCCACTAGCAGTTAAAAGGAAGAAGAGCTGCAAGCTCACATCACTCTGAGAAGCACAGAGCTGAAGACACAAGCCTGAAGATGATGAATGAGACTTCATCGAAACGTTGCCTAGATACTTCCAATCTTACGTGGGAGAAAACAGACGAGTACCTAACATGAAGAATGACACCAGACCCACAGAAGATGAGACACGACCACGGACCAGAAGCCGCACTGCAGCTGCATCACGACCCACTTCAAACCCCTCCGAGCAATACATGAAGGGTAGTGATGCAGCTGCAGTGCAGCTTCTGGTCTGTGGTCATGTCTCATCTTCTGTGTGGGTGTGAGTCTGCTTTTTACGTGGAAGTGTGGTGGTGGCATCTCGTGTGGCCCTCGTGGGTGTGGGTCTGGTGTCATTCATCATGTTAGGTACTCGTCTGTTCATGAGGGTGGGTTTCCAAATGGCTGGTAAGCGGGAGGTGTCATCTCTTTTATTCATGCTGTGTGGGCGTTTTTCTATCTCTATGGCTTCTCTGATTATTCTGTTGTTGAAGTATTCGGTTTTGGCGATAGTTCTGGTATTTTTAAAGTCAATCTCATGTCCTGTGGCTTTGAGGTGTTGGACCAGGGAAGAGGTCGGTTCTTCTTTTTTGATTGAATTCTTATGTTCTTCAACGCGTGCACTTATTCTTCTGTTAGTTTGTCCAATGTATGTGGTGGGACAGGCAGTGCAAGGGATTTCGTATACTCCTTGGCTTTCTAACTCGATTTTGTCTTTAGACAAAAGAAGCAGCTGCAAGCTCACATCACTCTGAGAAGCACAGAGCTGAAGACAGAATATATATATATTTGTTTTCTGAGGTTCTCGCGGGTATTTGTATGTGGATCTTTGGTTATTCAGGTTTTCTCCCGCATAAGATTGGAAGTATCTAGGCAATGTTTCGATGAAGTCTCATTCATCATCTTCAGGCTTCTGTCTTCAGCTCTGTGCTTCTCAGAGTGATGTGAGCTTGCAGCTTCTTCTTCCTTTTAACTGCTAGTGGGGGTGTGACTTGATTGGGTGGGGGCTTGGCTGTGTTCTGAATTAAATTTTGATCTCGGCAGTTGCATAGGAATGCGAGGTCACATAAAATGGAAGCTCTTTGGACTTCAAGTTTTTCATAAGTCCTGGTCAGATGGTGGGTTTCCTCCCCGTAGAGGTGCAATATTTGTTTTCTGAGGTTCTCGCGGGTATTTGTATGTGGATCTTTGATTATTCGGGTTTTCTCCCACGTAAGATTGGAAGTATCTAGGCAACGTTTCGATGAAGTCTCATTCATCATCTTCAGGCTTTTGTCTTCAGCTCTGTGCTTCTCAGAGTGATGTGAGCTTGCAGCTGCTTCTTCCTTTTAACTGCTAGTGGGGGTGTGACTTGATTGGGTGGGGGCTTGGCTGTGTTCTGAATTAAATTTTGATCTCGGCAGTTGCATAGGAATGCGAGGTCACATAAAATGGAAGCTCTTTGGACTTCAAGTTTTTCATAAGTCCTGGTCAGATGGTGGGTTTCCTCCCGTAGAGGTGCAATATTTGTTTTCTGAGGTTCTCGGGTATTTGTATGTGGATCTTTGGTTATTCGGGTTTTCTCCCACGTAAGATTGGAAGTATCTAGGCAACGTTTCGATGAAGTCTCATTCATCATCTTCAGGCTTCTGTCTTCAGCTCTGTGCTTCTCAGAGTGATGTGAGCTTGCAGCTGCTTCTTCCTTTTAACTGCTAGTGGGGGTGTGACTTGATTGGGTAGGGGCTTGGCTGTGTTCTGAATTAAATTTTGATCTCGGCAGTTGCATAGGAATGCGAGGTCACATAAAATGGAAGCTCTTTGGACTTCAAGTTTTTCATAAGTCCTGGTCAGATGGTGGGTTTCCTCCCCGTAGTGGTGCAATATTTGTTTTCTGAGGTTCTCGCGGGTATTTGAGGGAAGGAGCTTAAACAGTTTATGTCCGGGATGTGAGGGGTCTGTAAATATTTTCACAGCCTTCTTTTTGACTCGTGCAGTATACAGGTCCTCGATTGAAGGCAGGTTGGTAGTAATTGTTTTTTCTATTTTTTCTAAGTCTTATTATCCTCTGAAGTCTGTGTCTGTCCTGTTGGGTTGCAGAACCAAACCAGACAGTTATAGAGGTGCAGATGATAGACTCAATAATTCCTCTGTAGAACTGTATCAGCATTCTTTGACTATGGATAGATGGATAGCTAGGTGAATCCTCTCAACATATACATTTTACCCTGACTCATTGGCAACTATTGGCATGCCTTAGGAAACCCATTTTATGGTTTTGTTCTGACCAAGGCTTCCTGAGACAATAACAATCACATGCTGCTCCAAAAAACCTTTTGTCTTAATGAGTCCAAAACAGTTTATGAATAGTCCAACAAAAGTCTGCCACAGTCTTTCAGTATAAGTCTGATAAGCACCCACTTTTATCTCCCTTGAAATGCTACCAATGACTAAATTGCCAATTAGCTTATACAAGGCCAAATGGAGCACAAAGTCAACATGGAGCTTCAGAGTTTAAACCAACCAGAATAAACAAATTTGCTTCCTGCCAAAGCTCATGTCCCTTTGCTCCTCCTTTATGTCTTATGGGAGGGCCCAATCATCTCCAAGTCTTACTCCAGAGTTGCCCCTTTTGTCTCAACTGTTCTTGCTTTCTGGCAGCTCTGTGCAAGTCGCACTGGGAACAGGCTCCCCCGTTCCTCTGCCTCACTGATGTCAGGTTCTGGAGGCTCCTGAATCAGCACATAACTCTATACAGTACAATTCAATATAGTTACTGCTCTGGGATAGAAGCTGTTTTTCAGCCTTTTTGTCCTTGTTTTTATTATTCTGTACCATCTGCCAGATGGTAATATTTCAAAAAAAGGGTTCCCAGGATGAGATGGATCTTTGAGAATGTTTTGAACTTTCTTAAGGCAGCAGGAGCTATAAAGCTCTTCCAAAGAGGGGAGAGGGCAACCAATGATTCTCTGGGCAATGATGTTAACCCTCTGGAGTGCTGTCCTATCTGCCACTGTGCAATTGGCAAACCACACAGAGGTGCAGTAAGTTAAAATACTCTCTATGGTGCAGCAGTAGAAGGTCACCAGCAGTTTTTCATTCAGTTGCTGTTTCCTGACAACTCTGTTGGGCCCTTTTGACTAGTGCTGCAATATAAGCGTCCCACGTCAGGTCCTCTTTTATGATAACACCCAGAAACTTAAAAATTCCTTTTGATAGATGAGGATCTATGGGTTGGATTAAAAAGTATTATATCAGGATTCCCTGCATTTAATTAAGATGGATGTACCTGAATTCTGGTATAAAGAGAGAGAGAAATGGATATTGAACCACATTTTTCACACTAGGCATGATTTTTTTATTTGGTGATCAAATCTCTCTTTACTTGTTGAATCGATGCTCAAAGTCCAAGCTGTATATCTTACTTTTTAGTGATGGTCTGCAGCCTTGTAATTATTTAGTCGTCATTTTTGGTACCTTTATTTAGCTCTACAATGTTCTTTTTGTGCTAAGAACTGCATAAAGTATTCTGAGCATCATAGACTTGTTTATTGACATTATTACACTGCTCAAAAAATAAAGGGAACACTTAAACAACACAATGTAACTCCAAGTCAGTCACACTTCTGTGAAATCAAATTGTCCACTTAGGTAGCAACACTGATTGACAATCAATTTCACATGCTGTTGCGCAAATGGAATGGACAACAGGTGGAAAGCATAGGCAGTTAGCAAGACATCCCCAATAAAGGAGTGGTTCTTCCGGTGGTGACCACAGACCACTTCTCAGTTCCTATGCTTTCTGGCTGATGGTTTGGTCACTTTTGAATGCTGGCGGTGCTTTCACTCTAGTGGTAGCATGAGACAGAGTCTACAACCCACACAAGTGGCTCAGGTAGTGCAGCTCATCCAGGATGGCACATCAATGCGAGCTGTGGCAAGAAGGTTTGCTGTGTCTGTCAGCAAGTGTCCAGAGCATGGAGGAGCTACCAGGAGACAGGCCAGTACATCAGGAGACGTGGAGGAGGCCGTAGGAGGGCAACAACCCAGCATCAGGACCGCTACCTCTGCCTTTGTGCAAGGAGGGACAGGAGGAGCACTGCCAGAGCCCTGCAAAATGATCTCCAGCGGGCCACAAATGTGCATGTGGCTGCTCAAACGGTCAGAAACAGACTCCGTGAGGGTGGTATGAGGGCCCGACGTCCACAGGTGGGGGTTGTGCTTACAGCCCAACACCATGCAGGATGTTTGGCATTTGCCAGAGAATACCAAGATTGGCAAATTTGCCACTGGCACCCTGTGCTCTTCACAGATGAAAACAGGTTCACACTGAGCACATGTGACAGATGTGACAGGGTCTGGAGACGCTGTAGAGAACATTCTGCTGCCTGCAACATCCTCCAGCATGACCGGTTTGGCAGTGGGTCAGTAATGGTGTGGGGTGGCATTTCTTTAGGGGGCCGCCATGTCCTCCATGTGCTCGCCAGAGTCCTCCATGTGCTCGCCAGAGGTAGCGTGACTGCCATTAGGTACCGAGATGAGATCCTCAGACCCCTTGTGAGACCCTGCTGGTGCAGTTGGCCCTGGGTTCCTCCTAATGCACAACAATGCTAGACCTCATGTGGCTGGAATTTGTCAGCAGTTCCTGCAAGACGAAGGCATTGATGCTATGGACTGGCCTGCCCATTCCTCAGACCTGAATCCAATTGAGCACATCTGGGACATCATGTCTCGCTCCATCCACCAACGCCACGTTGCACCACAGACTGCCCAGGAGTTGGGGGATGCTTTAGTCCAGGTGTGGGAGGAGATCCCTCAGGAGACCATCCGTCACCTCATCAGGAGCATGCCCAAGCATTGTAGGGAGGTCATACAGGCACGTGGAGGCCACACACACTACTGAGCCTCATTTTGACTTGTTTTAAGGACATTACATCAAAGTTGGATCAGCCTGTAGTGTTTTTTCCCACTTTAATTTTGAGTGTAACTCCAACCTCTATGGGTTGCTAAATTTGATTTCCATTGATAATTTTTGTGTGATTTTGTTGTCAGCACATTCAACTATGTAATGAGCAAAGTATTTAATAAGAATATTTCATTCATTCAGATCTAGGATGTCTTATTTTTGTGTTCCCTTTATTTTTTTGAGCAATGTATATAGGCCATTTTACTTTTCTAATAATACCTAACATAGAATTTGCCTTTTTTGACAGCAGCTGAACAAGGAATGGCATTTTCAGTGTACTATCTGCCATGACTCTCAGACCCTATCCTGATTAGGCACTGACAACTGAGACCCCCCATTAAAGTATATGGGAAGCTTTTTGTGCCAACATGAATCATATTTTCTCTGTGTAGTGTATAATTTTGTACCTGAACTTGAATGAGAAATTAAAATCGTCCTGAGCCATATGATCTTAGCTCCAATTAAAGTGAACATTGACATGGTGACTTAATTTTATCCTATATGTAATTTGATCTTTCTGTCTTTGTCATTTTTGCCATTCTGCTTTTATTTTTTTAAATTATCCTATGCATTTACATTACACAGAAAGACGATTTTTTAAAATGTTAGCTTCATTAACAAAAGCATTAAATGACTGTTCCAGCATATCAATATTCTTGGAGGTTATTGGAGAATCACTCCAATTTATTTCCTTGAGGATACTTTGACTCCAGTATGTAACTACAGTAGGAAATGAAAATTCTATGTTTGAACTGAATGCATCCTATAACTAATATATACCTCCTTCTACTGAGAGAAATAAAAATAATCCTAGGTTTACCAGCTTAAGCCAACCATCAGTCTAATGGCCTCTTTGACCTTAATTCCTATTTTTTAGGCAAAAGTGGACAATATACTTTAGCAACAAAGTCCTACACTTTGACGTAGATATTATCGAAGTCTTCAAAAGAGACTGGATGGTTATCTGTCAAAGATGTTCTAGTTAAGTCTGCACTGAAGAGTGGGTTGGACTGCACCCTCAAAGATGCTGTTGAAATCTATGGTTTTATCGGTATTCAAAAATGGTAATGATTTGCTTTCTTCTTGGCAGCAAAAATGCTTGACTGATACATATGGATAGTTATGGATTAATTACAGACTAGGTATAGATGGATCACATCTGCAAAAAAGAAAGAAAGAAAGAAAGAAAACCATATGGATCATACCAGGATTTCTATTATGGATCTGAGCACAGAAGCAAAGCTAAATAAAGCCTGCACATGACTCACACTAAGAAAATCCCATTTTACATGTGATATTACACGTTTCCTTTTGTGGAAGCATATCAGAGCCTGTCAGAGGCCCACTAATTAAAAGTGATTTAAAATGTAATAGATGAGTTGCAGCTATGGAAAAAAGTTGAGGGTTTCTCTTGCTGCTGAGGAAACCTGTAACCTTCTCAGTGGCTGTGACTCATGTTTCTTTATTTGGATTGTTTTTCCTGGAATGTTCATTACCTCTAGAATTTTCAAGTGAAAAACCAAGGAATTTCCACAAATTTGAAATTTGGAAAAGTGCCAAAAGCTAAAAGTGTCAAAATTAACTTCCTTAATTTCCTTCATGGTCCTCTGTCATCAAATAGGGATCAAAACATCTGGTTCCACAGTCAGAAGTCTCAGAGAATCAGTCACAGAAACTGTCTTGAGAGATCCGCCTGGTCTAAACCTGTGAGTGACATGTGCAAAATTAATCATTTTGAGAGCTTTTTGTGGAACACCAAACTTCAAGAAGAGAACCCAAGGCATTTTCTTCTATCGACTTGCTTCTCATTTAATCAAAACATTTTTTAAAAGTCTAACCCATTTCATTATCCTCTACTCTGTTATAAATTGCAGTGTGGTGTAGGCTATGTTCAGCTCAACATGCCTGATTTTATTGAAGAGGTATTTTAACTATATCAACAATTTCTACTTGCTTGCTCATTTTTACATTTTTAAATTTATATTTATATTAAGCACATAGTTGCATTAAAGATAAGTAGTTGTCCCTTTACTTCCCTTTATTACACCACTGGACCACCATTGGTCTGTAACACATCCAAAGGTGCGGTGCAGCCAAACTGCATTTATCTTAGGCTGATCTAAGTCACCAAAATTGGGAAGAGAAGGGAAAGAAATGTCAATTGATGGAATGGTTTGAGGTTGCTCCAACAGCTAGATTGCAAAACTCTACTCTTCAAGACAAAAGTGGAAAACCATGCATTTCTCCTGTTCTAGAGGTAGAAAGAAGAAAATTAGTCTGTTTCCTTGATCAACCCAGAGTTTTACGGTAAGCATCATAAAGCAAATAATATTCCTTGTTTGTATTATGCAAAAACAGAGGAGTTTGCAACAAACCCAAGGTATTTGGGGTGGGAAACTTTACATGGCCTGAAAGAATATAAACCCACTCCTTATTTAGCAAACAAGTTCCATTCCAATGACCAGGTTGTTAAGAGAAATAAGTAAACAAAGGACAGAGAGATGAAGAACACTGGATGCTGATATCATTCAGAGAAAGTTTTGTTGTACAAGTATGCCATGGGTAGTTTCATTCTGGTATCCATTTTTAGGCACATGAAATTTGGTCAGAAATATGCACATTAGTTGGAAAATGAGTTTTTTAAAATCTCCACATATTTGCCATCATATTTGCAAATGGCTGCTAACGGAGATAGTTGTTAAATAAGGAGTAGGTACTTTGTGGCTTCATCTGCTCTCCTCTGATCCTAAAGCACAGCCTGTTTTAACTATTTTACAAACCTTTCATGGACTTCATTAAATAAGAAACTTAGGTGGTCTTTCTCTAGATGCTTTTCAGATGTTCTGATCTACAATTCCCAGAATTCTCAACAAGAATGGAAATTCCCATACTAGCTAGGAATTAGTGAACACTGGAATTATAATCCAGCATTACTCTCCCAGAAGGCTGATACTTCTTGAAGAATTTGGTGGATTACCTTTGGCATCAATGGACTTCATCATACTATTTCCAATGAGAGATGGACAAGGATTGGAAAATTGAAGTCTATTCTGACATTCTTGGATTTTCATTTAGCTCCTGTGCTTTGCATGACTATTAAGATATTTATAGGTGGTTATGTTTCTGTTTCTGGTAATCATTATTTGGAAGTACTACGTAGAGACTTCTTGAGTACTATGGCTCACATCTATAAATAAACCTGCAATCTATGAATCAGTTTAATCCACTTATAAATTCATCTAAGCTGGCACACAATTTATTGGAGGAGTAGTTGTACGTAAAATAAGGGAAAAGAAAAGAATGAAGGGAATCAGGTATTATGTCCATCCAAGTATGACAAATCACAGCATAATCCTAATTTACCAAATGGGATTCAGTCACATTCATTTTTGCCATCTCAAAACAGCCATAAAATAGATAAAAATGAAAATAAATATATTTTCTTCCCTTCCCACCACCTGCCCAACATGCCTTGAGAGACCTTGATTTTCCCCTGTCACTCCTCTAAGTGTGACTGAATGATAGCTTTTAGAAACCTCCATATTTTTATACCATTAATTCAGACAAGCATTGTTAAATAAGTATTTAATTCCCAATGGCTTGCATATTTCAGAACTGCCAGCAAGCAAATCAACAGCATAGGCACAATGGCAAACAAATTATGGGGAAATATACTATGTAGATGGCCTTTGAACCCATCATTTCTTAGGTAAGGGTAAATGTCCATTAATGTGGTTTCTATTGTTTGGAGACCAAATTTTTGTTTTCACACATTTCATTGTATGCATTTTCTTGAAAACATGATGTCTATGAGATGCAATTTAAGGGACAATAATGATGAATGAAAACAAAGGATCTCCCTCCCCATTTGCGTTCTCAATATATTTATTGGCCCCTCCTCAGCTGCTGATAGATTAGCACAACAAGGACAATAAGAGCTAAACATCCTTTCTTAAAGCATCTAATTTCCAACCTACTGTGCATTTCCAGGAGGGAAACAATAATGCTAAAAACACAAATCTTTTAACTGTTTGCAGAAGAAGATGAAAGGATCCTATGAACTTCATGGCCATTTAGTTTTGTGGGAAACAACTGCTTTATATATCAGAGCCAGAACACAGTTGTGGTCAGCCTTGAAATCCTGCCCTCAGTTTTGTTCTTTTTTAAGGCTACTACTGAAAGCCTTTGCAAAAGTGCAAAGTGAAATGCACTTTTCACTTAACCATACAACCAGATCCTCAGGGCTAAATCCAAATTGAAATCCTTCCATGCACTTTTTCAAATCTCCCCTAGAAGACCTTCCAAACTTTTGGATGAAATTTGAGGTAAGACAGGGACTGCAAAGAGAAAGGAAATTTGATCTAATAAAGATCTTGATTTCCTTGGCAAAAGGACATTAAGCCAAGCAAGAATCTCTATATTTTCTGCTGATTATTGTAATAGGCTGTGAGAATAATTTTAGAGACAGGAAAAATAGCTGCAGCATAGACCATGGTCTGATAAACAAAATCTTAATCCAAATAAGAAATTGGATTGGGGGGGATAGAGTAAGTATCTCAAAATGGACCCTCCCTAGTTTTCTGGTAAGTAAAAGGGGAAAGGAAAAGGGGAAGTGCTTTCAGACTTGCAAGATCCTTTACTGTAAATTACAATAAAGTTACAGTAGTATTAGTACTTATAGTTTTGGTTTCTTGCCTGAACTACCCCAAAGGGTTGACAATTCTAGAGGACAATATTATTTTCCTTTCTCTTTGCCTGAATATCATTTTGGTCTAGGGTTTACATCATCCATTATAAATCATCACTAGAGTAGTTTCTTGAATTACCTTTCTAGACCCTGAAGTTAGTTAAGGTGGCCCAGCAAGTCACAAGTTATACTGGCAAATTAAGGCATGTAAATTGTTTGATTCAGTTGTGTGTAGGGGATATGTGGTCAAAATACTGTAGATACTATGATGGTCAATGAGTGTAACTGAATCCCTTTTGAAATCATATAACAACTGCACACTTGTACAAAACTGAGACACTGCGACCTTTTTCTAGTCTGATTTGACCAAGGGGCACTACTGAAAGGAACAAATGTAGGTCCTGCTTGTAACATTATTATATATCTCACTTCTGTGTTAATTTTCAACTAATTGTTATCTGGTTGAAAAGCAGGATTATTAACATGAAACATCCATTACATTTAACTCTATTGTACTTCAATACTGACAAATAGTGTTGGGGCTTAGGGTCCATAGGAAAGAAAGTTGGTGCCATAAACTGTGGTGAAAGAGAGCTCAAACTAGATTTTAACAGCTTTCAGAAACAATATAGTATTTATCTCTGGCTTGGTTTGGGGGAGCAAAGGTTAAACCAGTAGGGGCTTTTGATTTCAGAACATGTCTCTGTAGCTATTTAATTGGATTTTAATTGCATTTTAACAAGATATTTTAGAATTGCTTTTAAGCTATAGTTACCTGCTCTGAGTTTGCTAGAATAGGAAAAAAGTCTAAATTCATTTCTAGAGAATTCATGTGAAATATAGATGAATATATCTCATTTTGCAAAGCCATAGGCAAATATTTGTATAATCTAGAGGATATGGAAGAAGAAAAGAAAAATCAAATTTGAAGATTATGCTTTGAAAGAAAGACCTTTGCTAAATTCAGACTTGCTAACCAATGAATATTCTTTGTGATAGATTAACTTCTCAGAGAAGTTTCTCTAGAATCTCTGCAAGGAAGTTGATCTCCATTTAATTTTCTTCTAGGAGATGTTATCCCATTAATTAGCTATGGACTTAAAATAAGCTCTCCCTGACCACCTATCTTCCCATTATACCTTTTTATTTTTGAGTCAAAAGGAATTGATCCCTGCATGCCCACTCCATATCTGCATTTAACATCATTTCATAAACACAACTGAAAACTCAGCTTCTGATGAAGATATATTAGCTTATTGCTAATTTAAAGATATGTTGCTTAACCTTAGCAAAATCGGTCACTGGTGGCCAACTGCCTGGATCATGAATTGATGATCAAAATGCATAGAGTAAATTATCCATAAATGGACAAAAATGTTTAAAATCCTCTTTAAAAAATAACAAAATAAAAACATATAAAATAACTACAGTATATCTGATCTGCAAGTATCAAGGATCCTTCTAACACTAAAGAGTCCCTTGACTAAATATTGCTCTTGTTTTTTAAAAAGCAGTTTGTTGTTTCTATCATTTCTCCTTTTTTCTTTCCTGCATCATCAATTTCATCTCTTATACTGTGTTGTCTTCCAGAAGACTCTAAGAAGTCTAGGCCTTACGGTTGATTACAAAATAATTGGTAAATCAAGACAGTGGCTTATTTAGACATTGTGTGGATTAAAATAATTAAGCAATTTCAATGGTTAACAAGAAACAAAATGGAATTTGCACGAATAATTATATTCCCAACATCAAGATGGATTCATTGCAGGACCTGATTTTAAGAAACTGGCAGAGTAACCAGGATAATAATCAAGTACATGAGTAAGTAATTGACGCAACTTTAATGTTTAATAATGAATTGAGTGCAAAGGGCAATTTGGAAAAAAAATATACGTGATGGGGGAAAGGGAATATTTTTATTCTTCTTAAAAATCAATTCCAATAAAAAAAAATTTGTGGGGAAATATAAAAGCAACTTTCCTAATTTACTTCTGTGCCATAAAACATCTACCCACAGAACATAAATTAAGAAATATTGTAGTGTTAATGCAATAGTAAAGAAGTGGATATACATTATACCTGATTAATAGTATTTGTTACTGGACAATTCTGTTCTTTTCTCTGCTGAAAAATGAAGTTTGGTTTTAATCATGAAGACAACCACTGGAATGCCAGTGTTACCCTATTGCAATAATTCTCCTTAAATTGAGAAAGGCAAAATCTGGGACATTTGTCTGCCTCCATCCAAATATTTCTAATGTGTTGAGTAAACAACACACCTTAAAACCTTTTATTCATTGTTCATTCATTGAAAGTGATGTGTGAGTAAAGGGGAAAGGGTAGCTGAGTTTAAATTTTAATGTAAATAATGCATTTTGCATTTCTCATATATCTATGAAGCAAAACATAGTTATAATTTAATATGCACATTTTTAGAAATTTTCAGTTCTTTCATTTAAGAAAAGCATAGAAATTGCATATATTTGTGAAAACCCATTGCAGAAACAAAGCTATAGGCAAAATCAACAGCATTTTAGGAGAAATCAGCCTCAGGATGTTCTCTAAAAAAACATACATATATTCACAAATTCAATTGTGTTTGTTTTATCAGCTGACTGATTAAAAAAAAAACTGTACAAGAAGCCATAACACTGGAAAATCTAAAACTAAAATGGTGTAATTCTACAGCATGCGTATTTAGGATCACAGTTTAAGAGTTTTGGGTTGTGGCACGAATCCTTAATTTCACACTCTGTCCTTTAATCCCCCCTCTCTCCGCAGTGCTCATTAATAGATACCCAAACACACACATGAATACAGCCTACACATGGCTTCAGCTCTTTACAAAGCCCAGCTATCTGCATTGTCCTCAGACATTTACCAATACAAGCCATATTTTAACATGAGATTTTCTGAAGAAGTTCCAAGACAAATAGACAGTGGAGGTATTCAGAGTGGTGATTTGTATGCTCCTCTCTGAATGCGAAATTTATTGACTTTTTCTTATAATTTCACCCTGGATGTTATTCTAGCAATCCTATGTCACCATTCAGTGACAAGGAAGAAACAAATGTTTTTTTATTTATTTTGGGGTTGAGGGAAAAAGTAAAATGATGCTTGATAAAAGCAAACACAAATACTGGATGGAGAAGATTTGTATACTTGTTTATGTTCCTAAAAGCAGCTGAGAAAGAGGAGGGTGGGGAGAAGGTGCTTTGAATTTTAATCAGCCTGACTCTCTCTTCCTCCAATAGGAAAACAGGTGGAGCAAGCAATTATTCTGTGGTATAATTGATGCTGTAAAGAAAGATAATGGATATATGTCTTCTTGTTGGAATCTGTATCTGAAATAACTTCTGGGATGTGGTTCTTTAATAGCAAAATGACTTTGTAGTAGCATCCAAAAACAAAATATAAAACAAAGCAAAGCAAAAATAAAAAAACAAAAAAACCAGAGGCTCACAATTTTAATAAGGGACATGAATCTGGAAATGTGTTTAGTACTGGGTTATATAAACACACCCCTAATGAGATACTATAAAATCCATCACATTAAAGGGCTGATTTCCTACAAGGTATATTAGCTCAAAAATGTTCCATATATTAGGTGAGTATGCAACTCCATGCAATAAAGCAAGCCTGCCAAGGCAAGACACATGCTTTAGCCCTTAACTGTTCTGTTTTGCACATTTTATAAGGTTCTTTGAATACATGAATAAGATAAGTTATTCCCATCTCTTTCTTAAGCAATCTTTGAAATGGCTGTGACCTGGAATTGGAATTCTTGTAAACATCCAGCCGGAGAAAATGTGTGCCGTTTGGTTTTAAAGAGACGGTACATGTTTAATTATCCTAACTTCTTCTTGGAGAATGCTATTAACATTCCCCATTAGCATCATCTCATTGGTTCTCCCTGCTGCTCCACCTTAGGGGCAGCAATAGGAGCTAATCTCATTGCTCCCAAATGCATAATAATGAATTTTTTTTTTTTTTTGGTCTTGTCTCAGAGGCAGCTTTCTTTGGATAGAGTAAAACAAGAAAATGCTCCCTTTTTAAAGAAAATTCTGAATTGGGGGCTCACTGTTTCCCCCATGAAATGACAATCTCATATGCACACATATAGAAATGACTTTAGATCTTTGCACACAGATATTGGAGTAACTTATACAAACAGTGTTACCTGTGTACGAGATCACAAAGAGAATGTTTTGTTTAGAATCATCTTGCAGGAATAAAATAAGAGCAACCTGGAGATACTGTCCTAATGTAAAATGTCTCTGCCTTTTGCTTGTGGCATTACAAAGAGATGAAGGAAAAGTAGGGGGATATTATTATTATTAATAACAACCAGCACAACTGCAATAGTGAATCTAAGGCAACTGAATCAAGGAAGGTTGTCCCAATATTTCTCTCCACTGTACATTATTTGTATTCAAGGTTTTTGAAATGACATTGTAATCTGATGATGCACCGCTCTATTATATTGTCTACAAGGACAAATATCCTTACGTTTTCTCTGTAGAACTAACACAATTTTTCCATGTCATAGGTGCATAATATTCTGGCGGTCATAAGGAATGATGCTATTAATCCACTCGGGCAATCTCCAGGTCTGATTATTAGGGAAATAAATTTGCATGCTGCATGGGAGCTAGGTGAATCACCATGAACACAAATTATATTTCCTGACAGCAAGTTAGAGAATGGAGCTGCATCACAGGGCTTTCCCCCCTTCCTGTCTTGCTCCTCTTCCCTTTTCCTTTTCTCTGAAAGCTATAGAATTTCAATTCATTACATGAGATTGGTTAGAATTCAAGTCTATTTTTAAGTTGATATTAAGTTGAGTCTGTTATCTCTGGGAAGGCTAGCAGGTTCCCCTGAGCATCCACCTAATCACTACTTTAAAAAAATCGAAACGTATAGTTAGTGTCATGATTTAGGTACCAGAGCTAGTTTATTTATCAGTGCACAGAGAGATAATTTCAATTTGAAGCTCTGTAGCCCTCATGAATTTAACTGTCTTGAAAGCTTCCCCCCCCCTGCACCTACCCAGCCATTCTTTCTCCCCCCCTACACACACACACACACACACACACACACACACACACACACACCATGCATATTGAGGTAATGGCCATTCTCACATTTTTTATTTGTCTGCTTGGCTGTAGGATTCCAAGTGCTGTCTCTCCTGAACAGTTTCAAGAGATGTCATCCTTCAGAGTGACAGAGGTGAATAGGCATTTCTCTCTGTGTCTCTCTCTGTCATTTTCAGTAAATATATGGCTCTATGAATGAATGCTGGATACTGTGCAGTACGTATAGTGGATCAGCAAGGGTGGGCAACATTTTTGCAACCTTGTGGTATTTGGTTTGGCTTTATTATATTACAGTCTTAGAAGTGGCAAGTGGCATGGTGATCAAACTACTGATGAGATAGGATTACATTTTGGGTTGACTGGAGATATATGAGATCGCTGGGCTGTTTAATGTTTAAATGGCCTATTTTATTTCTTGCTATTTATAAATAATCTTATTGACAGACTTTGGAATTTTACTACTGAATGTTGATAGGACTAAAATGAGTTTCAAGAGTAGAGGAGTTCTTGTTCTTGAGGACTTCCAAACCATTATTTTATGATGATTTGTGAGCTGCATTTAACTATTTTTCCTGGCCTAGAAACTACATTAGTCTATGTCCTTAAATGAGGGTATTATTGCCAAACAATCTTCTATCTCAATCCCTGATAATCAACTCTAACCAAAGCAGGAAAGAGAACAAGGGCATGATTTTTGCACTGATTGAAAATCTGACAAACTATGTGTGAATAAGATTGAAAAAGTGTTACACACTTAAGTACAAAATTAAATTACTACCAAAAATGTAGTACGTGATTTAGGAGTTATACTTAAGTAAAGTGAACATCACATGTTTCTAAATCATCTGCATTCTTCATGGTGTATCAACAAGGCATCCTCGTTTTCCTTCTTTAGGATAACACCATTGGCATCACAGCAATATGTTTGTTCTGTCTTCAGGCTTGTGAATAAAAAAAAAATACATGTTTGAGACAATGGTTTATGTAGCCTTAAGACTACAAACTAATTATGAAGAGCAACTGTGAAATGCATATAAGAAAAACTAGTGGGGGTCAGCCATTGAAACTAGTTTTAAATAGCCCATTTTCACGAAAGATTATTTCTGGTAGCTGTGTTGTAAGATAGAGATAGATAGATGATAGGTAGCTAGAGATAATAGATAGATAGATAGATAGATAGATAGATAGATAGATAGATAGATAGATAGATAGATAGATAGAGATCACGGTGTCAAATTCGTATCACGTGACGTATTATGACTTATCACAACATTTTTTGCTTTTGCAGAGCTGGGGTGGGTGTGGCCTGCGCATGACGCATCCGGCCTGTGGGTTGCCAGTTTGACACCCCTGATATAGATTATAGATAATTGGTAGATAGAGATGATAAATAATAGATAGACAGACAGATATAATTTATTTAGTTGTCCCTTTCCACTTTTTTTCTGAACAAGCCTTACAAATGCTTCCCCAGTTATCAAGTAAGCCCATTAGTTTCACAACATTCACACTTGTCAACAGAAAATTAACCAGTTTACTAATTTAATAAGATTTATAAACTGCTGTTTGGCCTTAATGGAATCCTGCAAAATGGCCTATACAAAAAAACAAAAACAAAAAACAATTAACCTCTTAAATTTCAAAAGTTTGAAATAAATGGAGCCAGAAAGCATGTCAGAAATATTGTATTCATTCTTAGTTGTATGCCACATCCTTTGTATGGGTATCAAAAGTGTTCCCCAGATTGAGAGAAAATTTAAATAAATTCCTGAAAAGAATATATTCTAAATAAAACAAGTCATTAACAAGACAGAACAGCATTACAACACAATCAATATATAAAGGACAGAAATAAAAGCTGTTAACTTCCAAAAGCTAATTGAACCAAAATCAGAGTACTCTTGACTGTTTTGAGAAATTTATTAGAAAATGCTATTTGGATTTAACCTGATACGATGTCCCCAAATATTATTACAAAGAAAAACCTGTTAGTGTAGAGGTTATTACAGCCTATTTATAGAATCAAATTAAAAAACTTGGGTATTATTTTAAATACTATGCTTCGGAGCACATTACCACAATCCCTTGCCATGCTATTATACTTCTGGGGCTATTGAGGTACAAAACATGGAGAATATGAGGATACCTATTTTGTTATTAGAAGGGAAGTACTAATGAACACATTTGTTTGCAAGTAAATATGCATACATATGGCAAACACTTATAGCATTTAGGAAGCCTTATTTGCATTATTAAATTTGTATATAATGGCAGCTAATAAGAGGATAAATCCCTTTATTTTCTAATGCATTGATTAAGTGAACATTTATTACAATCAGAACTGTGTAGACATATTATAAAAGCAAATGTTGTTTTTCCACAATATATGGGAAAAATAATTCAGAATTAGAAAGAAAGAAATTATGTTATCTATTGCTACATCTGTTCCATATATGGGTGGGATTCTAGCCGTTTGGACTGGTTCAGGTGATGTTAAAATTACATTTGGTTAGCTGAACTGGTATTTCAACTGACCGGCTGGCCCTCTTCACCCCACCCTCCCCTCTCAGGAGTCTCTACATGATGCAGGTAAGTGCAGGGTCTGTACGGAGGCTCTGGGA
This sequence comes from Notechis scutatus, assembly GCF_049901735.1. Classification (NCBI taxonomy): domain Eukaryota; kingdom Metazoa; phylum Chordata; class Lepidosauria; order Squamata; family Elapidae; genus Notechis; species Notechis scutatus. The sequence goes on from NC_142009.1 coordinate 37,896,570, forward strand.
GGAGGAAAAATGGGCCTTCAGAAGTCCAGCAACAGGCCTGTTTCCAGCTTTTGGGGGGCTTCCAGACCCTGGGGGAGGCTGTTTTTGCCCTCCCAGAGGCTCAAGGGAAGCCTCTGGATCCTTGGGAGGGTGAAAACGGCTTGCCCAGGCTCCGGAGGCCCACCGGAAGCCTGAAACAGGAAATTCTGGTAGGCCACGCCCAACATGGCCACGCCCACCCAGCAACCAGCTTTCTTATATAACAGTTTCCAGGTTTCTTGGAAAGCATTATTGTATTAAATATTACTGTTAAGTATTAAAAGCAGAATCAGAATTGGGTAGTTCTGAGATGGAGGGAGCTACAAAAATACCATGTCTAACAAAGAAGTCTTTATTTTCTGTGGTACATTTCTTGACTACTGTTCCTTTATGGTTGATAGCTGATGCTAAAAATTAGAATCTGTTTACCATTCTGTTTACCATTACCTTGATTATCAATTCCAAGGCTGGTTGCTGTAGTAGTTTGGTCTTTATACCTAATTCTAGTCCCAAATTTTCATTATGCTCCTTGACATTATGCTCTAGTAGCAGACTGTGGAGATTATTTACATTTCATCATTGGCATAGCTTTATGGTTATTGAAGTTTCTTACTCCAATTTGAAAAACATGCCCATCTTCCAATCCAGCTTCTCTTAATGTATATTCAGCATACAGGTTGAATAAATATGGAGATAGTATGCAGCCTTGTCCCACTCTTTTGTCAACCTGGAGCCAATCTGTTTTGCTATCTTCTGTCTGTACTGTGGCTTCCTGATCTGAATACAGTTTTCACATGAATCCAAAGGGATATTCTGGGATTACCATTTTTCTGAGCACAGTTTATAGCTTGGCATGATCAACACAATAAAAAGCTTTTCTATAATCAGTGAAGCATATGTTGACTTCTTTTTTGTACTCTTTGGCTTGCTCAATTATCCAGCATCTTCAGCAATATATGTCTCATCGGCTTTTGGAAAAGCCTGTCTGAATATTTGGCATCTCCCTTTTCATGTAGGGCTCTAATGTGTGTTGGATGAATTTAAGATTATTTTGCTTTCATGTGAAATTGTACAATTGGCCACTATGATTCCCTAGATTTGCTTGTGTTACATGAATAGATTCTTTACTGGGTCTTCCACTGTTTGCAATATTACTGTAATTATCATCAATTCCTGTAGCTTTCCAATTTGGTAATGCTGATCTAACATTTTCTAGAACTAGAGATTAAATAGGAAATGTCTTAGATGTTGACATCTCTACTGTAGAATATTTCAGTATAGTTATCCATTTTTTGTTGATCTTGTTTTAATCAGTTACTATCTGCCCATTGGTGTCCTTTAGCATACCAATAGCTGATTAACGAGCGGCTATGCCCCTGTGACAGAGCTGAGGTTGAAACTGTGGAGCATGTCCTTTTATATTGCACTATGTATAATGCAGGCAGATCTAAGTTACTGTCTCTCCTTGAAATAGACCCTTCTAGACCCAATGTTAGTAATTTGTTCTTATATTGTCTAGGGGATGGCTCCTCATACATCACTTCTCAGGTTTCCAAAAAAATTTTAAGAGCTGTAACCATCAGAGGAGAATGCTGCAATTCCCCCTAGTCAAGTTTTTGGTGACCAATTGTTCATGACTAATTTTCCCATGTTCTTCTTTTGTTGTACTTGTGTTTTGGTCTGTGACCGCAAATAAAGTATTATTATTATTAGCATACCAATTTAAGTTGGAATCTTCTTTTGAGTTTTTAGAATTTTTTAGAATCTTTTTCTTGTTGTCCATGATTCTTTTTCCAGCTTCAGTGTGTTTGCAGACACACTGTTGTAATAATGTTTCTTGTCTCTTCTAACAGTTCTCTGAAACTTTTTGTTAAATTCTTTTGATTTTTCTCACTTTTGGCTTTGACATTTTTGCAGTTTCTTTTAAAATTCATCGTTAGCAGCTTCTTTTATTTCATTCCATGGTTCTTCTGGTTCCCAATCACTGAGGTGTAGGACTTGAAAACCATTCCTTCTGTTTTCCTTGAAAGAGGTGGATATAGATTCAGTATCGTACTAATGAAATTGGTTGGTTTTCTTCTTCCATTTTAGCTCAACCTGGAACTCACTTATGAAAAATTCATGATCAGTTCCACAGTCAATCCCTGGCCATGTCTTTGCTGTTATAACTGAGCTCTTTCAGTTCCTTATGCCAATAATATAATCAATTATATTTCTCTGTACTGCATAGAGTGATGCCCAGGTATACTGTATATGTGTGGTTTGGGGTGTTTAAAGACTGTTAGCAATGAAAAAAAAATCATTGGATTAGCATAAATTATTAATTCATTTTCCTGCTTTATTTATTTATTTGTTTGTTTCCTAAGCCATACAATCCAACAAATTTTCTCTTTTCCAACATTGGCATTTCAGTCTCCAGCCATGGACAACAGCCCATTTTACATCCTTCTTTCCAGGCTTGAAAGCTGTTAGACATATTTGAACATTACTAGGTAAGTAGTTACATTTTGTGTCAATGGAAAAATGAGGTTATAGAACAATCCACATTTGGATATCATAATAGGAAATATATTTTACTGGCATGCCTAGCCAGGATAAATACTTTAAATCAGCGGAATTATTTATTTACTTTTTAGAGTTATATGCCAACCATCTGGCCTATAATATAATAGTTCTTTCAGAGATTTGGAGAAATTATCTTTATATATCTATATATGATTTAGTTGCATCTGTTTTGCAATATATTATATATAGGTGAAACATGCATTGACAAACCAAAACAGCATGACCCAAGTGTTTTAGAAAACCCAGAATACATGCATACCGAAAATGCTTAAGAGATGCAGCACCTAAAATGAAACCAAGCATGCAATTTCATATGGAATTTAAAAAATATATAGAATAAAAGCTAGAATTAGCCACGTACTTGAACTATGCAAGTGAGAGCTCGAATATCTGATCTTCGAGAACCAGGGGGTCAAGGTATCTAAATGTATAAATAAATACTCATGATTTAATGAAATAAATGTCAGGAAATATTATTTTAAACCTCCTTAAAAGAACATTTTTTAAAAGTAGGCAGTTGGTTTTTTTTAATGCTAGCATTATAAGACATTTCAGCCTTCTTTAACTCCTATGATTTGGTCTTGCCCAGCCATAGTTCCATTTTGGTTTCAAATCATAGCATATGAATACAATTTTGAAAAAAAAATAAGAGTAAAAGATGGAAATGTAACATTAAATTGGTGCTAAAGTATGGAATTTGTCATTTTATGAATAGCTTCCAATCTGAGCCTGAGGCTCAGGAAAAAAAAAAGAATAATCTTACATAAAGTTATACTCCTGATATTAGGGAATGGATTAAGATGAGTCTCTTATCTGTTTATGAAAAGTATTTCTCTGTGGACTAAATTTAATGATAAGCTTCAGGTTTGAATTAATTCCACAATAATACAAACTGATATTATATGGATCTTTTTATAAGCTTACCCCCTACATTTAGGGTTTTTCCTTTTTTGAAAAAATCATGATGGTAGGATTTTTTAAAAAAACTCTATAGTTGACATGGTAATTTATTATTGTTGGTAGTAGTGACATAGCACAGTTATAATTGTTTCCATTTCATTATGTAATATTAATAATAATGTTTGCCCATCCTACTTTAAAGGCCTTAAATGATGCCAACTAGAACTTAATGCCTCTATTTGTAAGGGCTGTTGACATATCCATAATAAGGAGGAGGAGGAGATTGGAGAGAGATTTGCAAGGCACATCAGAGCAGTGACAGAAACAATTGTCTGTTCCTGCAGTCATCAATAGCTGAGGGCACTAGATTTCATTTGAAGCAGCCATTGTGTGCCATCAGTTCCTATGTGGTGACCTGTCACAGTAAAGAAGAATTTCACATGGCCTGAACAAACTGACAGAACATTTTACCTTTCAGGAAATGTAATATTTTCTGATAAGGAGCTTATGTTAGTTTTCTTAGAAAACAGCCCAAGAGCAGTTCTCAGTGTGATAAGTTGAAGGAAACATCCATGGCCCTGACTTAACAAAACAGGCCATTTGTTTTTGAGGGAGGGAGCTGCTAGAAGAAATCTAAATAGATGGCAGCTTACTGATAATAGAGAGGGAATGCTTGCTGATCCCAGATTGATGGTTTGTACATTGTGTTTATGGCAAATGTGCAACAAAGCAAAATGAAGCTCAAGAGATTACAGCGGGATCAGATGAAGAAAATATATTACATTATATTACTTTATTGATTTTTCTAATTTTAGTTTAAGTCTCCCTTTTCATTCTTTAAGTCAAAAATTACTGTTTTATAAATGCTTTACCCACCATTCCACTATGTGTCCATGGATTTGTATGGATTTGTCTCTTGATAAATAGATGGGTGCACATAGTAAATGAAAGAGGACACGAGCCCTTTAATAAATGGGCACTACATTCAGATGCTGCCTTGAACAGGCAGACATTGTAGGAAGGCTTCATGTGATAGCATGGAGACTTCCTACAATATCTGCCTGTTCAAGGCAGCATCTGAATGTAATGACCATTTATTATATTTGCAAAAAAGTGTTCAAAGGCATTGATTATTGTCTTATTCAACTACAGATATCCAGGTGAGTACACAAAAGGAAGGGCAAACCAATATGCACAGCTCTAGGCTAGCTACAGTAATTTGCCTATCTATTACATAGATAAATTTGACATCTTTAATGAAATGCTCTTTAACACAAGAGAACCAGTTTGATGTAGTGATTAAAGGTAATGGGCTAGAAACTGGAACACTATGAGTTCTACTCCTGTCTTAGGCACAAAGCCATTTGGGTTACCTTGGACCAGTCACTCTCTCTCTCTTAACCTATGAAGAAGCAATGGCAAATTACTTTCACAAATCTTGCCAAGGAAACTGCAGGCACTTATCCAGGTCAAACTGCTATCAAAGAGTGGCTCAAAGGCATGAAGGATTCCTTCACCACCAGACCAAAGCTATGCCATGCAATCAGCCTTTGCAAAAGAATCCTCAAACATGTGATATAAAAAATAAACTTTATGAATATATAAGAGGCACGTTAGTTGCAACCATAGCCCAATTTGGCTCAAGGGCTTGGGATGCCTAATACTAATCCAATTATTAGACTTTCTCTGACCTTACATCTAGCCCCCCAAAGTCATCTGTGTAATTCCATTTCTGTAAATGTACAAGGTCATGTTTGGGCTAATCTGTACAGGAAGATTTTTCCAAAGCTAGAGAGAACATCTAATTTAGTGCAAAGAGAATATATGATTGATCATAAAGGTGTTGTTTATTTAGTTATAAAATATTTAAATGCTGATTTTCTACCAAAAAATGATCCCACTGAATGGAGCACAATTTAATGAGTACAGGATAAATTCAATATTAAATTAAGTCTTAAGGTAAGACTCCCTTAAATTAAGCCCAAACCCACCCCATTTCCTTGAGAACTATATAGGAAGTGGTTTGTTTTTGTGTTCTTTCAGATTTTTTTTAAAGTTCCAAGTATACTATATAGCCTGGGATTTCCTGGTGTTTTTCCATTCAAGTGCTAACCAGATCCAAGTCAGATTATGTAACAGTGTACAGAGCAGAATAGAAATAAGTCAAAACCCACAAGAAAATAAAAGAGCAATACTTGCTACTACAAGTGGAAGAAAACAGTTTAACTTGAATATAATCCAAATAGATCTCAGGGAGATCTGATGGATCAGAGAGCTTTCAGAGATATCCTTCAGAGGAAAGAAGTAGCCCAGAGAAGAGAATGGTGACAAATCTATTGTTCCAAACATCCAGATATTATGATCAGCAATAAGTTCTCATCTCTAGAGCTGTTACCATTGTTGTCCAAAGGATTCTAGCAGTTTATTTTATAATCCAGAAGAGGCTTGCTGAAGTTTTCTCACCAGGCTACATGCTTGATCTGGCATGTCTAGATTAAACATTTCCCTATCCTCTTCCTCCTCCTTTTCCCCAAAATAACAATGCTCTGAAATGATTCATGTTGAGAGACAGTGACTGGCCCCAAATAATCCAACTGGCTTTGGGGTATAAAGTGGGACTAAAATACTCAGTTTCCTGGTTGGTCTAGTCTGTTGCCTTGACTACTAAACCAAACTGGCTCTCCCTGATACGATTTTAAAAAGAATGGGTGAGGAATTTGGAGCTGCTCATGTGAAATATGGATATTATGAGAGCCAAGCAGTAGTTTTCGGACTGAATCCAAGGTAGGAGATCTGTGCTATGAAAAGGAGAGGATAAGTGTCTATATATTTTCCAAAAGGATTTTATTGATCTAGGCATATGGCTTCTAATTATGGCTACCTGTTCTGTCCTGTAAAAATCCAGATGGCCACTAGAAGGGAGGAAAGAGTCAGGGTTTTCTGCATCACTTTGCTGCCATCAAGTGATCATTTGAATTTAAGCAGTTCTGGTTTTGTAAACTAAGACAAAATATGTTACAAAAATAATAATTAAATTCTCCCTGTCCTCAGGTTTGCAAATTGTAAAAGACTTGAGACATAACCAAAGGCATGCAGTAAAAATTATGCTACTTTAGAAGGATAAATACTCAGGCTGGATTTGCCTATACTTTGCTGATCCCATCATCGTTTTATATTTCTTCCCCTTCTGCCTGTTTTCTTGAGATCAAGCTTAATTTGCTCCTTATACCCTCTCTTCAGGGTAATATGGTGCCTTACAAGGAATTAATACGTAAGGATATAGCCACTCTATTTTTATTGGTTTGCTTTTGGGATAGATTGGAGCTACATTATGTTCCAATGTTTAATTAAAATTGGTAAGAATATTTGCCAGCTCAGGCCTAAAAGATGGTTCACATATTTTCTAAAGTTTGTTAGAAATTATAGTGTCCTCTTTAAAATACTTTAAAAGTCCTAAATCCTTAATCTATATACTCCTAAACTCTCATAACTTTTTATCTTTCTCTACCCTTTAGTTTACTCAAACAGTGCATTATATTAGAACAATTCTTGAATTGAGGTAAATCAAATCTGATAATATAAAGAATGCAAATACAATCCAGGATCCAGTCTATGGAGATTGTCAATCATCCAGATCATGGCTGTCCCAAAAGTGCTGTTTTATGAGGCAACTGGACTTTCTTGTTTTTTTCTTTCTTCTTTGAAGATGTTTCACTTTTCATCCAAGAAGCTTCTTCAGCTCTGCCTGGATGGTGGGGAATGGAAGGATTTATACTCCTTGCAGACAGCTGGTCATTTTTATTCCTTTAGAGAATTGTTGAGGCCACTTGGAGGTTTATTTGTGGGGCCTCAGGGTCACCTGAATAGTGCAAATGGCTGTGAAGCCTTCTTGGCTGCAGAATGTTTTCTGCCCTGTGTCCCTTCAGTGTTGAAGACAGGCACATGCTGTTGGGGATGAGTCTGTGTTGTCTATATCTGAAACTGAAGTACAAATGTTTTCTGTAGTCTCAGGTTTTTTTTGGAAATCTGTTCATACTCCCACAACATTCGAAGGGTGTTCATCCCAAAATGCACAGCAAAATGTCTATGGAGATTCTCAGTAATCCAGGTCATGGTTGTCCTAAAGGTTGTCCCAAAGATGCAGACAACCTTTCTGATATAGGTACAGCAAATTTTCTCTCTAACCGTCACTATAATGTTTGCAGATGCATTTGTCCATTTTAGTTTAAGATTTAAATTCAGCTTAAGTCACTGAAATATTAAAGAATTATTTTAGCCATAGAAGGTCCACTATGCATTTATTTTAATCATTTCCATATCACAAACTTATTCCATGGACCAACAGTGGTGCCTACCATTTTTTAAAAAATTACATGAACAATGAAATAACTTGTGTGCCCATAATATGTGAACATCATTATTCCAAAACTTATTTGGACTGCAATTCTTTGCTAGATTCTCCCTGTTTTCTGCCCCTCTTCACTTTGAATGTTATTTCAGTTTGTACACTGCCTTTCAGGGTTACCTTTTTTCACCACCTGCAACAATATATTATTCACCATATCATAAAATCTTAAGCTAGAATGGACAAATACATCTGCAAACACTATAGCAACAGTTAGAGACAGATCAGAAAGGTAGTTTGCACAGCTTAAAAGAAAACACTATTTTCTTTATTTTGTTGATTTATTGCAGGACTGCAGTAACTGTGTTACTACATAAGGTCAGGGAGAGTGGGCCACTATTCAATATACCATGCAGTCATAATGCTCAGTCTAATAAAATAAAGGAGATACACTTTGAGATAGCCAGGTGAACTGCCATACAGGCAATTCAAAGCAAAAAAGAACAGATGTGATAGTGTTTTATATATAAAATGTTGTAAAGACCTAAAAATTATACATATTGATATTTGCAAAATAAAGGTCTCATTACAGAAACTAGTTCTGATGTCTGGAATGCAGCCCCTAGGGCATTGTATTTCTATCTAGACCCACAAAAAAGCAATATGATGGGGACTTATGGCATATCCCATTTCTTGCACTTTCTTTCTGTTGATTGCTTCTAGATTGGTGGTGGAAAGAAAAGTAAAAAATGCCAATAGCGAGGGTTTATTAATTTTTATTGGTAAATTGTGCCCAGACTACACTTGAGTTCACATAAGTAAATGTATCTCCATTCTTGCACATAGAAAATAGAGTCTTGCAAATCTTGGAAGAAATACATAATTGTGACAAAGGTTTGAACAAAGCAGACCTTCTAAGCTGGTTTTTCAAGTTTCTTTTTCTCAGAAGGAAGCAAACACTTTTCAGTCTTTTTTAATTCCTGCCTGAGCAGAGGGTTGGACTAGAAGTCCTCCAAGGTCCTTTCCAATGCTGTTATTCTATTACTCTAGTGGAAGTTGAGGGCAACTTCCTCCTGGGACAGTCTTAAAGCAATTTGAGATCATGCAGAATGTTTTGTAAAGGCAAATTGTGTTATCTATTTGCCTCCATGATGCACATATTTTAACAAAGCAAATCTAAGTAGCTGTTTTTTTTTTAAAAAAATGAATTTAATGTATAGGTTAAGGCATCAGGCTAAAAACTAGGAGACTTGGAGTTCTAGTCCTGCCTTAAGCTTGATTTAGAGTTGTCCACAACTGTGCATAGGTATTGCTGCATACTACAGTATGCTATGAAGGGGTAGATGGATAAGCATACGTTGCAGATGGCCACAGATGGGCTAATGCAAACACCTCCCAAATCCCAACTGCACATTGTGCAGAGATGTGCATCCTGCATGCTGATTGGTTGATACAATTTCCTGTTCTGTGCTTTGCTGTTTAAGTGTCCCCTAGTCAGAACAAACATTTACAGATATATAAATGCAACAGATATGCAGCTGAATCTGAACAACAGACAACAGTTCCCTGATATGCAGCATGGAGAAATCTACTCTGGACTTTAAGCACAAAGCCAAATGGATGATCTTGGATCAGTCACACTCTCTCAGCCCTCAGGAGGCAATGGCAAACTAGTTCTGAAGTCTTGACAAGACAACTGCAGGCATTTTTCCTGACAGTTCCCAGGAGATCAAGATTGATTTGATGAGAAGGAGAAGCACACACACTAAAAAAAAAAAGGTGTGTTTTCCTTTGTTGGGAGGAGTGTTGAATGGATTGTCACCTATGTCATGATATCATCACATAACTTGTATATGTAACTCGTATATTTTATGCAATATTATGATTCTTTCCTGCCCCCTGTGAACACACTTCCTAGTGTTGAATCTCATATTATAGAACTTACTCTGAGCTAAAAAAGCAACTTGGAAAGATGGCTTCCAAGATTAAAATTCTGTGATTCTATGATATTGCTATTCCTTATCTTACAGAACTTATTGTGTGTTGCTGTAAAAAGCTGAATACTCCTCTTTTAGGAAAGATGTCTTTTGCCAGTTTCATGGTATACATACCAACTCCATGTGCTTGGATGAGAAGTCATATATCAAAGCTGCTATTAATTCCAAGTTTGAAATTTTGTGATTTGTTTTCTTACCCTCAGCTCAAGAATCTTGCCAAAAATGTCCTTTGTCAGGGTACTAATTTTGCTGACGACCACTTCATCTTCATTTTTGGCTGGTAATTACTAAGTCACACACAAGCCTTTTTTCCCTTCTTATCCCCTGGCAGCCAGAGAGGCGGGGATTTTTAAGAACCTATTCATTATAGTTTTGTTGGCACAGAAATGCCCCAAATTCTGCACTCTCTATAGACATAAAAATAATAAGATTGTTAGAATTAAAAGATGTGACCTAACAATTATTTTTGCATTTTTAAAGAAAAGATCAACATCTTCAGTATTACTTTATCTTCAGAACTTAGAACATTTTATTTTGCCTATAGCTAAAAGTGTCAGCTTCAGTTTGAAGAGATTTGGTGCTCCATTCCTGAACTACATTTTTGCTCTATCTCCATTCCAATATGCCTGTCTACTCATTCACCTATGACACTTCCTCAAGTTAAATGGAAATGTCTAGAACTCATACATATACATCTGGGTTTCTATTTATGTGTAATCAAAAAATAGGAAAAGAATTATTATGCAATTATATGGGAACATTCCCATATTTTTTCAGGACACAATTAAATCAATATCCTGGTTTCCTAGGTGTATCTAAATAATGGAATACACACACACACACACAAACACACACACACCAGAGTGTATCAAAAGTCAAACCCCATAGGCCAACTACAGTATATTTTATTAATATCTTTTATAGAGAAAAATGCTACTTAGGAATATTCCAAAGCCATGCATTCTTTTTGGAAAGCCTTTAGAAATCAGCATAATTTTATAAAAGAAAAAAGTGCAACTTTATAAAGAAAATGAAATGTTGTACAATGTTGAACATGTACAAAATGTTCACTGGAAAAGCTGTTTCCAAAAAGGAGACCGCAAAGAGAGTGAGTCACTTTTGCTTCGCTCATGGTGACTGGGTGTAAAAGGCAAACAAAGTTGATGTGGGGAACTGGGAGAAATGGTAGATGGGTGGACAAACTCTTGTTGGGACTTGCTGGGTCAGGCTGGGCAGCTGAGGCTTCCCAGGGCACGGCAAGCAGCCCCAGAACCAAAAGGCAGGGTGCAAGGTGGCCAGAAGACATAAATGGCAGGGGCAGTAAATGTGTAGATCAGGGGTGTCCAACCTTGGCAACTTTAAGACTTGTGGACTTCAACTCCCAGAATTCCTCAGCCAGCTTTGCTGGATTGGATTGGGCTGGGTATTCACTTAGTAACCCACAATTATCAGCTAATGAAATCTCATGATATCTCACTTTTCAGCCATACCATTTCACAGTAATAAGCCAGGTCACAATGAACCCTATCACCGAGATGGAAAAGTTGGATTGGATCCCACAAACTTGACAAGTATGGCACTGGATACTATTACAACAATAGCTGTTACAATTATACCAAGATGGTATCTTCTTAGTGATCTGCAAATTTCTTATAGGAGGCTTCAGTGATATTGAGAAAGATGATACAAGATGCCCTGTTAGTTAAAGGAACTTTGCCAATTACAGGAGTATGCAACGAAGGCAGAAAAATAACCTTTCTATTACCCTCACTACCACGCTTGGCAGAAGTATGCAGTCTATCAGGTTTTTAGTCCATCTCAGAAGTGTCATCAATCCAATTCATTGCTCAGAACCAAACAATGTTCGATTTTATCAGAAACACTCATGTGATGGTTGTCACATTTCACCATTCCTCAGTTATACCAAGAACTCAACAAAATCACTAGCCTCAACTACCAGAAAAACATGCCAAAAACAAATTTTCCAGGAAAGAAACAGATTTGAAAGGAGCAATTCTGTCCATCATTCCTGTGCTCATGCAGGAATCCGAATTAAAGTATCCATGATAGGCAATTGTCTAGTCTCTACTTGAATCCATCAAATGCTAAGGTAACTAGTTGAACTAGTTTTATTCCTGGTACATTTTTTTCTAAGATATTACCCTGTCCTAAGTCTTGGCAGAACAATCAGGTTTTCAATAGTTTCCTGAATGACACAAGGGTGGGAACCACTTCGATTACAGTAATTCAATTTTGTAATAAAGAGCCATAAATTACAACCTGCTGTGAACTCAGTGTCAAGATCCTTCTAAAAAAAAAATAGCTGTCATGGAGATATCAGATACTAAGGAGAATAGAATTGTTGTATTCACAGAACTGACAGCAGTCCCCACTCCGGTCCGCCGTTCTGGCGGGAGCGCCGATCACTCCCATTGGCTGATGCCGTTTGACAGCCGGCTATAAAAGGAGCTGTCAAACAGCATCAGCTGTTGCCGCCAGCTGATCTGCCTGTTAGCCTCGGCGGCCGCGCCAACCCTTTATTCCCCAAATAAAGCCTTTAACTGTTCGCTCTGAGTCTGTCTCGTATCTCCGCCGCTCTACAACAATAGTCCTGGGTTAGTCAAAAATTGACCATAAAGCTAGTAAATGTTGTTAAACATATGAATGAGCACTGTACCAACCACAACTCTGGCCTATCTTTTGGATGAATCCAAAGCCATCTGTCATTGCTTGCCCATAATGGAAGCAATTCCTTACACTAAAGTGGACATCTACAATAAACACAGCAACTGTCTCTCAATTATCTGGTCTATGTCAATGCTATATGCTTGGCCGTAGAGGCATAGTTCTTCCTAGGTAGGCACCTTAAAGTTTATCTACTGAGATCCTTTAAATCCATGCATACCCTAAGTGCAGCAGCAGGCCAGATTTCTGGATGCTGGAAAGTTTGAGAGAAATATACTTTGCAACTATTTACCTTTTTCCTTTTTATTGATCCATCCTCTCCATGAGTCATTTTATCCCTCCTGACCATGACCACCACTTCATCAATGGGTAGGCATCCTTTCATGCCAGCCACCTAGTGAGTGTATCCACAATACGTTTTCAAAACGTCAAATGACTTTACCAGGGTCCAAAACATTGTACATGTTTTGTGGTCCAGAACCTATTTTTCATGCAGAACAGCCCAGATTTAATTCCTGACACTTCTAGTTTAAGACAAAGATTGGATAGATGTTTTTTCCTCACTAAAGCAATCCAATGGTCTATCTCTGAACATTATTAGAGTTGAGTTTCTTGCTTTTATGATAAAAATGGTTTTGGTACATATGTAATGAATAAAAAAATATATTGATTTTAGTTCTGTAATTGCTTTCAGCATTTCAAGCTGAGTTGGAGTATATGGATGTGAATCTGAGAAATATATTTTGGCCATTTATTCTATTCTAAATAGCATTTTAAAGAAAATGCTATTGAGTATTAATCTAACGAATAGCATTATAAGCACCAAAGTTTATGTTTATTGCACTTATTAAATGGTCTTTGATATCACCTATAAAATAAATGGCAGAGTTAGCAAATTAGCATTTACATGCTTCCAACCAATATCTGCAATTTTATCTATTCAACTTCATCAGCCTATTCCTTTATTATTCCTAGTTCATACCCAGAGAATCTGTAGTAAAGCCTCAGTGGTTATTTTTTAATTATGTAAATTAAACACACATTCTTGTATATATGTGTACAGTTATCCAAATACAGTGTCCAGAGTTATTTTTTTTAAAAGCTGACCTGTACAGTCTGAAGTTCCCAGCCATAATTGCCAGCTGTGTGGCTAATCATTCTCTTTCCTATACATTAGTGCAAAGTAAAAGACTGTTTAAATAAGGTTTTGTATGCAGGCCACATAAGACCTAATAATAAGGTCAATAGTTTCCCATCCACTGGATTTGGAGATCATCCAGCAAGGTCATTGTGTAGCTATTAGAAAAAAGTTCTATAGGAAGTATCTGTATCCCTCCTTCCTTTTACCATTTTAATTCCATTTAATGGAAAAGAAATTACTTTCAAATAAAAAACAGTGGGGTGAAATTATCTGGTTGAAATGTGAGTTCTTACATTTGTCATATCTGAGGGATGAAATTTTGTGTCTTGGTGTACACAAATGTTCATTCATTCTGAAGTCCTTTATCGGGCACATAGTTTATAGCCTCCCTGGCTTCCTGAATCTCAACTAAAACCAGAAGAAAAACATCACAACAGTAGTGATTCTTATTAATTTCTTTTCAGATCAGGAAGGAGGGCAGCTGGAAGGCTGAGACACGGAAAGCCATGTGCCATGTTAAAATGCAGTGCCATGCTAAAATTTATTCCAGTCTCCTGGTTTTTCTTTTTGACAGCTAGAAGCGTTATTATGCTAATTCACTCTTGGAGCTCTTTAGAATTTCTTTATTTTGGAGCATATCTCATTGCTATGAAGTGATTGAGGGAAGGCACTATATTTCTTTGTATCACGGGACCATGTGAAACTTCCAATGCTTTGATGAAAATCCAGAAAATGTACCTCCTCAATACTGCTCCATAAAGTAACATGACTCTAATTATTTATGGAGTGAAATGAGGCAACCAGGTTACTTCAGATCAGTTTTGCTTGCTATAATACAAAAAAGTTACTGAAAATTAGGTAGAGGAGAACAACAAAAATAGCAAGGGCCTTGGAGGTCAAATCCTAAGAAGAGTAAAGAGAACTGGATATATTTAGCCTAAAGAAGAGAAGCATAAGAGGAGATGTGTTAATAGCCTTCCAATACTTGAAGAGTTATCACAGGGAGAATGTGAATTTATTCTTCCTAGTGTCTGAAAATAGGAAAAGAACTAATTCTATTTATTTTTTATCCAGCTTTTATTATCTTTATAAATAATTCAAGGCAGTGATCATACCTAAAACCCTATCCACCTCCTATTTTTTTCATTCTTGTGAAGTGGCCAGGCTGAGAAAATGGCCCAGCTGGCTTTCATGCCTAATGGGAGACTAGAACTCACAGTCTCCTGGTCTGGGGACAAATTGGTTTCTGTATCAGGAGCAACTTTGTTTGGTGGAACTGGACCTCTTGTCCCCATCTAAATTCTGGCAGCCTCCAAGAAGCAGTAAGTGAGGGGGATCCCAGCACAGCTGATCGTTGGAACAGCTGATCTTTGGGAGGAAAAAGAGAAAAAAACTAGTTCAACTGAACCGGTAGCTGTTTTTTTTACTACCGGTTCGGACGAATGATAACATTTTTTACTTCCAGTTTGCCCGAACCGGGCCAAACTGGTAAAATACCACCACTGTGCAGGTCCCTCATTTTTCTGATAAGTGGGGACTTATCAGTACCTTTTCCTACAGCTTTGGTTTAAGTTTTTCCAAGCTGGGTAGCTATAGCAAAAGTTGTGGGATTGCCTGCAGCACAGACAAAAACTGCCCAAGACAGAAGCTCACTAAAGATCTTTCAGCAACAGACAACAAATGCACCTGTCAGGGTTCCAGTTAACCCAATGGAATCAAAACTCCAAGGCAGGAATATTCCCCAAAGTATAGATTAATTAGGCATGTCATATTAGCACATCTGAAAAAAACCCAACTCTGAAGGACCCGAGGTTTTCCCCATCCCAATCAAAACACCAAAGTTTTTTTCCCCAGGTCACACATCCATCACATGGTCCAATCAGGTCACAGCCCTAATCCTGGATGGCTTTGGTCCATGCCTCTCCAACACTTAGTAGAGCGTCCTTGACTCCCACAGGAAAGAATGTGGTTTTCTGGCAACACTTCCCCAGCTATCTCTATCTCCCCCTTCATGTTCCCTCAACTCCACTGGCCTTGCTGTGGCAGCTCTGAAGATGCTCCCAAAATGGCTTCAGGACTGACAGCACCTCTGCAAGGAAGCTGAAGAAACCATGGACCAACTGGTTAGCTGCTGCAAGAAGATTGCATACACTGACTATAAGTAACAGCATGACAAAATAGCAACAATGGTAAATTGGAAGTTCTATAAGAAATACCATTTTCCTGCAAGTAAGAACTGATGGGACCATAAAATAGGCAAAGTAATAGAAAAATAAGTGTGTGTGTGTGTGTGTGTGTGTGTGTTTTCTTAAGTTTTCGCGGGTACTTACATGTATAGTATTCAGCTTTGTTTGAGTATTTTCCACGCCATTAGGTTGTGCTTTAAAGTTGTAGCACGTTTGGCAGATCTCATCTGCCATCATCAGGCTTCTGTATTGTGTCTGCCTGTGAGTCAGAACACAATACAGAAGCCTGATGATGGCAGATGAGATTCTGCTGAAATGTTGCTACAACTTTAAAAGCACAACTATAATGACGTGAACAAAGGAATACCATATATATATATAAATGACTATGCAAAAACGCGATACAATTGCAATAGGCACCTTCAATGCAATCCCAAAAGAATTTGGGGGCCCTTGAACACTATCAGCATTGACAAAAATCACCATCAGTCAATTGCAAAAGGCAGCTTTACTTAGACAGCCTATATTCTGCAACAATATCTTTAGCATAATCAAACATCAATATCCCAGATCTTTGGGAAGGACTCAAGTTGGATAAAAATGCCAAATTCAGTTTGAACATCTGCCTGACTATACAACAATCCATAATACTTTACAGTCTTAGCATAGTATTACTACTAGTGGAAAATAGACTGGGGAGAGGGCAGAGGGAACCAACCTAAGTAACTCAAGTGCTGCAAGGATTTATAATTAAACTTCCCTGTTTTCTGCTTCCTTTAGGAATGAATTAGATCATAACCTACACACTGCGTTTTCTCTTTCTCATTCTTTCTCACAAATAAGACATTTCCTACCTACAGTTAGCAAGGAACTTATTCTCTCCCAGAAAAAAATGCAACAGCTACTGCAGATATTTCTTGTTTAAACAAGTTACAAGAAGATTATTGGAAGGGTAACAGCCAGGTTATGTAACCCATAAAAGTGCGAATGATTTACAAATATTTAACAAGAGGAAAAAAAACTAATTATGCCACTCCTGTCACACAGAGGGCAGACTTAGAAATGGTATAATCAATATAGGAATGTTCACTGTAATGCAGCTTGTCAGTTTTTTCATCAACCAAAAAAAAAAAAAAAAAATTCTCTGGCCAGTCTCTAAACAGAATGAACCCTCTCTGCACAGAATTGTCTTTCTGTTAATCTGCTTTTATCTCCAAAGTCTGCCCTGATAGCCAGTTGTGGATGTTATTTAGCATTATTGCTGTGGCAGGAGGGATCTGAGAATTTTGATTTTGCTTACTCTTCTGTTTACATTGGCTGTGCAGTAAATATCCCAGCTTGGGAAATATATTGCCCCAAATATTCCCATTTTTTCTAGAGGTATTTTTCTAAGAATAGAAAAGAAAAGATGGAGATAAAGATTTCTACTTTGCAGCTAAAGCAGAAAAAAATATGTATATTCCTTGGACCAAATCATTTATCATTGCAAATGCAACATTAGTATTTTCCAAATTGCAAGACAGGACACATTAATACTTCCCAAATTGCAAGACAGCAAGATCTTAATTCTGGCCTTTCTTCCTGAAGGCCCATTACAGGGTCCCTTAACTTTTTCTGCATGCAGAACTACATCTCCCCATGGTATTCCCCTGTTGCAAACAGTTTTGAACAATCTGGTTGGAATTGCTTTATGTTTCACTATGTAAAGATAAAATGGCAACCCATTTGTCCATACAATGATAGGCAAAAATAAATCTTGCTCTGAGCTTTCAGGAAGGGATTTCAGAGAAGGGAGGAATCCCATCTCCATTAATTGTCTTATGTCCTGGGAGGAATCAGAGGCTAGGAGGAATATTTTTGTTGATAGCAGTTAAAGATATTGAGTTTGTCAGCTGGGAAACTGACAGTTTGGGTTTGAGACCAAGGACCATGAGATAGGGTGTGCTCCCATTCTTCCCTCAGCTCTTGTCCACCTAGCAATTGTATGCAAATGTGAGTAGAGCAATAGGCACCACTTTGGTGGGAAGGTTACATTGTTTTGTGTGCCTTTAGTGTATGGCTATGCTGGCCACATAAGTCTTTGGAGAATGCTGGAACCCATGGCCAAGAAATAGAGATGAGCACTCTCTAGATTCAGACACATTTGGACAGGGAAATCTTTACCTTTTAAAAGTCTATTCCATCTGAAAAACAATAGATTTCCAATTGCCACAAATATTTTAAAATCCAAGCTACTAAATGGCTAATAATAATTCTATAAAGGTAGAAGGATGTATGTGGGGAGAAGCATCTTTAATGCCTTAAACTGATTACCAATTGTTGAGGAGCAAGGTTGAAAAAGGACTGCTGCCTTTGGCTTACTAGGAGTGACTGGATGTTAGAAAAATGATGGCTGGACCTTTGGCTTGGTAGAGTAGGGTTGATACTTATATTCTTAATTTGGTTTGAGAATGGGTTGGGCATCATACTTTGTTTTACTAGAGTTGTCCAGTTAGGATGTAGTGTCTAGAATGTCTAGAAGCAAGGACCACTGTTTTGTTTAATAGTGGAATTTTTTTTAATTAAAAAAGAGCCTTGAACATGACCAAAATTATGATGGCTTTTTATGAAAGAAACAAAGAGGAAAATGTGGAAGCTGTTTCATCTATAATCTTTACACATTGGGATAACTTTATTGCTACTGTCAAAACAAAAGAAGCTACTATTATATTGTAATAAATGAAAGCTACATTTTGAACTCCTCAGATTCTCCCAAACTACTGTGCTGCAACTCCTAATTTACAGTTTACTCCAATTGCATAGATGTAGGAAACATAAAATTTAAAAAATGACTAATTTCCTTGCTTTTACCCAGTAAAGTCTTCCAAGGATTGGCCAGTTGCCTAAAAGAAATACATAGAAAACTACAGGCTTCTCTCCTCCCCTTTCCTCTCCTCTCCTCTCCTCTCCTCTCCTCCATCCATTAAGTATAATGTACAAACTGAATATTTTTTACATTTTTCAGCATGGTTGTATTTGGAGTAGGTCTTTCTTGGTGAATATTTTTTTACTATTTTTATCAAAATTATCGCAATGCAAGATGCTTGAATCCTATACACTCAGAGAAATCTACCTTTATGTAAATCAACTGTTTTAACCCAATGTTAAAAACACAATTGAGGGAGCAGATTAAGATACCTCAGTGAAAAGTAAACAAACTCAGAAGGCTTTCTAACTGTTATGAATAAAATGTAGGAAGGGGACAATATACTCTCTCTAGGAGAGTGTTGGGTGAAAGCTTATAATAATATTTATTTATTTGGTCAATTTCCAATGACTTTGAGTGGATTACTGAGGATTAAAAAAACAATTAAGTAAAAATAGAGTAACAATTAAAGCAACCCATCACTGGGAAGGCAGAACAACCTCCAGTACATCACAAAAATTGTTAAGCTATAGTTAGCAAATTCACAGAATTACATCACAATTAGCGGGTTCACAATTCATTCTTAATCCAGTGCTTGTGGGAAAGCAAGATATGTAATGATCTTCTAAATGTCAGCAAGGTTGAGACCATATAGACCTCAGAGGGGATGCATTTCCAAGGGGCAGGCATACTTTTGAGAAAACACAGAACATAGAATAATAGAGTTGAAAGGAACTTTGGAGGTCTTCTAGTCCAATGATAGTTGTACTTCTACACTATCTGCCATGCTGAGAAGGTGGTAGTGGGAAATGATTGTTTTGTCTCTTTTGTATCTAAGGCTCTTTATACCTGTTCAGAACTTTGAAGAAGTTGAGCCAAGAGGCAGATGTTCTCTTCGACTTTCCTTTTCAGTGACTAGTCCTCATCGTCCTTCCCAGGTTTTAAACTGTGATTTCTCAAGCAAGAGCGTGTGTTTGGGTGTGTGTCTACATGTGAGTGCATGGAAGTAAGCGAGAAAGGTGAAGATGTGAGTTAAAAACCCCTCCCCAGCTCCACCGCTTCTCCCCCCACAATCCAGATTGCCCTCTATGTACGATGGGGCACAATGTAACAAATGAAAAAGGACAAGAAAAACAACAACCTAGCGAAGTGACATAACCCAGTTTCTCATTTTTCTTTTTTTCTTTTTCTTAAGAAGGCAAGATTTTGGGGAGAAATAAAAATATGACAAAAACCAGAAGACACTATTGGCGTTAATGGCGGGGGGACAACAATGGGGTGGAGCATAAGAGGGAGAGAAAAAACTTAACTTTGAAAAAGGAAATATGCAAACTCTGTAGGTCGCATGGTGACTGGATTTTCTTTTCTAATTCCAATTTTTTAAAAAACAGCGTGTGGAAAAAAAAACCTCTTTCGGTGGGAAAAAAAAAGAACTTTGAAGAAGTTAGTTTTCAATCTAATCCCAAGGAAACAATTGAATGTTGAGAAAGTTTGGTTTGGAAAATGGGCTGGAAATGGGAAAAGAAGTGAAATTAAATCCAGTTAGGACTGAAGTTGATAAACAGAAAAGGGGATGTGCTGATGGAGTTCCTGAAAGCATATCTTCAGCCTGGGAATGATTCTTTAGCTGTTGCTGGATTTGGCAGCCAGAGATGGTAGCAAGGAGTAAGTTGGCATGTTTGAGATTATTGTGCTGCTGTAACCCTCCCTGAACCAGTTAGATCTAATGATCGTAGCTAACACCTTGATTACATCTTTTATTAGTTACTACATATAATTCTATTTCAAAACTGGACTTGTCTAACCCTCCTGTTTGGAATAACCTTCTTCTGGGGGATCAGATCAGTCCCTACTCTTTTGAGTTTTCAAAAAAAAAAACAAAAAAACCACCTGTTAAGACCTAGCTTTTTCAGCATGCCTTTGGGGTTTGAGATGCTGTCTTTGATCTCCCCTGAAGAAGGGAGGGTTGTATGGAATTACTTGTTAGTACTGCCAGGGGTATTTTTATATAGATGTCTTACATATTTTATTTTTAATCTGATTAAAGCATTAGATATCACATGACTAGGGAAACTGCTTACAGGAGCCATTTTGTGAGAACACCTTTTGCCCAAGAGGCTAAAAGATTGCCAACTAACTAGCAATGCTAGCTGGAAAAATAGATTAGAGAGCGATGAATCAATCAGTTTTGCCCTCTCTAACATTCATTTAAAAACAAAATCTTACATGTTTTTCCAAATCTATTTTCTGAATACATTTGCAAATTTTGGATAAGTTATTGCCAGATAAAGTAAGTAAAAGTTATGTTCGGAATAACAAAGTTTCAGTATACTCATACCTAGGAACACGATATCAATTTACAGAACAGTAAATGGACTTCATAGCATCTGTTGGCAGAAGTGAACAGAGTCTGTTAGTAAGCCATTCATTCTCTGTGAAAAGTGTGAATAACCAAAGTATTTAAGTGGAAAATATTTTCCCCTACCAGATGGATACATAAAACGTTAGACATAAAGAAAAATAAATAAGAGAGGTGGGGTGGTGGTGGTTATATTTTAGAAAAAGCTGATACAAGCCTCAATATATTGGAAAAAAATGTTGGGGATACTCATGAATGACATTCAAAAAACAAAGAAATGTAAAAAAAAAGATAAAAATTTAAATGGATGGAATGTGTGCCTGCAATAGATATAGTTCTAAAACTTTGCAAAATGCTACTCAGTTGCATTTGTGCTTGATATTTTTATTTCTCAGGGGGCTTCTACTTGGTCCCATATGAAGCTATACTCAACCTGGGCACAGAGGTAGCTGATTCTGCAATGTGTTCATGGTACTTTAAAGGGTCAAAGAAAAAAGGAAGGAGAATGCAAAAAAGAAAATGGGCATTTGAAACTAAATTTAAGCACATTCCACTTGAAGTCCGAATGGGAACTAATTCTGGTATTTAATTTTGAGCAGATCCTGATTGGAGTGACACAATCCAAAATAAATAACAGCTAGACTTCTACCTTTCTTTCTCCTGTTTCCATTTATATTAGTAATAAATAAGGATATATGAGGAGAATGAGAAAATATTTTTCCCCTTCCAACATGAACACTTGGAACACTTGTAGCTTGACCAAGCTCGTAACAGTTTCTATTTTGATACTTCCAGCTATGGTCATATGACCACACAATGTCTGGGTCATATAACATGCTCACTGCTAAATCCAAGATGCATTTAGAATAAATGTATTCTATAAATAAGTAGCATTATGGCTTAGTGTTATGATTTGCTTCATCCAATATGCTAAGACAATGGCTGGGTTACCACCACACACACTGAATCACAATCTATTTAGCTCTGTGGTAGCCTAATAAACTTGTCCACTGACTAATTCTTATCTTCAACATATTCCAATCCATTTTCAATTTTGTCAACACTGCTATTTAGATTCATAAACACCCTACATTCAATGGCTATCAGATACTGGAATAAGTCTTTATGCAAAGGGAAAATACAGTGCTGCCTTTGATGTAGCATGGTCATTCTTATCTTGCAGGATGGCCTAACTCTGTGCGTGGACAGCATTACCAAGCATTACCCATCCAAGGGGTAAAACTAAGCTAGTTGACCTTAATACCCAGCAATATGGCTAAAGGACAATGTAAAGGAAATGGAAGGATCTAGGGAATAGAAGATAAAAGGGCTAGTCATATTATGTTAAAATGAAACAAGGGAAACTTCTCTTAATCCAGAAGGAGAGAAAAGCAGAAAGAGAGGCTAAAGGAAAACAAAAAATGAGACAAAAAGAGAAGGAAAAGAAAATAATAAAAAATAGTAGCCTGGAATGAGAAGATGGAAATAGGTCAGGTAAGTAAGAAAATAAAATAAACTTTTATTGTCCTTTGGCATGGTAAATTGCTGCTTACCAGCCCTGCATGTTCCAGGGTCTGTAGGATATAACTTTAATATGTTCTTAATAAGAGGTACTGGAGCAAAATCCTGCTCAGATTTTGGAATGTCTGGATTGGAAAGTCTAGTTATGATACAAGGCAGGCTTTCATTTCTCAGCGGGTGGCAAGAAAAGAGTCAAAAGTTCTTTCAACTTACTCAAGAGATACAATGAAAATCTTATGAACTGAAGTTGAGATGCTGGATTTCAGATAATAGGATAATAGGATGTGGCCAGTCTGCTTCATGGCAAAAGGTCCACCTTCTTAAAACAGACAGAAGTTCAACTAGCACTGACCCTACATGAGAAATTTGCAGCAAAACTTGTGCAAATAAATCTTCATTTAACTATGGAAGCATTCTTCTCAGAAAGAACCGAACAGCAGTATTTATTCCTGTTAAATATTTGTTTCTGTAGGACTGCAGTGTAGGAAGTGACATTTGAAATCTGAGAATATCAAATATTAGAATTTAACATGAGATAATTACTCAGAACTGACAACCATGCCAGAACTTCTACTTTACCGTGTGTTTGTTAAACCAATTGAACAAAACAAAAAGGATGGGAAAAGTCCGACAGTATAGAAGAACCTAATGACTGATTCATTCAAACACAGACATTTAAAAAATGTTTAATGTGTTAACATAATAACTAGAATATACATCAGTGGAACAATATTTTATTTTCAGAAAAGGAAAAGCTATTAAGCAAAGCCCAGATTATGACAGTGGTGTGCTTACATGAACAATTCTTCATATCCCTAAATACTGCCAACTTGCAGTACTTTTCTGTTATCAAGGAAAGTGACACTACAAAGAAATTCCAAAATAGAAATCTAGTTTTGGATAACAATAGAAGAGAATACATATAATTCAGGGTTGAACTGTGGTGCTTGGTGCTCTCTGAGCTTGATGATTTTCTTGCAGACATTTCATTACCTGGCTAGATAACTTCAGTGCTAGAAGGGAGGGGGTTTGCTCCCTGTTTATAAACAGTAGCTTGCCCTGTCAGAGTTGGTTGGGGTGATAACAGATAAACAGAGTTGGAAGGGACCTTGTAGGTCATCTAGTCCAACCCCCCACCCAAGCGGGAGACCCTACACCATTTCTGACAAATTGTTCTCACTGTCAGAAAATTCCTCCTTATTTCCAGGTTAAATCTCTCCTTGTTCAGTTTCCATCCATTATTCCTTGTCTGGCCTACAGGCACTTTAGAAAATAGCTTGGCCCCTTCCTCCCTGTGGCAGCCCCTCAAATATTGGAAGACTGCTATCATGTCTCCCCTGGTCCTTCTGTTTACTAGACTAGCCAAGCCCAGTTCCTGTAACCGTTCTTCATATGTTTTAGTCTCCAGTCATCATCAATCATCCTGGTTGCTCTTCTCTGTACTTTTTCTAGAGTCTCAACATCTTTTTTATAATGTGGTGAACAAAATTGGATGCAGTACTCTAGGTGTGGTCTTACTAAGTCTTTATAGAGTGGTATTAGTACTTTCCTTGATCTTGATTGTATCCCTATGTTAATATAATTTAGGATTGCATTTGCTTTTTGGGCTGCTGCTGCACACTGCTGGCTCATATTTAGCTGGTTGTCCACTAAGACCCCAAGATCCCTCTCACAGTTACTGCTATTGAGCCTGGTTTTACCCAGTCTATATGTGTACCTCTGGTTTTTCTTGCCTAAGTGTAGGACTTTACTTTTTCTCTACATTGAATTTCATTTTGTTAGATATGGCCCAGTGTCTAGTCTGTCAAGATCCATCTGGATCTTAAGCCTATATTCTTGGGTGTTAGCTATTCCTGACAGCTTAGTATCATTTGCAAATTTGGTAAGTTCCCCTTCTATTCCCTCATCTAAGTCATTAATGAAGATATTGAAGAGTACTGGGCCTAAGACGGAACCTTGTGGCACCCCAGTGCTTACTTCCCTCCATGTAGACTTAGACCCATTAAGGACTACTCGTTGAGTACGGTTTGCCAGCCAGTTGCAAATTCGTCTAGTGGTGATGCTATCTATTCCACTTTTTTCTAGCTTACTAAGAAGTAGGTTGTGGTCTACTTTGTCGAATGCCTTGCTGAAATCTAAATATATTATGTCCACAGTATTTTGCTGGCCTACTAATTTAGTCACTGTGTTGAAGAATGAGATGAGATTGGTTTGGCATGATCTGTTTTTAACAAACCCGTGCGGATTGCGAGTTATTACTTTACTTGTTTCTAGATGTTGGCAGATCTGTTTTTTATATTATTATTATTATTATTATTATTATTATTATTATTATTATTATTATTATTATTATTATTATTATTATTATCTTTTCCAGTATCTTCCTGGGTATTGATGTTAGGCTGATTGGTCTATAGTTTCCTGGGTCTGTTTTTCCCCCCTTTTTTGAAAATGGGAACCACATCAGCTCTTTTCCAGTCCTGTGGTAGTTTCCCGGTGCTCCAGGATTTTTGAAAGATATGGTGCAGTGGTTCTGAGAAGACCTCTGCCAGCTCCTTTAAAACTCTGGGATGTAACCCATCAGGCCCCGGTTACTATTTTTTTGCTTATTTTAACTTTTATTTCTGGTCTGTCTTTTACAGTTACGTTTTTGGTGGGTCTTTTTGTGTGAAGACAGATGCAAAGAATGAGTTAAGCAGTTCTGCTTTCTCTCTGTTGCTTGTTACTTCCTTGCCATCTTCTCTCTTTAGCGGACCAACTGTTTCCTTGATTTTTTTCTTGTTATTTATATGTTGGAAGAAACTTTTTTTATTATCTTTGACTTTTGTTGCAAGTCTTTGTTCGTTCTGAGCCTTTGCTATCCTGACTTCGTCTTTGCAGATTCTGGCTATCTGCTGATATTCTGCCTTAGTTGTATGTCCTTCTTTCCATTTTTTGTACTTGTCCTTTTTTTTCTTTCAATTTGCCAGAGAGATCTTTGTGCAGCCATGCTGGTTTCTTCTTGGATTTCTTGTTTTTCTTTCTCAGTGGTATTGTGCTGATCTGGGCTTCTATGATCATACTTTTTAGTCTGCCCCTCTCCCCCAGTAGTTCCTTGATTAGGCTGTTGTTTACTACTTGATTGTGTGAATTAGTAGTTCCTTGACTAGGGTATTGTTTACTGCTTAGTTATTTGTCTAGTATTTAAGTGGGAATGAATCAGAACAATTTTGTTCAGTAGCTGCTTTGCAAAATCTTTTATGCAGCCCTGTAGGTACATCTCTGAGATGCCTCTCCACAAAAGAGCTCTGGTTACCCTAACAGGATGACCAAGTGGCTTTCTACAGATGCAATAAGGGCAAAGAAAAACTGATGATTTGCTGTCACAAGGAAGGCTACAAGGTATATTTTAACAGTAACTCCACCTATGTTCAGTCTAGTTTATTCCTTATTAACTTCCAATAGCAATTCAGGATCTCTTAATCTGCTTCATCTCCCTCAACTGTTCTGTAAACCATGAAGAGTGATGGGATTTGTGAGAAGAGGCCTCCTAGATGCTATCCTATCCAAGATGTCCTCTGTCTTCTTTTTCCAGGCAATGACTAATGCCTCACACAGATAGTGCAGCAAATCATCAGGAACACCCCCACTTCCTCTGGAACCAATTGAGATCCATCAGTCACCATGGATCAAATAGGTCCTGCCTCTCTGTTGTGTGGAGTAGCACTGGAAAATTCTGTGATTAACTGGACAAGAACTGACCATGACAGAGGAGCCACAGAGAGTCCTCCAATTCCAGATCACATTGCCACTGATCTGACAAGAAAATCAAATCAAGTTTGGACCACTGTTCTGTGTTAGATCCTGGGTGACCTGGAATAAGCCCATGACTATCATGGTAGCCATGAGCTCTTGAGCAACCTCAGTCCCCATCCCCAGAGAAAGCAGATTGAAATCTCTCAAGACTATATGCCTAGGAACAGTGGTAGGATTCAATTTTTTTTACTACTGGTTCTGTGGGTGTGGCTTGGTGGGTGTGGCAGGGGAAGGATACTACAAAATCCCATTTCCTCCCCACTCCACTAACCTGCTTTCCAGCTATGTTCTCCTGTGCAGGGCAACAAAAGAAGACCCAGCTAATCAGCTGGGACTCAGGAGGCAGAGGATAGATGGGGGCGGGGCCAGTCAGAGGTGGTATTTGCTGGTTCTCCAAACTACTCAAAATTTCCACTACAGGTTCTCCAGAACTGGTTAGAATCTGCTGAATACCACCTCTAGCTAGGAAGCTCCACTGTCAATCCAAAAAAGGAGTCAAAGAACTCAGGCAGAGGGGTTGTTAAGATTAATAAATATTCAATTTCAGGCTGAAATTTTCAACTTGGGAAGAGAATTTTTCAAGCAATATGTGGGAGATTTATTCTACAGGCCTTAAAAGTATCACATCACCTGTTAACTTCATTATCATGACATTTTACAAGTCCACAAGAATCCTGAAGAAGCCTAAGAATTAGGTGGCTTTGTTTCTCAGTTTCAGCCTCAGAGCTGAAAAGAGAAATTTGAGTATGGGGCCTAAACACAAGTTAATAAGACCTGCTTTTTCATGGTGAAAAGCAAAATCCTTTGGGCAAAAAGATGTGAAATACAGATTTCTTTTCTAATCCAAGTCAAAGCTGAATTGTGTGAACTTGTAGCTGTGACAGCTAGAATGTACATTTTAAATGCTTCTGAGTGTGTTTCTCAAAGTAAAAGAAAAGTTAATTGAAACAGTCCATATACACAATTTGGTTTTGATTTGAGGATAGATACTTTGAAAAAGTCCATTCTCTGTTTTATAAAATGCTGATTCAATATTTACAAACAGTAACAAGAAGTGACATTGCACTTTGAATTGCTAGATCCTTGTTCTAGAAGAATTATTGTAACCACACACACACACACACACACACACACACACACACACACACACACAAGAACTGTTGACAGAAGCTACCAGTAGGTGGTCTCTTAGTATCTTGCTGGTTTTGAAGTTCTGAAAAGGAAAAAGACTTTTGAAATGTGGCCAAAAGGAAAGGAAAGATGGAAAACAACACAAAAGGACATTGATGTCCTGAGCATGGGTGACTTGAGATACCTTGTTGTTCCCAGTATGCGGGCACACAAGAGGACCTTTTCAGCCACCCCAAAATCAGGATTGGGAAAAAGCACCAGGAGGAGGGGAAACCAAGCAGAAGTTGAATGCACAGAGTTAGCAGGGGGAGTGAGGGAGTGAGGGAAGAACACTAGCGATGAGTTTCTCCTTTGACTAAAAAGCAGTGGGCAAGCAGAGCACGCAGTTCAGAGGGTCATTAAAAAGCATCAAAGGAGGTAGCCTCGTGATGGTAATAAGACGGAGGCAAAGAAATAAAGGGGCCATTGATCTGTACTATTGAGTGTGACATTTTAACCGAAGCTAAAAGCCAAGAGCTGAGCTGGTCCTTTGATTCATCTGCCTGCCTGTTTTAGTAAATTGTGTTCCCCTACCTCCCCTTTCTCCCAGCCAGTGGCCTCAGAGGTCACTTCATATTAGCCAGCTTGTTAATACTGAGGCAATCAATACTTAATCAACAAGTAATGGGATTTTGCAGTCATCCTGTATGATCTTTCAATAAAGCCCTGAATCCATCTCTGCCTATTCAGAGCTTGGCTGAAGGTACATGACGGCTGAAAATGAGGAAAGGGGGTAGGGGGAGAGCCAGAGAGGCGTTTGATGGTCTGATGCTCTTAGGAAGATCTGCATCTGATTAAGACACCACACAGCCACTGTCCTTCACCTCTTCGCTTCTTTATGCCCCCAGAATGCGCCACCGCACCATTATTTTTCATCTGTGCTTCAAAAGCAGCACACAGAGAGAGGAATGAATGCTTCCTTGGCATGGGGCCCTTTTTGCCTCTTTCTTCCTGGTACAAGACCCCTCTGGAAAAGCATACCAGGCATTTAGGATTTAACAGCAGGCCTCATTCTAGACTAACATCAACTTCCCCAATACTGTCTCTGCAGATTTCAGTGGCTGCTAAGGACTTACAGGCATGCATCTCTACTCCTCCCTACCTAACCCAAGAAATATTCTGATGTCAGTCCTCTGAAAATTTGAAACTCATCTGAGCTTCAAAAAAAAAAAAAATCTGCAGTAGCACATGTAGGAGGGTAGCAGACTGCCTTTGGGTAGAGAAATGGAAAAGGATTAGCTACCAACAATCTAGCAATAACACTTATATACTGCTTCATAGAGCATTACAGCCCTCTCTAAACTGTTTAGAGAGTCAGTATATTGCCCCCAACAATCTGGGTCCTCATTTTACTGACCTCAGAAGGATGGAAGGCTGAGTCAACCTTGAGCCAGTGAGAATGGAGTGGATCTCATTCCATTCCTAAGAGTCTGTAAGGGGGTGTGCTTAAGTGCACCAACATGTCTACCAACCCTGTCCTACTGTTCCCATATATATACTTATACCTGTTTATACTTATATGTTTATATGTTCATACTTATACTTGTTTTCTCATACATGCTTGATGAACAAAATAAATAAATAAATGAATAATATAAAAAGAAAGAAAGAAAGAAAGAAAGAAAGAAAGAAAGAAAGAAAGAAAGAAAGAAAGAAAGAAAGAAAGAAAGAATCAAACTGCTGGCAGTTGGCAGAATTAGCCTGTAATACTGCATTCTAACCACTGCACCATTATGGCTCTTACCCCACTAAACCTACCCCACTAAATAAATCTAAGGTGGAATTCTGTGACCTGACCACAAAGCTGACATCAGGTTTGGACATGATTGGCCATCTGCTAAAGATTTGTACCCACACAAAAGCTTTCTCTGTCAAGTCCTTGAGGGTTCTAGCATTATTGAGCTTCCTTCTCAGGTGAATGAGCAGCAATAAGGAGATTGAGTATGACTTCCTGTTACTTTTCTTTCTCCCTTGGGCAACTTGGTGGGTTAAAAGGGAAAAAAAGCAAACAAATAGGGAAGGATGACATTGCTGCCTAGGCATTCTGGGAATTGTGGTCTTAACATATATGTAGGACAGCGTTTGTCAAGTTTGGCAGTTTTAAGAAGTACAGACTTTAACTTCCAGAATTCTGTAGAGTGTAATATGTACAAAAACACACACAGAAGGTAAGCATACTAGTATTTAACATCAAGACAATACAATCAAGGCAATTCTGTAGAATGCAATTTGCTCTCTGAATTGGAGAATTATATTGGATTGCATAGGTTTGCACTGAAGCAAAGTCTGAATTTCATAGTCCCTGCTTAGCTCTCAGAATTTTGGTTTCTCTGAACCAGAAAAAAAAAACCTGCTATCTGTCATAGTATTGCTATGAGCTAGACCAGGGGTGTCAAACTCAATTTCATTGAGAGCCACATCAGAGTTTGACCTGGGGGACAGGGGAGCATGGCTGGAAGGCATAGCCAACTCACAGCCCCCCTCAAG
Source organism: Notechis scutatus (assembly GCF_049901735.1). Classification (NCBI taxonomy): domain Eukaryota; kingdom Metazoa; phylum Chordata; class Lepidosauria; order Squamata; family Elapidae; genus Notechis; species Notechis scutatus. Next base: position 37,926,644 of record NC_142009.1, read on the forward strand.
CTCCATTTTCACTGGCAGAGGGCTGCTGGAGGTCATCACAGCTGAAAAGGGAGCCTGGGAGGGCCAGGTTTTTATGGGCAGAGGCACCCTAGGCTGGTCCTTTGCTGTTTCCAGGGCAGCCTCCTGGGCTAGATCTAAGCACCCTGTGGGCCGGATCCAGCCCATGGGCCTTGAGTTTGATATCTCTGAGCTAGGCAAATATCACCTGAAGATAGTCAGTAACCCTTCAAAAGGATGACCTATTAAGAATTAGCAATGCTTGAATTTGGATTAGATTGAGTTTTTGGGGAATCATAGCCCATTCCAACATATGGAAAATGCAATAAACTGTAGAAAACTAGCTTGGACACAGGGCATTCATTAGATGGGTCAACAAAGTCAAGCTGACAGTTATGACCATGTGTTCAAATCCACACCCTCTTTTATATTCGTCACACATGCAGCATTAATAAAAATGGGTCAGGGCTTGGATTGCCTTATTGTTTTCAGCTTTCAGGATGTTCAAGGTTGGTAAGATAGCCCAACATAGAGTTTCTAGTCTGCACAATATATTTATTTATTTGCTAATTTTCCACAGTGACACTGCAAGTGGCTCATTAAATCGATTATGGTTCCTTTGGACTTGGGCCTGAAGGATTGTTTTAAAATTGAAATTGCAAAAGATCCTGTAATTTGAATTGCTTTGTCTAGCATCACAGTCCCTGGCACTAAACAAGTGTTTGCAATATGAAATCAAATGTGTATGCCACTTAAATCAGTGTTTACAATGTGAAATTACAGGCCTCTTTCTTTGCTACTCAACCAGTGTGTTGTGTGATAACCCTAACTTTGTATAGTTAGGAAAGTAAACCCCTTGCCCCCTTCTGAAAAAGGCCTAGAAGTAAAGGAAAATCCTGGTCCCACCCAAGTGCTTGATATAGCCCACTCACTTTGCATCATTGTCCTATCTTCAGTCACCCTCATTCCCTGAAAAATGTTAAGTGTATCTCTAAACATGAAAAGATTGCTTTCATCTGAATTGTAAACAATAGACTATACTGATTGGACTTAATTAACTTTCAATTAAAGTAAGAATCTCCTACTTCTTTATGCCTCTTTTTAAGTTTCTGCAATTTCAGTGCTATTAAATTAGTCATCAGTACAGGACATCACAATTAAAATTGTCACAATAAAACTGAAAATCATTTCTTAAAAATATCAATAAAGCTAACAAATGTATTTCATACCAATCCCTAAAAGCCTCCTTAAAATAACAACCTAAAATTGCAACAAAATTGAAAATCATTTTAACAAAATCAATGAAACAAATGCATTTATAGTCAGTTCTTTTAACTTCCTTAGAAATAGCAGCATAAATACTAAATTAAAAACTTTCAGTTGGGCACATAAATCTTTCCTATAAACACCAGCTCTTTGTATAACTACTGAGACACCAAATGGAAAATAGTAAGAATATTTCTGAAGAAAGATTAAGGTGTGGTGCTACCAAAAAGAAAGGTGGTTAAGTGACTCAGTGGTTAAGACACTTGGCCTGTCAGCTGGAAAGCCAACACCCTGGGTTCAAGACTTGAGAACTGCATGACAGAGTGAGTTCCTGTTACTTGCTTCAGTTCCTGCGACCTTGCAGTTCAAAAACATGCAAATGCAAGCAAATAAATAAGTACCACTCCATATTTTCACACTGGCCACATGATGACACAGGCTCTGTTTGCTGAGAATCAGAGATGAGAACTGCCCCTTTGATTTGGTCACAGCTGGACAGGAGAAACATGAAAGCCTTATCTAGAAAGAAAGCTGGCTGCATAACCTTACATTTGATGAAAAGTCCCACAGCTAAGAGTTGGAAGACAGATGTATGTATGTACGTATGTATGATGATTATAAAGAAACCTAGACTTGAGACCACACAGGTCTTCAGTAGCCATTACCAGAACTGAATCCAGAAACATCTTGGCAACTATTCTTTGCTAGATTGGTTTGAATTTTGAGATAGAACGTCAAATTGTATATTTGTGAAGGGTTGTAGTGGAAGTAAATCATATTTTTTTTCAGAGGTTGGGGGTTTTATTGTATTCCTCAAAGCTATATATTCTATGGGTTAACACTGTTAGGTTTGGAGAATAATGGAGACCAGACATCTGACCAGTGACTTCAACTCTTTAATAACAGTAGATAGAACAGAACAGAGCAATGCTATGGGCAGCAGTAACCCTTTTATAGGGTTGGCTGCTACCCTATTAACCAATAATAAGTGCATCAAGTTCAACTAATAACCAATAAGAAGTGTCCTAAAAGTGGCCAATCAGGGGTTTGTTATGGACCAATCCTTGTTCGTTGTTTAAGGACCAATCAAGTGTGCAGGCTTTCAAAACCTGCTTTGCATTTGGGCTTAGTTACTTTTATTGATTCACAACACCCCTCCCCCTTGGGTTCCGTTTGAGGGGAGCTGTAACAAAATCTTCAAGATAGACAGGCCGTTTGGTCTGTCTGGATGATTTCCATGGCTCCACCGGGGTTGTCCTAAAGTCCGGTTCCGGTGGAGCGCTTGGATGATCTCTATTAAGTTCCGTTTCGCTGCACGGTGATTCCGTGCTGCTTTCGTTGTGGTTGTCTCCGTCAATCAGTGTTTCTTCGGGGTTTCGCAGTTCGGTTTCCCCCGTGTTCAAGTCCCATGGAAAAGTCAACTCCCTCCCCGCTTCAATTCCCGGTACTTCGCTGGGCCGTAGGGTTTCCGTTGGTCTGCTATCTGTCATATCAAAGTCAATTTCCTCGATATTTCCTCCCCCCTCAGTTGGTGAACCCGGGGAGCCATGGGCGCTGGGTGGTAATCTCGAACGGAGTTGGTCTATGTGGCGTTTCCACACCCTCCCATCGTCTGTTAGCAGGCGGTAAGATCTAGGTCCTGTGAGGTGGGTAACGATTGCGGGTATCCATAAAGGGTCGCCGGAGAAGTTTTTGGCAAAGATTAAATCGCCTACCTTAAATTCCCGGCATTTGCTGCTGGAGCCGAAGGCTTTTCGGTGCGTATGCGGGGTGGAGCTGGTCGAGGTGCGATCGTAGTTTCCGCCCCATAAGAAGTTCAGCGGGCGTTTTGTTGGTAACGCTGTGGGGCGTGATGTGCTGCAACAATAAAATTCGATTGATTTTCTCATCGATGTTTCCGAATTCCATTTTGTGGAGGGTCTTTTTTACAAACTGTACCATGCGCTCTGCACATCCGTTCGCCGCAGGGTGTGCGGGCGAAGTTAGCGCATGGCGGATGCCCCGGTCAGCAAGATATTGTTCAAATGGTAATGCTGTGAACTGTGGGCCGTTATCCGAGATGAGAATGTCCGGAAAACCATGTGTGGCAAATAACCTGTTTAATTTGTTGATAACTGAGTCCGTTGTAGTTGTGTTCATTCGATGGATCTCGAGCCAATTTGAATAGGCGTCGACTGTAATAAGGAAAGTGTGCCCTTTTGTCGGCCCCGCAAAGTCAATATGAATACGGGACCATGGTCCCCTCGGAGTTTCCCATTCGGTTGGGCTTGCTTTAGGTGGGGCGTTGCTGACGTCTTGGCAACGTTAACAAGTAGCGACCCAAGCCTCGATTCTTTTGTCGATTCCCGGCCACCAGGTGTAGCTCCGTGCGAGTGCTTTCATCCGCACGATGCCCGGATGTCCGTCGTGCAATACCGCTAAAACAGTTCGTTGCAGTTTGCCCAGGATTACGACTCTATCGCCCCACAAGATGCAGCCCTTTTGAGAAAACAGTTCGGTTTGGCGGGCTTTGAAAGGCGCCCATTCAGGTGATAGTTGTTCTGTTGGCCAACCACGTTCAACCCAGCGTAGGATGTGTTGCAGGACCGGATCTCGTTTTGTCTCGAGGGCAATGTCTCTCGCCGTCAATGGCGGCGCGTGTAGAGTCTCAATTTGCAACGTTGTGATGGTTGGGGCTGGATCTTCAACCGATTCTGGAAGCGGTGTTCTGCTCAATGCATCAGCGTGGAGAATTGATTTCCCCGGGCGGTGTTGCAAGGTGTAGTTGTCGCCGCCAAGAATTCAGACCAGCGGGTCATTCTGGGGGACAATATATACGGGGTTGGTTTATTACCCGCAATAATCCCCAGTATAGTGGTTTATGATCAGTAATTATTGTAAACGCACGCCCATACACATATTCATGAAATCTTTTAACTGCAGCCACAATAGCTAAAGCTTCTTTATCCAGCTGACTATAATTTCTTTCAGCTTTAGCTAAAGTTCGTGAAAAAAACGCGACGGGAGCTTCTGCTCCGTTCGGTAATACGTGGGCCAGGATTGCTCCAACCCCAAAAGGTGAGGCATCACAAGTAATAGTTAACGGCAGAGTCTCGTTGTACTGCATAAGTACAGAATCAGAAGTTAGCAATTTCTTTACTTGTTGGAAATCGTATTGTTCACGTTGTCCCCAAACCCACGTTGCTTTTTTGTCTAAGAGTCTATGTAATGGTTCAGCTACCATTGCTTTATTGGGTAAAAAGACGTTATAAAAATTGATAAGTCCAAGGAAAGCCTGTAGATCTGCCTTGTTCCTTGGAGTGGGGGCCTTCTTGATTGCCTTTAATTTGTCCTCAGTGGGATGGATTCCTTGACTGTCCAGGAGGTATCCCAAAAACTCCACCCTTTCGGTACATAACTGGCATTTATTTTTTTTAACTTTGAGGCCTGCATTTTGGAACCTTTGTAAAACCACTCGGAGTCGTTTTTCTAGAATGTCTCTATTAGGGGCGGCGATGAGTACATCGTCGAAATACGGTACTACCCCTCTTATTCCTTGTAACAACCTTTCCATTAAGCTCTGAAAGATTCCTGGAGCGACACTCACCCCGAACTGGAGCCGGTTGCATTTAAATGCGTGACGATAGTTTGCGCCTCTGCAGTGGCCGGATCTACAGGCAATTGTTGATACGCCTGCGCTAGGTCTAATTTAGCGAAAACTTTCCCGCCGCCCAGGGAATGGAGCAGGTGTTGCACTACTGGCACCGGATACGCACTTTGCTGAAGTGCGTGGTTTAGGGTGGCCCGGTAGTCTCCGCAAATTCTCAGTGACCCATCAGGCTTGATAGGCGTCACTATTGGGGTTTCCCACCGGGCGTGGTCGGTGGGTTCCAGCACGCCCTGTTCTATTAGCTTATCGAGTTGTTCATCGATTTTAGGTTTCAGGGCGAACGGCACCCAACGCGGCTTAAGGCGGATGGGTGCTACCTCAGGGTTCAAGTTAAATGAGATCGGGGTCCCCTTGTACTTGCCTAGTCCGTTCGCGAAAACGTCTTGGAATTCTTGCACGAGGGCTTCCTCCCAATCGTTGCTCTTGGCACGGTGGACTCGCCACAGTGATTCCAAGCGGTCTGAACCATTGAAGGCCTAAAAGACTAGGCCGGTCACGGTCCACGACAGTCAGTGGCAGTGCGACGGTGCGGTCCTTGAAAGAGACCTGGAATCGGCGGGACCCGACAACGGGAATTCAGTTACCCTGGTAATCTTTGAGTATAACCCTTTGAGGGTTGAGGTCTTGGCGGCGAATCGTCGGAATGAGCTGTTGAAGCGCCTTCCAGGACACCATCGAGAGGGATGATCCTGAGTCCACCTCCATTACACAAGGTTTGTTTTCGAGAGCGACCTTTACTCTGATTTTCCCAGCATCAAGGGATGTAGCGTGGCCTATGGTAATTGTCTGGTGGGTCTCTTCCCGCCTGGTTTCTTCCCGCCTGGTGGAAGTGGTGGACGGTTTGTTTCTGTAGGAGTGGCTTCCCCATTGGTGATTCAGTTTGTTTCGGGTGTGCCAAGAATTCTGAAGACTGGCATTCGCCTGTCGGGGTTTGAGTTGGAGTTTTGTTTGCTTCTGCAAACCTTTGCGATGTGACCTCTTTTCCCGCAAACGCGGCAGAGTGCGTCAAGGAATTTGCAGCTGGATCGGGGGTGATTTGCTCCACATCCTGCACAAGGTCGAGATGAGTGTTGTGTGAACTGGTCTCGTTCCGTTCGGAGTCGGTTGACCTCTTCCTCATCGCTTTCTGATGGGGATTCTAGGTCTTCGTGGTGAGTCGATACCGGGTGTCTCTCTGAGCGAGGCGAGGTATCTTTGGCGAGTTGACGTAGTGGTGCGCTGGTGCGGCGCATTCGGGCTGCCGACTTTTTGGTCGCCTCCGCTGCAGTGGCTTCTTTAAGGGCATCGGTGAGGCTGATGTCCCCCTTAGCCATGATTTTGCTCTGGATCGTGCCGTCTTCTAGGCCCAGGACTAGGCGGTCTCGGAGGGCTTCTTCTAAGTCAGAGAATCCACAGAGGCCTCCAAGGTTGCGGAGGTCCGCGACGTAGTTTGCAAGGCTTTCGCCTTTCCGCTGGTCCCTCTGGTAATATTCGTGTCTTCTGACTAAGGTTGGCACGGTGGGCGCGTAGTGGGCCCGTAGCAAAGGCTCGAGGACGTCCCAGTCCATCGCTTTTACTTCGGCTGGCTTGGCAAGTGATTTTGCCATTTTAAACACGGTAGGCCCGCAGTGGGTTAGAAATATAGCTCTTTTTTTTGCTGGTTGTTGCGTCTTTCAAATTGTTGGTCTCCAGAAACATCTGGAACCTATCCATGTATGACTCCCAGTCTTCGGTTTCTGGGTCGAATGGAGCGGGTGGTACGGCACCGCTGGCCATGTTGCCGTTGATAGTGCGTGTTCGACCACGTGCTCTGTTGGTTGCTCTGTAGATCAGTCAGCTCTTCGGTCTCCGAATCCCATCCTCGTCGCCAGTGTTAGGTTTGGAGAATAATGGAGACCAGACATCTGACCAGTGACTTCAACTCTTTAATAACAGTAGATAGAACAGAACAGAGCAATGCTATGGGCAGCAGTAACCCTTTTATAGGGTTGGCTGCTACCCTATTAACCAATAATAAGTGCATCAAGTTCAACTAATAACCAATAAGAAGTGTCCTAAAAGTGGCCAATCAGGGGTTTGTTATGGACCAATCCTTGTTCGTTGTTTAAGGACCAATGAAGTGTGCAGGCTTTCAAAACCTGCTTTGCATTTGGGCTTAGTTACTTTTATTGATTCACAACAAACACATTATCATATTTCTTGCAACTTTTCTCTAAAGTCAGCAAGTATGATTTTTACCCTGAAAATTAGGAAAGGGTTGGGGACAAGATGTTTTTTCCTCGAGTTCATGTTTTTCTCCTTGGTAGTTCCTTTTTAGCAGATATCTTAGGTTTTTTTTTTAATTGATTGCCTTGACATTGATATCAAACTCTCATCAGGAGATGGGAAATCTCCGTGTGTTTTTCTAGACTGCTGAAAACTGCACATCGGTAACATTTAGGAACACTCAAGTTGCCATCTCCAACTGTAATTTAGTCACCATTTAATGTAAATCCTTCCTGATGAATAAATTGAAAACTTATCTTATTAAACTATAATTAGTGTCAGTTAATAAAATAAAAAGGGATATACTGGATGAGTTACTATAATAAATTTTAACCCAATTTGACTCACACAGTAGTGAAGGAAGAACAACTTGACCATTATTCTGAATATCCAAAAAGAGTATAAGAAAGTAGAAATTCCTTCAGAAACTGTCCTGAACTCAAATAAAAAATATATTGAAAGATGTCTGCTTGGTTTTGATTATCCAAAAACTTTTCACCATCTTATTATGAGGAAGCACTGGCAAAAAACAAGCTTGTCCTTAGCAGACTAATTACAAGCCCAAAAAGATTTCAGGAGAACCATTAAGTTTGAATGATCAGGAGGAATGTTCTTTAAAAGCCCCAAGGTTTTCCAGGCACTTCTTAGTTCATGCATAGGATTTTTTTCCCAAGACCATATTTCTTAGAGGCACTCTGTTAATTGTAGCCAATTTCAAAGCCATAATTGGGTGAGTCAAGAAAAAATGTGGATAGGTCCAATCTATCCTCTCTTCTATTTATAACACACACACCACACGCGCACACACATACACATACACGGTCCTCTCTTCTTCAGTAAATTGTCAAAAGATTGGATTATTTGTCAGAGATCTGAATCAATTTCAGGCAGAGAGTTTTGAACTGTGGTGTTTTGGTACTCCATCTTGACTTACTTTTGTGTTGAATCAAATGTCAGTGATTTCTCACCAGATCATCCTTCATGCCTAATATGGATGTTGCCACCCACCTTCCCATCTAATTCAGCATGCGTTCAAGCACCAGAGGCAAGATAATATTATTTTGTTTTGACAGAAGTTTTTTATGCTTTGTGAGATACTATTGTGGGAAAGCCTTAATGTTGGGAGAAGCTTTTGTGGGTACCTAGTTAGTTTCAATTAAAAACAACAACAACTGGAAAATCTCCATACATCAATAGAACATGGTACATCATCCTTTCCCAACTTGGAACACTGTGTAGAAACAAAACTTCTCAGAATTCGCTGATAGCCTACTCTTTCCCACATAACATTTATGAAGAAAGGATGGAGAAAGCTGTGGTATGAAATGGTTAGTTTGTTAGTTACTTTGCTGTTGATTGTTGAAACATAGGTTCAACAAAGTACAATCCAGCAAAGATAGGCTTTTATCATCTGTCCACTAATATATTATGTATCAATTTCAAATAGCATTTTTGTGGTCAATTCTATATCTGGTAACTAGCCTAAAGAGTCAAAGATATTTGCTGATCTAATAAAAATCTTCTGGACACTTGCTTAGTGATGAACAATTATGCACATGAAAGATGATGTCATACCTGGTTTCACCCTTTCATATCCTTTTTAAGTATCTTTCTATTTTACATTTTCCCCTTCTCCTAACGTACAATCTAATTTGTTCCTAATCTCAACCGTATATAAATCTTGCTCCATCTAGCCTTATATTTATATATGACTAAAATGTTCATGTCTATAATCTTTACCTGGGAGTTCATAGGGCAATAACCCTTCCCCAACCCATAAGGATTGTGAATCTTTTGAGGAACCAATGACAAAATTCCACAGTGAAATCATGCAGCACCCCCGTTTTATAAATACATTGTGATGTACATTGTAAGTACATAAAGAGTGGGTCTTGCATTGTGGTGTGAAAATGCAAGTTTTGTCATTCCAACAACATTCTGGCTTGCTCTGGATGCCTTTTTATTTTTTATCTTTTTTGGGGGTGGGAGTTTTGTATCTGAGTAGAACCCACAGGCCATATTGAGTTCTCAGTATTTTTCTTGCTTCGTCTTGGAATTCCCAAACTGCAGAATTTAATAAATAATGACTTCCACATCCATAATAACCAATTTTATCTTCTAATATACTAATTATCCTAAATGCTTTCCTCAAAAATATCTGATGATTCCAGCCTTTCCAAATTATACTGATGTCTCCAAATCTATCTTCCTATGATTTTTGTAGCTGAAAGATAATTTTAAAAAAATGCAGCTCAGGAACATACTGAGCTGTATCCATCTCAATCTGGATCACAGCTATACAGTTTCAGTGCTATGCTACCTTATGGCAAACCCTACTAAGCAGAGCTTAAGCAAGGAGAGAGGCTGTTCTTTGTCACAGAAGAATCCTTTGCTTAATTATAGCAGTAAGTGGGAAATGTTGACAGTGAAGGGCTATTTCCAATAAGAAACCTGTTATATTCAAGTGTTATCTGACAGTGCATTGTATGACTTCATTAGCTTGAATGATTAAATTAACTCATACAGTTGACCCGAGTTTTGAATAGCAAAAACTGAACTTTGGATAATCAAAGGGCTGTAACATGCTATCTGCAGGCAGAGGGTTCAGATCTGACCAGGATAAGATTGAAAGGTACTTTTTTTTCCCAGGCTTAGAACCTCTCTGATCAATACATGTATGAATTGGAACACATACATGGAAAGTCCACACTTTGGGGAGGGCCCAAGGTAAAGCATATCATGTATGATAATCTCTTCCCAATTACATCAACCCATCCCACCAGGTCAGTCAGGAAGGATATGCTATGGACTCTATTGGTTACAGAATTTTGACAGCTGGGATCTAGGAAGAGAGCCTTCTTTGCCATTGCTCTCACCCTATGGATTATTTGGCCTGCAAAGGTGAAGTTGGCCCTCACTCTTATGGCCTTTCAGAAAGATGCAAAAGTTTGGCTCTTCCAATTGGTGTGGGAATCAAAGAGTGGCACACTAAACTGGGTGTGATTGATGGCTTGAGGATGCTTCTCCCACCTTTAAATTTGTTTAACCCTGTTCTTCTTTGGTTCTTCACTGTTTTTAATTTTGTTCTTAAATATGTCTCTTTTATATGTATTTGTAAACCACCCAGAGTCAAAATATATGATAAATAAATAAAAATAAATAAATGTCTATGAATGCCTTATAGCCTGCATGCAGGAGGTCCATGGATTAGTCCCTGGCATCTTTAGATAATAAGAACTTAACAAGTGATTGATAGATCTCACTTTAAGATCTTACTGTCAATCAACATGTATAAGCTTGTGGGAGATGGATCCTTTGTTTGACTTGGTAAAAAGCTGTTTTGTATGTTTAATATTTCTCTTATATTTATGAGAAAAGTTATTATGATTGAAACTTTCAGGGACTTTCATCAGTGTGTTGGAAGGCAGACTGATTTGTTGCCCTGACTAATAAAAATTGGAAGATTTTTCCATGATTGGTTGTGGTTTTGGACTTGAAATACTTCAGCTCAGATGGCAAGGCCAGTGCAATAATATCTGGGTAAGCACAATTTATTTAAAATTGATTAACATGGCTCGACTGAGGCATTCTTAACAGTCCATCCTTTGACCTTTCAATGATACCAAAGAGGATGGTGAGATACCTTCGACCACCATGCCATACGTAGAATTACATTTATTTAAAACTATTGTATATCATTTCCTATTTTTAAAAGAATCTTACCTTAATTTTGGGAACCACGTCTACATCTCTGTATCTTCTTAAGGACTTAGTTTTGTTAACAATATTTTTTTAAAAAAAATAATCTAAAGTAATTTTTTCCTTTGGTTTTGATATGCAACTAAAAAAAGTTAGATGAGAATTCATTGTATATTTTTCACTGTCCCATAGATGCTTCTGTTTGTTGGTCTAGAGAAGCCCTCATGCTGATTGCTAAATTCCAAAGGTTACTTGGTTGAATGAGTTCACAACTGGAGTCTGACATCAAAGGCAAATGAGGTGCCATGGGGGTTCAGGAAGCTTCCATAGCTACAAATCAGAGTATGAAACTGTAAAGACACACCTGGACTTTTAAACATTTCTGCACTGTGCTTCACACAATCTTTCCTAAATTGATTACTAGAAAGACTTTGGACATCAGCTATTGTCTTCCCAAAATGCAGTTTTCCATGCTGTGCAGGGTAATGTGGTTGAATACCAACTTGGGGAAAGTATCTTAATGCAACAGTTTCCAGCTTTTTGCCCAATCTCATAATCTCATGAAACATAAGGAAATCTCCTTGTTAGCAAGCCATTTAAAATATTTTTGAGAACATAAACACCTCTGGATCAGCTCATATTTTGACCTAGTACAGCATTCTGTTATCTGTATTTCAAATGTGATCTCTCTACGGATGTGTATAATGACACCATTACATATTAGAATTATTATACAGTTCTATTTTTCAAGTTCTTTCTTAATAATTACAAGCATGAGATTTGTTTTATGTATTTATTGAGCTTGACCTCGATAAGAAAAGTCTCTTTATACTGGTGTTGACTTTCATAGCCAGCATCAATCGAGTGTTTGGGCTGAATGGTCATGGTCTACTGTCCTAATATCTTGGTATGTTGCTGTGGCTGGTATCTTTATAGGCAGAGTGACCTGATGGTGAAAAGTTTCTGAGTTAATGTGAGGTAATTATCTGCTATTCTGATGTTTCACCAGCAACTGTGGCTGGCAGTTTGAGGTAATTTCCCGTTAGGAGGATGAGCGCACACAGGGAGACGTGAGAGTGGTGAGGAATAACACACAACAAGCACACAGATACACTGTATAGTAAAATGTAAGTTTTTACTTCCAGTAAATGGTTAAGCAAAGTCCACACACAGTCCAAGTCATTCACAGTTAAAGCAGTCAGTTTTCAGTCCAGGAATAATCCAAATATCAAAGTCCAGTATCAAAAACAGTTCAGTAAAGATTTACATCAAATCCAAGAAGAACTATGATCAGCAACAGTCAATAGGGAAAATGTAGTAACGACAACACTCTCAGCAACTACAGAACAAAACAACCCAGGTTTCTTGCTCCATCTTATGGCAGTTTGAGGAACCACACCCAATTATAATTTTAGCATTCCCTTAAAGATACAGTATTAAAATGTCTCTCCTGGTTTATATATTTTCCAACCCAACTGTTAGGTGACTTACATTCCTAACAGCATCTTCAGAGGTGGAAGTAGTCTGCTCTGAGGCTTACTTCTTGGCCGCTCAGATGAAACAGAGCAGGAACTGAGCTCTTATATTTGTAATAGATAACAAACATTCAAAGACATTTAATATAAAAATTAAATATTTAGGCCATAAAATCATGTCAATAAATCATAGCAATGACTGTCAGAAAGTTAGAAATGAAGATCAAAAAAATTTAAAATGGTTCAAGTTCCGAATCTAACTGGAACACTGTCCAAAAGACTTCAGTATTTAACATCTTTTTAAAAGCAGTTAGGGAAAGGGCTAGTCTTACCTGCTCAGAAAGGCTGGCTGCAGATTCTTTCACATCTCAGAAGTATCTGGTTACAAAGAGCCTCTTCCTAGTAATTTAGTAGTTTGGGCTAACCAAAACTGGAATAGGCAATCCTGAATGTATCAATATCATAAATGGCATTATAGGTAAAAACCAGCACTTATTGGAGTTGTTCATAAAATGGTTTGCCTATTTATTTACTAGCTCTATACCCATGCTTCACTACAAAACTAGGCTTAGTTTTTGGGGAGGAAAATAAGGGGAAAAATTCTGCCTCTGCCTACCAGCATCCATCAGTATTTATCTGGCTAGCATCCTGTCAGCGTGTGAGAGAGTTGAGGGCTGTTTGGAAACTGAAGCAGTATTTGCTGTGTGAGCAAGAAGACAGCAAGGAGCCTGGGCATGGCTTAGCTGAACTGTTCTGTATTAGAGCTGCTTGGTGCTGTGAAACTGAAACTTGTCTCCTCTGCTTGTGTTTTGCATTTGGAACAGATTTCTTTTCACGTGGGGAGGGAGAGTAGAGCATCAGAGCATCAGAGCATATTAATAATAATATATGAAATACTAATACTCTGATGGTCATTTCAAAAAATCCTTTCTTAGTGAGCACCAAGAAGCCAAGAGGAACATAGGTGCCAAATTTCAAGTTTGTAGGCTTTACGGTTCTGGAGATTTTGTGATGATGCGTGAGTGGTATTTTGCTTTTATATAGAGAGATTCATTTATTTATTTGTTTATTTATTTGTTTGTTTGTTTATTCAATAATAAAGAATATCTGTAGCTCAAGCTTGAACTGTGGAGTCCTTGGTGCTCTCAGAGTTTGATTCTTTGCTTGCAGATGTTTCATTAGCTAACTAGGTGACATAATCAGTGAGACTGAGTGTGTGGTTTACTTCCTGTTCATAGCTTGTCTTTCCAGGGTTGGAAAGGATGTGGTTTTCTCCTTGGTTGTTCCTTGATTATATTTTCCCTTCCTTGTATTATCTGTTGCTGCAGCCTAACAGCTGATGAAGTAGGAAAGACATTTTCCCACCCATTAAGTTTGTGAGGGACTACAAGGATTTAGATCCATGTTTCTCATGTCAGACTGTACAAGTTCTCTGTGTAGAAAAGATCACTGATAGCCCTTTGATAACAAGAATTCAGCCATTTATGAATTTTCTATTAAAATCTGGCGCATACCTGCAGCGTAGAAAATAGATTAAGAGACAGGAAAGAAAATGAAATGTGAAAATACATTTTGTTTTTGTTCAGCAATCAGATTTTTATGGCCAGCTTGTGAAGCAGGTCACCTGAAAAGACCTACAACTTAGGGAATTTTGCCATAGCTGCAGGGCATGTCTGGACCAAAAAAAAGAGTTTGTTCCCACTTTAGCCAGAAATCTCACATTTGTCATTTCTGAGCCTCAACTTGGACATCTGCTCTCTTATCCTTCTGTCAGGAACACGTCAGGACTAGCCTACTATGACACTTTTTATCAGCTCCAGAAACTGTCCTCATTTTTCACTAAACATATCATTTTCTCTCAGCTGTGTGCATGCTTGGAAAAATATAATGTTCATGTTCATGCTATGATAAGTCAAGAATGAGGAAGGCAAGGCATACAGAACAGGCATAACTTTTCTTATTCTATTCTCAACATAATCATCCTCATTGTCTTGAAATAATATGAAAACAGAAGGGTAGTAGCATTTTCTGTTGTTAACATGAAGGCCAATCCTCAAGTTCATGAAGTTCCTTTCCTGCCTATGGAGTTAAGAGCTGCAATATCCAATGGACCCTGGAACTTTAGGGCACTGGGATTGTACCATAAAGAGAATGAAATAGATCTATTTAAATTTATTCAGAATGGACAAATCAAATAGAGAGATATTTTCCGGTTTCTAATAGCATCAGTGATAAGAATCAGTTAAGAATGGAAGTGAATTTCATTTAAATCTATCTTTTTAAGTAGGTAATTTAAATATTTTAAGGGGTTACACTTCCCACACTATCATATTGCTAAAGAGATCATAAAAATGTCATATTATTCCAAATATTTAGTATTATTTATATAGATTTAAACAAATATGTCCATATTGGACAGATATGCATGTACAAATATTTTTGTGTGTACAAAATTTACCAGTTATTAAAATAAACTTTGACTAAATATATTTAAATATGAAATAAGCCAGATATAGACTGATCAATACATTCCTGGGTTCAACCAATAAAATTAGGTTGAATTAGAACAAAGAGAAACTTAATTAATGAAGAAAGCATTACCATTACCATTAATAGAAATTACTGTCATAGGATGAGGTAATGACCATTTTTAGATAGCTTTACTAGGGAATTTCCTTTTAAGTCAGTTGATTGGTATCAGTCATACTACTTCTACAGAGCATACAATATTGTATAAAGAGAGTGTTTGTCTTGAATGCCATTTGTTGGCATTAGCAGCAGTTACTGGTTATCTTGAAAACAAGATGCTGGACCAGATAAACTCAGGGTTTGATCCATTCTCAGCTCTCCTTACCTTTGCTATATATTTATCTTCTCTTCAAGGAAAAGATGAAGATGAAGGTATAAAAATTATTTTGTTCAGTTTGTAAAATGAAAGAAATTTCACTATTACTTTAAAAATGCATCAAGCATCTTCTTCACTGACTTTTTTTTAAAAAAGTATGAAAGCTATAATAGGACTACTAGTGTCCCCTATCTTAGATCACAACATTAGTTTCTTGTTAGTCTTGCCTAAGAATGTTGTTGCAAGAAATATCATTTGCCTGCAAGTAAAAACTGGTGGGACCATAAAATAGAGATGATGATAGAAAACAAAGAAGCTGAAGTGCTCTGGGACTTTAAATTTCAAACAGACAAGCATCTGCCATATAATACCCCACACTTAACAAAGATCTGCAAATAGAAATAGAACAATAGTGGCAAAAGAAAGCAAAGGTAGTACCAATAGTAATAAGGGTCTTGGGTGCAATTCCAAAATAACTGGAACACCACTTGAACACCTTCAGCACTGACAAAATCACCACCAGTCAATTGCAAATGGCAGTTTTACATCCTACAACAATACCTTTAATACCATAAACATCAATATCTGCCTGTCCCAGATCCTTGGGAAGAACTCAACAGGTGGATAAAAGTGCCAAATGTAGTCTGAACATCTGGTTGATTGTGCAGCAAACCATAAAAATAACGAGAAGGGTGACCTTGTTCTAATTTTTTGCAAATATTTCCAATATCTAGCAAATAATTTTGATTTTCTTGACCCCTGGGATAAACCAGGCAATGATTCCCAGGCAACCTCAAGACATACTTTCAGGAACACAGCTCTGTCCTAATGCTCTCCAGAAAACTGAAAGTGATTTTTGTCCTATAAAATAAAGTGAAATAGCTAAATTAAGGCATTTTTCAAGTGAGTAATACTGGTATAAAATTTGACCAGGGAAACCATTCAGCATGAATCAGATTTCTTGTTTGTTTGTTTGTTTTCTGAAGATTAAACCAGATGATATAGTGCAAAGTCACTGACCTTTTAGATTAGGAAGCACCATCATTTGATTTTATATAATGGCACAGGGATCTCTAATTTTTTTCTTTAAAGCTCAGTTTTTGCATGATTTGACAAAAACAAAAGATGTCATTCTTACTCAAATTGTCATGAGATTGTCTCTTGTTATTTGGCACAGGATTTGGCACTTGCATTGGAAATCTCACAAAAGCACTGAGAATAGTGACATGTTGTGATTTTGATCATTAATATATATATATATATATATATATATATATATATATATATATATATATATATATATATATATATATTGATGTTGATTATTAATTTGAATAATATCACTCAAAGTGCTACTATTTATTTGTTAATCAAATTTAAATAGCCACACATCTCACCAAACCTAGATCAACTACTATGTCAGAATCTTCATAACCAAGTATTGAACTGGAGTCCTCTTCATGCAATTAATATGCTTTGCATAATATATGTATATATGTATTCCCCATTAAATGGCTCATTCAAATGTCAACAAGTTCAAAAAATGTGACTATTTAATCATAATCCAGATTTTGAAATTGATATTCTATATACAGTGAAGCACTAACTCTATTCAGAAACAAAATAACAGGAAAGTGTCACTAATAGATGAAAGTGTGAGGTCAAATGATCTTCACATTGATCTGAATGAAATGGCTTCCAGGTTAAATGTCTTTTTAATTGCACCTCATGCATATTTGAAAGATTCCAGCTTTATTAATCCCAACAGCTGTTTTTAACAGACATGTTAATGCTTAACTTTTGATTTTATATTACACTTATGTATACAGGTGGCTCTTGACACTGGGGGCTCTGTAATGGAGTGTATTGTTGAGACTCTTTGAAGCTAGAAGGGTTATGGTAAAATTGCACACATCTACACACACACACAAATCTGGTGCTACCATTAAAACCTCTGGCCGAGTCTATAGAATGATCCAAAGGTTGCACTTTATACAGCTATGTTCCTGACCTCAAAATGCCTTCAAAGGCTTCAAATCTTTATAATGCTTTACTGGCCTCTTACATTAATTCACTGTGAAAGCTGAAGTGGTTTGCTATACAATCACAAATCCTTGAGGTTTCCTTTGGGACAGAGCTGGATGGGCACAAAGGACTATTGAGCTGAATGCTATTTTCCCATTTTCCTTTGCATTGATACCAACTCTTGAATGAAAGAACAAGATGCTATTGGTATAACATCTGAATGAAAATTTCAAAAAAATACCAAATTATATTACTTTATTCTGATTGTTATATACCCATTTAAATGGTATGGAAGTTTGGCACAATGCCTTACTCTTAGGTGCCTTTACTTTTCTTTTTCTTTGCCTTTTTAAAATTATTTTTCCCCTTCCTATATTTCAGCATTGCTAACCTAAGCAAGAATCCTTGCGACTTTAATTCTTTAAAAGGAGGACATTATTTATTAATTTGCATTTGAAATAACAATTGCCATCGGGAAGAATCAGTGGAAAGCCTTAATTGTGTGGGAAACTGACTGCCTCAATACATCATACTCCTATCCAAAATTATGAAGTTACAATCCCCCCTCTCTATTTCTAGAAACATTGAGGAAGCTTGGGGTTCTCGGAGGAAGCAGAAACCGTATGTTATGAAACCTGGGATACAGCCAAGTGATTTTTCAAAGACTTCAAGGCTTCACACTGGCCAAGCCCAACATTCGGTCTCATCATTAGGAGATAAATTTTCTTATTGTATCCCTTTTGCTTAGCCCATTGCCCATCTATGGCTCCAGAAGTTGGGTCAATAGGATTTCCATTTGAAAATATGTAATAATTGTTTTAATTTTATCTTCCAGTGACCCAATCCAATATGTGTACTTCTATATGCCTAAAACATTTTTTCAGCCTCTGAAGAGTACAGCGCACATGACAATCATATATAACATCACCCAAGAGAGTTGTTGTTTTTTTTAAAAAAAGTTTTGAAGTTACTTCTTTTTTTAAAAAAACAACAACAATAAAATAGATGTGTTAAAACTAGTGGAAGTTTGACTTATCTGCTTTATTGCCTGCCTGCTGCACATGCCCCCCTTCCCCCCAAAAAATCACCATGTTACAATTCAATAGTCTGTGGTACAATCTGGATTCCGTGGCTGCCAAAATTAAAGGAGATGGTGAAATGTGCCCTTTGGATCATGTGTACCCTTCCATTCTGGTATGTGATATCCTGTGCTATTTGGAGACAAGATGAGATAACTTGTGTCAACATGATCTCACAATTAAAACTTAATAAATTTAATGAACTTTCTAAGAAGATTATACTTTCCCCATTTGCAGAATATTTCAATGCCTTGTGGAATGGTCCTGGGTCCCTCAAATACAGTCCAACTTCCAGCGTTCTTTCCACTTTCTTCTCTTTCCTCTTTTTTCTCCTGACCTAGGAGAAAAACATACTACAAATCTATTTGAATCATGAACCACCCATTATGTTTCACTACTTGCATGAGACCAAAATGACGTACTTAATTCAATCATGTGCATTTAGATATGAGAATACTGGATATTCATTCAGTTCATTGAATCTCAAAAATGAAAAGAAAGACAGCTTAGTTGTTTCAATGAATACCTGACAAAAGCTGTGTTGGGGATTGTTAAACCATTATTGTGTATAGAATCAGGTAGATCTGAGTGATGGAATGACCTAGAGCTCTAAGGAGTTTCTACATATACAGAGTTATTCCCAAAGTTGGTTGCAATTGGATGGCCTTCAAACTGAATGAATTTATATTGTGCATGCATATATACTTAACTGAATCACAAATATAGATGGCCTCTGTCTGTTTGCATGAATCTGTGGATCAAAAAATATATCTTCTATGGAATTATGGCATGAGCCCCTTAGAATAGAGAAATTTTGCACAACTGCTTCCTAAGAGTCATCACAGATGACAGCTGTTAGGGTTTGAGGATTAACCCCTAGCAGAGTATTGCAGCAGTAGTCAAACCAGGCAGCCAAAGGAGAGCGGAAGGGCCCCAGAGTATACACACACTGAACACAAACACTGTTTGTAGTTTAAATAGTTTTTAATCCAGTTAGAGTTTAAGCATTGTCATTCAGTCCATTAAGTCATTCACAGTATTTCCATCCAGTAAGACTCACTAGTATAGTCCAAGTTAAGAGTCCTTGCAATATCTTTATCAGCCGATAAAGATATCTTCTCCTCCTCCGGTTTCACTCTCCAGAGAAACAAACGCTGGATATTCAGCAAACAGTAGCAAACAATAACAGTTCAGTCACAGGCACTCACAGTCAGTAATCTCAGTTAGTCGCAGCAGCAGCACAGTTACAGCCAGACAGTAAACTCACAGTCCACAGTAAGTTACAGACAGTTACAGCCAGTAAGTAACAGCCAGCTCACAGTAGGCTTTCCAGCTTCTAATGCTTCCTTATATAGTAACTTCTAACCGCACCCTTAATCGGCTAATTGCCTGCTGCATTGTGCTTAAAGTGATAAGCACTTAAACCATGATATCTAAGTTTTATATATTTATTCACCCAAACCATATTTGGTATCAATGTTATACCTAACATACTCCCTTTTGGGTGAAATAAATATATAATTCCTTTACAATCTTATCCCATATTTTTCACAACTCTCTTGGTGCTTACTGGCACCTTTGGGCTTTAGTAAAATTATCAGCTAAATTGTCCTCCGACATACAGTACTCTAGCTGAATCATCTTACTTCTTACAGATTGTCTCACGTTTAGATATCTTAGATCTGTATGCTTGCTCCTTGTTTTTACACCAATATTTGTGGCCATTTGAATTGCTGCCTGATTATCTTCATGTATAATTATAGGATAATCTACAGTTATACCTATATCAATTAACATTTGTTTATACATTATTAATTCTGTACATAACAAAGATAAACAGGAGAATTCTGCCTCCATAGTAGACAAACTTATATGCTGTTGTCTAATTGACTTCCAGCCTATTAATGTATTACCCAGCATTATGGCTGTTCCTGAAGTCGACTTTCTAGTATCTCTTTTTGATGCAAAGCTAGCATCTGCATAAGCACTCAGAATTAAATCACCCTTTGGTTCTAAATACAATGAATAATCATTGTCTTTTTAAGATATCTTAATATCCTCTTAGCTGCAATCCAGTGTCTTTCACATGGTGCAGAATTGAATCTAGCCAACTGATTCACGCAGTACGATATATCTGGTCTAGACCAATTACTAATATAACTCAAACTACCAATTAAAGATTGATAAATCACCTTATCAAACTCAGGGCTTTGTACATCAGTGTTGCTAAACTCCTGACTCATTGGAGTCTTAGCCGGCTTACAAAGCTCCATCTTGTAATCTTTTAGTAATTTGCTTATCTTATCTTCCTGAGATATCTTAAAACCTTTCCTTGTTTTCTTTATATTCAAACCGAGATACTTCTTTATCTCCCCTAATTGCTTGATCTTTATTCTCTTTCCTAATGATGCTATTATTTTATTTGCTTCATCATTAGTTTCAGTTATCAATGCAATATCATCTGTGAATAGTAATAATAATGATACTTTCCCATTTGTCTCCCTCTTAAACAGACATGGATCGGCTAAACCAGCTTTAAATCCTATATTGTCTAGTTCCTTTACAATATACTGGTTCCATTCATAGCCTGATTGTTTAAGACCATAGAGACTTTTCTTTAACAACCAACAATCATTATTATTCTTACTTTCACTTTTAATACCAACAGGCTTTTTCATATAAATAATATGTTTTAATGGGGCGTGCAAGTAAGCAGTTTCCACATCTAAATGGTTAACTATATAGTTTTTACTAGCTGCCCACACTAAAGCTGCCCTCAAGGTTGCTGCCTTAAGACTAGGTGCAAACACCTCATCATAGTCATTAGCATTCTGCCTAAAACCTTGGGCTACTAACCTTGCCTTATGGATTAATTTACCATCCTTATCTATTTTTACCTTAAATATCCATTTGCAGCCAATGGATTTCTTTCCTGCAGGTAATTTGGCATTTTCATACACCTTCATATCACTTAATGAATTCAGTTCCTTATTCATTGCTGCATACCATTTTTCTTTTTCCTTAGTAGGATACTTTTTAATTTCTTCAACAGAATTAGGAACTTCATTAATCTGGCACACTGTGTTAGCCTGGTACCTATCAGGCGGTCTAGATATACGTGTAGTTCTTCTGGGAATTACAGGGCTTACAGGAGGACTTTGTTGAACTACTACCTGTTCATCTTCCTCATCCTGTTCAGCTATTGAATCTGTTTCTTCCTTTATGGGCACTATTTCATCCTGTATTTGTCTCTTTACTTTATTTTTAAAGTTACAGGGATAACTAATGGGATTTCTATAGGATTCAATAATTACATCTTTATTGGCATCCTGTTCTAATTTCTCCCATCCTTCATGTTCTAGAAATTGGGCACTAGCACTACATAACACTTTAGATGTGCCTTTTTCCCAAAATCTATATGCCCTATGGTTTGCCTGATAACCAACGAAGAAAAATCTTTTAGCTCTATGTTGCCCTTTTTTTCTGAGTTGTGCAGGAATATGCACCCATGCTGGTGCACCAAATGTGTGCAAGTAACTTAGATCAGGTTTCCTGCCATGCCATCTGGTAAATGGAATTTCACCTGTTGTTGTATTAACAACGTTGTTCAATATGTTATTAGCACACATTGTAGCCTCCCCCACAAAGAATCAGGTAACCCAGAATCATTTAACATTGTTCTAACCATTGCCTGTAGTGTTTGGCCTCTTTTTTCAATAATAACATTATGTTCTGGCCTGTATGGAGCAGACTTCTTATGCTCTATTCCAGCTACTTTAAGTCTGTTCTGGAATTTGTTATTAACAAATTCCGTGCCATTATCTGTCACCAGGGTTATCAGTTGACGTTTAGACTTTCTTTTCAGCAAACCTAAGCCAATTGAAAAAATGTTGATATGTTTCAGTTTTGCTTTTCATTAAATAGCAAAACCCATATCTAGAATAATGATCCATAATGCTCAGTATATATCTAGCACCCCCATACTGGGTTTCTTTGGACCTATTATGTCTGCAAATACCACTTCTAAAGGTTCTTTTGTTTTGAAACCATTTAGCCTATTTGCAGGCAATACTTTGCTCTTATCTTCACAGCAAACATTACAACGCAAATATTTATCACAAGGTTTTAACCTTATTCCTTCAGATAACTCAACTGTACGTTTTAGCATTTTAAAATTTACATGCCCCAAACGCCTATGCAATAAATGGATACATTCATCATGAGGCTTTATATTATTAAATACAGTTTGAGCCTCCCCTTTCTTACTATTATCTAAGACATATAATGTTCCATTTAAAGCTGCAGTTACCCTTTTGTTATCTTTTTCAATTATGCAATTATTATCTTTAAAAGTAATTACATAACCTAATTTATCTAATACCCTTACTGAAAGCAAATTAAACTTTAGTTGCGGTACATACAACATTTTTATATCCTGGTTTATGTACGGACAACGTGCAAAACCTTGACCTTTCGCTTTCAGGTTCCAGCCATTTGCAAGTGATATATGTTGAGAACTTGTAGACATTTTTATAAATTTTGTCTTATCTCTTGTGATGCAGTGGGATGCTCCACTGTCAACCACCCATAGATTATTCTTCACATCAGAGTTGCTAAACATGGCTAGTTCAAATGCTTTCTTTGGCTTTTTACATTCTGGCTTTTCTCTTTTTGCAGAATCTTGCCAAATGTCCTCTGCCTCCACAATTAAAACACTTTTTAATTGTGTATGCTGTTGAAGATAAATTCTCTTCTTCCAGGTGCTGTAATTTGCTTTGCTGGTTTCTTTCAAACTTTGAAGATAATTTCTCTTCTTTCTTATCTTCTCTCAGCTCGTCACGCCACGCCTTCTTCTGGCTTCTTCTAGTAGCCTGCCTGTAATGTCGGTTAATGAGAGGCTTTCTTTTGGCAATACCTCCAACGAAGTCACATAGTCATCATAGCTTTGATCTAATGAAGATAATATTATATAGACTTGTTGCAGTTCATTAAATATAAGCTCTTTTTCTTGCAATTCTTGAAAATGCTCTTCATACAGTTTAAATGAACTAACATATCTCCATTCCTCTGAAGATGCGTTCAAAAGCTTCCGTGTAAGATTTATATGTGCTCCTACACTGTCCCGAACATAAATCTTCCTGAGGTTCTCCCAGCAGTTTGCAGCATTTTCTTCTCCACGAATATGGACAAGCTGCTGATCACAGAGAGTCAGTCCTATGATGCATAAAGCCTGCTCATTCTTCAGTTTAAAGTCTTGTAATTTTTCGTTATCATCATCATTAGCAGGATCCCAGCTACTCACATCTGGTGGGTTTGCTATAATGTCCCACAATCCTTCTCTGCGTAGAAGTAAACTACATTTCATTGACCATGAAACATAGTTTGTTCCATCCAGCTTGGATATCATGGACAGTTGTGACAAATTTACTTGTGCCATTACTCTTCAGATATTTTGACTATTTTAAACTAATTAAAACAGTTTGTTTTTACAGTAATGTGCAACTCACACCAACTCTCTCTGCTATATCCTGGTTAGTTAGACTATGTATACTCTGGGCCCATAACCAATGTTAGGGTTTTGGGGATTAACCCTAGCAGAGTATTGCAGCAGTAGTCAAGCCAGGCAACCAAACGAGAGCGGAAGGGCCCCAGAGTATACACACACTGAACACAAACACTGTTTGTAGTTTAAATAGTTTTTAATCCAGTTAGAGTTTAAGCATTGTCATTCAGTCCATTAAGTCATTCACAGTATTTCCATCCAGTAAGACTCACTAGTATAGTCCAAGTTAAGAGTCCTTGCAATATCTTTATCAGCCGATAAAGATATCTTCTCTCCTCCGGTTTCACTCTCCAGAGAAACAAACGCTGGATATTCAGCAAACAGTAGCAAACAATAACAGTTCAGTCACAGGCACTCACAGTCAGTAATCTCAGTTAGTCGCAGCAGCAGCACAGTTACAGCCAGACAGTAAACTCACAGTCCACAGTAAGTTACAGACAGTTACAGCCAGTAAGTAACAGCCAGCTCACAGTAGGCTTTCCAGCTTCTAATGCTTCCTTATATAGTAACTTCTAACCCGCACCCTTAATCGGCTAATTGCCTGCTGCATTGTGCTTAAAGTGATAAGCACTTAAACCATGATATCTAAGTTTTATATATTTATTCACCCAAACCATATTTGGTATCAATGTTATACCTAACAACAGCCAGTTAAAAAGGAAAGGTTTTGCCTGTCCAGTCATATCTGGCTCTAGGGGGCAGTGATGACCTCCATTTCTTAGCTGAGGGAGATGTCCGAAGACATTTCTGTAATTATGTGGTGAGCATGACTGCATGCCAAGGTTCACAGAAAGCTGTTATCTTCCCACCAAATTGATACCTATTTATCTACTCACATTTACATGCTTTTGAACTGCTAGGTGGGCAGGAGTTGGGGCAAGTGACAGAAGTTCACCCCATCATGTGGTGCTCAGGTCTCAACCCTAGACTGTCAGCTTTCCAATGTCTTTAACCGCTGAGCCACCATGCCTCCTACACAGTCCAGTTAATAACTTGCCTTGCTCTAATACAAGTAGTTTCTTGCTTCATTGAAAATAAATGTTATTTTTATAACTTTCTTCACATGAAATTCTCACAGGAACAATATTTACTACAGTATCAAAATTCAGAACCTGGCTGCATTGTTACAGATGCCTGAAGTCAGACTCTTTGACTAACTTATTGCAATATTTACAGAATATTCAAATCCACTCAGTGCTAATTTGTGGCCTTATATTTTAATAAGCAGTCTGAAAAATGCATATGTATTCTTCTTCCTCTTGTCTTTTCCATTGTCTGTAATAATTTTTGATGAAATTTTCAAATATTCTAAATAAAAACAAAAGGTAGTTAAGAATGTAATAGAACTGTTGGGATATACTAGAATAGAAAAAAAGTCATCTTTACAATGTAAGATCCTCTACAATAATGAAACCACCACACTGAGCTTTGTTCCTAGTCGTATTTATCTTTTTGGAGTATTATCTGTTAAAGGAGAATTTCAGATGATCATTTATCATGAAAACTTGCCTCTCTGTAGCAATTATCACTCAATGTTTTTCCAGTTCCAGAATTGCTGAGAATTCCAGAGAGTCAGAGTCCACATACCTAGAAGATACCTATGTTGAAAAGGCTGTTTTCAAATATTTCTGTTACCTTTACTCTTTCTCTGCAAAAAACATACACACACACACACACACACACACACACACACACACACACACATACATTTTTTTTCATAGATTTTCACGGGTACAGGTATGCAGGTCTTGGTATGTTCAGGTCTTTTCCCATGTAAGATTGAGAGTATCTTGGGTACCTCGTCGAAACGTCGCCAGGTCTTTTCCCGTGTAAGATTGAGAGCATCTTGGCAACATTTCGACGAGGTCAAATTTTTGTCTGTAAAATCAGTAAGATACTACACAGGCATCACATCAAGACTGCCTTCAAAACAGACAGAAAAATAGCAGCCATCCTTAGAAACCCCAAAGATAAAATTGACCTGGAAAACCAAAGCATATACGAAGTCCCCTGTGCATCATGCCCGGCCACATACATTGGACAGACCAATAGAAGAATAAGTACCCGCCTGGATGAACACAAAAATGCAGTCAAAAAGCTGGAACACACTTCCTCACTAGTCCAACACATGGAAGCCACAGGTCATAGCATCAACTTCAATGGCACCAAAACCCTAGCCACTATAGAAAACCCCAGCCACAAAATTATCAGAGAAGCCATAGAGGTTGAAAAAAGACCTGAAAGCATGAATAGAAGAGATGATTCCACCAGACTGTCAATCATTTGGAAGCCTGCACTCACAAACAAAAAAATCTCCACACCACTAGCCAGGCAAACACCTGGGCACAAACAGATCCCCCCTGATACCTCCAGCTCAAACACACCCCAACCAAGCACCCAGAAGAAACCTAGCTTCCTAACAAATGATAGCTATCCATTTACATGGAGCCAAGCTGCACTAAAAGCCTCCGATACAGGAACACAATGTTGCCAGCCAATCAAGACACACAAAAAAGCCACAAAACAGACAGAAGTTATTAGAAACACCAATCAAGCAGAACACAGCAAACTCCAAGACCAATAAACACAGACCAAGACTCCCAACCAATCAGGATGAAGAAAAAACCATTCTGGCACAGCAGTGGGCTAGCCCCAAATTTAAAACTGAAACCATTGTAAAAGTCTGACTCACAGACTAACACAATACAGAAGCCTGATGATGGCAGATGAGATTTATTTATTTATTTTATTTATTTGATTTGCCAATTGTTTACAAGATAATAAGTATAAGTGTATACATAGTTGTGAATACATGAAATGGGTACATATAAGAAAAATAAAAGAATAAGAGAAACAATAGGACAGGGACGGTAGGCACGTTGGTGCGCTTATGCACGCCCCCTACAGACCTCTTAGGAAAGGGGTGAGGTCAATAGTAGACAGTCTAAGGTTAAAGTTTTTGGGGTTTGGGGAAGAAACTACAGAGTCGGGTAGAGTATTCCAGACATTGACCACTCTATTGCTGAAGTCGTATTTCCTGCAATCAAGTTTGGTGCGGTTAACTTTGAGTTTGTATCTATTGTGTGCTCTTGTGTTGTTATGGTTGAAGCTGAAGTATTCATTGACAGGTAGGACATTGCAATGTATGATTTTATATACCATGTTTAAGTCAGACCGAAGACGGCGTAATTCAAGGTTTTCTAGTTCTAGAATTTCAAGTCTGGTGGCATAAGGTATTCTACAACGAGTAGAGGAGTGGAGAACTCTTCTTGTGAAATATTTCTGGACTTTCTCAATTGTGCTAATATCAGATACATAATGTGGGTTCCAGACTGATGAACTGTATTCGAGTATTGGTCTAGCAAATGTTTTGTATGCTCTGGTTAGTAGTGTGATATTACCAGAGAAAAAGCTACGTAGGATTAGGTTAACAACTCTTAATGCCTTTTTGGCTATGTAGTTGCAGTGGGCTCTAGCACTTAGATCATTAGAGGTGAGTATTCCAAGGTCCTTTACAGAGCTTGGGTCATCAACAAGATCTTGACTATTCAGCTTGTATTTTATTTTCTGATTTTTTTTGCCAATATGTAAGACAGAGCATTTATTTGTTGAGATTTGAAGTTGCCATTTGTTTGACCATTCTGATACATAGTCAAGATCTTTTTGTAGGGTAGCAGTATTGTCTGTGGTATTGAATAGCTTTACATCATCAGCGAAGAGAACGCAATTGCTCTTAATATGATCACAAAGGTCATTTATGTAGAGTATGAAGAGAGTTGGTCCTAGAACACTGCCTTGGGGGACACCACTATTGACAGGTACTGGATTTGATAGGACGCTCCCAATTTTGACCATTTGTTGTCTGTTTGACAGGAATGCTTCTATCTAGTTATTCAGTTGTCCAGAGATACCATAAGATTTTATTTTTAGGAGTAGTTTGTCATGTACCACTGAATCAAAGGCTTTACAGAAGTCTATGTAGATTGCGTCTATTGCTTTGCCCTGGTCGAGTTGTGTCATCCATATGTTTTTGCAGTGTAAGAGTTGCAGATTACAGGATAGTTTTTTTCTGAAACCAAATTGTTTATTGGAGAGTAGGTTATTTGTCTCTAAGTGGAGGATGATGGATTGGTTAATAATTGATTCCATGACTTTACAGGTGACGCAGCATAAGGAGATTGGCCTGTAATTTTCAACTAGGCTTGGGTCTCCCTTTTTGAAGATGGAGATGACTGTGGCTTGTGACCATAGGTTAGGCAAGGAGCTGG
Source organism: Notechis scutatus (assembly GCF_049901735.1). Lineage (NCBI taxonomy): Eukaryota > Metazoa > Chordata > Lepidosauria > Squamata > Elapidae > Notechis > Notechis scutatus. The sequence goes on from NC_142009.1 coordinate 37,954,754, forward strand.
TCCTGAAAGATTTTTCAAAGATTCTGCCGAAATGTTGCTACAACTTTAAAAGCACAACTACAATGACGTGGGAAAATACCCGAACAAAGCTGAATAACATGTGTGTGTGTGTGTGTGTGTGTGTGTGTGTGTGTGTGGTAGTTTTTCTGTTGTCTGGAAAGTGGTAAAAGGAATTTGAGAAACAATGAAAGCTGAAATCAGGAACAGCCATAATATGACCGTTGCACTTAAAGTTCCTGGATTTCATGGAACTTCTTCTCTTTGGGATGATCTAGCTCAAGTAGAATCTCTATGGATGGTCAGGAATCTTCCTCGTCCATTTAAAAGTAGACATTTGTAGAGGCAAGTGTATGGAGACTCAGTGGGTAGTTGTCAACGTGAAGAAAAATATTGAGAGAAACAAATTGTTAAGAAAGAAAGTAATAGCAAACAGGAATTTCCTTGAACGAGTACAGGGTGCAGCAATCTTCAATCTCCAAGCTGGAAGGTATAACAATGCTTGAGCCCCAAATGAAAGAATATGTTAGCCTCATATTGTGAGGTATATTCTTCACAGCTGAGTATTATTTTTCCAATTTTTGACAGTTAAATAAAATATGGTATAACTGGACTTCATAGTCACAATATCAGGCAATATCAATTGAACATGACATTAAATTATGGTTTCATTTTATGCTCAGCAAATTTGTCACATTATTTCTAATAATTTTGGGATTGCAAGTAAAAGGTTAGCAGTTATCTAAAATTTGCCAAGTTCAAGTTTTCATTCAAAAGTCTGTTATTTCTTCATGACAGAAAGCTGCCCCAAATAATAATTGCTACCATGATCATGACAACAACCACCTATTTACTTAACTTCTTCACACCTGCAAATATTAAACTCGTGTCCTCAAAAAGATGTGATATGGTTAAATGGCCATAGAGGCTTCGTGTTTATGGCACTGTAGCATAAGGTTAACCACCTTAATCAGTGCTGTGCTGGTGAATATAATAACTGCTGGCTCCATTACAACAACTGCAATGCCACCAGCTGCTGAAGAGTTGATTGGTGTGCTAGGAAATGATGCTCAGTTCTGCTCTCAGATGGTTCTCAGAATTTCAGAAAATGTAACCATCTTCTCTCACAAACTGATACAAACTGACTCCAGCACCCCACTGACTTCTATTCTTTATTCAGGGTATCTTAATTTTCTTGCAGGGTAATTCTACCCATGAACCTCTTGGGGGTTCATTTATGATAATGGAAATAAACTAGATTACTGAATTTAGAAGGTAGTTTTGGAGAAGAGTGGAGAAGAATAGACAGAGGATGGCTGAATGAATGGACAGATAATCAGATGCTAATTCCAAAATTCATTTACACGGTCACTTGGGACTTTTCTCTTAAGCCTTTTCAACATTAACATTATCTCTGCTTACAACTCAGACTAGAATCCTAAGGACCTATACATGGTTCATATATTGATGAGGTTAAATCTTCCAATAATGATGCATTCAATTCTTTCATCAGTGTGAACCATTATGACACTAGTCATATCTATAATATTTTTTTCCTTCTGCTGCATTTACATTACAAATTGGATACAACTTTTGGAATTCTCTGAGGTATGCATCCAAGCATGTTGTGAAGTACAAAGGAAACATAGGTACATCTGGGCCTCATGTTATATAGCTCTATCCATATGATTCCCATTTGTATGCTTTTGTTTCTTCTTTGGAAACCAAATTCTAACCAATGGATTACATCAGGGTCCCAATAAACAGACATGAAAGTTGTCTTATTCCTCTGACTGTCATTTTTCATAGTCAGGAGGCTTCCTATCTAGTCCTAATCCAGTTCCAGCTGGAAGGTTTGCACAACTTGCAATCTAGAGGAAGGGTGTCAAACTCAAGGTCTGGGGGCCAGATCCGACCCACAAAATGTTTAGATCTGGCCCTCAGGGTCACCCTGGAAAGAGCAAAGGACTGGCGCGTGGTGCCTCTGCCAGCAAAAATGGAGCTCGGGAGCACCACATGCGGCCCTTCTGAGCTCCATTTTTACTGGGAGAGGGTTGCAGGAGGCCATTGAAAATGGAGCTCAGGAGCCTGTTTTTTTCAGGCAGAGCATTGGGCCACCACAAGTGTCCCCAACACAAGTGACGTTGAGCTGGCCATGCCCACCCCGGCCACACCACCCCAACCCCCAGTGTCAAACACAATGCCAATGCAGTCCTTGCTATGTCTTCAGTTCTCCCTCTGGTCCGATCCAGCAGGGGGTGCCCAGCCACAACCTGATTGGTCACCAGTTTGATAGCTCAGTATAAAAGGAGCTGTCAAATGGGCCAACAGCTGTTGCCTCATGGCTGAGCTAAATCTGTGTTGTTTGCACACGAAACTTGAATAAAGCCTGAGCAACCAAGCCAGCCCCATCGTCTCAGTTTGTGGTGTGTTTGTTTCCAAGAACAAAATAGTCCTCAATGAAATAGAGTTTGACACCTCTGATCTAGAATGTCAAGTGCAGCCCATCAGCTGTGTCACAATTTGTTTTGCAAGCCAAGAGAAACTTAGAACAGTTTCTCTTGGCTTGGCTAGAGCTTGTAAAAGAACCTTGGATGATATCAGCAGCAGCTGCCAAAGACTATGTAGGTTTTTTACTTCCTTCTTGTTTCACAGTACATTAACTTTATGGAGGGGTACTCATTATGGCAAAGAATGTGTTACATTATTTATTATATGCATATGTATTTAGGAATTATTTAATTATACCCAAAGAACATAGGACAGCCAAAGGGGTACACTTTGCCATCATTATCTTGCAAACTAATGCTGCAGATTAAGGATACATAAAGGATACTAGGAAAAAATATACAAGACAAGGAACCATAGACTTAATGTGGCGGACCCACCTGTAATCTACAAGATGCCAGCCAAATATGGTAGCCTGCCAAGCTTTCAACAACCACACTATGCTTTGTAGACTCAGCTGAAATGTAAAACATGAGGTTTATTGAATCTCATCAGAGGAAAAATCAATTCTGGGCTTCAGTACATATCACACTAAGTCATAATGTGGTCCATTTGGATTTGGCTTATCATATTTACTTATTTTACAATGCTTATAGTTTGTCCAACTCATAACACTCAGGTAGGTTATAACAAATTAAAATTATTGCAAATCAAAATGATTTAAAAAATAACAGTAGAATAACAACACTGCTTAATTAGTAAATGTGATATTTGTTCCTCAGAACTCCAGTAGGCTGAGGAATATATATTTATCTATGTTTATATATAGGTATTATTTCAAATGCCCAATTGTCTGTCTTTGTAGGACTTAAACTGTTGAGTTTTTTTCCAAGTAAAGTTACTCTAGAGACATTCCATCATCTGTTCACTGGGTGTTAAAGGACCAATGTTCCAGATAAGTGAGTCACTACTCAAGGGGCAATTCTAAAGGTGTCTTTTGGAGGCCTCTTGCATGGGCCAACCTTTTTGTTTTTATGTAAGAGCACTGAGAGTCAGTCAGGGCTTAAACTGGAAAGGAATTGATTCAATTTATTGGTTTAATTTAATTTATGTTGGTATTATGACTTGTACTAAGCAGATAGAGGAAACTAGTGAATGAAGTATGGCCTAGGAGTAAAAATTGTATAGTTACTACAGGAGGAGTTGCATTGCAAAAAAAGAAGAGCAGATCATTGGTTGGCATTCATTTCAAGTTGTAGTAAATGTGGCAGTGAAATCTACAGGGCCCAAAGGAGGGGAAGTAATGAAGCATATATCATAATGCTATGATGCAAACGATAGTCCTTTTGTTCATATATATATATATGGTGAAACTTGCATTCTGACAAAAGCTTTGGTTGATAGGAATGCCCATGATCATAACAACTATGGAGTTATCCAAGTTAGCAGCTGAACTTTTCTCTATAGCAGGCAAATCCTGGATTTCACAACTTATGTGATTGGGATCAATGATCTGAAAATGAAGCTCTAAAAAAAAATATTTTTAAAGTTTCCTGATCAATTTTAGGTTGGTGTCTGCTATAAACATGTTCAAGGACAGAAGATCAGTTTAAACTATCTAACCTATGTGCCCATTTAAGCAAAGGGTTTTCTGAATGGACTTCCTGCCATACTTTTTAAGCCATGGAACATGGATGCAGTTGACGCTCTAGGCTTGCATTTAGCAGAACCAAATTAGCACCTTGATTCACCAGAGGGATGAGATCAATGAGGGAGACAAGTAGACGGCTGGAGCAGAAGTGAAGGAAATACCAAGACTAAACAAACAGTGAAACATTTTTTTTTTAAATTATCTGGATGTAGTAAAAAGGATTTACCTGCTAGTTGACCCTTGCCTCACTGTGCTGATTAAATCAGGGTAGGGCTGGCTCCATGGTTAAAGACAGAAAGTGATAAATGGCTCTTTAATGAAGGATATGATCCCAAACACTCTAAGAAAGACAATTATAAGACTTTACTAGACCCAGAAAATGTCATATGCTAGAATGTCATATGCTGGAAACTAGATGGGAGGAGTGTAACCTAATTAGATTTCTTGAGTATCTTGGATGCTTTCAATTCTATCAACCATAGTATTCTTCTGAGTTGACTGGTTTGGCTGGTTTTTGGAAGCATTGGTTCTGATCGTTCTTATCAGGATGTCCTAGATGTTTGATGCTTAGGTTGTTGACATGTAGTATTCTACAAAATTTTATTTATCCCAAAGTTGTCTAATTTCATCATGAATTCTCAGAGATAATTCAAAGTTTTAGAGGAGGATGCCATCATTATGCTGAAGACACCCTCTTCTCCTTTTTCTGACCATGGAAGTTTAGTACTTTCAGGTTTAGTACTCCATCACCCAGGAAGTAGTAGGTACCTCTTAGTAATGCTAAATGTTGATAAAGATATTGATGAGAGAGAAGAAGCTGAAATTAAATCCAGAAGACAAAGATGCTACAGGTAAGGAGAATAACGGAGGAGATTAAGATGAATTCAGTTTTGGATGGGGATATATGTTCCCAGAAACAGCAGGTTCACAGTTTGGGAATTTTCCTTGACTTCCAGTAATTATTAAATTTGAAACTGGCAGTTGTAGCAAGGAGTATGCTTGTACAATTACAAGAAGTTGCCATCTGCAACCCTTCCTGAGCAGATGAGACTTGCTAGAAAATACAGTTTAAGGACTGTATGGAATCTATATTGAAAGATCTCTAGTCATTTTGGTTATTGTTGACCCCTTAAAGCTCCAAATGACTTTGCTTGCAAGCTATGAAATAGTCTCCCCAGGTATATATGTATGCCCATCTTTTTATTAGTTTTTACAAAAATGATTGACATAGTTCTTTCATTAAGCTTTTAAGTAAGCAGAAAGGTAGGATATAAATTAAATCATAAATAAACATGGACATCTGAGAGTGGCACAGTGACCTAGAGGTGAAGACATTCTTCTCACACTCATGAGGTTGAGAGCTCAATCCTAGACAGCAACATATGTTTCTCTATCAGGGTGCAAAGAAAAAATATCTGCTGTGAACTCCATGTAAGCATCAGGAAGGGCACCTGGCCAGTAAATGCTTAGCTCCATTCAGTTGCCCTGGCTCCACCCTGATAAAAGGGATTACATGGTCATAAAAAGAGAAAAAGACGGTCATCCTACATTCTTATGCACTGTATATGTATATCTAGATGAGCTAACAAATCTGGATGAGCAACAAATGAGCTCTGCTGCTATTTTTCCCATTTATTTCCAAATTGTAGTCCTTTCACTATAATTGCATAAATAGAGAGAAGCTTGACTGCCTTTTCTATCTTAACATGTAGTGTGAACTTTCATAAGAAGTTCAATAAAGTTTGTGCATTAGGGATTTGCCAACCTAAACCTTAATGGCTAGTCTAGCCAAAATTATTTGTGGACTATTTCAGTGTGCTGTATGTGAGACTGACTATGAAAAATAGAGTGGCAAGTTTAGTAACTGGGAAGAATGCCAATGAAATGTTTTCTTTTGAAAAATTCCACAAGTTGGTGGTGGAATGTTGCAAAACATGTGGCTGAAATAGGATAGTTTAAGGTACATATTGTTTGGATCATTCTCCTGTGCACTGATACTAGCACAAGAAAAATATATATGAAAGAACAGCAATAGGCAATATATTTAGTCTTAAGAATATACTTTTTTTGTTCTTTTCCCCAGATATTTCTCAGACTATAAACTATTCCTAGGCCTGGCTATTTTCAGTTGAGAGAATCTCAGTTTGAATATGGATTGGAGCAACAATGTTTACATAATGACAATACACAGAAAGAATAACCATGCTTTTGGAGATCCCATCCTGCTCATTTATCATAAGAATATGAAATATTACCTGATTACTATCTTCATTCTTCCAAACCAGCTTATTTCTGTATTATTTCAGAATTTTCAGACCTGAAGATGCTCTTTAACCTGTCATTGCAGCAGATCCCATGTGTGCAAAAATAAGGTGGCAAAAGGTAAGATCTAGAAGACAAATTTTCTAGTGATGGTGGGGAGTGAAAGAGCAAAGCTGAGACCTTAAATGTAATTATAGATTTTGTGCATAAGATGAACCTCTCCACACCAACTATTTTTTTGTCTCATTTGTGTCCTTTGTACCTTAGTGTTATTATCTTGTGACAGAAACCAATCTTAAGTACAATTTTAAAGTTCTATTGACTATTTGGGAAGCAAACGGCACTTTATTTTGTACGTTTGTTCTATAGCAGGGCTGTCAAACTCCTGGCCCATGGGCCGGATGCGTCACGTGCTGGCCACACCCACACCTGGCTTAGCAAAGGGGAAAAAAATCCCAATACATCATGTGATGCTGCCATGATAATGTGAGTTTGATACCCCTTTTTATAGGATGGATGGGCACCAATAATATAATTGGCTGGGTTAGCTGGATTAAATGTCCTTTCTCTTGTTGTTGCTGCAAATGGTCAACCACTTGAGTTCTTGAAATGAATAGGCAGGCACTGCCATATCCTAGACTTAGAAATGGAAGGATATATTCGATTGAGCCAGTCCCTTACTTATTCCATTTTGTATTGTCTATGTTGATTGTCAGCAAGAATTCAGATGTTTTGACTTCTATTTGAGGGCCTTCTCCATGGAAAGTAGAAGCAATCCCACCAAGCTACAATCCTTCTGATTATCCTGGTACCATTGGTCACTGTTGTGTAGACAGTAGCAAGAAATGCCTTTTATAGAAAGGAGGGTGAAAATGGTTATATTGGACCATATATTGTAAGCTCACTTTGTTTTCATATTGTTGCTCAATCACCTCTTCTTCATTGGTTAACATAATACTGTATGATTCTGATATTGCTTGGATTTGATATGGCACAAATACCTTGGAAGTCCATATTTGTTCCTTTAAAAAAAAACCAAATCACTGAACTGATGTTTAGAGCTCGAAAAGCAAACCACCAAAAATATTTCCTTTGCTTTCCTTTCCTTTCCTTTCCTTTCCTTTCCTTTCCTTTCCTTTCCTTTCCTTTCCTTTCCTTTCCTTTCCTTTCCTTTCCTTTCCTTTCCTTTCCTTTCCTTTTCTCACTGTCAAAACAAAAGGCAGATGCCTCCAAGCATCCTTTTGCCACCACTGCTGACAGTGCTCCAAAATAGAGAGGAGGTGATGAGTGCTTTGTTTTTAAGAAGAAGGAGAAGGAGGAAAATGTTTTAAAAGGTGTTGAGTTTGACACAACAGTGTTGAACAGGAGGGGAAAACAGAGTCACAAAAATCTGCTACTTTGCCATCCCAAATGAGTCTGGCACAAAACCTGCAGAAATCAATGTGTTGGCTCTCATGGTGTTCCTCGAAACAACCTAAAAGAGCAGCCAAGTGCAAGTGGCACCATATGGAAAGTGGCTGCAATGAGGATGATAGAAGTAGGGTATGTTTGGTCAGCAGCCATGGCTTTACCAAGGCCGTATCAGCACCAGATTTTTATGATAGAGTTCGTTTGTCCTATGTCTGCTTGCTTTTGGGAAGAAAAGCCTCAAACCAAGCCAAGGTGAACATGTTTATTTTAGAATATAAGAACCATAAAAGAACAAACATGTAGCTTATGATAATATAGATAATTTTATACAATTGTGATTGTGTTGTTATTACAGTTAAAATGATCAAGAAATGTACAGATTAGGTGAAACTGGCTCAATAGCAGTAACTGTGAGAAGGATATTGGAGTCCTAGTGAATAACCACTTAAACATGAGCCCAACTGTGTAGCAGCAGCCAAAAAAGCCAATACAGTCCTAGGCTGCATTAACAGAGGGATAGAATCAAAATCTTGAGAGGTATTAGCATTGCTTTATAAAAACTTAGTAAGTCCACACTTAGAATACTGTATGCAGTTTGGTCACCGTATTATAAAAATATGTTGAGACTCTGAAAAGAGAAACATAGATGAATAGGAGTCTGAAAACAAAAACATATGAAGAACAGTTGCAGGAATTGGGTATGTGTAGTCTAGTGAAAAGGGGAGCTAGGAGTGACATGATAGCAGTGTTCCAATATTTGAGAGGCTTACACAAAGAAGAGGAGTTCAACCTGTTTTCCAAAGAAGAGAAGCAAGAATTAAGGAAAAAAATTCCTAACAGTGAGAACAATTAACCAATGGAACAGCTTGCCTTCAAGAGTTGTGGGTGCTCCATCACTGGAGGCTTTTAAGAAGAGTCTGGAATGGGTAGGATCTCCTGCTTGATAAGAGGTCAGATTAGAAGACCTCCAAGGTCCCTTTCAACTCTCTTATTCTGTATTCATTTACTTATTATGTATATTTCTAGATGATATTTTCATCCATAAGCTCAAATCAATGAGCACATGTAAATTCTTCTCACAATAACTCTGAGGAATACACGTTTGAGAGAGCAACTGGTCAAAGTCAAATGTTTGCTCTTGAGTAGGGATTTCCACCTAGAATTCCCTAGGTTTTAGACTAGTGTTCTACCTTCTGCACCATGCAAGCCATCTTGTTCTCTCTCAAAATCTTCAGAATAAATGTTGCATGTGTGTGTGTGCACATATATCTCAATCTCTATCATCTATTTTTTTATAATGAAGGGTATCCATTGCATCCTCTGCAGTAACAGTATTCTCATGGATGCTCCACTTGGTAGAAGCAGAACAGAACAGAATAACTGAGTTGGAAGGGATCTTGGAGGCCTTCTAGTCCAACCCCTTGCTCAGGCAGGAAGCAGAGTAGGGAAGTCCCTTTTTGCTAATTCGTCTTCTCTTATAACCCAAAGGTGCTTTTTCAAGAGAAAAGGCTTTTCAAAAAGCTTTTCAATAAGCTTTTTCAAGATTCTTCAGAGAGTAGCTTCTTGGATGAGAAGCAAAACATGTTCAAAGAAAAAAACAAAGAAGGCCCAGTTGCCTCTTGAAAAAGCACCTTTGGGATAATCATGACCTGAATGACTGAGAATCTCCATGACACTTCCCTTAGAACATGCCTTTTGAAAATCTGTAATAAGAAAAGACAAATTCCACAATATTTCCTGGCTGAGACTTCTATTTTTGTTCACTTTTTTTTTCTTACAGGTCACAAGTACTTCATGAATACATTGTCAACTAAAAAAATACTCCTTTGGTCTTTTTAGCTGCCAGAAAAAGGGAGTGGGGGAAAACAAGGCATTCCTTAAATGCCTAGATAATCACCCCAGCAGCCCAAAGTTGTCGGAGCATAAGAAGATTATTGGAGAGCATGATGGATGACTCTTGGAGATTGATGTGTTCCATTGGAGAAGTCACATCCAGTGGGTGAGGGGAAGACCAGGGTCAAGGGGGAAATGTATGGTGTAATTTAGTATTGGCTGCACCCAGCTAACGCCAGCATGGCCACTTCTAATAAATCAATTTTCTTTTCTCTGAGATGCGGCTAGAGACTTTTGATTTGAATGAGGGTGGATTTGCTGGAGCCCTGACATACATGTTCACTTCTATTGTACTATGCAAACTGGAAATGATCTATAAATGGACACAATCATGGTCATGATTCCATCTCTAAAAGCCATGGGAGCCAATTTAACACCCAAGTTAAATTAGGAATTAAATTTCACCATAATATTCATGATGAAACAATTGCCTTTACTGTATCGAAGTGGAGCAAGTTCCTCTACAGGATACTGTGGTGGGGCACATACAGTTGTCTCTTCTGATATCTGGCTGCCCTACTGTGCAGTTTTTGCTACTTGAAAAAGACCCCTTTATCTGATGATAAGGGCTTTGATTATACATATTATGCTAATAACCTCCTTTCCATAAATAAGCTATTTTTTGAAGGAGGAGAAGGAGGAGAAGACCGAATGCACCAATTATCACATTAAACAAGAGGAAAACCTTCTAAGCACCAATTCCACCCGTGCTTTTTACAATTTTGTAAACAACAAACTAAAAGACTCAAGGTCCATCCCTCCCTTGATAGGACCCGATGGTAAAGACTGCAGCGACGACACCATTAAAGCCAACATCTTTAACACATTCTTCGGCTCAGTGTTTGTAAACAGTAATGGATCATGCCCAATGTTTCCTAGCCGTACCACAGATAACAACAATGATCTAATACATATCGATTTTACAGTAGACAACGTTGAAAAAGCACTACGCAACCTAAAACCATCTCTATCTATTGGACCGGATGGAATATGTGCCTACTTCTTAAGAAAGCTATCCACTGCCATAGCCAAACCTCTAAGCATAATCTTTGAAAAATCTTTCAGGACCAGCTCCTTGCCTAACCTATGGTTACAAGCCACAGTCATCCCTATCTTCAAAAAGGGAGACCCAAGCCTAGTTGAAAATTACAGACCAATCTCCTTATGCTGCGTCACCTGTAAAGTCATGGAATCAATTATTAACCAATCCATCATCCTCCATTTAGAGACAAACAACCTACTCTCCAATAAACAATTTGGTTTCAGAAAAAAACTATCCTGTAATCTGCAACTCTTACACTGCAAAAACATATGGACTACACAACTCGACCAGGGCAAAGCAATAGACGCAATCTACATAGACTTCTGCAAAGCCTTTGATTCAGTGGTACACGACAAACTACTAAAAATAAAATCTTATGGTATCTCTGGACAACTGAATAACTGGATAGAAGCATTCCTGTCAAACAGACAACAAATGGTCAAAATTGGGAACGCCCTATCTAATCCAGTACCTGTCAATAGTGGTGTTCCCCAAGGCAGTGTTCTAGGACCAACTCTCTTCATAATCTACATAAACGACCTTTGTGATCATATCAAGAGCAATTGCGTTTTCTTCGCTGATGATGTAAAGCTGTTCAATACCACAGACAATACTACTACCCTACAAAAAGACCTAGACTATGTATCTGAAAGGTCTAACATATGGCAACTTCAAATCTCAACAAATAAATGCTCTGTCTTACATATTGGTAAAAAAATCAGAAAATAAAATACAAGCTGAATAGTCAAGATCTTGTTGATGACCCAAGCTCTGTAAAGGACCTGGGAATACTCACCTCTAATGATCTAAGTGCTAGAGCCCACTGCAACTACATAGCCAAAAAGGCATTAAGAGTTGTTAACCTAATCCTACGTTGCTTTTTCTCTGGTAATATCTCACTACTAACCAGAGCATACAAAACATTTGCTAGACCAATACTCGAATACAGTTCATCAGTCTGGAATCCTTATTACGTATGTGATATTAACACAATTGAGAAAGTCCAGAAGTATTTCACAAGAAGAGTTCTCCACTCTTCTACCCGTTGTAGAATACCTTATGCCACCAGACTCGAAATTCTAAAACTAGAAAACCTCGAATTACGCCGTCTTCGGTCCGACTTAAGCATGGTATATAAAATCATACATTGCAATGTCCTACCTGTCAATGAATACTTCAGCTTTAACCATAACAACACAAGAGCACACAACAGATACAAACTCAAAGTAAACCGCACCAAACTTGATTGCAGGAAATACGACTTCAGCAATAGAGTGGTCAATGTCTGGAATACTCTACCCGACTCTGTAGTCTCTTCCCCAAACCCCAAAAACTTTAACCTTAGACTGTCTACTATTGACCTCACCCCTTTCCTAAGAGGTCTGTAGGGGCGTGCATAAGCGCACCAACGTGCCTACCGTCCCTGTCCTATTGTTTCTCTTATTCTTTTATTTTCTTATATGTACCCATTTCATATATTCACAACTATGTATACACTTGTACTTATTATCTTGTAAACAATTGACAAATCAAATAAAATAAAAAAATAAAAAAATAAAAGGTGAAGATTATTTTGGGGAGTTTTTCTTTATTCTTTTTGGAGAGATGTTTAAGAGTATAACAGCATAGTTTATGCTATGTACTACATACAATGTAGTATATAAAGTAAGAGTATATAGGGATATATTGGGAAGGTAGAGTATAATAGAACCAAAGAGTATAACAAAAATACATTGGTAGAGGTCTTGTAGAGCCTTTGCACCTGTTTTGTGACTACACTTTATTCTTTTGCCACCTGGAAGAAGATTGTGGCCTGAGTGTAAATAATTAATTTAAGCAAAAAACACATATAAATAGAAGGGAAGGGATAAACCCAAGCAAGGTAGTTGTAGCCTTTTGTTGTAGACAGTTCTCCAGTGTGCTGTAATATAAACAAATCAAGTGCATGTGTTTATTCAGTGTGAAAAAGCTCTTCCAGGAAGCCCAGGTGCTTGCCAAATCCATAATTGCACCTTCTTAAATACTTTCATTACTTGGAAACACAATAAGGGAGGCAGAGACACAGACTTTCCATTTGGGTGTCAACAAAACACCTCTGAGAAATTAAGCTTCTATTTTTCTCTCAAAAGAATCAGCAAAAATAAAAGAGTATACAGATGGGGTTTCATTTATTTTGTTTTACTTAAACTATTGTTATACGCCGTCTTCTGAGATGAACCTTCATGACGTGATTTGCTAGGTCAAGTTTAAAGCAATAAAATATTAAGTTCTATCAGTAGAAATACAAAATGAAATTAAAAGGTTTCCAGTTTATAACATTGGATAAAATAAGTGAAATGGGCACCTGTCAGTTATTATAGTGATATATGATATATTCTGTGTGTGTGTGTGTGTGTGTGTATGTGATAGATCATCTATCTATAGATGATAGATAGATATAGATACACACACACACATACACACACACACATATGAAGGAAGCATATTGATAGGGATTTGTCTGCCAAGTTTCCAGCCCAAATTATCATTTAAAGAAAAATAATATTGAGGAATATGGTTGGAAGACTGTGGAGAGAACAACTGTATTGAGGGATTCTGGAGTTCAGTGTCCTGGTAGTTTGGAAAAAATGGTTTTGTTAGCTTCTGCAAGAATACTTTTACTTTAGGCAAGAGTTGGAGAAATTGCTTCTGTGTCATTCCTTCAAAGGGAATTATGTCAGGAAGAATATATCAGTAGTGTGTAGGATCTAAACTAAAAAGGGACCAGGCACAAGACCTCCTCCCCCTCTTCACTTCACTCAGGTCAAAATCAGCTCGAGTGTCATTCTTGGCAAGAACATGGAAGTAGTTTCTCATTTTCTGCTAGTACATATATTCAGCTTCCCAGTCTAGCTTATAGCCCTGGGATTTCCTGGTAGTTCCCCAGCCAAGAATTAACCAGATCCGACCTGCTTAGCTTTTGGAGATCAGCCAAAGTTGACTAGGAACTATAAGCAGAGACAAAATACTCCTCCCAGAGATCTGAACAAATTAGACTGAGGGCCACATGCTATTATATCTCTAAAATCCCAACAGCTGGCATGGGGAGATAGTAACCCAGTAGCAACAGTGAGCTGCTGAGAATATTTCATTTAGCTACTGAGAACTAATGAGGAGGGATGAAAGCATATGGACAAGTAGCAGCAGGTAAGGTGGTACATTTCGAAGTTAAGAGGATTATAATTATTGATTGGCAATGAAGCAGGAAAGGGAAAGTTGTCAACCAATCCACTATTGAGAAGAGAATGTGAAGATGTCACAGCATCTTACAATCTATCTGATCTTACTATGTGATATCATCACTGAAATAAAGAAAGGGTGAAGAGCTGGGGTAGGCTAATGACCACATGCTTTCTGTGAAAACTACACAAATTGATAGATGAGTTCATTCATTCATTCATTCATTCATTCATTCATTGTAAAATGAATTCTGAAAATTGACTTTAAATTTTTGAGGGAAAAACCTCTAATTTTAAAATCTGTTTTAAAAATCTTACTATTTATTTGAACTTTGAACTTTTGAAGTTTACCATAATTTTTGAGTCCCATATACATCATTTGGAGCATCACTAATGTCTTGATATCGATAGGCAACATACAACAAATGCTTATAGTTTGCCATATTTGACCATGTAGCTGTAGGGAAAAGAAAAATATAACAAAATCAACTTGAAATAGGCAACAGATTTCTGTTCTAACTATCTTTTCCTCTTTCATTTTAAACAGGATCCTGCCTCTGTCAGCAAATTTAGAGAGTCTTTTTTCCCCCTCTAGGTCCCTTACTTTTTCCATTACAAAGAAATGATTTTATCCTGCTGTGTAATTAATACAGTGCTGCAAAGATTTCTTCCAGACTGTTATTCTGTAGGCAAATTACAGGAAACCCTAGACAATACACCTGGGATTCCTGCAGTTTGAAATTAGAATACAAATTCTTATCCATTCCCAGCTCCTCCTACTTGTCCCCCTTCCTTTCCTGATCTCAAACTCTTTTCTCATCATAGTTAACAGCATCAATTAGTTTAGCAGAATTTACAACTAACTAATGGCATTTTAGTGGCTTCTTTCTCTTCCCCTTTGCTTCCTGATAATGCAACCACTTGATTTTTTAAACTGCCTTGAGGAAGGAACCTTTTCTTCTCAACTGTCAAAGCCTATGAATTCTGTAACTAGCATATGTTTGCATGCTATGATGTTGCTCTAATATTAATCATAGTTATTCTTCTCTCTATTTACCTCCTACTTTATCAGTAAGGAAAGGGCAAAGTAAATACTGGCCAGCCTCCTTTCTTTCTCATACTGGCACAGACCCTGGATGGAAGAATGCTTTATTTGCTGCTATCTTCAATCAATGCTGATGGATTATCTGTGAAGGGTAAACAAGGTCTTAATCTTCAGTGACTCTTCTGGATGTCACCCAACTTTTCTCTTCAGCAGTGTTCTCTGAACGTTGTCCTTGAATTAATAAGCTTTCAGTGTCAAAGCACTGCCCAGCCCAATTTAGATTAATCAACGGACATTTGTCTTTACTTAAATAAGAACTCTTCAACAGCTACCGCTAACTAGGTCCATCAATGTTGCTTTCGCCATTACACTCCCTCCATCAAAGTTTTCCTTCCAGCTCTTCTACCCAGAGTCTTTTCAGTTGTTTAAGACTCCATGTCTGATGCCAACTCAACAATCCCTCTCCTATTCTCTTAAATTCTATTATCACCTTAAGAGAAAGGAGATTCCACCACTTTCTCTGTAGTCTTGTCCCCGTTTAGTGTATGAACACTTATGGCAAAAACGCATCCTGCCAACATCTTTTTTCTTTTATGCCTCCATTACATTGCTTCTTCTCACCATCAGTATATCAGAAAGACCAATGCAAAAGGGCTTACATTGCTCTTGGTTGTACCAGTCTGTAGTAGTATTTTCCTATAATCTCATGGTTAACCTCAAGATTTGTAAAATCAGTTAGGACTTCATCATTTGTTACATTGGTGGGAAGTCAGGTGAGTGGAGGGACTGGGACTGGGATTGGGACTGAGACAGGATAGAGAGCAGACATGGGGATAACAAATTTTGTGTGTGTGTGTGTGTGTGTGTGTCTGTGTGTCTGTGTGTGTGTCTGTGTATTTGTGAAACTGCTACGTTGATGCAACTAACGAGGTCTTTCCCTGCTATGGAGTTATTCTGCTTTTTACTCATCCTCAATTCAGGAATATATATCCCTGAATTGAGCATGAGTAAAAAGCAGAATAACTCCATAGCAGGGAAAGACCTCATTAGTTGCATCAATGTAGCAATTTCACAAAGAAACACCTTTTTCTGTCAAAGGTCTACAGTACTTTGTGTTCTCCCAGGCTAAGTGGCAATAGTACAGTAGCAAGCTAAGTAGGTGTGCTGCATTCATGATTGATTGACTAGTCCTTTCTTCTTTAAGAAGGAAGTAGATAAACCTACCAAAGCTGTACCCAGACAACAAAAGATTATTTTTATAACCAAGGAAGAAAATCAGCAGTAACTAAACACCAACATATTCTTTAAAATCCAGAAAGTGCAGAGGACTAAACTATTATTCCCATTATTATTACTCTATTACATTTATATCTTCCTTCCTAGAAATCCAGGTTGTTTTACACCATGGGCCACCTAGTTTAAATTACTTTAAACTAAATGTGGTGTTGTTGGTTTGAAATGGAAAAGGCCTTATATCAACCCTACTCCCAGTATGTATGCTCATCCTGTGAAATCATAACTGTATTAGACAACTAGATGATTGACAAATTCTAACGTTAGTACAAGGATGTCCAATAATTCTATGCTTAAACAGGTAAATACAATAGGTGATAGAAATACTAATGCTTCAGTACCCTTGTTCTTCCTACTTTACCCCTGAATGTCTGGGTTTCATCTAGAATTCATTCACACATGAGTATTTGTGCTATTGGGAACCTTATTTATCAAAGTTTTGCTGTCGCAGAAGCTACTATTAGTCTTCGAAAGAAAGTGAACAGAAGCAGGACTTTTGGGAACAGCAGAGCTAGTGCACATAGTGGACGTATAGGGGAAAACATGTGTCCAATATTACTATACATAGCTATTCTCTCTTCAGAAAAAAAAAATGCTTGCATGACCTAATCAGAATCAGTACTGAATAAAAATTCTATGTTCAGAGTTAAAATACCTCTGAAAATAACTTTTTGTGAAGTAGTTAAATGGGAAGAGCCTCTGTCTTCATAGTGTTCCCTTGGGAAGTAGGAAGCTAGCTCTAGTACACTTGTTCCTGCTCTACAGACTGCAGAAGTCTAACTTCTGTAATTGTTTATGTGCTTAGTGCGAAATGGGAGGGTGGAACCCAAAACTGTTTGCATTATGTCTTTTTCTTTAGCAAATATTGCAGCTGGCAAGAAGGGCAGCACTGTTTTAG
Organism: Notechis scutatus; assembly: GCF_049901735.1. NCBI lineage: Eukaryota > Metazoa > Chordata > Lepidosauria > Squamata > Elapidae > Notechis > Notechis scutatus. The sequence continues at coordinate 37,971,911 of NC_142009.1, forward strand.
GAGATGCTATCTTCCTAGCGCTCTCAGCTCCAGAGCAGGCTGTTGACAGCTGTGTGGCGAACAACTTCACAAGAGCATTCTGCCAAGAATAATCACATCCCCAGAGATTAGAGAGGTAATTCATGCTCTAGGAAGGTTTTTCTTGTCCTTTATTTGCTCTCTTAAACTGGGGCCAGTAGTGGCTTATTTCAAAGTATCAGAAATCAGCAAATGCAGTAAGGAACAGGAACCGTCATTTTCATCAGTGAAAAAAACAATACTGAGAAACAAAAGGTGGCCCAAAGAAGGGGAAAAAAAGAAACTTGTACCAAAGGAAATCCTAACATAGTCTTTAATATTATATATGAAACTGGTGGTTATAGGAAATAGTGTCTCAGACATTATCAGAACTCACATTTCTGGGCATGTGAAAAAAATTCACTATATTTGTTCACTTCAAATATATTGTAATAATTGTGCCTCCATCTTTCTTGACTGAAGTCTTGAACCAAGATGGAGATTCATTTTATTTCATTTAAATGGTAACATTGTATTACTATAAGACCTATGAAGTAATAAAAAGCTAATGATCGGGCAAATACTAACAATCTGAAATATCCCTGTAGCTGGGGCTAAAAATACAAAGAATGCTATAAGGTTATTTACAAAGCGCTAAATTATACAGTGTTTCAGGAATTTCCAAAAACCATGTAGTGATGTACCTTAATAGACTCATGATCTGAAACTATACCATGTAAATTTGACTTCTTTAACAAAGGCCATCCAGCAGCCAGTCCCAACAGAACTGTGAAGACTTCATTTTCCCTCAGAAGCATCCCTGAACAGACAGCCAAGAATGCACAAAGATCTTAAGAAGAAGTAATCCTCAATCTTTAAGCAGAATCAACAAACTTTTAAATTACATGGTAGAATAGCCTAGTTTCTTTCTCTAGCTTTATCAATAAAGTAACTCTAAGTCACCATAAATATGCATGAATTTATGTATACAGTTGCTCAGAGGAGATCTGCAAGGGTTCAAGTTCTTGTTTTGTAAAGGATCCTTCCAAGAGGTATTTAACCATTTAAAGAAAGTCTACTAGATGGTGTTAAATGGATACAGTGCCAGCATGATATTTTTCACAGAATGAATTCAAAGAATCTTAACTGCTGTAGGTGTGATTATATTTCTTATGAGTCTTCCTGAACTTACATTCTGTTAATCAACTCTACATTTCATTATCCTCCACTCTTCAGAATATGAAACTGCTGTCCTAACTTTCAGAAAGCCAAAAATTTTTGAGTCAACTACTCATTCCAGGCAAGACTTCCAACTGCATCTGCAGGGAAACTCATACCAGAACTCAGATATCTATTGAGAAGTCATCATCCTCTGGAGGCAGTTCATCAAATTGGTACCCTTCTTGTGCCAAAGTTGCAGCTTAGAATGTGATTAAAGAGATAGCCTATTTTGATATAAACATCTCCAGTACTTCAGATTTGCAAGAAAAGTGTGATGACTACAGTGAAGCAGCAGTTTCCTAGAAAGTAGGAAGCACATTCCAAGAGGAAGGGCAAGATAAAAGACAAAACAGCCTGGAGCTGGATAGGAGACAGAGGAAGAAAATGAGAGTAGCCACTCCCTAGAATCTCCCAAGATACATCCATTAGAGTTAGGGTAGTAAGGATTTAGTATGGCAAGATTCTGTCTGTTGTGTGTAATCAAATAAAGAATTCACCTCTGACTGGATTGTTCCATGTCATTCTTGGAATTGACAAGAAGCTCTCTTAAAACTTCTTGTAGTGTCAAAAGCTCATCTATAAGGCCTTATCACAATTTTTCCAAAGTAATGGGAAACATTTATTTTAGAGTTGCATTGTGTTTCCATTATTTTTGCTTTCAGGAAAGGAATGAATACTCTTCTCTTGAGCCAGACCATTTGAGGGGAGTAATAACCACTAAATGCCTTTTTACTACTTATTTATCTAATTTGTAAATCTGCCCAATTCCATAATGGCTCCATAACAATTCTATAGAGTAGAAACTGAAATAATAATAATAATAATAATAATAATAATAATAATAATAATAATAATAATAATAATAATAATAATAACAACAACCAAAATAACTAATATGTGCAACTTGAAGGTCAAAACTTAATTCCAATACCTTCCACCCCATTCCCAAAACCCGTTCCTGTGACCCAGAAAAACTCCAGTTCCCAAGTATTGATCTGTAAATTCCTCTTTCTGTTTTCATCCTGCTCACTTCTATATCAGCTACTTTTGCTTTTTAAGCAGTGGCAATGGAAATCAGAAGAAAAGGTGGAGCCTTTATTGAAATTCTGTAGTTGAAGTAGCCCTGGGAAATAATGGTTTCATCAGACTTGTCCTGCTCACTTAAATGGGATAGATGTTATGCAGATGTAGAAACACAGATCTGTTACACCCATAGTGTAAATGGGACACCAAGTATGAAATGGAAAGCTTGATATAGCACGGTAATAATAAGTTGGCCACCTGGAAACATGTAAACTAATGAATTTATTGCAAGAGGCTGTTAAAGAGGCTGTTAAAATAAACACACACACACACACACACACACACACACATTTGTTTTCTTAAGTTTTCGTGGGTACTTACATGTATGGTATTCAGCTTTGTTCGGGTATTTTCCCACGTCATTATAGTTGTGCTTTTAAAGTTGTAGCAATGTTTTGGCAGAATCTCATCTGCCATCATCAGGCTTCTGTATTGTGTTCGTCTGTGAGTCAGACTTTTACAGTTGTTTCAGTTTTAAATTTGGGGCTAGCCTACTGCTGTGCCAGAATGGTTTTTTCTTCATCCTGATTGGTTGGGAGTCTCAAAAAGCTGGAACACACTTCCTCACTAGTCCAACACATGAAAGCCACAGGTCATAGCATTGACTTCAATGGCACCAAAACCCTAGCCACTATAGAAAACCCCAGCCACAGACTTATCAGAGAAGCCATAGAGATTGAAAAAAGACCTGAAAGCATGAATAGAAGAGATGATTCCATCAGACTGTCAATTATTTGGAAGCCTGCACTCACAAACAAAAAAATCTCCACACCACAAGCCAGGCAAACACCTGGGCACAAACAGATCCCCCCTGATACTTCTAGCTCAAACACACCCCAACCAGGCACCCAGATGAAACCGAGCTTCTTAATAAATGATAGCCGTCCATTTACTCGGAGCCAAGCTGCACTAAAAGCCTCCAATACAGGAACACAATGTTGCCAGCCAATCAAGACAAAAAAAGCCACAAAACAGATAGAAGATATTAGAAACACCAATCAAGCAGAACACAGCAAACTCCAAGACCAATAAACACAGACCAAGACTCCCAACCAATCAGGATGAAGAAAAAACCATTCTGGCACAGCAGTAGGCTAGCCCCAAATTTAAAACTGAAACAACTGTAAAAGTCTGACTTACAGACGAACACAATACAGAAGCCTGATGATGACAGATGAGATTCTGCCGAAATGTTGCTGCAACTTTAAAAGCACAACTATAATGATGTGGGAAAATACCCGAACAAAGCTGAATACCATACATGTAAGTACCAGCGAAAACTTAAGAAAACATATATATATGGCATTTCATTGAAAATTTATCCCAAAGAAGGATTTTTTAAAAAGAAAAAGAAAATGTTAAACCATTTTACAGGTTGTTGTTTTTTTAAAAAAAACCTTCCCAAAGGCTTTCATTCCATGCATTATATATATATATATATTGACTCTCCCTCCCTTTTTTGTTCCCCCTTTGATTTTGAAGTGAAAAAATATGCTATGTGGCCAGATGCTTCATAACCAGATGCTGGGAAATTTTTGTGAGAAAGTGGACAGAGAAACCTTGTTCAGGTGATCATTCTTCTGTTAGACTTCAATAACCAAGCAGGAAGTGTTAAGCAGCCCTTTCGATCTTTGTTGAATTGTGACATCAGTGAACTCCTATCTGATTGGATGACTGGCTGTTCAGTGACATCCAAGTCTAACTTAGAAAGAAGTGGGACTACAAACTGAACTTCACACATCAAATTCTTCATAGGCACATACTGCCCGAATAGGATTCCAGTCTTTCTCAAAACATGCCACTGTTTTAGAGGCTTATATGGTCTGTATCCAAAGCCTATCCTCCACATATTGCTGAAGAAAGGGCATCTGAATGTAAAACCAGGAACTGTGATAGCCACCACAGTACAATATGTTATCTTGCCAAGTATCTGCAATATAAAGCCATTTTGATCCTCATAAGTCTTGTGCATTACCTTTATTTATTTATTACATTTATATGCTACTCATCTCATTACCCAAAACAACTCTAAGCTGGATCATCTTAAAAGTCCCTCCTCTACCACTCCAAACCAACCTCAGATTCCTTATTCATATTTTACATTTAAATTCTAAAGAATCATTCCTTAAAATATGGGACAGGAGGCAAACCCAAATATAAGATTCTAGGACCTTAATTCTCAAAATTATCTGTTTGCTATGAAAGAAGAGTGCTGGCCTACATTAATGGTATTAATGAAAATGTATGAATGTAGTGACTAGGCAACATCCTGGTTTCCAATGTCATTTCTACCCTCAATTTATTACTATATGACTTTATGCAAGCAACTTATTTTCAGCCTCATTCTCTTTATCTAAAATTCAAGGCATAACAATGCTGACTACTTACTTTACTAGTTTGTTGTAAGGATTACAACTAGACAATGTACAGTACATACAGGTATGTCTTGTAATAAGTAGTGTTTTGCAGGCAGTAGGAAAGAAGTAAAAAAAATAGTAAGCTATAGAAATTAAAGGCACGAGGGCTTTTCTTTTACAGTAACTACAATTTATAGCAAAATGTAGATTACACCAACACTGTTCACTATACCTCTTTATACTTTTCTACTCTTGAGAACGACCCCTGCTTTCATTTCATCCATAGATCAATTTATGTACTGCCTTTTGTTCTTTAAACTTTTCTCCCGCCTCTCTCTGAAGATGTCCTCCATCTTCTTGGCATTTTCCTTCCATTCAACCCTATTCACTCTTTCCTTGTATACATATTTTTGCAGTTCAATTCTCATTTTTCTTTCTTTCTTGTGACCAAACCACCTCAAAGTACTTATCTCAGTTTGTTCTTCTGTTGGCACCAAGGATTCTCCTTAGTAAACTCTTGGACAATCATCTGTATGTGGACATTAAAACTTCCCCTTCAAATATGCTACAATGAAAGAAGGCAGTTGGGCAGGGAGGAATCCATGAAGCTGCCCAACAGTAATCCTTGCAATACCTGTAATATTATGAAATCACCCCAGAGAAATAAAATGTCAGAGCTGTAAAAATAAAAATGAATACAATAAAGCCAGCCAATAGTGACTGCATATTAACAACTTTTATGTTTTACATTGAATAGAAAATGTTTTGTTTTCTTCCACTTGACCTTCACCTCTTTGCAAGTCTCCCTGCCCAAATCACTAAGGGTGATGAGGATCTGCCATTTCTCAACATCCCTGAGAGAAGAGGTCATGAATAATTATTTGCTCTTAAAGTGATTTTTTTAAACAGGTTTTCAAATTGAAAAAGGCTGAGAGTACCCTGATTTAAAACCCATACACAAACACATATACAATTAAGGAATAATAGTCATTAAAGTATATATTTCTTATTTTACATGCAACAAGTAGTAAGTTCATTTCTAAAAGGTGCAAATTTTGTGACATCTCTTATGCTCACACATAAACACATGCCTAAGATCCAAAGAGCTGTTTGGAATTCCCCTGATGTTTTACCTAAAAAGATTCCAATTTTGCTTCAAGTACTATTTCAGTTTCCTGCTTTGAATTGAAGGCATACCCTTGGCTGAAGTATAATTTAGCATATATGATCGAGAATTGCTTTTTAAAAAGTTATTTATTAAACTTTAAAAACATTAGAGTGAATGTTTTTTTTTAAAAAAATACTAGTTTCTAATATTTCTGCTGCATAAATACATTAAATAAGTGCACTATAGTTTAAATAAGCCAGTCAGAGAGAGAGAGAGACATATACATACATACATACAGTACAGTGTGTTGGATTGTCAACATGATCGCCAACGTCTGATGACAGATATGGCACAAGGAGAAGAAGATACATATAGTATATACATATGAGATCCAGTGGTTAAGTGCTGGATTAAGACAGTGGAATTCAAGTTCTAGTCTTCTCATAGCCATAGATGATAGTTGTATGACCCACGGCCACTCACTCTTTTAAGATTATGTATTAGATGAGCTAAAATCTGAGAATAGACACAACCTGGGATAACTCATTATTAGCACGGGATAGGTAAATCCACCCATTTGTGTGTATATGTGCTCACAGGCACATGTATGTGTTTTCCTTTTTACTCATGGCTGCCTCTAATACATACCAGTAACTGGCACAGTCATAAAGTTAGGCAGATTTTTCTCTTTCTGACACCTCTTTTTTTTATCTCTTTTTCTCTTTTCTTTGATCTAAAAAGCCAAACATCTCACAAAGCCCCTTAAAGACTCAAGAGACTTCCAAATGTTGTTACCAGATTGAAAATGTTAAAGGTAACAAAGGGAACATAAGCCCATACAATAGGATCTCTAGAATTGTCTAAAAGCCTACCACTAGCCTTAGCAGAGTTTCTACAGAGCACTCTGTAACATTAAACAAAAGAAAAGTAGAGAGAAGAAATTGGTTATAGGTTCCACTGGTAGCCATAAGTTTCATTGTGCATTTAGAATTACCGCCAGTAGCAAAAATTGCAGTAATAGAACAAGCCATTCTTAAATGGCTAATTTCCAACTATTTGTTATCTGTTTGTAATGCAAAACATGCTCCATTTTGCTGGATATATTTTCAGAGGTTCTCATTGGGTTCTTTTGTGCCCAATGACACTACTTCCCTGAGGCTCAGGCCTTTTTTATAACAGTACCAAAATTAAACCAAGGGGGAAAACAAAGAAAAGAAAGAAAATGAAAAGCAAATATTTCTACTTCTTTTCTCCCACACAATTGACTTATTTTATTTAAATTATTCTTTCATCATCCTATTTTCCCCCTTTTCTTTTTGAATGCCAGAGGCACTGGCAAGGAGGATGGCACCTTTGGTGGGTGAAGCGAAGTAGACACAAGTGGGTATTCCCAACCTCACACAGCTCTAATTAAGAATAATTCTCAGTAATGGACTTTGGCTGCAGGCTAAATAAATACTGTTCCTGAATATTTTCATCTTAAATCTCACATAAATGTGCTAATTGAAAGTCTCACATCTTCTTCCAAATTGAATCCAACTCCATGTTCTTTGAATTATTTCCTTTCATGTCTATTGTTCAAGCAGCTTTGACTAATTCCACTGTAGTTAAAGATCTCTCACCATGAGCTTATGCTTCCATTCTGCCCCCTCTAAGGAGATGTATTCTTAACCAGCCTAAAGCTGAAAACTAACACACAGACTATCTTGATTTTTGTACCTCATATGGAGCTGTTTAAAAATAAACAGACTTAATAATACCCAAATCCTTCTCCTGATGAATATTTAAACACAATCAATTCTACCCAATAAAATCTAGAATCTTAAGATTTAAAATAACTGGTAGCAGTGGGATATTGCCACCTGATAATAAAGTAGTATGCACACTAGCAACTCTACTTGGGTAGGATATAAATAGGGCACTGCAATTAAGATGATCAGGCCACTTGCAACTGTCCAACAAAATTTACTTGCTAGAGATCATCCAGAAGAGGGTTTTTGAAGATGACCTTATCATTTACTCAAGTGCATGTAAAGAGACATCCCTCACAGATATCAATCCCTTCTGAGTTTTAAAAGGGACTAAGACTTTTCACTTGGTTCAGGACAAGACAGTACCATCACACTAATAAAGTGATAGAATTATGTGTCACATTATTAGCAGCTCTGTTCTGACTAATTGAACTTTCCTATGATCAAAGGGATGTTCCAGTACAACATATTAGAGTAATTCAAACAGTCGCATCAACCCTGTTCAACTATTACAAAGTCTGCCCTACTATTACTGTTAATCTTGTCATCACTCCTTATCACCCATCCCCTCCCACTTGTGACTGTATGACTGTAACTTTGTCACTGGTATACTTGAGATTTATATTGACTGTTTCCTAGTATGATTCATTGCTTATTGTACTCTATGACTATCATTAAGTGTCGTACCTTATGATTCTCGACTCCTGATGAATGTATCTTTTCTTTTATGTATACTGAGAGTATTTACACCAAGACAAATTCCTTGTCCAATCACACTTGGCCAATAAAATATTCTATTCATTAGTAAGCCTGTTTATGGATGAATTCAGTATCATGCAAGTAGAGGTTTATGTTTGTGTCAGACATCATCATCTGCTTCTCCTCCCCCTCCTCCTCCTCCTTCTTTTTGCAGGTCCCAATCTGCTCTGTAGTCCCAATATGTTTTTTTTAGGAGGCAACTGGACTTAAACCAAAAAGTCCAGTTGCTTCCTGAAAAAGCACCTTTGGGACAACCATGACCTGGATGCCTGAGAATCTCTACAGGGATCTGCTCTGTAGGTTCCCAAATTGTCTAGAACACAACATGACACTGATCAAGGAAGACTTATCTGTTTCGGGAGACAATTCTGCAGATGAAAGGGCTTGGGTTTCACTTTTGAGGTGGAATGCATTGATACTGAATCAAGCCAAGATTTTGATTTGCATTACCAGGCAATGCTGGGTTGCCTTTCATTTCCCATGATGATTACAATGTGACATAATTATGTAAAAATATATTGTGAGGTTTAGTGAGCAGTTGCTCAGAAAATTAATGAAGTATGAAGATGAAATTGTTGCTTTGTAGCATCAGTTCACGACAAGATTGCAACTGTTGGTGTTTCCTCAAAAGGAATGACACACTTGACTAAGACAGTGATGACTGCTGTGTCCCTGGTCCAAGGGAAAAAAAAGGAAGCATGTGAGTATAGCTCTATCCCATAATTTAAATCAAACACTTTACTTTTTTTCAATCTATCTTTTTCTTTTTCCCTGCTCCCCTTGAGCCTTTAACTTGCTTTGGTTCTGTTGTGCTCCCACAGCAGATGGACTCCCTAGATGTTTTGCTGTTAATATAGAAACTTTGGGGAATAAGGAATAACAAATAGATAGAAAAGCCTATTAAATAGCCTCCCGAGTAGCCTGGACAAAGATTCATTTCATCTCTGTGTGTGTGTGTGTGTGTGTGTGTGTGTGTGTGTGTGTGTGTGTGCATACATATAAATATACACACAAAGGCAGGAATTATTGTTGCCTAACTAAGGCTACATTAGCAAAACAAATTCTGCAGAGTTTATACAGATTCATGGGGGGAGGGAGGTGAATTAAAAATACTTTTGCGATTTAAAAAGGTAATGAAAACTTTAGTTTACATGAAAGATGAGATTGCACATCCAGATTTAATTTTATCTTGCAGTTCATTTTATTTTTGGTTTGAAAACATCATTTTATTGAACTCCCCTTTCCTGGAGGTGTTTAAAGGAAGGCTGGATGATTGTCTCTTGAGGATGTTACAGTGGTGGATTCCTTCACTGGCCAGAAGGATGAAGGAGAGGATGTCTAAGGTAACATCCCACCTGTATGTTCAATAATTCTGTCCAACATATTTTAGGTTAAAGTGAAGATTTGAAATTGATGTTTGTATCGCTATTTGTAAAACAAAACAAAGTGAAGCAAAATTATAAACTTGGTTTCACAATAGAGTTTGGGTATGAAGGCATTATGGTTTTAGATTGCAAGTGAGGGAACCCAACTATTTCCATCTATTGCTCCTAGCTAATCAATTTATGAATTTTTGGAACAATACCCATTAGCAATCATTGAAAATGCAAATTAGCACCCTTTAGTCAATTAACAAAAGACATTTACACTTTTTAGATTCACTAGACTGAGTTAATCACACAACGTACAAAAACAGTTTAAAATACAACCTAGTAAAAACACTCAGCTAAAATAAGTTGAAATAATTCATGATAGTGCCCTCTTATAAAGTTTTGTTTGTATATTGATAGTATTAACAAATATTAGATAGAAGATAGCTAGCTATCTAGCTATCTAGCCATCTAGATAGACAGGCAGACAGGCAGCAGCAGTGGGATCCTACCTTAGTCGCTACCAGTTCGGTGGGTGATCACATGTGCACACGCATGGACATTCCCTAATGCGTATGTTCCCCCAAATGCGCACACACATGTTCTTAACATGTGCACACCTAACAAGCCAATCAGCTGAGAGGATGAAGAAATGGAAAGTTAGGAGTGACCCTCTCACCTTCCCATGCACTTTTCGGTCTTTTATCCTCTCAGCTGATTGTCAGGGGCTTTTTCCCCCCTCCTCTCAGCTGATCGGAGGCTTTTTTTTTACTACCAGTTGGGTTGCATTACTACTGGTTCACCTGAACCGGGCCAAACTGGTAGCATTCTACCACTGATAGATAGATAGATGAATAGATGAGAGCCATGTAATTTGCTGATTAAGATGTAGTCTAAGATCAGGAATACATAGATAAAGAAGCCAACTACTGACAAGACTTTGGACCACTTCAGTCATGAACTGGGGAGTTGAAAAAAAAATCTATTAACCTGCACTGGACCAGCATGTATTATAGATTATGATTTCTAACTTTCAGCAAAAGTGCCCTTCATCCTACAGTGAAATTATCTTGTAAACAATTGGCAAATCAAATAAATAAATAAAATAAATAAATAAATAAATGATTTGGGCTGGCAGTAACAACAATAAACACCCTCTTCCACTACTTAATATTTAGTTTAGGTATTGGTATTTTGTATTCAATTGTAAAAGGGAGCACAATTGTTAAAGATGCTGAGCTTGTCAGCTGGAAAGCTGACAGCACAGGTTCAAGACCTGAGTGCTGCACAATGGGCTGAGCTCCTGTTCCCTCCCCAGCACTTTGCCTACTGAGCAGTTTGAAAGCAAATATGATAGATCGGGGTGTCAAACTCAAGGCCCATGGGCCGTATCTAGCCCATAGGATGCTTAAATTGGGACCGGCCTGGAAATAGCAAAGGACCAGCCTGTGGTGCCCCTGGCAACCAAAATGGCTGCCCCCCATGCCCTGTTTTGGCTGGCAAAGTGCTGCAGGAGGCCATCTAGGCCGAAAACGGGGCACCCATCCTATGTCCCCCTCCCCCGGCTGGCCTGTGGAGAACTACAATGCTGATCTGGCCCTCAAAGAACTCCAGTTTGACACCCCTGGAGTAGATTAATAGGTAGCATTTTGATGCAAGGTAACAGTGTTCTGTGCGCCTTTGGCATATAGCCATGCTGGCCACATGACCAAAGAAAATGTTAATGTTGGCTCCCTCGGCCAAGAAACAGAGATGAGCACTGCACCCTAGTGTTGGAAACAACTGGACAGGGAAACCTTTACTTTTAATATTCAATTGCAGGACTTTGAAAAAAAAATCATAGCTTCCAGAAACACTGAGAGGCAAAATATATATTTATTTGATACAGATTCCATCCATTATTATTTTTTTCTCCACTACAGTGTTCAAACCAGTCCAGTAACAAATGAAAATGCTATTGCTGATCTCCCTTTAAGCTAGTAAATGGAATAATCTGGCAAAAGAAGCCAAAAGCTTAACAATGTAGGAGTCAATTGTTTTTGCTTACCAAGTTACTTCTGTGCATTGTCTGCAGTCCAAAGAAACATTGGAAACCAAGTCTTAGGTAGAAGAACGGCTTCCCTGTTCTTCTAGTATCAAAAAGGCTTGACATAAAAATCCTCTAAAGCCTTAGATAAGCCCCAGATTTGTAAGGTTTGGCCACCTTATTTCTCTGGTTGTGGTTATGTGTCTTTAAATACAACCTGAGGCATGGGAAGACATGAAATCCCCTACCTGTCCAGAAATTTCATTCATCGTATTGGAACCAGCTTGGCTTCCTTCAAAATTCTGCACATATTAGAGGGGAGAAATGTGTGTAATGTTTTCATCTATACTTCTATTGAGTTTGTGATTTTCAGATGAAATACAGAGTAAAATGCTACAAACTTTTTTTTTGCTTTTCCTCCCATTGGAAGCTTCACAGTTGACAGTCTGCAGTTCCCATAGATACCTATGATCACACTGTGGATATTTGGTGATACTATTGCCAAAACTGGAGGCATGTTTTCCCACCATATTGAAATAAGAAAAACATGAAGCTTGTGGAGAAATTCAGGAGTAAGTCCCCATATCTTACGTTGAAATTTTTTTAAAAAAAAACTATTAAAAACATTTAAAATTTATTTAAGCAGCTGTTTATACCTGTCTTTTTCAGCTCTAGTATATTTGCCAGTGGAACCGCTTGCCTTCATAAGTTGTGGGAGCTTCATCACTTGAGACTTTCAAGAAGAGATTGGACAGCCATTTGTCAAAATGGTTTAGGGTCTCCTGCTTGGGCAGGGGGTTGGACTAGATGACCTACAAGGTCCCTTCCAACTCTCTTTGCAATAGTGGTGAATATCTGTAGCTCAGGTGTAGATTGAGCCCTTATAAACAGAAGAACACTGACATTGGCATCCCCTAAACTCCGCTGAAGATGTTACATAGCCTGGTAACGAAACATTTGGAAACCAACTCACGAGCTCAGAAAACAATCCTTCATGCTCATATCTATCCCTGCACAAATGTCAATTCATAGATTCCCTAGAGATGGGAAAGATAGAAATAACCCATCAAATTTCAAAGTCTCTCTGTTTGAACATCCTTGATTCATTTGTGTGATATTTGGCAAAACCCACCCAAACATTAGGGAATCCTTTAATTGAATATATCATAAAGCTTCTCCAAAGAGTAAATAGCTCATTTAGTCAATAGGAAGATATCCAAAGGATCAGGATATGAACTGAAACTGCTATGTTACTCAGAGATGAAACAAATAGAATATTGTCCAAATATTCCAAAGTTGTGGTCACGTCTAATGACTTATTGTCATTAGTATTCCTTCCATTTGTATTCCCAAATTCAAGGTAGCATATGAAATAAACGCATCCTTTCCCCATTTTTCATCACAAAAAGATCCTCTGAATCTTGGTCATGGAGAGATAATAATTAGCATAATGCCCTCCTCCCCCACTGCTGTGAGTTTCATAGTTGAGGAGAGCTGGGAACCTCTTCTGAATAAACAGTCTGGCATTACATGTAACACCATCAAAATACAACTTCTATCTATCCCAGGTCCTTGAAAAGGAATCAATAGATAGAGTAGTAATAATGTTATTAATTAATAAATTAAGAACTGGTTTGGTGTAATGGTTAAGGCACTTGGCTAGAAAGTGGGAGACCATGAGTTCAAGTCCCACCTTAGTCCAGCTGGAAACTTTGGGTCAGTCACTGTCTCTCAGCCCAGATCACCTCATAGAGTTTGCTGTTGTGCAAAAAATAGGAGGAAGATGTGTTGGATATGTTCACCGCCTTGAATTATTTGTAAAAATATTAAAGGCAGGAAATAAATAAATAATACATACATAGATACATAATTACATCTATTAAGCAACATTGGTTTGACAGATAGTAAAGTTAGAGAAGGGGCAAGACAACCAGATAGCGTTGTGGTTCGCCGGCAGCAGGTGCGGACAGCTGAGGTCTTGGAGAGCGAGGACTCAGATGATGCGCCTGCGTGTAAGGCAGGGATGGGTCCAGGACCATCAGGGAGTGGAATGCTGCCTTCGGAGATTGTGGAGGCTGGCAGCAGTGATGAAGAGGTCCCCGAGGAGCCTGTGCCCAGTGTGTGTGTGCGCAAGTTTGCTCAAAGGAAACAGCAGCTGCAGCAGCACGGGCAGCAGGAAGCAAAGATGTTTTTTGTACTCAAGCCTTGTGGATGTTCAGAATATCTTGGTGTTTGGAGACTCTTTGTGTTTGAAATATTTCTTAGTAACTTTATCTATTGTTCTTGGCAGCCTTACACAAACTTGGCCAGGCTCGTTCTTATCAGAGACAATTAGTTTGAAACAGCCTTTTAACCATGAAGGAATGGAATTCATAAAGAACCATTAAAAGGTTTTTTCTGTTTCGTGTTTGTTTCCTTGGAACAAGGTTTGGGTCAGAACAGATAGATACTTTAGCTTTGTCTGGGATTTTCCAAATTAAGCAGCAAGAATTCAGGGAGACTTATTTATGCTGATTTGATAAAAACAGACTAAAGGTAAAGGTTTCCCTTGTACATACATACTATTCGTTACCGGCTCTAGGGGGCAATGCTCATCTCCTTTACAAAGTCAAGGAGCCAGTACTGTCTGAAGATGGTCTCTGTGGTCATGTGTCCAACATGACTAAATGCCGAAGGCACACAGAACACTGTTACTTTCCCAAAGTGGTCCCTATTTTTCTACTTGCATTTTTACATGCTTTCGAACTACTGAGTTGACAGAAGCTGGGACAACAGGTGCTAGGGATTCGAACTGCTGACCTTTCTGATTGACAAGCTCAGCATTTTAGCCACTGAGCCACCACATGCCTAAAAAAATATACTACATTATTCTTATTTTTGGAAGTTTGAGTCTACTTATCATAAGGATGGCCAGGTTAGAATATGGTGCACAGAATGAGTGGAAACTATTTCAGACTTCTGCTGAACCTGTGAAGGTCAGCCCTGGAAGGGGCAGAACAAAGAAATATAGTGACATTTGGGGTGGGGTTACCTCTACTTCTTACAGGGCTTTTACACACTTCCTTTTGAAAACCCTTGTTGGAAATTCCGTGTTGCTTTGCTTTGTTTTTTTTTATATCTGAGTTCCTCTGTGAAAAATCAGATATACCTGAAATGTATTTTGGTGCTGTGTTATGAAGTCCGCATGTATAAAATGCCACAGCCATATTCAATCTGGAATGACCTCTTTCTTATTTTTGAGACCTCCTAAACACATTCCTGCTTAAAAGTAAAATACTTCAGTTTCTTTCTAGAATCAGAGAAATAATAGGGCACTGTAGTGAGGTTGAAGTCTTTTATCTTCCTGCAGATTCAACCACAGTATTGATTCCTTATTGACCTAACCTCTAAGTATGGTTGTGGGTTCCCCCTCCACCCCCATCACCCTTTACACAGTCTAAGGCATGGTTGAAGCAGCTATTTCTTTAATATTGATTTCTGTGAAGAAAAAAAAAAGATACAGAATACCTTTGTGTCTGCAGTTGCTCTCAGCTGAAGAAAATACCAGGTTATGCATTTATAGCATTATATCAAAAGTCTTAATTGGCAGCTTTCTTTCCTTGTCTATCTGACTCTGTCCATCTTTCTCTCTTTTAAAGCTTAGAAATAGGCTTGCTCAAATGTGTTATTGGTGTTAATGATATTTTTGAAGTGAAGCAAATTCATCAGCCTTTTTGAAGACTGCAAAACTCAAAAGATTAGATAGTCCTTCGTGGGCTTGCTGTGACAGTTTCTCAAATGTGGTCTTCTGATCCTTTGAAATTGTAGTAACAACAACAACAGCAACTGATGAGAAAATGGATCCCCCTTTGATTTGATGTTGAGATGTTTCCTTATAGTCCAAACTGTTGAATTGGGCTAGAATTTAGCAAATAATAAATGGTATGATCTGTTTGATAATTCATTTTCTACTTCTGTATGTCACAACAGGAGTAGAGATTCTAATAATCAGAGATTATAATGAATCATGAACAGATTGACCATGGTCATATCTGTTGTATGTACAAATTGATGCAGAACCATAATTAGAGATAGCAACTGTGAAGGAGCAGGTGGCAAAACCAAAAATAAGTAAAAAGGTTAAAATAACAATGTTTGCATAGATGAAAATTTAGATAATCATCTCTAAACAGAGATGATTATCTAAATTTTCATCTATGCAAACATTGTTTGATTATAACAAAATACAGATAAAGGAAAAATAATTAATAATTTAAATACTATTTTAGTTATAACAGTCATGACATTCATTTATAGATACCATAAATAGGACATACATTCTTTCTATAGATTGTGGGCTTTCAAGTTGCAATAATGTTTTGCAATAATGTTTTGATGTGTGTGTGAGAGAGAGCATGCCTGGTTCCACACACATGCCTTAAGGTCAGTTTCTGACTTTTGGCACTTGCCTGGACAATTTCTTGACAATGCTTTTCAGAAATAGTTTGCCATTGCCTACTTCCCAGGGCTGAGAGTGTGTGACGAGCCCAAAGTCACCCAGCTGGCTTTGTGCTAGAGGGGGGAACTAGTTTCTAGACTGAATTATTTATTTATTTTTGTAGCCTTAAGCACTACACCATACTGGCTCTCAATTTATTAATTGATAACACTGTTGTTACTGTGTCTGTTGAGTCCTTCTCAAGAACTTGGGTTAGGCAGATTTTTTTCTGTATGGTTTTAAACGTATCATCTCAGGATGTAAGCTGTTCCAAATTAAAGATGCCTTTTGTTATCAATGCTGATGGTGTTCAAGTGGTGCTCCAGTTGTTTTCAAACTGCACCCAAGGCACCTATTACTATTGATACTATATTTGCTTTCTTTCTGCCACTGTCATTCTATTTCTACATGCAGGTTTTTGTATTTTGTTATCGTCTTCAGTCCTTTCTCTTCTTTTCTGCTGTCTCCAGGGACTGCCATAACTGCTATCCAGACTTTTTTTTGTCATTTTTGTTAACAATGGTTAAGTGTTATGTGGCAGGCACTTATACGTTTGAATTCTAAAGTCCCAGAACCTTTAGTTCAGTGGTGGGGAACTATGGCCCTTTTATGACCTGTCAACTTCAACTCCCAGAATTTCCGACTGGCTCAGGAATTCTGGGAGTTGAAGTCCACAAGTCATAAAAGGGCCATAGTTTCCCACCTCTTCATTTTCTATTACTTTTTGTATTTTTCAGACAAGCAGTATTTCTTGCAAATCTTCCAATGCACTATTTTGCTAATTGTTCATGCTGTTGTTTGCAGTCAGTTTGTGTGATCTTCTTAGCAGCAGCCAACTAGGTGGTTTGCTGATTCCTCAACTTTTTGGTAGAGATGGCATTTGCTGTCTATTGCTGTCTTCTCAGTTTTGGGTTTGTATGCATTTGTTCTTATGGCTTGGTCTTGTATAGCCACAATTAGCCCCTCTGTGTCTCTTTTTTAACTTTTCTGCTGTGAGCCATTGCCAGGCCTTGTTATCTGCTTGGCCTGCTAGTGGTTTTTTTTTTTTTTTGCTTGTCTTGTTTTGGTTTCATTTGTTTTGTTTTGTTTTGTTTTGTTTAAATGGTCATATAATACTTTGCCTTGTCATGTCCCTTTTATATTGTTCATTTGGTCTTTCTTGTAAGCCAGTTTAATCTTTCTATTACTCAATAAGCTTTCCTGATATACTAGCTTTGGTGCATCTTCCTTACTATCCTTCAGATTTTCTTCCAATGCCCTTTTTTCTTCTTTAATTGTGTGGTGTACTCTCAACATTCTATGGCCACCTATTTTCCTTGATAAGTAGTCTGTCAACATCACTATGTGGTTGAAGGGCATGATTCATTGTCATTATTTTTCTAGTCTTCCTATGCAGTATTTGCTTTTGTTCTGCTTGAGTCCAGTTCACCATTCCTGCTGTATATCTAATGACTGGGACTGCGCAGATATTAATTGCCTTGATGGTATTTTTTTCCACTAAATGGAGGTGTTAATGTTGGTGAACGGTGTTTCCTCCACTGACTTTAAGATTTTCATTCTCATGATGCATTCTAACATTCTTCCTGACTTCAGTGTGCTTAATGTTGTCAACTTGAAGGATGCCCACATACCTCTAATGATCATCTTCATCCAGACTCTTGATATTATTTCCATAGGGCATCTTAATTCTTTCAGTTTTCACTATTTTCTCCCTATTGGGTGGCACATTTGTCAGGCTATTATTATTTGTACACAAAAAAGTAAAATCACAGCTACCAGTTGTAACTGGAGTTGGCTTTCATATCCACCAAGTTCTTCCCAAGACCCTAGGATGTTATAATATACAAGCATAATATATGTGTAGATTGAAGCAGTGTGGTCTTTAGTAATTGACAAATGGTAATTTTGTTTATGTGCAGGTTTCTTAAGCACCTTCCAATATTTTTGGTATGCCATACAGTGTCATGTATGCCACTTGTAGGACCACAAAAGCTCTTTTATGCAATAATCTTTCAGTTCTATTTTAACAGCTTGATACTTTGTGATCTTCTGCATTTTTTGTCATAGAGTGTATTGTCTCCTGGTATATCAGTAATGGCTTGGCTTGGTTTGTTTTTACATGAAAGTTGATTTTTTTAATATCCCAGATTCTGCCTTGATGTCAGGATTCACTGAAAAAATTGTGCTAGATTCCTGGTAATAAGCTGCACAACATTTTGACTGTGCAACATTGGTGGATTAGCAAAATGTTTAGCAGTCATTTTTGTTTGATCATTTGCATAAATGCCTTGCAGGGATTCACTGTAGCCTTTTAATTATGTTTCCACACATAACATAAAGCTGTGTCCCATACTCACATTCTACATATAAGAACAAATGAAAGAAGTTGAAGGAAAAGGTGTGATGTCTACAAATGTGTGCAATATACTGAAATATAAATGGAACATTATAGTAAGAAGTCCAAAGAAAATTAAGTATCTTTAAGACTATCCCAAATATATTTCACTTGGTTTGTGTGTGTTATGTGATAATTCACTTCAGATTCTGTTGGGCATGTTGTATATAATATATTAAATAAGTGTGTGTGTGTTTCTCCTCATACTCTCTCTCTCTCTCTCTCTCCATTGGATTGTGGAACCCCACATTATAACACATTTCTATTTTGTCATTTTTCCCTCTTTAATCTTTATGTTTAAAGATCCCTTACATGAGGCTTTTCTTTATCCATTTCCATCATAGTATAAATTAATGTGTTAATTTCAATCTAACTTAGTACTGGTAAGCATGTGACAAAAAAAACCCTAAATTTTGCGCAGACATTGATTAAAGTTCTTAATTTATGAAATGTAATTCTTTTTGGAAACTGGTGAGTGGGGGAAGTCAGGGAGAGGTTGTTTAATGTTCATTTGTTAATAAATGGGGAATATTTACAAGGCATCTTTTACATAGATTCTAAAATATATTTAACCAAATAAAATTCATAGGTGCAATACAACTTTTTTTAATGAAAAAAATGGAATAAAGCAATCTTTAGTGGAAATGCTGCATAATCGGAGACCTCATGTCATATGTGATAGAATATGAAAATGATGAAATAAGAGTTCAGTGCAATCCTAAATATACAAATTAAATCTAATTTAGTTTTTGTCCAAGCCCTCATGAGAGCAAGGTACCTATGGCAATATACTACTAAAGGTCATCTTCAGTCTCACAAATGTTGTACACCTGTTTTGTGCCTGCATGAAGATCTGTAGAGAAACAAATCGTACATACCACACCTGAAGGGAGTTTCATACCCATATGGTAAATCTTAAAAGACCTTCTCCCACATGCTTGCCAAGCCAGTTGGCCACTGTTTACTGTTTTTCATGCATGGAAACATACATTTAATTATGTGAAAGTGTTTTGCAAATGTGTATATATATGTGGGTGTATTTGTAAAACATATTTTCTAAATATATTTTCTTTCTAAGTATGATCTTGAAAATAAATATTCATCCTTCTCATGTCCTCCAGGGATTTTGGGCAATTCCCATCATTCAACCAAGCAAAACATTAACTGTTCTGGTTGGATGTAATAGTTCAATACAGCTTGAGAGCACCAGCTTATGTATAAATTCATACAGTTGGGAATGAAGGACTTGTGGCCCTCAATCCTCAATCTGCACTGCCATCATCCCCTGTGAAGATTTCCATCAGTGATGCAAAGCTTCATAATAAAACATTTGAAACACATTTTAAAAATTCACCCCAGGTGAATAAAGTCCTTTGCCTGTCAGGCCACTGTGGAGAAAGGAAAAAAAGAAACACTACCAATAACTTTTTTTCACAACACAGTTATCATTTATCCTAGTAGCAAAATCCATTCAACCTTGATTATATAAGTTACACAGTCATAAAAGTTCAAGCAGCCATAAAAATTGCTGTTGAAGATAAATTAACAATAAGTAAAAACTGTAACCCAAACAAAGATCCAGGCTTCTAAAAAGTGTATCTTAAATTAATTTGAGACAATTAATTTCATAAAAGACCAGAGGGAGAAGAGAGAGAGCTGGAGGAAAAATAGAACTACCACACTCTGTCTTGATTCAGCTATCTTGCAGAGTAAAGGATAAAATCTGTCTTGGAGAATGTGCTCAAATAGCTCTTCAACAGTGCACTTCTGATTGTATTCATGTCCCAGAACCAACTTCTTCTCTGGATGAGATATTCTTGAGACGAACCCAACACATTCTGTTTGGTTCATGGGACCAAGTTATTCTATCACTTGAGATTCCAAAGCCTTGCAGTATCCAGCATCTGGATATGAATTTTGATGAACCATTTAATGCTATTTTTGTAACAATTCAGTCTGCTGTAGTAGAAACAATTATCTTATGGATGCCAGGCTAAGGCAGTACATAAATTTTAATGCTTATTTTGAGTGGCAGGGGGGGCAGTCTTAAGATCAACGCACACCCAAAACTGGTAAAATTGTCCTTCTTATAAAATTTCTGTTGATGGGAGTGGGAGTGAATTAAATGGGAGTGAATTGTATGAGAGGGAATGAGAATTTCCTCTGAATTTCTAATTGGGTAAGGATAAGAGGTAGAAGTCAGAAGGTGGCTGTGAGGTGGCTGTATTTTCTTTAACTGTTTTTGGTTTTTTTTTATAAAGTTGCTTGCAGGAAGTATCAAGTGCCCCAGAAGAATCTGCAAGAGGAAGGAATACTCCCAAGTCAGAGCAAGCAAGCAAGTTCACAGAGGGCTTTTATTCAAGATAAAAGAAATGACAGAGACCTCTGCCAATGTAAGGCGATATCTCCTCTCTCGCCATCTGCAAGCAAACATTTAAATTTTACTCTCATAAAAAGTTTATCTCATTAATTCTTTTACTCCAGGGCAAGAAGACAATAGGGGAAGGGGAATATGCCTGTTTCAAAGGGAGTATACAGCATTTCCCATGCACAAGGGGCAGGATTTAGCCTCACTTTAGATAAGAAGGTCAACTTGTCACCTGACTCCCCCCTCCATTTCCTCACATTAACATTTTCCATATGGAGGAAGTGAGGGCTAAGTGACTGCAGACAGACACACTATTTGCCTTTCTGCAGGGATCCAATGTGCTAAATCTGTAGATGGACTCAAGTTTGCTTGTGGTCACTTGAGAGTGAATACTTCTTTTTGCTTTAGATATCTAGCACATCTATTCCAGGAAAAATCCTGGATTTGGGATTCAATCAAATGCAATGCATAACCCAGTGTTTCATACTCATAGATACACACATATGTTTTTGGCTCAATGTTTGAGGGATCCTTGGCAAATTGTCCTCTGATGGTCCTCCACTGATGTTAGTATCCTTCCAGCGGGCTTTTCTAGTGGTGTCAACAACAACAGTCTGATCAGCTACTCACTACTTTAATTTGCTGCAGTGCCCCTAATTGTAGAATTGCTGCTGGATATTGTGGGAAATTAAAATGGCATCTGCCAGATTCCCACTGGGGATCACTATCTTAATTTCCTATCTTGTCCCAGAGCAATGCTATGTTGGAGAATTGTAGTAAATTAAAATGGCAGCCTGCCAATGGGGGTTAACCAGAAGGCTCAAGACAAGCAATTTGCAGTCAGCCTTCATGTATATCAGCATAGATATATAGAAGACAATGAAGGAGAGAGAGAGACAATAGAAACGAAAGTCTTCAGAAATTCTTCATGCACTCCCCTTAATGCCCTTGGAGCTTTAGAAAACACTTTCCTTTGTTTTCCTTGTTAATAATATACTGAAGGAGGATGGTTAGATCTTGGGCCTTTTCAGTGGTGGCACATTTACCTAACAGTGAATATTAGAAAAAAGTCATCTGAGAATAAGAGCTGCTAAACATAGGATCCATTACCCAGCGAGCTTGTGGGAGCTTTTTCATAGGTAGCCATCTGTCTAGCAAGCTTTAATATGTACATCTTTTCATGGACAAAGAGGAAGAAGAGGAGGAGGATTCAAAGGTTTTAGTAGTCCTCCTATGTTACTCTATGATTCCAATACAGAGGGATGTTTAGAATAGCTCTTTCACTATTTTTGGATATTACCAACATTTCTTTTCTTTCTTTGATGAGAAAATCTTTAAATTTTTGAAAACGGCAAGAAATTAATTTGACTGTGTTTAAAGGCTAATTTGATCTTTTAATCTTGACCGTTTCATTGTATTGTTTATATGTTTTTAGTTGTTTCCAAATCCACTTGGGCAAAACATGGATGACAGAAATATTTGATGAATATTGAAGTGAAATGAGTACAGAACGACTCAGTGGATGAACTTTCAAGTAAATGCTTATGAAATAGTGCACAGCATCTGATTAGAGAAGCTTGCCATAGGATGAATGGAAGCTATAGATATGTACATCTGTGTAAGGAGTTTGTTTTTCCAATTTTAGGTCTTGCTATCGCTTTGCTACTCTGATGCTGCTTCAGAATAATTTTCTCTTCATTGCTTTCAACATCAAATAGCTTGCTAATCCCCTTTGACTGCTCCGACTGTCACGTACATCATTGGTCACAGATATGTGTGTATAAACAGCTGGACAATAACAGTAGCAAAATATCCCTCCTTTTGCTTTCCAGTGACTTCTATGACTAGCCACTTTGAGAGTGATCAGTGAAAATAAGGCCTCTGTTCAGGCACACAGTTTCTTATTTCTCCCTAGGCCTCAGTTTACTTTATTGAATGATGAAGGGATGGACAAGTGTGAAAAGCACTGAGCATTTCACAGGGCTCAAAGGTGCAGGTTACTCTTTTGCTGTGGAATGACATGCTGTGGAAAACTATGTTGCCGCTGAACCCTCAGCAGCAGTTTTGCTGGATCTTCACATTAAAATGAAGGGTAACTGAGTTAAAAAGGATGCTTTTGAAGAGATGGAGAAAAATCTCCCAAGCTCCACTGTTGTGAGAATATTCAACTATTTCGAGACTTCTTGTTGCCAGTCTACTTCTGTACCATTATTTAAATCAGGGAAATTGTTGTATATTTATTTTTATTTATTTATTTGGTTTGTCAATTGCTTATAGGTATAAGTAAAAACATAGTTATGAATACATGGATACATATAAGAAAAATAAAAGAAACAATAGGATAGGGACGGTAGGCACGTTGGTGCGCTTATGCACGACCCCTACAGACCTCTTAGGAAAGGGGTGAGGTCAATAGTAGAAAGTCTAAGGTTAAAGTTTTTGGGATTTGGGGAAGAAACCACAGAGTCAGGTACAGTATTCCAGACATTGACCACTCTGTTGCTGAAGTCGTATTTCCTGCAATCAAGTTTGGTGTGATTAACCTTGAGTTTGTATCTATTGTTTGCTCTTGTATTGTTATGGTTGAAGCTGAAGTATTCATTGACTGGTAGGACATTGCAATGTATGATTTTATATACTATACTTAGATTGGACTGAAGGTGGCGTAGTTCTAGGTTGTCTAGGTCTAGAATTTCAAGTCTGGTGGCATAAGGTATTCTGCAACGAGTAGAGGAGTGGAGAACTCTTCTTGTGAAATATTTCTGGACTTTCTCAACTGTGTTAATATCAGATACATAATGTGGGTTCCAGACTGATGAGCTGTATTCGAGTATTGGTCTAGCAAATGTTTTGTATGCTCTAGTTATTAGTGTAATATTACCAGAGGAAAAGCTACGGAAGATTAGGTTAACAACTCTTAATGCCTTTTTGGCGATGTAGTTACAGTGGGCTCTAGCACTTAGATCATTAGAGATGAGCACTCCAAGATCCTTGACAGAGTGGATCATCAACAAGGTCTTGACTATTCAGCCTGTATTTTATTTTCTGATTTTTTTTGTCAATATGTAAGACAGAGGATTTATTTGTTGAGATTTGAAGTTACCATTTGATTGACCATTCTGATACATAGTCGAGGTCTTTTTGAAGGTAGCAGTATTGTCTGTGGTGTTGAATAACTTTACATCATCAGCGAAGAGAACGCAGTTGCTCTTAATGTGATGACAGAGGTCATTTATGTAGAGTATGAAGAGAGTTGGTCCTAGAACAATGCCTTGGGGGACACCACTGTTGACAGGTACAGAATTTGATAGGACTCTCCCAATTTTGACCATTTGTTGTTTGTTTGACAGGAATGCTTCTATCCAGTTATGCAGGTGTCCAGAGATACCATAAGATTTTAGTTTTAGGAGTAGTTTGTCGTGTACCATTGAATCAAAGGCTTTACAGAAGTCTATGTAGATTGCATCTATTGCTTTTCCCTGATCGAGTTGTATAGTCCATATGTTTTTGCAGTGTAAGAGTTGCAGATTGAAGGATAGTTTTTTTCTGAAACCAAATTGTTTATTAGAGAGTAGGTTGTTTGTCTCTAAGTGCAGGATAATGGATTGGTTAATAATTGATTTCATGACTTTACAGGTGATGCAGCATAAAGAGATTGGTCTGTAATTTTCAACTAGGTTGGTGTCTTAATGGATTAATTGAATAGGAAATCCCAGGCTGTCAGAGATCCTATAGTGAATACGACAATATATTAATGATAAAGACACAATCAGATTTGACTATCCCATGAAATCATCTATTAAAATCAGCAATTCTTTAATTAAAGGATTTTTAAAGACTTTTCGGATGTCATGTTAATTTTTCAGGTGATACTGGAGAATACCTTAATTAAAGGATTAAATATTATTTTATTCAATTTTGGCTCCATGTTTCTTAACATCAACATTCATAATAGGTTGTTTCCATCTATACAGACTTTTTAAAAGTATAAATATTGATTATTAATGATTAACATTTTGTATCTTTCTTTAAAATTATAACATGTATTTACATGTACTCCTAAACGATGTATGTATTCAGTTCTCCTTTATGTCTATTTCACTAATTTAATTTGTTGTTCTAATGCAAACTATGTTCCCTGCATCACTCCTGCACAAAGCCCAATCCATCCTTGTTGGTGTCACAAGAGTAAACAGATCTGCTATTTTTGAGGACACTGGAAAACAAAAGAAAGTAACTCATTGTGGATGAACAAATATTTACATTTTTTTTCAAAACATATGTTTTGATATTAATGCTTATTGTAGCATTTTAAAAAGATTAGCCTTCTATTGAAAGAAGCAGAAAGATTTGTCCTGATGATCAAGATATTGTGGCCACAGACTCTAGAAAACCTCTAGAAAAAAAATGTCCCAACAAATAATTGTCCCAGCACATATGGGGACTAGAATGGGAAATGGCAAAAATTAAGAAGCAAGTCTTGTTATTGTCTCATCTGGGAGGGAGAAAACAATGTACGGTTGTTTTAAAGAGGGAGATAGAAAGAGAGACTTGATTTACATGAGTTGAAGATTACTGTGATCTGCACATTTTCACACCATAATAAATACATTAGTCTATAGGTTGCCACAATATATTTCATTTTTTTCACTGTAGCAAATTAAAATGGCTGCATCTCAGGGTATTATTTTGGTTTTACTTCCCACAAGTCAGGGTGAAACAGAAGAATCCTATTTAATTCTGAGCATCATGTATTGCTAGTCAGTATTGGCAGTACTGGGATAAATGATAAAAAATCCAGTTTTATATGATGCATCTTTATATGAGTCCATTATATGTCTATATTTTTGAACAAACATTCTGCATGATGCAAAGCCTCTAATTTAACCTCCAGCAAGGCTTGCAATTTAGTTTAGCCTTTTACATCAGCAAAGATGAAAATGATTTTTGTCTTCAAATTACATTGTAGTTTCTTATCACTGGACAATCTGTGACTTAAACTCCCACAACACTAGCATTCTCCTCTCTAACCTATTTTAGATGCAACACAGAGATTGAAAATTACTTGTAATTTCTGGATTGGAATGAGAAACCCCAATTCCCCACAAATTAATAGCTTCCCCAACTCAGCTCTTTAGGTAACACCAATTTCCTTCAACTTTGCTTTGGCCTAATGATTCTGGCCTGGTTCCTCCTGGTCTAAATTGGAACCAAACACATGGTTGCTTGTTAAAGTTAACATTGGGCTTTCTGACATTAGTTAAATTGGAGTTAAATAAAAAGCTCAATCAACTCATATCCTTCAGCAATGGATATGCTGAATGAAAAACAACCAGGAGACATTCTATGAAACTGAACCTTTTGAGGTAGAAAATAAGTGAGAAAGACTGACCTCAAAGTATCTATGCCTTTAAAAAGATCCCTTTGACACCCTACTGCTCACTTTTTCTGCTTGTTAATATTTTGACTGAAAATTTCAGGAGGTGTCACTCGCAACAGAATATTTTTTCAGTTTTATATCACTGAAGGATTTTCTCTCTTTCCCCCTCCCTCTTTCTTGGTGCTGACTCTAATAGTAATGCAATGGCTGCTTCGCCAACCTCTGTTATATGTCTCTTAAGGGAATATTTTTGTTAATTGCAAATATTTGATTGACAAACATGGGATGCAATTAGTAGGCAGGCACAGTAGGAGAGAGCAGTGAACTGGATCTCTGAACCAACAGTCTTCCACTCTCCCAGCTTGAGCTGAAATAGGCAAGAGCATTTAAACCATATGTTTACCTCAGACTCGTCCCCCCCCACCCCATGCTAAAAAATTTCCCATTCCTCTAAACTGGCTTTGTTGTTGTTGTTTGCCACTTGCCAAGGGACTCCCTCCTTTATAAGCATTGTGTCAAAATAAAAACAGGAAATTCCTCATGAGCCTTAAACGTATGTTTGTAATTTTTGACTGGGACAATAAAATTTAATGAGAACAAAGGCTGTGCATGCTATACAAAGGCTTAAGGTGAAAAAGAGAATGTGATCTAATTCAACTTCTGGAGCACGGAATAACTTTAACTGTGCATTCTAATAGAACCTACCATTGTAAAGAATGAAATTTATGTAAGGAGGCACTGGCCATTAGATTTGAATCTTTATTCCTCATTCAATATTTTCTGCTACTGTTCTAAGAAAAAATCCTTAAAAAAAGAGCTTTTAAGATTAAATTATAGGAGTATCATATGTAAACAATCACTGTAAGACAGCACTGAGAGACCATACAGATGATAATCTGTCTGAGGTTCATATTTGCACAGCCCAAATATAGCAATCCAATAGGAGGTTAGCAATTCAGTTGCACAGGACAGAATAAGTACTGTAGGGTGAATTTCCCTGGACAACCTGAATTCCTTAGAGAAAGGCAGCTCTGAAATCCCTAAAATTGGCCATAGTTTTACTATAATAAAAGGGACATGGTGGTTCAGTGGCTAAGATGCTGAGCTTGTCGATCAGAAAAGTTGGCAGTTCGAATCCCGAGCGCCGCATAATGGAGTGAGCTCCCGTTACTTATCCCAGCTTTTGCCAACCTAGCAGTTTGAAAGCATGTAAAAATGCAAGTAGAAAAATAGGGACCACTTTGGTGGGAAGGTAACAGAATTGTGTGTGCCTTTGGCTTTTAGTCATGTTGGCCACATGACCACGGAGATGTCTTTGGACAACGGTGGCTCTTCGTCTTTGTAACGGAGATGAACAATTGCCCCCTAGAGCCGGAAACTAGCACGTATGTGAGAGTGGAACCTTTACCTTTACCTTACTATAATAAAATACAACTAAAACATATATCCCTTTTTCAATCCATTAAAATCTAGAAAATCTGAACCCTGATGATCTATTATTATTGTCCCACTAACTGCAATCTTTATCCTTCCCAAAATGTCATGTTTAGCATCACTCACAGGAACCAGAGAGACCATCAAGAATTTATGAATAATACAAGAGTGTAGTGTCAAGAATAGGCTATATAAATAGAAGGTTCATATAAATAGAAAATGGAGCTTATTGATTGATTTTATTTGAGACTGCTCAACTTTAGAAAAACTTTGGGAAGCTTAAACTGTAAACATAATAATAATAATAAAGAAAAATTAGAATGTTCAAACAAAAAATATCCCATACAACAAAACTCCAGTAGTGCTCCACAATTGTCCTATCCAAAGGCTTTTAGCGTTAATTTGGAGCCAAAAGAATATATAAAAGTATTTTTGAGAATTTAGTGATTATTTGACCACCCCACTTACTTCCAAGCTTTCAAAGCATTTGCCAGCCTATCACAGCATTGGATCAGATTTATTCAATTAATCAATCAATTAATCAATCAATCATTTCAGGGCAGTGAACAAGATTAAAATTAAAATAATTCCACCAATATAAAAATTAAAATACATAGTAGCTGAGAAAATACATCCCACAAATCAGTAACACAACCAAAACATGGGTTCCCTACTCATAGAAACGGGTCTTTAGGACCTTATAAATAGGTTATGGTTATTGAGCATATATTTCCTGCAGATTTAGCATTTGTTCGACCCAATTCCAAACAGAATCACAACACATAAGGAGGGATTAAGCCTTTCTTGTTGAGTAATTTAGTCACCCCAAATCACCCATGTGAAAGATGTAATTGAAGTAAATATTCTAGTCAGGAGCAACTTGCACTATAATTTCCGATGCAGTACAGATCACCCTAAAGAAACAAGGCATTAGAGAAATTCCCCAAAAGAAAAGGTTACAACATTTTGAATTTCATTGTATGTAGAAGATGGAGAAGAAGAGGGAAAGGTGAATAATTTTTTACATGATGTAGAATCAAATGATACAGGTTTCTTCCTTTACTGGGATATTAAAATCAGGTTCATTTAATAAAATTCTATAGTGGGAAATTGTGGAGAAATAAACAGAAAGACATATTCATGAGGAGCATGGTTATTTTGCAGAATCAACTGCCAACTTTACAACTTGATTATAGAAAATAGATATCTTCCTTTCTGAGGAAAAGATATAAATCTCAAAAACTCTATATTATCTGAAAACAATCAATCAGCACAGGATGTCCACAGAGATACATGTTTTTGTTTGTTTGGATGGGAATGCATGTGCTGATGCATTGTGAATGAATGGTATCCAAAGGCTAGGTTCATGGAACTCTATTTATAAAGTTCTAGGAAAATGACAAAATACATAAAGCACAAAAATGATTTTGACACATGAAAAACTCTACACAAACACCAGAGGACAGCAAAAAGTTTGGATTGTTGGCATCTTTACTGATATCTAATGGTTCTCTAATGTTAGCAGGCCTGCATAGCTGGAACTTAGGGTTTATCTACTGCCCAGTTCCTGTATTGCCAGAATGAGTAGATATATATTTCCAGAGAGCATAAATAAACAATGTTATCTTCTATTAATCCCCTGGTCAGCCTCATAACAATCTGGACATGTATTTTTCTCTTCTACTATTTTATCATTTTCAATTCATATAGTAGAATGGTTTCCCCATGCATTAAAAAAAGGAAACACTATCTAGCTCAGGAACAGAAAAAAACAACATAATTGAAAAAGAACTCTGGTTTGTTTCAAGCTAAGTAGGTTCTATGTGCTAGCATGTCTTTATAAAGGGAATTATAGAATCTATTAGAAGGAAATTTTATTTTAAAAATTATCATTATACCAGCAAACATATGCAACTTAATCTTGTATATATATATTTAGCTTAATTTCATGCATTTTATATTTGCATGAAATACACTATATTTGTCCAGGAAGACTCAGCTACAAAAGGTAAAGTGATTGGCAATAACTTTCCTGGAAAAAAAAAGAGGGGAGGGCATAGCACCAGGGGAATTATTTAATGGGAGGACATTGTTAGGGATATACCCTAGCAGAATGTGCACAGCAGTCAGGCATTCAGGCGAATATGAGAGAAAGCGTTTTTTAGTTTACACACTCAGTAAAAATGGATACACTGTCTTAGTTGAATAGTTTATTCCATTAAGAGTTTAGCAGGGTCAAACAGTCCAAATATCATTCACTAGTGTTCAGTCAGTTCAGTCCGGAGATTGTTCAATTGTAAAAATCCAGTGTCAAAATAAATCAGTTAACTTACAATGTCAATCCATAAATCAGTCCAGTAAATATCTTCTCACAGTAGATTAGATATGCAGCATTCAAAACTCTTTCCTCCTTCAACGTCATCAACAGGGAACACGCAGAACAATCAACCATCAATCCAGTAGCAATCCAGGTTCTCTAGCTCCCTCTTATGGCAGTTTCTCAACCACACCCAAATTATATCATTTAGAGCAGGGATCCCCAACCTTTCGACGCCACGGCCCGGTCCGGCGTCAGCTGGCGCCCGCCCGGTTCAGCGTTAGCTGGCGCCGCCATCTTTTTGACGAAAATCACTTCCGGTGACGTCACGGGTGTTTTGTCAATAGCGCGCCATGCTTCTGGTGAGCTTTTCGAGTAAAATGGCTTTCTACCCGAAAGCTCACGGAAGCTGGCGCCGCCATCTTTTGGCGAAAAATTGCTTTTTTACCAAAAAGATGGCGGCGCCAGCAACCAGCGGCCCGGTAAGGCTTGTTCAGCCGGTACGGTCCGCGGACCGGCGGTTGGGGACCCTGATTTAGAGTTTAAAGTGAAAAACACATTTAAACTTTGCTATCACATATTATTTACCCAAACAACGTTAGGTAACTATGGTTATTCCTAACATACTCCCCTTTTGGGAAACATAAAAATATATACATCTCTTTACAATCTTAACCCATAATCATCACAACTTTCTTTGTGTTTGATTGAACCTTGGGCCTTCGTAAATTGATCAGCTATATTGTCTTCAGACATACAATATTCCAGTCTTATCAAATTACTTTGTACAGATTGCCTTACATTTAGATATCTAAGATCTGTATGCTTAGTTCTTGTTTTCACAGCAATATTTGTAGCCATTCGTATGGCTGCTTGATTGTCCTCATATACTACAATGGAATCATTTACATTTATTCCCATATCCATTAACAATTGTTTATAAAGAATCAAATCAGTACACAACAAAGATAGACATGAAAATTCTGCTTCCATTGTAGACATACTTATGTGTTGCTGTCTAATTGACCTCCAACCAATCAGTGTCTTTCCTAACAGTATAGCCGTACCTGAAGTTGATTTCCTAGTGTTTATGTCTGTTGCAAAACTTGCATCAGCATATGCACTTAAAATCAGATCATCTTTTGGCTCCAAATACAATGCATAGTGCATTGTCCTTTTAAGATATCTTAATATACGCTTTGTCGCTTGCCAGTGTCGTTCAGTAGGTTCAGCGTTGAATCGTGCCAATTGATTAACGGCATAAGCAATATCTGGCCTTGACCAATTAGCGATTGATAGATAGTTTTATCAAACTTTTGACTTTGAATATCAGTGTGGCTAAATTCTTGACTCATTGGAGTTTTAGCCGGCTTACAAAGTTCCATCTTGTATGTTTTTAGTAATTGATAAATCTTATCCTCTTGAGATATCTTATAGCCACTTTTGGTTTTATTTATGGTTAATCCTAGATACTGCTTTATCTCTCCTAGTTGCTTTATTTTTATCTTCTTACCTAATAATGATATTATTTCAGTAGCTTCATTATTAGTTTTTGTGATTAAGGCAATATCATCAGTGAATAATAATAACAATGATACTGTTCCATTAGTCTCTCTCTTAAATAAACATGAATCAGCTAAACCTGCTTTAAACCCTATATTGGTTAACTCCTTAACAATATATTGGTTCCATTCGTAACCAGATTGTTTTAATCCATAGAGACTCTTTTTAAGCTTCCAACAGTCATTATTTGTTCTATCGTTCTTAATTCCTACAGGTTTCTTTAGGTATATTGTGTGCTGCAATGGTGCATGCAGATAGGCAGTTTCTACATCTATAGTGATTTATGATATAGTTCTTCTTAGCTGCCCACACTAAAGCTGCTCTCAAGGTTGTTGCTTTTAGACTCGGTGCAAATACTTCGTCATAATCACTTGCAGTTTGATTAAATCCTTGAGCTACCAACCTAGCCTTATGGGTAACAGTTCCATATTTACCTGTTTTCAATTTAAATATCCATTTACAGCCAATGGATTTTTTACCTGGAGGTAATTTAACGTTTTCATAAACTTCCATTTGTTTCAGTGAATTTAGTTCCTTCTCCATCGCTCTATGCCAATTTTCTTGATCCTTTTCAGGATACATTCTAAGTTCTTCAACTGTAGTTGGAACTTTACTAACTTGGCAAACTACACTTGCTTGGTACCTGTCAGGTGGTCTGGTTTCATGTGTTGAACGTCTAGGTATTACAGGGCTTACAGGTGGACTTTCATGTACTACTTGTTCCTGTTTATCTACCTCATCCTGTTCATCTATTCTTTCCTGTTCTGGTTTTGTGAGCTCTTCCTGTACTTCTTCTTTAATTGTACTCTTTTGCTTACTGATATATTGTTTTGATCTTCTATAGGTTTCTATGATTATATCCTTACTTGAATCTTGCTCCAGTTTTTCCCATCCTACATGTTCAAGGAATTGTGCACTAGCACTACAGTAAACGCTAGATGTACCTTTTTCCCAGAATCTGTACGATTTGTGATTAGATTCATAACCTACAAAGAATAACATTTTAGCCCTATACTGCCCCTTATGTCTCAGTTGTGTAGGAATGTGCACTCATGCTGGTGCTCCAAATGTGTGCATGTAGCTTAGGTCAGGTTTTCTACCATGCCACCGTGTGAATGGTAATTCACCTGTTGTTGTGTTAACAACATTATTTAATATATGATTACCACACATTATTGCTTCTCCCCACAAAGTTTCAGGTAATCCTGAATCTGACAACATAGTACGAGCCATTGCTTGTATTGTTTGGCCTCGTCTTTCTATAAAATAATTATGTTGTGGCCTATATGTTGCAGACTTTTTATGTTCAACACCTGCCATATTCAGTCTATTTTGGAATTTCTTATTTATAAATTCCGTACCATTATCAGTTACAAGAGTTACTAGTTTTCTTTTAGTTTTTCTTTCAGCAAACTTCAACCAATTAAAGAAATTCTGATATGTTTCCGTTTTACTCTTCATTAAATAACAGAAACCATATCTTGAGTAATGATCCATTATGCTTAATATATAACGAGCACCTCCCATACTAGGTTTTTTAGGACCTATAATATCAGCAAATACGACCTCTAGAGGCTCTTTAGTTTTAAATCCATTAATTCTATTTGCTGGTATTACCTTGCTCTTTTCTTGACTGCAAGCATTGCAGTGCAAATACTTACTGCAAGGCTTCAGTTTTATACCTTCAGACAGTTCAACTGTTTGCTTGAGCATTTTAAAATTTATATGCCCTAAACGTCTGTGTAGCAAATGTATGCATTCATCATGAGGCTTAACGTTATTATACACTGTATTAGCCACCTCTAATTGATTATCATTCAATACATACAATTCATCCTTTAGAGTTGCAGTCACTTTTTTACCTTCCTTTTCTATTATGCAGTTTTCTCCCCTAAAGGTAACTACATAACCTAGTTTAATCAAAACTCTAACTGAAAGCAAATTAAACTTAAGTTGTGGTACATACAACATTTTAACATTTTCTTTTATACATGAACAATGTGCAATACCTTCAGCTTTTGCTTTCATTTTCCAGCCATAAGCTAACGATATCTGTTGTGAACTCGTTGACATCTTAATACATCTTTTCTTATCTTTTGTTATGCAGTGCAACGCTCCACTATCTACAACCCATAAATTATTATTTACAATTTTGCTGCTATACATGGCTATTTCAAAAAAAAATTCATCTTTTTGATGCTTTTTGGCATTCTGACGTTTTCCTTTTTTGCAGAATCTAGCCAAATGTCCTTTTCCTCCACAATTAAAACATTTTTTAATTGTATAGGCTGTTGAAGATAATTTCTCTTCTTGTGGTTGTTCCCTTCTCAGTTGATCCCTTTCAAGCCTTCTCCTGGCTTCTTCAATTAATCTGCCAGTAATGTCAGTTAATGTGAGGTTATCTTTTGGCAGTACTTCCAGTGAAGTTACATAGTCGTCATAGCTCTCATCTAACGAAGACAAAATTATATAAACCTGATGCAGTCCTGTGAAGATAAGTTCTTTTTCATGCAGTTCCTGAAAAATCTTCTTCATAGTGTTTATATGAGTCAACATGTCTCCATTCTTTTGAAGATGTGTTCTGAACAGCCTCCATGTAAGATTTATATGTGCTCCTACACTGTCTCGAACATAAATCTTCTTTAAATTCTCCCAACACTTAGCAGCTGTTTCTTCTCCACGAATATGGACAAGCTGCTGGTCACAGAATGTCAGTCCTATTATACATAGAGCTTGCTCATTTTTCAGTTTATATTCATTTATTTTCTGGGCATCATTCTCATCTTCTGGATCCCAATCATCTACCTCTGGTGGGTTTTGAATTATACTCCACAAACCTTCTCTGCGTAGAAGTAGACTGCATTTCATAGACTATGAAACATAGTTTGTTCCATCCAGTTTGGATATTAGAGACAAACTTGGTAAATTGACTTGTGCCATTTTTCTTTGGATATTAAACTATAATAAACTAATAAAACACAGCTGTCGGTTTACAGTATTGTGTAACTACACTAACTCTCAATTTATATAAGCCTGTTGTATCCTGGTTAGTCTGACTGTGCAGCCTGGGCCCATAACCAGTGTTAGGGATATACCCTAGCAGAATGTGCACAGCAGTCAGGCATTCAGGTGAATATGAGAGAAAGCGTTTTTTAGTTTACACACTCAGTAAAAATGGATACACTGTCTTAGTTGAATAGTTTATTCCATTAAGAGTTTAGCAGGGTCAAACAGTCCAAATATCATTCACTAGTGTTCAGTCAGTTCAGTCCGGAGATTGTTCAATTGTAAAAATCCAGTGTCAAAATAAATCAGTTAACTTACAATGTCAATCCATAAATCAGTCCAGTAAATATCTTCTCACAGTAGATTAGATATGCAGCATTCAAAACTCTTTCCTCCTTCGACGTCATCAACAGGAAACACGCAGAACAATCAACCATCAATCCAGTAGCAATCCAGGTTCTCTAGCTCCCTCTTATGGCAGTTTCTCAACCGCACCCAAATTATATCATTTAGAGTTTAAAGTGAAAAACACATTTAAACTTTGCTATCATGGTTTATATATTATTTACCCAAACAACGTTAGGTAACTATGGTTATTCCTAACAGACATGGCATCCTGCAGTTGGGACTGAACAACAATTCTTTATCTAACTTATTTATTTTAGGCAGAGGATTGAATCCTCCCAGCTTGTTGCTTGGCTCTTGGATGTTTCATTATTTATTTATTTATTTTAGGTATCAAATATATAGAGTATCCATCTCACTCATACAGTGACTTTGGAAGATGTACAGTTAAAAACCACTGTTGCCAAAGTGTCTCAACCTGGACAGGATTTTGTTAAACCAATTTGGAGACAAGCCAGCAGAAGCACAAGATAAAAGAAGGTTAAATAGTTAAATGTGTATATTTCCTATTGCCCTAAGTCACATTACCAAAACAGTTTTCTTTTGGTCAGTATTGTTTATTGTTCTTTTCAGCCATTTATTAAAGCTTTAGTCTTGAGAGCTGGTAGATAACATCCAGAATTATTGGTTGAATCCTTGTTTTCAGAGAATATTAAAGGTAGAGTGGACTTCTGAATTGCATTACACCAACTCAGTTGATGACTTCATGCTTTTTGTTCTTTAACACATATAGTAGAAGACTATTCAAACAATATGGCAGGAAGATAAAATCAAACACCTGCTGACCACTGGATCTTATTATTGTGAAAATCTCACACATGCATACATTTACACACACATTTACACAAGATAAAAATGAACACAATATAAAGAAAGAAAGAAAATCCAAGTAAAAGCAAAAAGTGCAAAAAAACTTGAAAAAAGAAAGAAAAAATATAAAAAGTGGCTTCCAATATTCACAGCCATTATAAGAACAAATATATATTTAACCCCTCTCTAAAGTTACATCATGGTATTGTTTAATCTGTTCTGTCTAATCATCAAAATTAAAATAAAATAAACAAACTGAGAGTGCTGCACTAATATTTAGAAGCAGGGCTCCCCTGAATTATTTAAAACTAGATCTATATAGTTTTTAGGATGCTATTGAAATTATTTTAATGTCTATGTGAGGAATGGAAGGATTTAAATTCCTTGCAGACAGCTAGTCATTTGCATTATTTTAGAGTGTCACTGAGGCCACTTGGAGGTTTATCTGTGTACTCAGGGTCACCTGAGCAGTGCAATACACATTGCTTAGTTTGTATCCTTTGGGTGGACAAGTTTCTGCCTTAGGTTTAAAATGGGCCCATATATTGTGTTGGCTGAAGATCCTCCTGAGCTTTTCAGATGTTCATGCAACATGGTATATGCAGTACAAGGCAGTGAGACATGTACATTGATCTGTACTTTGGGGGGACGACTATGTCTTCATAAATGCATGGCACAACATGGGAATTCACCTGCTCCACAGGCATGATAATCCCATCCGCTTTTCTCTGGTCAAGCTGGGGAAAATGAGAAGTTTGATATGAGCCGTGGTGACGCAGTGGTTAGAATGCATTGCAGGCTAATTCTGTATTAGTATTGCAGGCTAATTCTGGTCACTGCCAGGAGTTCTCAAGGTTGACTCAGCTTTCTATCCTTCCAAAGTTGGTAAAATGAGGGCCCAGATTGTTGGGGACAATATTCTGACTTTGTAAACTGCTTAGAGAGGGCTGTAAAGCACCATGAAGTGGTATATAAGTCTAAATGCTATTGCTAAGCTGCAGGAGTGGGATTCACATTTTTTAACAACTGGTTCTGTGGGTGTGGCTTAGGTGGTGGGCATGGCTTGGTGGTCATGTGACTGGGTGGACATGGCTTGGTGGTCATGTTATTGGCTGGGTGTGGCCAACTCAATATCATTCACATCGAGGCATGCATCTCCTCACCTGGCCTCTCATGACTGTGGGGATGTTGCAACAGTCGTAAGTGTGAAAAATGGTCATAAGTCACTTTTTTCAGTGCCATTGTAACTTTGAATGGTCACTCCACACAAGAAAAGTACCAGCAAAGGAGGGGAAAAAAACTCCAGAGAAGTTCCTGAGACATGAAATCTAGTCCTGCCAAGAACGTAATAAGGGTTAACGGAAAGGCAGTTTCTGTAAGCAACACGAGAATGTTTCCTTCCTGCCTTCCTCACAGGATTAGGCCAGTAATTTCTTCTAACAACCGGTTCTCTGAACTGCTTAGAATGTTAACAACTGGTTCTAGCAAATAGGTGCGAACTGGTAAAATCCCACCCCTGCTAAGTTGACCAAAATAAAATAAAAATAAATCAGCTCTGATATAACTTTTCCCATTTCTTTTTGCTATTGTCATGGACAGAATGGCAGTGGTCATAAAGTATTTTAAATTTCAATGTGGGTGCTTTTTTCTTTTTGAAATTAGTCCACTTTCTTTATCTATGGATCATAGGGTCATAAGGCTGCAGCTTCTAACTATCGGTCATATTTTTAAAAAAATGGGAACAAGAGAAAAATGAATTAAAAACAGTTCAAAGGAATAACTAGTGTACATGCTGTTGGAGTTATCAATTAACCAAACTATTACTGGCCTAACCAAACTAAAAATCTAATAATAAAAATGAATTTACAATTGATTTCTAATAAATGTATCTGTTATATCTTTTATTTCAGTCATTTTAATATTTTTATTAAACATATGGTACTCATTTGCATAGATAACTCAATAAATACATTCCTTTACAAAACAAAGCATGCTTACAAACAAGCTTTAAAATGTTGCTGCAGAGGCTATGAATTCATAACAAAGGCTGAATTTGGGGCCAAGCATTATATGTTTTATTTCCCTTTATTTCACATAAAATCATGCTTCCTTTTTTCTCTAATTCAACTGACAAAGACATGCACAACAAAGAATGCAAATCTCCCCCCCCCCCCCCACCCACACAATCTATTGTTCCCACCAAGATTACTTGCAATGTAGAATAATTGAGAATGAATGTTCCAACTTAATGTCAAGTTACCTGCATTTTCCCCTCCTTCTGATACCAGCATCTTGTCTAGTAGAGTCCCAAATCATTTTCGCTTTGGGATAATGCTATTTGTGCTTTTGCATAATGAAATGTTTTCATACCCAGCAACCATTTCTGGCCCTCCATTGTTCCCACAGTTTAATAAATCAACCGTGGAAAAAAATAAATAAATTACACAACTTATTATGGAAATCGAGTTGCAGAAACAGAACTCCCGCCCATTGCTCCCTCCCTCTTACAGCATCATTGCTAAACTTGCTTAAACCTCTGCCACTCAGAGGTTGCAATATTAGCTCTCTCTCTCTCTCTCTCTTTCTCTTCCCCCCTCTTTCTGTCTACCCCCTCCTTTCCCCCCCTTTCTTCCTTTTTTGTCTCTGTGATGATTGTTTTCTGTCCATCTCAAACTGGGTGTCAGTTCATTTAGATTTACATTAAGTAGTAAATTAAAATGATCACTCAGCAAACACTCTTAGCTTGGGTTTTCTCCTTTCAGTTTGGAGTTCTGCGAGATGCTTGGAGCATTCATGCAGAAAATATTGCTGTCTAGATATTTGTCCTCTGGGTGATAAAAGAGGCATTGTCTTGGGACCTACTCAGTCCTCCAAGCTGATAGTTGCTGTG
This sequence comes from Notechis scutatus, assembly GCF_049901735.1. Classification (NCBI taxonomy): domain Eukaryota; kingdom Metazoa; phylum Chordata; class Lepidosauria; order Squamata; family Elapidae; genus Notechis; species Notechis scutatus. Next base: position 38,010,628 of record NC_142009.1, read on the forward strand.
CATCACAGCTGTGAAGTGTGCTTTGTTATGTGTCTGAGGATTAGAGTTCAAGACCTTGTTTTTCTTGAAATTCCAGACTGATCAGAGCTGCATATGTTCAGAGAAAAGCCGAGGTCAATGGTTCTCTGTCCACATTTTACTAGATTATTCTTGGACAGAGTTCTTGGAGAATACTCTGCAGCTGAAAGCTGTCCCAGGAGCTTTTCCCCCTTGGTTTCTCTCTCTTGTTTGTTCATTTTCAGCATCATACCACTCATGGATGGGTGTGTGTGTGTGTCAGGGGCAGGAGTTTTATCAATATGCATTTGAAACAAAAGGTGATAGCTGACTTTTTGTCTTTGTACTTTGAAATTATGCAGGAACTGCCCAGACTCCACTGTATAATATGTTTGTGCGAGCAAAAAAGCATGAAGCATGAAGCTGAAAGCACCAGCCTGAAGATGGCGAGTGGGACCTCGTCGAAACATCACCAAAATAATCTCAATTTTACACGGGAAAAGACCCGAACACGCCAAGACCTGCCTACCTGTACCTGTGAAAATCTACACACATACACACACACACACACATATTAATGACTGGCACAAAAGAGGTAATAAAATTTACAACCTTTATGACTTATAACCATGGACTACCTGCAGAACTATCGGTTCTAATCAGTTTAATAATCAATTTATTAATATATATTAAACTTATTTTGAGAACTGGTAGAGGGAATAGGAGTCACTGAGAATCAAGTGAAATATGAATTGTAGATTTCTTTTTTCATAAGTGTTCAACTTTGATCGCCAAGTCATAGTATTATATTTTTTTTGTTTCTTATTATTATTTCACTTTTATGTCTCCCATTATTTATTTTATTTATTTATTTATTTGATTTGTCAATTGTTTACAAGATAATAAGTACAAGTGTATACATGGTTGTGAATATATGAAATAGGTACATATAAGAAAAATAAAAGAATAAGAGAAACAATAGGACAGGGACGGTAGGCACGTTGGTGCGCTTTATGCACGCCCCTACAGACCTCTTAGGAAAGGGGTGAGGTCAATAGTAGACAGTCTCAGGTTAAAGTTTTTGGGGTTTGGGGAAGAGACTACAGAGTCGGGTAGAGTATTCCAGACATTGACCACTCTATTGCTGAAGTCGTATTTCCTGCAATCAAGTTTGGTGCGGTTTACTTTGAGTTTGTATCTGTTGTGTGCTCTTGTGTTGTTATGGTTAAAGCTGAAGTATTCATTGACAGGTAGGACATTGCAATGTATGATTTTATATACCATGCTTAAGTCGGATCGAAGACGGCGTAATTCGAGGTTTTCTAGTTTTAGAATTTGAGTCTGGTGGCATAAGGTATTCTACAACGGGTAGAAGAGTGGAGAACTCTTCTTGTGAAATACTTCTGGACTTTCTCAATTGTATTAATATCACATACGTGATAAGGATTCCAGACTGATGAACTGTATTCGAGTATTGGTAACTTTGCTCCAGGAAGAAAAGTCCCAGTGATATTAGCTTTACGGAATTGCTGTAACAAAAGCAAAGAAACAACAACAACAAAAACTAAACAGAATTGGTTGGAGAGAATACCATTAGGAAGCCCAATACTGAAAACTAGACCACAATGCATCCCAGAAATGGCCAATAGCAAACCTGTCTTGAAACCAGTGGTGGGTTTCAAAATATTTTCCTACCGGTTCGGAGAGTTTGCTTCACGTGTGCAGGGCTCAAACACCGCTCTTTGTATCAATGCTGGTGAGCTGTACAGGCACGTAATACACACACGTGCCAAATGCGGGCTTTGCGCCTCTGCACACAGGGCTCAGACACTGCCCCCTGCCTCAATGCTGATGTTTTAGCTCAGCTGAGGTGTGGCAATCCGCTCTGCTGTGCGAACCAGCTGAGCAAATAAACAGAATATAGGAGATGTAAGAGTGGGGCAGATGGGCGGAGCCAGCTAGAGGTGGTATTTGCCGGTTCCTTGAACCAGTCAAAATTTTCGCTACTGGTCTGCCATAACCAGTCCGAACCAGCTAAATACCACCTCTGCTTGAAACCAAGAAAATAACTTTATTTATTTTTATTTATTTGATTTGTCAATCGCTTACAAGATAACAGGTATAAGTATAAACATAGTTATGAATACATGAGATGGATACGTATAAGAAAAATAAAAAGAAACAATAGGACAGGGACGGCAGGCACAATTGGTGTGCTTATGCGGGCAACTTGTGGATGAACAGGAAATTGCAAGGACCTATTTCAACTCAAAGGTTTCTTATTATTCTCAAAGGATTCTTATTATTCTTTCAAGACTCCACAGTTTTATTCCTCCCCTTCTATAGTCTTGCCCGCCCCCCTGAAAAAAAATTGCATGGATGTGTCCATAAAATGATGACATATTTAACTTCACTTGAAGAATTTTACATTTTAACTTTGAACAATTTGACATCACAGAAAGCTTTGCCCCATCAGTGTTTATATCTAACTCCAGACTGTATAAATACTTTCCAATACTGCTTCCTGGAAGGGGTTCCTTTCCCATCTTTCCAGACTGAAAATTGCCCTTATTCTCCCAGTTACCAGTTCCTGAAAGGTACATCTCTTCTGGTTACTAAGTAGTCTCATGGCTTTGAGGTTTAAAAAGTTGGCATTGTCTGTTGAATCACTTTATCTAAAAGTTTGTTTTTTAAAAAGATTTCATAAGACAAGGCTTACCTTTGCAGAAATTATGATGGTTCATTTTCAAGAGTTAGTTCTGTTTCTTCATTTTTTTCAGGAGACATTAAGTTCCATGCTCTACTCTGGCATATTCTTGGAATATCTAATACCATTTTTGATCTGACGCATGCATGTTTAGTTATGTTTCTGGTACAGTGGTTCTCAATTGCATATAGCTTAACACAGTAGTGGGATTCAAAACTTTTTACTACCGGTTCTTTGGGCATGGCTTGGTGGACATGGCATAGGTTGGTGGGCATAACTTGGTGAGCGTGACTGGAGAAGGTTACTGCAAAATCCCATTCCTTCCCCATCCCACTAACCTGCTTTCCAGCTCCGTTCTCCTGTGCAGGGCAACAAAAGAAGACCCAGCCAATCAGCTGGGATTTGGGAGGCCAAAAATAGATGGGGGCAGGGCCAGTCGGAGGTGGTATTTGCCAATTCTCCAAAGTACTCAAAATTTCTGCTACCGGTTCTCCAGAACTGGTCAGAATCTTGCTGAATACCACCTTTGGTTTAACAGCCTATATCAAACCAGTTATTTGGGGGAAGGCTATAAGTATCAAGCCTTTTGATACTGTTTGGGCTTGACCTCTCTCCCCATGAACAATACCAATTGGAACTGGCCATGGAGAAAGAAGAAAACAGGACATACTATGCCTTCCATTCCCAATGCTCATAATTGATCCAGAAGAATGCAATGAAGTAACAAAAAAATTCTGAGAGTCTGTGGGGAACCGTTTATCTACAGGTGTGATCCATTCCATCTCTATATTTTGCCCCAAACCCAAGTGAATCATATTCAGAGATAAGGCTGTAGAACTGCTATTACAATTCCAAGAAAACAAAAACACATTTTAGTAAGATTAACTAATATTTAAGAAATGGGGAAGAAATGTAACATTGAACAAAGAGTTGTAATATCAATCCAGTTAATGCCAAGAATTTGTCTAAAAGATCTTAAAAATTCTGCAACAAAATATTTCAAAGGAAAGTTGCTTAACATGCAGATTCCATCCAAATATATTTACATTGTCAGTAATTTCTTTTTCTATTCTTTAAAATGTAACATCTGATAGTCACGTGGCTCAACCATTGTTTAAAATGCTAAAATATACAGTCTTAATTGAGAGACTAAGAAAGATCATATATAAGTTCCCAGGGTTAAGGCATGTACCTGAACTGTCAGGAATATGCAAGGAAGAAGCAAGGAGGCAGAACAAGAAAGTAAGCCTGGCTTTCTGAAGGGAACATTACTGAAACAAAACATCTGTCTCTCATTTGAGGTTGAACTGACAAGTAATAATTTAGTTGTCCAAATACAGAGATTTCTGGATTCCAGGGATTGCATATATGTCAAAAGACAAGAAAGATGCACTGATAAGATTTAAAGGTAGCCTATAGCATCAACAACTCATTCAAGGTGGTAGCTTTGTTTTAAAAGAAGCAACAAGAATTTCATGGAAAGAAAGATTTGAAGCAAACAGAGATTTCTTCTTGAGTAAAATGTCTAAGAAGTTTTTGAGAAAGATTGAAAAAACTGTATTTCTTGGAGATACTTGGATAAGTTTTTTTTCCCTCTCCCACACTCATCTTAACCTATAGAGTCGGTTTAAAAATTCAATTTCTTGTAAAGCATCTGAAGAATTCATTAAAAAGTCAAATGGTTTTTAAATAAGATTTCAAGAGATAGAAGATTCTCACATATTCCTGGAGAGAGAAAAATATGAAGTTATCAAGTTCATATTATTCTATATATTATATTCCTTAGAGAATTCCACTCTTAAACTATGACCAGGTGGGAAATGTTCCTGGAATGATTTAATTCTTTCAAATGCTGCTGAATTTTATCAAAACTAAGCCTTATAAAGCATCATCTTATGAACTTTAATAGAAAATCAACTTCCATATGCCAGTCTTGATGGCTAAACAGATATCAGAAGGTATAGAAAGATACCCAGAAACTATCCTTAACTGTTAGGACCAAAACCAAGAATGACACTTGGTGATATTTATAAGCTGAATTTGTTTTTTTCACACCTATAAACAGAATGAACACACTACTATCTCCATATACAATACACAATGTGAACTATTAGGGAGGGGCTGTCTTTACTGTCTTTCTCTCACACATAACAATTGGACTAAGTTTCTTCTTTGGAATGTACTCTGTCCCTCCTGGACATCTAATACTCTGTAGTAAGTTGGGTTATTAGTCTATATAGTTAAATTGTCCAGAGTGACTGATCGCAGCTGCTCTTTTGCATATAACACAAGAATTCTACCTTTAAATTATATTTATATATGAAGGTTGTCTACAATTAGTTCTTGATATTGAACTTTCTAATCTTTTTTTTTAAGGATAGGATTAAAACTGTGAGAAAATAGGAAATGTCCCATTGAGTATGCATACCTTTGGACAGTTTACTGATTATGGTTTTTATTTATTTATTTAAAATGCTATTGGCATGTTTGATTTGGGGAGGGATAAGGCACAATAAAACACAAAATAAAAATACAAAGGAATATGTGAATTGCTTAGAAAAGATTCATATTACAGAAAGAAATCAGAAGGTGAAGTAGCTGCAGGGGGGAAGAAAAACCCAAGAAATTATACAAGCCTGTGGATATCTTACACCTGCACCAGTTGATAATTTGGCATGTTTTTGTTGTTGCTGTTCTACATAGAGCCATAATCTATTTCAGTAACCTAAAAGATATTACTAGATTGTTCTTTGAAATTGTTTCGTTCAAAAAGAAATCCAGATGGTGGGTGTTTATCCAGTTACCAGGAATTGAACTTAAAATAATGGCACTTAAGTAAGTAAAACTTTATAGAATATTGTCATGTTTTGTGGCATAGCAGAGAAAGAAGCACATTTGAATAAGTAGTTCAAAGAGCAGTCTGTCATTTTGGAGAACTAGGTTCTAATTAGGTTCTCCCTATTGCTCCAAATATGTCACTTGAATCTTCTTGAATGATAGCTGCAAAACTATGTCTAGTGGTGGCAATGTAGCAGTAACGTTCTGGAGAAGAAACTTCAGCAAACTGATCTGAAGGGACAAAAAGAAAGGCATCAAGAACTTGATACATATTTGTTTTCAAGATAAATGATTTTTCTGTCATCAGCATCTTGCCAATTCCCACAAATCAGTGGGAAAGCAATATTTTAAGGTCAAAATGAAATATAAATCATTGAAACTTTAGTTTCAATAGTCAAGTTAAAAGCAATCACACCCTCTATATATTTTGGTAAACAAAATGTTTGACATATAAAAACCATGATGAACCTTATTCTCAAGTGATGACATTTAGTTTTGCCAATCCATTAATACCTCACTCTCCTCTCTCCAATTTAAAAAAAAATCATTTTCCCAAATAACTTAAGGTTGTGTTTTAACTGAACGATGTAGTGCCATTAATTTAAACGACAGTAACCAGATGCAATTTAGTGTGATGCTTTAAATTGTTTCTTGCATGTGCATTTAATTGAAATTTATTGAGATGGTTATTTATGTTAATAAAATAATTAAAGGCAGTTATTTAAGACTAACTATGAAATAGCTGTGTAACTACCTATATTAATAAGACAGTTAGTTAAAGGATAATGTCTATTGCTTTATAGTAATTGCTATAAACAGCTGCTGAGTTTGATTAAACGCCGATGACAGCAAAAGAGTGGGAGCAATCATGGTAGCTGTTCATGGAAGAGAGCAAAGAGAAAAGGCAATAGTTAGCATGATGACACACTTTCAGAGTAGTGTTAGGGATATATTATGCTTTTCTTAACTTGACATCAAATGAAACTGATCATAGAAGTGTGCTTTTTTTAAAAAAAAAAAGTGAATAAATAATAATGGGCACAATTCACTTTTATGGAATAAGAACTTTATGGTTCAACACATGTGAATAACTATCACCTGGAATCTAACAAATATGTATTAAAGTTATTTGATCTAAGCTTGAAATCTCCATTTAAAAGAATTAGGTTGAAGAGAATGGGAAATACTCTTCCTTTTCTCATTGACTCTCTGAGGAAGAGCAAACAGGGTTGGACAATTCTTAATTTGAGTATCATGTATCACCCAAACATTTGTTGCCAGTTTGTACCATTGAAATGTAGCATCAAAACAGTAAACAGGACATCACCCCATTGTGTTCTAAATATGTTAAAAATTGAGTTAAAAAGTCCATTTTCTTTAGTGACTTCATTATGCCATTCTTCTCTACCCTGCTGACCTTAGCCAATTATGATGGTGATGATGATGTTGATGATGATGATGGGCGTTGGTTCTTACCTGATACGCCCCTTCTCGGCGAGCCGCAAGGAGCATCCAGAGACTGGGATGTGCTTCCAGTCCTCTTCTTGCAGGCTGAGCTTTAGATGAGGAAACGCTCCGCCCCTCACGTGACATCGCGGAGCGCCTCCCCAGTTTTTGCGATAACGAGAAGAGAGGTTATTGATTCTTTCTAATCTACTATTGGCTCCTTGGCTGAAGAAAGAGCCCCACCAGACGGAGAAATTAGGGTGGGGCTGGATGCTCCTTGCGGCTCGCCGAGAAGGGGCGTATCAGGTAAGAACCAACGCCCATTCTCCTCGAGCCGCTCGGAGCATCCAGAGACTGGGACATACCAAAGCTGGGCTGTCCTACGGGTGGGACTCCGCCTGGCCGAAGGCCCCTCCGGATCACTGATGACCCTCTGTAAGACCCGTCGGCCAAAAGAGGCCTCCGCTGAGGCGTACGTATCTATTTTATAATGTCTGATAAACGGGGACGGAGAGGACCAGGTGGCTGCCCGACAAATGTCAGCGATGGGGGCTTGTGTGGCCCAGGCCGCCGAGGTGGCTGCACTTCTGGTGGAATGGGCGGTTATCCCACCCGGAGCGGGCAGAGAATGGGAAAGGTAGCACCTCGCAATAGTAGCCCTGATCCAGCGACTGATGGTGGAAGGGGAAACCTTAAGCCCCATTGACCTGGGTTGAAAGGATAGGAAGAGGGATTCCGACCTTCGCATGGATTGAGTGCGCTTAATATAAATACGCAAGGCCCTTCTAACATCTAGGGTGTGCCAGAGGACCTCCCTGCCCCTGGAGGGCCTGGGGCAGAAATTTGGTAAAATCAGTTCCTGTGACCTATGGAAGGGAGAGTTAACTTTGGGTAGAAAGGTAGGGTCGGGACGAAGGACCACCCGGTCTGCGTGGAACACGCATAGATCGCTCCTGACTGACAGAGCTGCTAATTCCGAAACTCGACGAGCAGAAGTAATAGCTACTAGAAAAACTACCTTGAAGGTGAGAAACTGCAGGGATGACTCCCTCAAAGGCTCGAACGGGGACGTGTAAGAGAAACGAGGACCTTGTTGAGGTCCCATGTGGGGAACCTGTGAACGGTAGGAGGGCACAGGTTGGTGGCGCCCTAAGGAAAGATCTAACCCTGGGGTGGTGAGAAAGGGAACCGTAGTTATCACAGGAGACCACGGTTGAGAGAGCAGAAACTTGCCGTCTCAGGGTGTTAGGTGCGAGCCCCCTTGCGAAGACCCTCCTGAAGAAATTCCAGGATCTGTGCCACCGAGGGAGAGAGGGGATTAACCTGAGACCCGCTACACCACTTGCAGAACCCTTTCCAAGTGGCATCATAAATTCGTGTGGTGGAAGGGGCGCCTGGCGGCCAAAATAGTGTCGATGACTTGAGTTGAAAGATTCTCAGAAGTCAGACGGATCCGCTCAACCTCCAGACGGCTAACTGGAGCCATTGAGGCTCCGGATGCAGAAGGGGCCCCTGAGAGAGGGAGACCTTGTCCGGGGGATCCTCCATGGGGCGCTACTGATAAGATGCGGAGATCCGCAAACCACGGTCGCCTGGGCCAATAGGGAGCCACCAGGAGAAGTTCTGCCCTCTCCTGAATGAGTTTTTGAACTACTCTGGGAACTAACGGGAGCGGAGGGAAGGCATATAGGAGCCCTGGGGCCATGGGCAACGCAGAGCGTTGTGATTCTCCGACCTGTGAGACGGATACCGGGAGAAGAACCGTGGAAGCTGAGTGTTGGTCGGGGAAGCGAAGAGGTCCACCACCGGAAGGCCGAATATTCTGGACGCTTCCTCGAAAAGGGATGGATGGAGACGCCATTCCGCCTGGTCCACCGTGGCCCTGCTCAGCCAGTCCGCCTGAGTATTGTCTACTCCGGAGATGTGTTCGGCTTTTAAAGATAGGAGGTTGGATTCTGCCCAGCGGCAAAGGCGCCGGCTTCCCTCATTAGCTGGATGGACTGGGTGCCCCTTGCTTGTTGATATGGGCCTTGGCCGTGACGTTGTCCGTGAGCACGAGAACGTGATGATTGCGGATCTGAGGAAAGCTGCGCAGGGCCAGAAGGACGGCGTGAAGCTCTAACCAATTGATGCTGCACCCTGCTCGGTCAGCGACCATTTGCCCTGTGCAGAGATCGAGTCGAGATGAGCGCCCCAACCGGATAGGCTTGCGTCCGTAGTGACGGTGAGTCGTTGAGGTTCCGCGAATAGGTGGCCTCTGTTGATGGCGGGATTGGTCCACCAGAGAAGAGACGTGAGGACCTTTGGAGGGACCCTGACCTTGACCCTCGAGTTGCTTCTTCCGGATCGTTGGAACGGGAGCAGGAACCATTGGAGGGATCTGCTGTGTAGACGAGCCCAGGGAATAATGGAGATGCATGATACCATTTTGCCCAACAATTTAGAGAGGTCCAACAAGGCCACCCTCCTTGAACGCCTGATCTGATTTACCAGGGCTTGAATGCTAAGGAACCTCTCCGGAGAGAGGAAAACTCTCTGTGACACCGAATCAATTATGGCCCCCAAGTGGTTAATTCGAGTAGAAGGGTAAGTTGGCTCTTTTGCCAATTGACTAGAAAACCGTGTGCCCGTAAGGCGGAGAGGGTGACCCTGGTATCCCTGACTGCCTGGGATTTGGACGGGAGAGAATAAGAATATCGTCCAAGTAGCAGTGGACGCGGACGGGAACGGTCCTGAGATGGGCCGCCAGGGCCGCCAGGACCTTGGTGAAGGTCCGGGGCCGAAGCCAGACCGAAGGGTAGGGCCACGTATTGATAATGAAGGTTATTATGGCAGAACCTGAGGAATTTGTAATGGGAGGGCCTGATTGGAATGTGGAGGTATGCCTCCGACAGATCTATGGAAGATAACCAGTCTCCCGCCTGGTGCCTAAGAGAATTGATTGCAAGGTGTGCATCTTGAATCTACGCTGGATGAGGTGACGGTTGAGCCGTTTCGAGTCTAGGATGGCTCTCCAACCCCCAGAGTGTTTGGGCACCACAAAGAGATGGGAGTAAAAACCCTTTCCCTTCTGGGCCGGAGGGACAGGTTGAATGGCCTGGATGTCAAGAAGATGATGGATGGCTGCATCCATTAGAGCCCGTTTGGAGGGATCCCTTGAGGAGGGGATGGGATAAAACAATCAGGGGGCGGACCTGAACTCCAGGGCGAGACCAAACCTGATTGTGTCCCTAACCCATGCATCGGAGGTGGATATGTCCCATTGGGCGGCGAAGTGGCTGAGGCGGCCGCCAATGGGGAGGGAGGAAGAGGATCTACCTTCTACGGTAGGGCCTTCCTCCCGATCCCGGAATGGTCTCTTGTAGCCGCCACCGCCTGGTTCTGTCACCGGGTCCGAGCGGTCCTGGGACCGGAAGGAAGGAGGTCTAGGGTATCTGGGCGGGAAGGGGGTTGGTAGAAGGGGCGGGGAAGCTCCTCCGAAAGGGCTGGGGGCCCCTGGTCTCCGATCTTCGAAAAGGGAGGGCAAATACTTTCTCTTACTGCGGCCCTCGACCAGCAGTGGTTCCAAAGCTGGGCCAAACAGTTTGTCTCCGTAATGGGAGCAGTGGCCAGCTTGACCTTATTCTTTACGTCCGCCTGCCAGTGTTTGAGCCATAGCATGCGGCGAGCCGAAACGTGCGACGTGATGGCTCTGGAAGAAAATTTTACCGACTGGTAAGTGGCGTCAGCCGAGAACTGGCTGCAGCCACTAACTTCGCTATATCCTGGTGAGCTCTCAGATTGGAAGCAGGGATGTGGTCCTTGAGCTGACGTAGCCAGCGGATGGAAGACCTGGTGAAAAATGAGGCGGCCGTAGCCGATTTAATGGCCCAGGCGTCAGATAGGTGGGCCCTACGCAGCGCCAGCTCCGCCCGCCTGTCCTCAGGCTTTAAGGCCTCTAGGGCCTCACTAGGGGTAGAGGAAGAAGCTAGACCCACAATGGGGTCATCAACCTCCGGGATATTCAGAAGGTTAGACAGGGCCGCATCGAGATTGAAGAATCTCTTGTCTTGGCTAGATGGAGCAGGAGGTGTCCCTGAGGAGGTAAGTTGCTTTGCAACCAGATCTACGAAGATGGGAGGGGATGGGATGACCTCGGCTTCCACCACTGGTTGGGTGAAAATGGAGTCTTCTGGGCCCTCTTGGACTGGGGGGTTCAGCAGGGACTGGGGAAGAAGGCCAGATACATTCTTGGCCTTAAGGAGGAGGGACTTGAACATATGTGGTTTGAACAGCCCCCAAAGGTGGGTTGGTCGGGGGAAGGGCCCTCGCCCTCCGACATCTCCCCTCCATGATGTCAGCCTCTAAGAGGGGTTCACTATAGCGGGAGGATCCCATCCGGGAATCCTCTTCCTCCTCCCTGAAGTCCCCAAAGTCCCCTTCCTCCTCCATCTGGGCCCCAACCGGTGGAGGGCTATCCCTCTGAGAGAGTACCTGATCAGTTGGGGGACCGGTTGTGGAAGGGATCTGAGTGATAACGAATCGTGTTCAGAGGCTCATGGAGAGAAACCTGATCTGGACACGTGTTGTAGTGCCTCTGCTATGCCCTGGCGGATGGCTGATTCCATCCAAGCCTTGATGTGAGGTGGAACCTCGGAGGTAGAGGGTTCATCCTGGCGCAGACCAGCGGCTGTGGGTGTAAAGGTGGCTTCGGGGTCCGTCTGGTCGGAGGTCCGGGGGTCGGAAGACCCTGAAGCGAACTGCGCCTAGGTAGGGAAGAAGGGTCTGAGGGGAGAGGTAGAGCAGAGGTAGAAGGGGTTGGAGGAGGAGGTATAGGCGTCTCCGAGCGGGACTCCCTTGAACGCCGGTCGAACTCTTTTTCTAACGCTTTGTGGCGCCTCAAGGCGTCACGTTGTGCGGCCTTGGAAGGTTCCTTGTCCTGTCTGGAGCCCTTAGGTTCCTTGTCCTGCCTGCGCAAGTAGTGGGACTTTGCTTTAGCCTTCAAAGAAGGACGTTTAGATGGATTGTCGCCTGCCATGTTAGGTAACAATACTAGCAAAGGCGGTTGGCTCGCCCAGAATAGGCCTGGATGAGGCCGGGTGAAGGTGAAGCTGGCCCTCTCCCCTTTTGGAATTTGTAGTGTACAGAGATAACAGTGAGGTATCTGAATAATATAGTATGTACAGGAAAAATAGATACTCTATTTGTAATTCCTTTGATTTCTTTTTGTTTGTTCTTTTTATCTTTTTCTCTTTTTTTTTTTTTTTTTTTTGTACGCAATATATATACAGGTTATCCGTAAATGTCTATATATCTATGAAAAAAAATTATTACTGTACAAAAAAACAGAAATTATTATTATTATTATTTTGCAAATATATTCCTTTTATTCTCGAACAGTAGCAGTAACTGGTATCTCAGTACAGGCCGGATCAGTCAAATAAACGCCTGAGGCCTATGTAGAAGAGAGGGCCTCTGGCAGCAGGCCTCCAGACAAGGGAAAACAAAACCGGAGGGGGCTGCAACTTCGCCCGAAACGGACTGCGGGAGGCCAACTAAGATAAAAGAGCGAGCCAGGTAGAAAGAAATGGGCAGCAAAGCTTTGACCCAAGGCCTGGGGCTCTAATTCACCGCAGCTAGAACCAGAAAAAAGGCGCCCACCACGAGGCGGAGCCAAAATGGCGACCGCGAGCTGAACCGTCGGGACGCCGGGACGGAAAAGGAGGGCTTTGCCGGTCAGCTCGGCACGCCTAGGGCCTTAGGGGCAATAACCCTCCCGGTCGGCGTTTGGGGTGGGGGGAATCCAGCAGTAAATGAAAGTAAAACAACGCGTGCCACGAGGCAACGCGGAGGCAGCGATGCGATCTGATAAGGACGGGGGTAGCGCTAAGCGCGCTGCGAGCCCGCAGCTTCGTCTCAGGGACGAGGGAAATTTTTCCTTTAAGTCCAGACCCTTTGCGCAGGAGGAGAAAGAAGGCAAACCTTATCAGAAAGAGAAATAGGAAGGAATCTGCGATCAGCCAAGGAGCTCTCTAACACACAGCCTGACTCTTCGAGGCTGAGCAAAAGACTGGGGAGGCGCCCGCGATGTCACGTGAGGGGGCGGAGCGTTTCCTCATCTAAAGCTCAGCCTGCAAGAAGAGGACTCGGAAGCACATCCCAGTCTCTGGATGCTCCGAGCGGCTCGAGGGAGAATGATGATGATGACAATCTTATCTCATACAATGGTCTGACTATCCATATTCCATTCCCACCAACTGTTGGAACAGTGCTATTTATAATTATATACTTGGGAGTCACAGGTCTGGGTTTACCTCCTACTGCATGAGTCAAAAAGAGGGCTGTGAAAATATTTACAGACCCCTCACATCCCAGATATAAACTGTTTCAACTCCTTCCCTCAAAACAATGCTATAGAGCACTGCACACCAGAACAACTAGACACAAGAACAGGTTTTTTCCTGAACGCCATCACTCTGCTAAACAAATAATTCCCTCAACATTGTCCAACTATTTACAAAGTCTGCACTATTACCACTATTAATCTTCTCATCACTCCTTATCACCCATCCCCTCCCACTTGTCACTGTATGACTGTAATTTTGTTTCTTGTATCCTAACCATTTTTATTGCCTGTTTCTAGTATGATTTGATTGCTTATTGTACCCTCTTTTCTCTTATGTATACTGAGAGTATTTGCACCAAGACAAATTCCTTGTGTGTCCAATCACATTTGGCCAATAAAAAATTCTAATTCTAATTCTAATCTGACTGCCTAATACTATGTGATTTAGAAATGCTGTAATGACAATCTGCTTTGTATCAAGTTTATTTTTTGAAAGACAGCATTTGCTCGAAATTAAAGTTCATAATAGGAGTTTTCATCTTTCACCTTTAAAGAAAAGTCAGTAGTTGCTAGCATTCTACCATTCATCCAGTCCTTATTTTCAACTATTGAATGACAGAATCAGGGGTTTCACTCTCTGCCCCCACCCCTAATAGAAAGCAATAGAGTGAACCTCAAGGCTCATGGCTGCTTGGATAAGTCCCAAAGGACTACCACACAATGGTAAAACATCACTTGATTCACTAGTTCCATTGGTGTTCAACACCCCATGGCAGTGCCCATTCTAGTACTTCTTGATGTGCTCATTACCTCTTGTTCTTGTCAAGTGACACATAGATGAGTATAAATATGGCTATCTACTGGTACTTCTTCTGGGTTTGTAGTGATCTTTGTTCTTCCTGGAACTTAGGTTATCAACAAATTATGACAAAGGCAAAGGTGGAGAGAGACCTTGGCAAGGGAGATTAGTGCTCCATCCCTTCATCAAGATATGATGTGCATCTATTCCAACTCACTCTAGGCACGTATGAAATGAGCTCCCTGGAGCACAAACCATTCATCTGATCCGAGCTTAGGTGTAGAAGCCTCATTTATAGCTCTATATAAGTACACTGGGGAAAAACACATACAAATTTGTCAAAGAAAAAGAGAGAATAGACAAATGTCCTTGTTATTTTGTTTTTAGAAACTATTTAATTGACAATCAAATGAAACTTAAAACTATTTTGATTACTTTAATTAAGTATAATTTGTGGTTTATGAGAGATACACAGATCCATAGTGTACAGTTATTATGTTATTATGTTTTGGTCTCTGTGTTATTTATATTTACATGTCTTAACATTTATTAAAAAATATCCAAAACAACTAATTGAAAAGCTGTTAATGCTTGCCAATTGCAACAGACCCAACACCAATATACTGTAGTACCAAAAATAAGGCAATTAGTTGTGTCTTGTAGGAATGAATGGTGATTCTTGAAAAAATCTTGAATATAACATCAAAGATGGGAAGAATCTGAGTAGACTTGGGGAAACAAAATATGTTTTAACTCTTCCTTTTTGCTAAAATTTAGGATATAGCAAGAAAAAAAGGGACATTGTAACCGAAGAGCTGGCTAGTTGAATATTATAATTTGAAAAATCTGATTTGTTGGATTTCAGTCTATATTGCTCAGATGAAGGCACTAGTGGGAAGTGGAGTAAATCTCACAATGAATACTTTGATTAAAAGCTTGGGAAACACAAAGGATTTAATTTAAAATCTGCATGCCAGCCTTGGAAGCCATATTAGCACCAGAAGCTTCCAAGTTGCCACATTCCTGTGCCTGGGAAATTGGGAGGGGGGATTTCATAGAGTGTGAGTAGTTAGACATAATAGCATTCTTCTTTTCAGTCAAGGTCATGTCATCCTGCACCTGGTCAAGGAGTGGTTAGAGGAATGTCTCCAGTTGGGACAGATGGTGATTGGGCCATGTAATGGACTGAGGGGGGCAGGGATGGGCCTTTGATTTTCAATTACTGAGGGAAAACCTGGAATTCTCAGATTCAGGTTTTTCCAGATGTGTCAGTATGACAACTAATAAAATGGAACGTTGAGAAAATGCCTGTCTCAGGGTTTTTGGAGTTGGAATTTGTTTTCTGGAACACTGACAGGGTGGGAAAGAAGCAAATCATCCCCTTTCTTTTGTTTTATAAAAGTGGCCAGTTTAGTTGATTGCCATAGATATATTGTACTATGTTTTCAGAAAAGAATTCAATAATAAAGTTTAACTTAGACTAACAACATAATTTGGACTATGTTATGTTAGATGGACATGAAGCTGATTGAACAATCATCTCCAAATAAAGTTCACTATGGCTTGTCACTAAGGTATTGGCAGGACTGTTTCCTCCAGTTAGAATAAACCAGTGGTGGGATTCACATTTTTTTTACTACCGGTTCTATGGGTGTGGCTTGGTAGGTGTGGCGTGGTTTGGTGGGCATGGCTTGGTGGGCATAGCAGGGGAAGGATATTTTAAAATCTCCATTTCCACCCCACTCCAGGGGAAGGATACTGTAAAATCTCCATTCTCTCCCCACTTCTTTGGGAAGGTTACTGCAAAACCCCATTCCCTTCCCACTCCACTAACCTGCTTTCCAGCTCCGTTCTTCTGTGCAGGGCAACCAAACAAGACCCAGCTGATCAGCTGGGACTCGGGAGGCGGAGAATAGATGGGGGTGGGGCCAGCCAGAGATGGTATTTGCTGGTTCTCCAACTACTCAAAATTTCTGCTACTGGTTCTCCAGAACTGGTCAGAATCTGCTGAATACCACTTCTGGAATAAACCCACTCACCATCTTGTATATATCTCATGAAAAATTGCTCTTGGATCCCACATCTTAGTGAAGTGAGAAGCACTGAGTGGATGTTTCAGTGGCTACACCTATGCTTTGGAATAGCCTCCCTCTGAAGGTGGGACCTATCCACTGCTACTAGGTTTCTGAAGGTTATTAAAACCAGAAGTATTTCATAGGGAGTAAGGACAGTAAAGCTTGTCAATGAATATTGTTTTATTTATTTTTTGTTGTGGTTTTGTTAATTTACTCTCTTAATTTTATGTTTAGCTTATTATGCATGTGTTATGTATTTCTGTGTGTCTTATAATGGATGCTTATTTATGTTGTTATTTTTATATGGATTCTGTTAACCATTGTTAATGTTACTGACCAATGTTTATGGCAGATATAAATTATCTCAATAAATAAGTAAATAAATTGAGGTGGAAAAAATGAAAGCCATTATAAAATAGGATAGGGATTATGCTGGACAGCAAGCTATATATGCAAAGAAAATCTGAGTTTTTGGGTAGTTCTCCTTTTATTTTATCTCAGCAGCAACAACCTTGTGTGGTAGGTCAGGGAGGGAGGGAGGGAGGGAGGGAGAGAGAGAGAGAGAGAGAGAGAGAGAGAGAGAGAGAGATTTGTCCAAAGTTGCTCAATGAGTTTCTTTTGTTGAAGGCCTACTTGGATTTCAATCTCTCTGTTCAGGTTCAACACCTTAATCATTACCCCATGCTGGCTTTCAGCTACTTTGTGTATTGCAGTTCCTGCACTATATAAGGAATAGGATCATGTAAGGACACAACAAAATGTGCATAGTTTTTCAATTGCATGCCTCATGAAGCTACCTTCAAGAGTGTATTTTTCACCCAGCTCTACTATCGTATTTATTTCCACTGTCCTACTTTCCATTTTGACTCTATTCACTGGATTATCATCTTCACTCCACATGCAAATTTTTTATACAGATTCTGACTCTAATTATAAAGAATAGTATTTATCTAAGTAGACATATTCTATAATGGCCATGTCCACTGAAAAAACATACGTAGCTACCCAAAAGATCTAGGTTTTAAAATTAGTCTTGTCAGCTTGTATAATTATGAGAAATAATCAACATACAGTATATTTTGCTATCCTCTCTCCCTCCTGCTTCTTTCTCAGACTGACATGCCATCCCTTCTACCAAGCTTACAGAATTATGGAAGGCAATAATAATCTTGAATTGTTTCTTTTGTTTTAATTATAATATACTTATGGGGGCCTTAAGCCTGCCCTGCATACATATACTCCTTCTGAGATAGTCCAATTAATGCTTATTTTTATAAATGCTCTTCAGAGTAAGTTGCCCTTTATCAGAACAAATGCCAAGCCTTATTGGCCTCTTTTAACTGAAGCCCACCCTGGTTAATCTGAGTCTAAGTGCCCTTGATAACACCATTCCCAGAAGGGAAATGGTGTAACAATGGATAAAAGACTTTGGCCTCCCAGCTTAGTTACAAGGAGATTGCCTTTTCTCATTCCCTTAGCAAGAAATCTGTTTGAAAGCTATTTATATATTAAAAAAAACTGTGTATGTCTGAAGATTCAGTTTTGTTTTGTTTTTTTATATATTAAAAAATATTCTCACACAGTTTCCAAACCTCTGTTTATGACTGCTAGGAGGTATATTGTGTATTAAAAAAATATAGATTTAGCTCAGGCCAGAGAAGGCTGCATTGGTGTCTCTATTTGGACCTGTCCCTAACTCAAATCCTTAAATAACTTCCATGCATTCAGAGCCAACTGCAGCCCATTCAAGTAATAGAAGATTATTTTCATTTAAAGAAGGATTCCATCCATTTATTTAAAAAAGGGAAGTGATATTCAACAGTCCCTTCCTTCCCCACTTGTACTTTTCATCATACTCTGCTTGAAGGCATGGGGGCTATCTAGAAAGGTGGTTTTGCAAAATGAACCATCATCTCTCAAATGTCTCCTAGACTGAAACAGGTGATGGAAGGAACAGCACTGACAATTTTAAGGACTTTTCCCTTGGCACTGCAGCACACTTGTGGCCAATGCCACTTATTGCTATCTTCTTTTGTTTAAAAAATGAACTATATTCAGGTTCACACCTTTGTTCAATAAAATCATTGATAGTTACAGCCCATTGACTAGCAGCAGGTGGTGAGACATAATAGATTTTTTAAAGCACAGGTATTTATTTATTTATTTTAAGTGAGGCTGGGCAATTAGTTTCATTTTACACTAATAGGCTAGGAAAACATAAGATATGGCATATCTGTAGGCAGAGATAAATATTGGCTATAAGAAGAACAAATACTAAAAACACTTCACCAACAAAAAATTATATTCTGTTCTAGTCTAGTCTATACTACTCTATCCTATCTTATCCTATCCTCCCTACCCTATCCTATCCTATTCTGCATAGGAACATCATAAAGTGATCTGGGATGTAACAAAATTCTACCACACATTTGAATTGAGAAGGAATCTTGGGCACTAGTTAAACTAGACTTTAGGAGGGAGGAGATCAAGGAAATTCCAGCTTAGTTTTTAAATAAAAGATGCATAAATACTGCATAAAAATAATGTAACTATGTTTGAAAAAGAGGTTACATTGCAGAAACTGTAGACCTGGGCAAATTACAACCTGATTCCACTCAAATTAGAGATCTTTTATGGCTTTTATTTTTAACTTATTTCTTTTGCCCAGCTCACAGACATGAGGATTTTACACATCTATAAGAGTAACTTTATCTCTGAACATGGGACAACACTTTCACTGCAGGAAGTAAGCCTTCCAATCTCCCATATATTCTCCAACTTGCTCCCCTATGTAATTTTCCCTCCTCTGCTTGCTAACAAGTTATTGCTGAAACCTGACAATGATTTAAATCACTTGAAACTTGAAATTCCTTATTAATCATCCACTAAGACCACCCAAATGAAAGCAATTCCCCCATTGGTGGAATGGGATCTCAACATTTCTTTCCATTAAAAATTATATTGGGAAGCTGGTGCAGGGAGGAGGGTGGGGAATCACCCATCTGGCTCCTTCACTTTGACACCTCACTTCTAGTGGATTTAACACTGTTCATTAGTCAAGGAAATAAACAGCTCCATTTCCATATTATTCACACTATCACATAGTGTATTGCAGGTCATACATATTCTGCAACTTGTTTAATAATTCTTTTATCCTTTAACAAATTCTCATTAATCTCTGACCGGGATGAGCAATAATAGGTTACTTAGTCGTCATATATAAAAATCAGAATCAAGTATCTTTAATGGCTTCCATTAATTACATGTCTGCAGAAGAGGGGGAGAACAGAGGGGAGAGGAGCTAGCTCTCTTAAGCTCACTAGCTTGTCACTTGTCAAGAGGAATCTCATTTCTGAAATTAAAGCAATAATACCATTGAGTAAATCAAGCAAAAAAATACATGCATGCACTGGAAAGAAACAAAGAATACAATGTTTTGTTTGCTCTTCACTTACAAGTCTTTGCTTTTTTTTTTTTTCTTAAAATATTTTTTCCAGTTAATCTCTCCCCCATAAAGATAATAATAATAAAAATTCACTAAAGGAAATAAAGAGCTTGCAAATTAATAGTGAGGACAATTGCTGTTACTGCATGGTTACTTAGCATATGCATTTTTCTGCTTGATTGGACCCAAGTATAAGTGTTCTTCTCTAATGTTACTAACCTTCCCATGCTATCTTGTTAACATTTCCAACGTAAACTGCTTTGGGGAAGGAACATCTTTGCTTATGGTTATAACTGAATGCTTCTTGATTATAAAATTGTAGAAAGAAAGAAAGTAACTTAAAAGATTATCATTCCAAGCCCTCTTGCTAGATGCAGATTCTGCAGTCAGGGAAGAAGAAATGGTTATACCCCAGCTTTGTACTCAAATACTTATAGTGAATGTGTTCAAGAAGCAGGAATAAGAATCAAAGGTTTTTATATGGGACTTCCAGATTAACACAGATGAGCCTTTATGCTTGATTTTACATTGCAGTAAATGCCTGGCATTCCTTTTAAAGCCAAAAGAATCTCTACTTGGAGTGGCACTTTGAGATGCCAAGTTATGTTAGCATTCAAAAGGGATTTGCAATGTTGCTTCTTAACCCAGCATCTGTATGTACATTGCGTTTCTATAATCCCATCTATGCATACTAATAATTTGTATGAAGGGCATGAGTATATCTGTCCATTAAAGAGAAAAGCTAAGCAGAGACTGAAGAAGCTAATGAAATTATCCTGTTATCTTACATCAGGTTCCTCAATTTAAGATTTAATTCTCAGCAACAGAAGTCCATGAGAAAAGGATTTAACTCAGAAACATCCGTTCCAACACTGAACTCTGGCAAACTCAATACAGGTTACAGTGCTGTACCTAGAGCATGCAGATTTGGCCTTAAGGCCTCACTTTTTCCCCATGCTTCCAAAGTGGTCCTTTACCTAATCTTTCTCTGGAGTATAAAATGAAATAAACCATTTATGCTGCCTTGGTTTTCAAAAAAGGGCAAATAGGAGAATATAAAACTAGTCCCAGGGATATTGTTCAAATGTTGCAATACGAGAAACAAAGGGAAAAACAGTTGGCAAAGGGACTTAGAAAGCAAGCATGAATAAGTGGATGCCTCTGTAACTCTGAAAGATAGAGTTCTAACAGGTACAATGCACAATGAATATAATCTACCTTGATTTCAGCAAAGCTTTTGACAAGATTCCATAGAACATTTTCATTAACAAACTAAGTGTGGCTGGAGGGCTCAACTGGACAGTTCAAACAGATTGGCTAACTGTACTCAAAGAACCACTATTAATGGTCCTATACTGATTTGGGGAGCTGCAACCACTTGGGTTCCTCAGAGAGCAGTTTTAGGACCAATATTTTTCAACATTTTTCTTGATTTACATTACGATATTGATATCAAATTTATAGATACCTCAAAACTGAGAAATCTGTTTAACATCCAGAATGGCAGAATAAGACTACAGCCTAATCTGTACAAATTGGAAGATGGGGCTGAGAAAAACAAGTTGTACTTTAAAATGTAAAATATTATATTTCTGGAGAAACAGAAAAGGATATATGTACAACAAAGGGGGTTTACAAAACTTGAAACATTTGTATCTGGGGAGGACGTGTTGATAGTCACTGATAATAAACTGAACATGACAATATAAACTAGTTGCTAGAAGGACTAATTCAATTCTGTAGTTCATTAGAAGTAGCATGATATCAAAGACATAATGTTGTTATTCATCTCTACTCAGTGATGAATGATACTTCTGGTGAGATTATACCTGAAGAACTGAGCATAGTTCTGGGGTTTCCATTTCAATCAAGATATTGACAGGTTGGAGAGGATTCAGAAGAGGGTAGCAAATATGACAGCAATTTGAGAACATGCCTTATCAGGGCACTTTGATGGAACTTGAAATGCTCAGCCTGAAGAAAATAAGATTTAGGGAAGATTAAAAGAGACTTAGGAGATGACTCAGTCACTTAGGAGGTGAGGGCTTGGCAGTACAAGGAAACAACGGCCAATAACTTAATAGTCAGACACCAATACCCCAATCAACATCTAAAAAGCCACATAAAACAGACACCATACAAATATCACAGACAAAATAGCCCAAAGCACAAACTCTGCTAGAGAGAAATTCTAAAGATGGGCGAGTCCAAAAGCTCAGAACACTGAACCTCTGATCCTAGTGACCAACCCAGATTGGATCCTACAACATTATCCTAAGGCGTGTATATTCACCTTCATTCATGATCAGTCACTATTGTCAAAAACCACAGAAATTGCAACCAGAAATAAAAGCTATAAAATGTACAGACCTGGATTTCATTTAATTATAAGGAAAAGATCATGAAGCTATGATTTATATAACAGTAAAAGTATCTACCTATAGAGGTTATGAGTTTTCCATTTTTGGATGGTTTAATGATTCTGTTATGTATTGCAGAGGGTTGGAGTAGATGATCTTTAAGAACCTTTCCAATTCTACAACTGGTTTGGAGAAATAAATTCCTTCATTCTTTTTCATTGTTGCCCCATGGCAAAGGAATATTTCCCAGAATGTGATGGAGGCTAGCAAAATATTTTTTTAAAATGTTGGTTGATATAGTATTCAGTATCAGTCCACATCTTGGCTCAGATTCAGATATATTGTGGTGAAAAAGTAATTGTTGAACTAACAAGGGACCCAGACTCCTTGGCTAACATCCAAAAAACATTTTCTTTGAAAAAGAGAGACAGAAAGAGAAAGAACATAACAAGCAGGACACTGCATACAAATGATGACATCTAACGTATTAAAACCACAGAGAGCAAGAGACTAAGCTTTTATTTGTGAAAACATTAGAAAGGCAATGTGGGTGCTTCTTTAAGTTGACCTGTTGCTAGGGTGAGGTCATAGCTTAACTTGAACTAGGTTTTTTGGGGCTTTTGTTCTGAAACATGGCTTAAGAATATGATCTACCCCATAGGTAAGCCATCAGTGAATTAAACAAAAGATTTCTTCTTTTTTAGAGTTATTATCTGATTATGGTTTATCTTATGTGGCCTTTCTTCCCAAGAAACCAGCAATGGTTTACCCTACTTAGCCTTCCTTCCATTTGAAGGGATGGAAGTGTATGAAATGAAAATTTTCTGCTGGATAATTTTCTCATCAAAGGTCTCTAGCCTCCTCAGTTTTCTACACCTCCATTAAATCCCAAGAGAAGACACCTGAAGGAATTTCTCCCACTGGGCTTTTAGAGTAATGATCTGGCTAACATTGCTAAGGATCAGGACTGCCTTTGAGAATTTGTTGGAGAAATTCTCCAATTTCTTCTGGGGAAATTCAAATAAATCATTCACCAGGTCCTCTTCATACACATTTGACAAACAAATTCAAAAGGTTGCCTTTACTCAAGTCTAATTTTTTAAATATTAGTAGAGATTCCTCTATGGATAAAATTGCCATGCTTTCTTTAGGTCCTCTGCTTTAGATAAAATGTGTCTTAATTCAAAATCTACTAACTCAACAAAGTAAGCTTTGTTGAGGCCCTTTTGCTAATTCAGTTACAAGAAGCCCCTGACATTTTCCCTACAGCTGACAAAATTGTCTTTCTGTAGACCAGTATTAATATTCTGCCTAATGAGGGAGCAAGTTCTGTTTCTTCTTCTTCATAATGTCCTATCACTACAAATTCTAAGATTAATTCAAGATTTGCAGCATAAACAATTTCTTTAAAAAATGGCAAATTCTTCGCATTATGAAGATACATACAATATCTCTATCTTCTATCTTCAATTCTATTAATTAAAAGGTCCCCAGTACTGCATTTGTTTATGCTACCTTTTTGTCTATTCAAGGCAGCTAATAATAAAATAAAAATAATTAAAGGTAAAATACCAAGAAAAAACTGAAATTACATAAATCATAAAGTAATTGTTCCTTTAGATGAAAAGAGCTCCATAGTCTTTATCTGTTTATTGCCCTTCCTGAATTTTCCCCCAAACTCTACTTCCTTAAATGAGGTAACAAATCTAGACTGTGTGGGAACCTGGGGTAGGATTCAAATTTCTTAACCAGTTCTGTGGCTGTTGCCTAATTTGTGGGTGTGGCTTGGTGGTCATGTGACTGGGTGGGTCTCTGTCATCCCCATTTGAAGATGGGGATGACCGTGGCTTGTGGCCATAATTTTGGCAAGGAGCTGGTCCTGAAAGATTTTTTCAAAGATTATGCTTCGGCTATGGCAGTGGGTAGCTTGTTTAAGAAGTAGGCACATATTCCATCCAGTCCAATAGACAGAGATGATTTTAGATTGCATAGTGCTTTTTCAACATTGTCTTCTGTAAAATCGATATGTATTAGATCATTGTAGTTGTCAGTGGTTCGGCTAGGAAATACTGAGCATGATCCATTGCTGTTTACAAATACTGAGCCAAATAATGTGTTAAAGAGGTTGGCTTTAATGGTGTCATCATTGCAGTCTTTACCATTAGGTCCTTTCAGGGGTGGGATGGACCTTGAGTCTTTTAGTTTGTTGTTTACAAAATTGTAGAAAGCATGGGTGGAATTGGTGCATAGAAGGTTTTCTTCTTCTTTAATGTGATAATTGGTGCATTCAGTTTTTATCTGGTGGCATAAATTATTGCATTGGCTTTTGAAGTTGGCAACATGACCAGATTTGTTTTTCCGCCAATGTGATTTCTTTTTGGATTGAAGCTTCCTTATTGTTTTGGGTAATTTGTTTTTTCTGGTTTTGGGAGTTGTTAATATAGTTTGATGACTCTTTTGACTTCAAGTAAAAATATGTTGTAATGGTCTTCTACAATATTGCATCCAGAGAATAGAAATTGCCAATCAAGGGATGAGAGATCGTTGTTTATAAGATCATAGTTGCCTTTTTTGAAGTTATAATTGGGGATTCCGTCATTGTGATGATTTTTGTGTGGACGTATGTTGAGACAAAAGTCAATCATATTGTGGTCACTGTTGGAAAAAGGTTCTTTAATTTGTATTCCGTAAATTGAATTCAAACTATTGCAGAAGATGAGATCGAGGCAGTTGTTAAGTCTAGTGTTGTTGGTTACTAGTTGTTCCAGTCCCAGATTTGTAAAAGCATTGTAGAAGGTTGTATGTGTGGGTTCAGTTGTACATTCATTAAGTTGTACATTCAGTTGTACATTCATTCATTAATACGAGGTAGATTGAAGTCACCAAGAAAGATAAAAACGTATGGGCAGGATGCTACCCATGTTAGTAGTGTATTTAGCTTGTTTGCATGTTCGATGTCATAGTCAGGGGCTCCGTAACATAGTAAGAACCAAAATGTGATATTTAAGGACAGTTCACAGATGATGGTCTCAGGAATAGCAAGCTTCTGGGTAACTTGGATGTTTTTTAGATGTAAGGACTTGTTATAGAAGATAGTAACACCACCTCCTCTATGGATTTCACGATCTGATTGGTAAACATGATAGTCTCTTACTGTGGTAATGGAGTCAGGGAGAGATGCATTGAGCCATGTTTCACAGACAAATATAATGTCGAATTTAGCCATATTTAGTAAGAGGAGAAATTCAGGTATTTTATTTACAAGGCTTTTTGCATTGAGTAGTTTGCATTTAAGGCCTGTTGTGGTTGGAATAGAGGTAGTTAGCGGTATGCATGCCTGGTTTTGAGTGATGTTGGATTGTTGGATGTGGAGTTATGGGTTGTGTGACTTTCTTTTGATGTAATCAGCTCTGTAGTCAATGTATAGGTCCTTTTCTCCATTGTCTAGATGGTTTTTGAGTTCTGTGCGGAGTTCATGGGAGCAGATTCTTTGCAGTATGGATAAGTCTGGTCTTGAGGGAAGTTTTTTGTGGTTGGGATTGGTCTTTGCAATGACATTTATTGTATGAATGAATATGTGTTTGCTGGCCTCATTTTTGCATTCAACTCTACAAAATCTTGGGGCCACAGAAGCATCATTGTATTGTACCCATGGCCATCTCTGGTTATTTCAATGATATGTTCAGGAGAGATGTTTGTTGTATTTGAGTTGCTTATGATATCACAAACTTTGGTGATGTCATCTGATTCGTTGGTGTCTTCGAGACCAAATAAGATGGCATTTGGACGTTTCTGTTCACGTTCCATGGTGTCTCTGATGAGTAAGGAGATATTATTTGTGGGATTATTTGAAGGGATAGTAATTGTTTGTGGCTGTGGTTTGGTGGTTATTTTTGGTTGTAGTTGTGATTGTAGTTGAGGTAGTGGTTGCGGTTGTTGTGGGATTTGATTTTGAGCTGATAGGTACTCACTTATCTGTGCTGTATTTTTTGTTCCAACAGAAATTAGGCTTACTTTTATAGTTGTTTCAAAATGTGTTGCTAAGTGTTCTTCTATTGAGTGAATGAGTGATTCTATGCTTTCAACTCTGTCAGGTAGGGTACTCAGTTTGTTTAGCTTAGGAGAACATGATGGACATAGATAAAAGAATGTATCTGAATTTTTAACCACATCAGCTAGGATATCTATCTATCTGCAATCAGCTACCTGAGTCTGCACTGAAAAGCTTCAATCCTAAGGAAGGTTCGGCTCTGCTTTTAGTTTAGCTAGAAAGCAAGAAACCCAAGGATTTCCTGATTTCTAGCTAATCTAAATCTCCTGGCAGAGCAGAACAGCTAATGGTCAAGAAGAAAAAAAGGAAAAATAGCAACTTACCAAACCAGGCAAGTTGGATGGCTCGGATGCCAGGTAAGGAGTGAGTGAGCGGGGAGAGGTGGGGCCAGCCAGTGAAGTGATTTGCCAGTTCTCTGAACTGGGAACAATCGTGTGTGCAGCGTTTGCAAGAAATCATCAGCTGTGCCGCGCAAAGCAGCTGAGGAGGGAAAAGCAGGGAATAAAGGACGGCCTAGAGCCCGGGCAGGCGGGTGGACCAAACACCGAACCAGTTCAGTGTCAGCTGCTCTTTGCAGCTACAAGTTCTATAGAACTGGGCAGAACCAGTAGCATCCCACCCCTAGTGGGAACACAACATATTTGTGGAAATGACATTGCAATACTATTTTCAATCTGATGCTTCATGTTATCTGACTGGCTTGACATTCTTACTAAGCAATCTTCTTTCACCTTAAGAACATTTGTTTGGTTGATTTTGCACAAAGTTTCTAGTTTTCCATTACTGCATTTACCATTTGTTGTCTTGAAAAGGTTTGTTCAGGAATTGTAGTTGACTTCAAACTGAAGTCACCTGTAACACTAGCTTTCTAGTTGTTTTCCATGGTTCCATATCTTATCTAAGTGAACTCATTGACCAGAGTGTCAGTGTTCCAGCAAACCTCCATTCCAATCAGTAACTCCGAGACAAACATAATCTCAAAAGTACCTTTATTAGAATAGCACCTGGCACATCTGTGGAATCTAGAAACTAAAAGTTTCCCGGACTTCCCACAATGTCCCAAACTACAATCCATCCCCTTTTCCCCATCATCACATCACATGGACCCATCACGATCCACCCCAGTGTAAGATCATTTTTTTCTGCTGCACCACACTTAATAACCTTGAACTAAGAAAATAATTTTATTTTGTCTACTTAGAACTACTCAATTGAAATCACCCCTCCCACTTTCTCAGGCTATATGGCAGCATGGAATATGGCTTCCAAAGCCGACATAGAGACTATGTTTTTACTTCAAGTGCACAATTTGAAGATCCATGTTTGCATGAAGCCTTTAGATGTATTCTATATATGTAGGATAAATACAGATTTAATATGTCAGAAAAAATGCTAAATATATGCAAATAGTTATATTACTGAAGATGCATTGAAAAATTTAATTTACATGAAGTAAAGTTTAAATTAAATTAAAATAATGAAATTGTAAGTCCTAGAAGATAGTAACAGCGTGGAAATAGACAGAAAGACAGACAGACAGACACACAGAGAGAAAAAATAGATAGGTAGGTAGGTAGATAGATAGACAGACAGACAGACAGACAGATAGAAACTGTAGATAGACAGACAGAAAGACATAATTTGCCCATCTTGCAGTGTGACTCTGAATGGTTAACAAATTTTAAAAACCAAGCAACCAATTAAATAAAAGCAATAAGCAACGACAACACTACTATTGCAACCAAGAAAACCATCAACTAACCCATCTGACCTCAACTATCACCCTGACAGATGTGGGAAAATAGCCAAGTCTTAACAGCTCTGTGTAAGAACAACAGGGTCAAGGTTAGCCTAACATTGGGTGGTAGGGTGTCAAGAGGGTAAGCATGGGGGCAGAAAAGGTACCTGGAGGAATAGGATATCCCAAAGGAGGGGAGAGCAGCCATCAAGATGTCTCCCAGCATGGCCCCTCAATACTGTATCTTCCGAAAGAAGGAGATATTTTAGCATGCACCCCCTCTCTTCACCCAGGCAAAAATGATTTGGGATAGATACTCAGTCCTGGCCATAAATGTATTTTTCATCAGAAAAAAAAAAAGATATGATTTGTTTTAAGAGTTCTAGTAATTGACCACAGCATTTTGAGTGTTGACTGACATGGGAAGAAAAGGAAAGAGTCACAGCCTCTTGTTTCTGCTGGTGCAGCTGCAGCTGTTATATAAGGGAAGAAGGGACTTTTGGAATGGCAAGTAGCAAGGGTAGCTTGGGGGAAGAACTCAAATGTTTCCTTTGGCTCAGAAATCCTTTCCATGTTTTCTCTCCATTCAGCTGAAGTGGGAAGCTCAAAAGTCAGCAAATTACACTAAGGGATCTCATAGTAGTGTCATCCCTCTTCAACAAATACCTCAACTACTCTGAATGCTTTTTGAAAATGATTAGTGCAAAAGCATTCTGAGAATGAAAGATTTTATTGATAGGAAAGTGATCAACCAAAAAAGGAAGAAATTGAATTCCTTTTAGGATAGGATAGGATAGGATAGGATAGGATAGGATAGGATAGGATAGAACAGGACAGGACAGGACAGGACAGGACAGGACAGAACAGAATAGAATTCTTTATTGGCCAAGTGTGGTTGGACACACAAGGAATTTGTCTTGGTGCAAATACTCTCAGTATACATAAAAAGAAAAGATACATTCATCAAGAATCATAAGGTACACAAACACTTAATGATAGTCATAGGGTACAATAAGCATACTAGGAAACAGTCAATATAAATCAATATAATATAAATTTTACTCTTGGGGTGAAGGCAAATCTCAGTGGTCCAATTTCTATGGATTACCCATGCTGCCATTCTTTTTTTTTTTTTTTTTTAATAAGGACACTAGTTTCACTGCAGGCATTGTTCTACAGTAGTAGTTCTATACATCACATGTAGTCCATAGATATCTCCAGGAATTCTAAAATCGCAACTTTCTGATCCAGTCCTCTAATTTACTGCCCTGTGTTTAGCTGAACAGTTACAATTTCATTTCAGAAGCCAAGGGTTATCCTGTCCCAGATCAGCTTATATTAATATAAGCTATAATAATATAAATCAGGTCAGGCCATGAATCTGTTTATTCAGGCCACATGAACTAGAACTAACTCTCCAAAGATCCCAACAGGTATATTTCTCAAACAGTCTGATACCTGGAAGGTTGGATTTGAATTTGCACATTTGTAATCTGCACATCTGAAAATTCTTAATTGTGAAAGTTGTTTTTCCCCTCTATATGCCAGTCTTTTTTGTAGCCAGGAAATAATGGAAGTTATAATTTTGTCCATCTAGATGGTATGAATTTGGGGGAGATTATCCATCTGAATCAGTGATAATGTTGTTTGTTCCAATTTGTATAAAGATTTTTGTTCCAGGGTGTCTTTTTAAAAAGGTAGTAATATTCCATCATGTATGAGAAAGAAAGAAGGAAGGAAGGAAGGAAGGAAGGAAGGAAGGAAGGAAGGAAGGAAGGAAGGAAGGAAGGAAGGAAGGAAGGGAGAGAGAGAGAGAAAGCTTTCTATTCAGCTGTTCTTTGACTGCTGTCTTTTGATGGATCTCATTATTAAAGAATCATTTAGCTTACATAATTGTCTTCTGCCATACATAATTCCAACCTTTCAATGTCTCTTCCAGTTGGCTTATTAGCCAAAATGCACTCTTTTGTTTTTGTGTCTTCATCTATCAAACTTGAAGGTGGACAGGTTCATCCATGTGCTAAGTTTAATAAGACAAAGATAATTAAGTGGGGGGAAAAATTATGTGTGTGTGTGTGTTCTGAGGTTTTCGTGGGTATTTGTATGTGGATCTTTGGTTATTCGGGTTTTCTCCCGTGTAAAATTGGAAGTATCTTGGCAACGTTTCGACGAAATCTCATTTGTCATCTTCAGGCTTGTGTCTTCGGCTTTGTGGTTCTCGGAGTAATGTGAGCTTGCAGCTGCTTCTTCCTTTTAACTGCTAGTGGGGCTGTGACTTGATTGGGTGGGGGCTTGGCTGTGTTCTGCTTGGGTGGGGTGTGTGTTCTCATTGGTTGGGGTTTTGGCTGTGTTCTGATTGGTTGGGGGGTTGGCTGTGTTCTGATTGGCTGGGGATGTGTTCTGTTCAGGTGGGGGCGTGGTTGTGCTCAGGTTAGTCTTAGTTGCTGGGGGATTTGAGCTGGTGAGCTGTGATCCTGTTGTTTGGCTTCGCGTTCGTGGTCGTGCCACATCTTCATGGTGGGCATCCACTCGCTTCATGTATGGGTAGGAGGGGTTTGAAGCGGTAGTGATGCAGCTGTGGTGATGCAGCTGCGGTACAATACTGTTAGCATTGATGATGCTAACAGAATCAGATTTGAAATCACCAACATCCTCTGCACCAGCAAACCACCCAAAAGCAGCTTATCCAAAGAAGAACAAACTGCACTACTTAACCTGAAAGAAGACACCAGCATAATAATCCTACCAGCAGACAAGGGCAACACAACAGTGGTTATGAACACATCTGACTACCAAACCAAGTCAACCAACCTACTCCAAGACCCCACATACAAACCCCTAAACACAGACCCCACCACCTACCTAGAAAAAACCACCAGATCCAAAATAAAAGCCTCCCCCATCAGCAAAGAAATCCAGCAAAGAATCATACCCAGAGAGAAATCATCCAGATGCCCTAAGCTTTATGATCTGCCCAAGATACACAAAGAAGGAACCCCACTTAGACCAATAGTCAGCTCCATAGGTTCACCTCTACAAAACCTAGCCAAATTTCTCACCAAACAACTACAGCACTATGCAGAATCCATCAACTCACACGTAAGAAACTCATTCCAGTTCATTGATATCATAAAGAAACAAAACTTACAGCCCAGCGACCTACTAGTGAGCTTCGATATCATATCCCTCTTCACCCAAGTGCCTATAAAAGAAGCCTTGACAGTCATCCAAAACAAATACAACCCCCACAAGCACATCCTAGATCTGACCAACCACTGCCTATCCAATATATACTTCACCTACAATGGACAAAAATACAAACAAATAGAAGGAGCACCCATGGGATCACCCCTCTCACCTGTCATCGCAAACCTCTACATGGAACACTTTGAAACACAAGCTCTAGAAAAATATGATCACAAACCCAAACTCTGGCTCAGATACATAGATGACACCTTCATAATCTGGCCACATGGGAAAGAAAAACTGAATAACTTCCTCACACACCTTAACAGCCTACACCCCAAAATACAATTCACCATGGAAACAGAAGCTAACAATCAAGTTCCCTTCCTAGATGTCTTAGTATACAAAAAATCCAATGGCTCCCTAGGACACACCATCTAGCAGAAGAAAACACATACAAACAGCTATCTACACACACTTTCACACCACCACCCAGCACAGATCAATTCCGTAGCCGACACACTCATCTCCAGAACAAAATGCTTAGCCGACGAACAACACCTAAAAACTGAACTACACACTCTCACTAACGTATTAACAGCCAATGGATTCCAAAGAAAGAAGATTACCCACCTAATCCAAAAATAAACCCCAACCAAAATCCAAGACAGAGAACAAGAGAACGGCACAGCCCTCCTCCCATATATAAAAGGCACTACAGACAAAATCAGCAAGATCCTCGAAAAACGCAACATTAAGACAGCATTCTGCACAAACAGAAAAATATCCACCATCCTAAGAAACCCTAAAGACAGAATCAAGTTAGAAAACCAAGGAGTATATGAAATCCCATGCACCGCCTGCCCCACCACATACATCGGACAAACCAACAGAAGAATAAGTGCACACATTGAAGAACACAAGAACTCAATCAAAAAAGAAGAACTGACCTCTTCCCTGGTCCAACACCTCAAAGCCACAGGACATGAGATTGACTTTAAAAATACTAGAACTATCGCCAAAACTGAACACTTCAGCAACAGAATAATCAGAGAAGCCATAGAGATAGAAAAACGCCCACACAGCATGAATAAACAAGATGATACCTCCTGCCTACCAGCCATTTGGAAACCCGCCCTCACTAACAAACGAGTACCTAACATGAAGAATGACACCAGACCCACATCCATGAGGGCCACATAAGATGCTACCACCACACCTCCACGTAGAAAGCAGACTCACACCCACACAGATGATGAGACATGACCACGGACCAGAAGCCGTACCGCAGCTGCATCACTACCCACTTCAAACCCCTCCGACCCATACATGAAGCGAACGGACGCCCACCATGAACATGTGGCACGACCACGAATGCGAAGCCAAACAACAGGATCACAGCTCACCAGCTCAAATCCCCCAGCAACTAAGACTAACCTGAGCACAACCAAGCCCCCACCTGAATAGAACACACCCCCAGCCAATCAGAACACGGCCAACCCCCCAACCAATCAGAACACAGCCAAACCCCCAACCAATGAGAACACACCCCCACCCAATCAGAACACAGTCAAGCCCCCACCCAATCAAGTCACACCCCCACTAGCAGTTAAAAAGAAGAAGCAGCTGCAAGCTCACATTACTCCAAGAAGCACAAAGCTGAAGACCCAAGCCTGAAGATGATAAATGAGATTTTGTTGAAACGTTGCCAAGATATTTCCAATTTTACACGGGAGAAAACCCGAATAACCAAAGATCCACATATATATATGTATATGTATTTGTGATATCAAATGAAGTGCATTTTTGTTTTTTCATAAATCAGTTTACTTTAATATTTGGAGAAGATGCAATAACTAATGTATTCTCATTGCAAATTCTGGGATGAAAGAAAGATGGGAGGAAAATTATGATTCTCCTTCGAAGCGTTCCAGTTAAATGCTATGAATGCACTGATATGTATAAACCTAGTCCAGATTTGTATTTACCAGTTTTCAGGAATGATTCACAATATACCAGGTTTTTTTAAAAAAAATCCCTGGTGAGAACTAGCATCCCTACTTTGTTATTGTAGCAAGGATCTCTTTATTTTTATAATATGATGGGACAGTCTCAAAGGTACTTTTTCAAGAGGCAACTGGACTTTCTGGTTTTTCTTTGAAGATGTTTGCTTCGCTTCTGATCCAAAAAAGGACGAAAAGTGAAACATCTTCAAAGAAAAACCAGAAAGTCCAGTTGCCTCCTGGAAAAGCATATTTGGGACAATCATGATCTGGATGACTGAGAATATCCAAAGACATAATGGGACAGTCAGTTATATTGTTCATCGAACTTCTTGGTTCACACTGTAGCTATGGAAATTGAAATTTCAAAATCACTAGATAAGGTTAGGCTTAAACCTTACCACTTCATTTTACTAAGTTAGCTTTTCTTTAGAATATTAACTTATATAGCTTAGAAAGAGGCCCAATTAAATGTTCTATATGCATGCTGCTTCTCAGGTGTGTGGAGTCATGCAGTATTTCATTTTGACTTGGGTTACTTTTTTTACTGGAGCATATTTAGCATAGTCTATATCTGTTGTGGTTAACTGGCAGCAGGTGCGGACAGCTGAGGAGAGCGAGGACTCAGAGGGGCCAGGACCATTAGGGAGTGGACCACTGCCTTCAGAGATTGTGGGTGCTGGCAGCAGCGATGAGGAGGTTCCCGAGGAGCCAAGCGCGCGTGCACGCAGGTTTGCTTGCAGGAAAGAGCAGCTACAACAGCACGGGCGACTCGGGAGTAAGGCTGCAAGGTAATGGCTCCTCCTTCAAGAAGATAAAGGCCAGCTGTGAAGCAAACATTCTTTGTAGGAAGCAAAGACGTTTTGAAGCTCAGCCTCATGGACATTACAGTTGGTATTTGAAGACTCTTGTGTTGTAAACTATTTCTTATCTGTTGTTTTTTTGGCAGCCTTGCAAAAACTTGGCAAGGCTCTTTCTTGTCAGAGCTAATTAGTTGGAAGCAGCCTTTTATCTGTGAAGAAACATTAAAAGGTTGTGCTGCTGCCTTTGTCTTGTGTTTGCTCTCTTGGAACCAGGTTTGGGTCAGAACAATATCCGGGCGGAGAAGTATGGCCCTTTTACGATTTGTGAACTTCAACTCCCAGGATTCCAGAGCCAGGCGGTTCTGGAATTCTGGAAGTTGAAGTTCACAAATCGTGAAAGGGTCATAGTTCTTCACCCTTGTTCTACACATTGCTAATTCAATATATTTTGCTTTGCAACCAAATTTGCCCCATTCTGGGTTTGGTTAGATGCCTTTTACTAACACTGTGAAAGGCTTGCATTTCATACTGCCTTCCATTCATAAAGAACTATTAGCAGGCTTTTTAAAAAATCACATATAACACATGTAAATACATTCTTATTGGAAGATTTTTTTTAAATCAAATGCTACTTTCAAAATTATATTTTCAGGAGGAGCGGACAGCTTTATTAAAAATGCATGGCTACAATGATCTGATAATGTGACGCTCCAATACCAACAGATGTTTTGTCTAACATGTTCCCCCAAGCTGTAGTCTGTGTCTCAGCATCTTTCATTTCCACTTTCTATCTACTGACGGTGGGTTGTCATGTATGTACCCTATAGCTATGAGCATCACTTCGCATCCAAGGCTGCTGCCACCATGCATAATGAGCTTCACAAGATGCTTGTCGCAATAACTCGGCTCTTCCCCAACCATATGGAATGCAACACTCCAAAGCCCACAGACACACTTTATTTTTTAAAAACTATATATAACAGTTCAAATTCTGAAACTATAGTCTAAGTGATATCTAGAGAAGGTACATGAAAAGCTGCCGAAAACAAACTTAACACTTGTTCACATCATCTGTTACAAATGTCCAATTTGGGACAGTAAATTTCCTGGGAACCTGTTCTTCTGCTGACTTGCAGCTTATCTTTTCTTGTGCTCTTTCCTTTTGTGACACTTTTATTTTTTTATTTTTTGAACTATGCATATGTATTAAATGGGATTTGTTGTCCCTAGGTACCAATTTGCATAAAGTGCAAGCCATCATTGGTTGGAGTGAAGCAAATTACTTCTCTAGCAAGATCACACTTCTCTTTCCCTCCCACCCCTCTTTTTCTTTTTCTTTTAATTTTAACAAACCACAGGCAAAGGTTGTTAACAGCACTTAGGCAGATATGTAAAGTATCTTTTTTTTCCAAAGCAGTTTGATCAAAGAAGGGGGGAAAGAAGTAGAAAAGAGAACAAATGTTATTTAATTAAGACTGAAACCAAGAAGGACTGAGTTATCTCTATTTACCTGTTGGTAGCCATATTCTAGTTTTCTAATAAAATGATATGTTGTTTACAAGTTGAGTGTTGGCTATTGCTGTTGCTACTATTTAGGTGTAATTGTGCTAAACTCTGTCCTGCAATTTCTAAAGCTGTTGCCCCTTGCAAATAAGTCTTTGCCTTCCTCTCCCATCCTGAGAATGGTTTACAGTTTCTTTTGGGAGGAGGAATTTTTCTGATCTTACTTTACTCAGAGGTAAGAAATGCTATGGATAAGGATTTATATTTGCCACACTCTATAATTGAAGAGTGTATTTCTTCAATTGTTTTGCAGCCTCCCTAGTTGTCCATTACAAAGTCCTATTGCAAGAGTCATCTACTTTTAACTGAAATGTGAGACTTTAAGAATACCTGAGGGAATGACAAAATAATCATTTATCTCCCCTTTTACAACAATGTCCCCCAAAACACATTCCTAAAGACATGTTCCACTATCTCACTGGCCAAAGATTGTATTCATTGCACAAAAACAAAGCAGAGAATCTATACATGTCTAAGTCAATCATGTTTACAAATATAAAATGAATAAAATTATATTACCTCAGGCACTTAATCAATAACAGAATTAGGAGATCTAGAACCCAAAGGTGCTTTTTGAAGAGGCAACTGGACTTATTTGTTTTTTCTTTGAAGATGTTTTGCTTCTCATTCAAGAAGCTTCTTCAGCAAAAACATCTTCAAAGAAAAACCAGAAAGTCCAGATGCTTCTTGAAAAAAGCACCTTTGGGACATGACCTGGATGACTGAAAATCACCATAGACATTTAGCAGATCTAGGCTGCAAAATCTGCCTGGTTACCAGATGACAGCAAAGAAGTAAGGAAAATTCAATTTCTTTGTTGCCATTTAGGGGTAATTTAAATTTTTTCATCTGAAATTTTCTAGGTCATAGCAGTAGCCTAAATATTGTGGATGTTGCAATGTTCTAGTCTAAGTTAATATGTGGTTGGTTAATTCAATGTGTTGTAGAAACTCCACCATTGTAGAAACTTACCAATTTTAAGTAAGTCTATAATTCATGTGTCCTGTTACAGTAAACAATTCTCTGTTTCAAAGCTGTCAGACAACTATTCTGTAAATAAGGTGGCTTTTGCTTTAAGGATTCAGTTCAAGTTTCCAGAAAGAACCTAAACAACCCAAAGTAGAAGAAAAAAAATGGGAACATTTGGACAACTGAATGAAGAACCACATACTGTAGTCTACATAGTCTTTTCCATTATGTTGAGATGATCATGTATGAAATATTCTAAATTAAAATTTATGAATCAACTAATTTGAGGGTGACATGTTTCTTCCTTGGAGGCAATACGAAATAGCCTGATTCTGAGTTACAACAAAAATTCTGACCCATGCATAGCTTTTTCAAGTCAAATTCTACTCTATAGGGAAACAGCAGTACTCACAGTAAACTGTAATATTCCAAAACAATGACAAGTGCATCTTATCTTTACATAAATGTCTGACTTACATATTTGAATGCCTTCATTTGAAGCAAGCTGGACCGGCATTTTCATAATTGCCTTGCCATACAAGTTTCATCATTTTCCCTTTGTCCCTTTTCTGGACCCAAAGGAAGCTTTGGTGACAAGGGATACTTTGAGAGGAATCTAGACCAGGAAGTGTGGCCCAATGTTCTTTAGTTTGTAGTAAATCTATGACGTAACCCAAAGTTTATCTGACAAAACCACTCTTAAGATTTCAATTCATATAAAGTGTTATTTCTTTCCTGCCAAACTGGAATGCATGGTGAAGGGAAAATAATTATGTTTTTTTTTCCTCTCAAAGAAAACAATTGCATATGAGAAGACTGAAAGACCAGTTTTCATTCTGATTGGCTAGTTTGTCTGAAGGGATGCTATTTAAGATTGCTTTCACCACCTCATCTGCTATTTGGATGAATAAGGTTGAACAAACAAGTCTGTCTATGAAATTTAAGATGGCATTAGCTCCCATGTCAAGACTGTACCTGATTAAGCAATCATATTTGCAGAAAATGCAAAATGCACCAGAAAAAAAATTGAAAGGAAAGAGGAAAAAAATCAAATATGTGCCACAGCTATAAAAGTAAAGCTTGAGAGACCATTGGATGAAATAATCATTTTCTTCATCTTACCTGAATCCTTCTGGGTTCACATAAAAGTGATTTCAGCCTAATTGTTGGAAAGTGCACCTTTCTGCAGCCTTTTATCAGGTACAGTTCTTGTCATACCTTTATGGTCTGGCCCAATTTGTATGACAGTCTAGACTATGGTTGATTGAACCAAAAGAAGAAAAACTTCAGACTTCACTGTGAAGACTACGAAGATTCACTTCACAATGAAGGTTGCATTAACTGGAACATTTTGCTAGAAATATCTGTGGAGATACTTTTGTCTCAAAGGTGATTTTTCAAAAGGCAACAGGACTTTCTGGGTTTTCTTTGTAGATGTTTTGCTTCTCATCCAAGAAGTGTTAATGACTCACTAAAATAATGCAAATGACCAGCTGTCTGCAAGGAGTATAAATCCCTCCATTCCACACCATCCAGTCAGAGCTGAAGAACCTTCTTGGATGGGAAGCAAAACGTCTTCAAAGAAAACCCAGAAAGTCCAGTTGCCTCTTGAAAAAAGCACCTTTGGGACAACCATGACCTGGATGACTGAGAATCTCCATAGATATTTTGATATATTCTAGTTTTCTAATAAAATGAGATGCTGTCTACAACTGGAGTGATGGCTATTGCTGTTGCTAGTCCTGTTGCCTCTTGAAAAAGCACCTTTGGGATTTTGCTAGAAGAGGAATTGATTTTCTTAGTCCTTGCTTTTCCAATGAGGAAAAATGTCTACTACTATGGCTCAGATTTGCCTGAAAGACTTGTACTTTACATTCACAACCTTATTTGCAGATCCTCAGACACTGTTTTAGTTCATTAATTAAACCACACACTCTCTACCTGAAGAGAAGGATTCTTTTCTCTATAAGTATTCCATATGTTTCAAAACATTTTTGAAATACAAACTGCACATATACAGCTTGCATATATACAGTATATATACCTTAGCAGCTACTATTTATCTGAAGACATTCTAGAGGCCTCAGCCCTCCTGCCCTTTCACTCTCTTACACCTGCACATAAACACACACACACACACACACACATGAACACAATCTTTTTCAATTCTATATAAAAAGGTTTGGTTTTCATGTAAATTAAGAAGCTGATTAGTCACTTATCAGAGGTGGAGTTGTGAACTGGAAATACAGCAGGCAAGAGCAAGATCCCATTATTTAAACTAGGTCTGGTTAATGTGGAGATGTTCCAATTAAAGAAAACCATAAATCATTACCCATGTTCACTTCTGCAGTGACAAGATCTGGTTACAGGAAGCTCAATAGACAGGATCCTAAACTGAGACTCTCTCCCTCCCTCCCTCTCCCTTTCTCTCTCTCTCTCATTCTCACTCACACACACACACACAGGGGAGGGGGGACATACACATGAATCTACCTATGCCATTCTGAGTGAAAAGTCTACTAAAAACTACCATATAATGATGTGATTCCTCATCTAAACCAAATTTGTTTTGTATATCCAGGTCAGTTATAAAGAGCAGGGGGGGGGGAGAGAATATTTTCTTCTACCATCTGATATACCTTCAGTGACTGGATCACACATTGCCCTAAGCTCTAAAAAGATTTGTTTGGTATTTATTTCAGTAAAGAAGGAATAACTGGAGGGGAAAGACTCAACTGGTCTGCCCTCAAATCTTGCTGCGGTTGGAACTTGTCCTAGTGGCAGTTACTTACATGACTGACAACTAGAGGCTTGGCATGACCTCCCTGGGAGCCTAACTTGTCTCCAATTGCTGATCCTTGTCTTTAGAGGGAGCAAAATCTCAAAGCAAAACAATTGAACAGCCCCACATTTTGTACCTCCAGCACAGCCTGCTTTAAGGGAGAGCAAAATGAAGAAAGAAGAAATAATGCAAGGGATTGGTGAGGTGAAAGGAAACTAAGAAGAAAGATAACTCAGAGCTTGGCGAGAGTGCCAGTGAGGATGATTTACTTTGCTCAGTCCAAGCAATGAAAACAACCAGGGAAGAGTTATTTTTATCAGGTTAATACATTCCATGTTTCTTTTGTTGTAGCCTTTGCTTTCCCCCAGTGGGCACTGAAGCTGCCTGCTGATGTCCCTCATGCCTGAATGTCCCTGGCACAGATCATATTCTTGCTTCACACGGTGGCAATCATTCAAACAATTCCCATGACTGCCTTTATAAGAAGACTCTCTCTTAAGCCCCTAGTTTAAGAATTTAGAGTAATCGTGTAAAAATGATACCCCTGTGCTCTATGATCCACTGAATCTCGCTAATGCCAGATCCCAGAAGAGGGCTTATTAATGAAAAGATGCAATGCCTCACTCCTGGCTCATGTTTCACACGAATTTCTCTCATGTATTCAGCTGTAAACCTCACCATTGATAAAGTGAGTCTAATGAATCCCCTTATTCTATAAGGGGAAACATTGGACTGATGATATAACTGCCTGTTTGCTTTTCTCAGATACATCAGAGATGCATTTAGCAGTGACTAGGCTTGAGGCAGAGCTGTGCAATGGTGAGAGCAATGGTTTCTGTGCTTCTGCCTCCAAGAACAAATGGTCTTTGGTGCAGAGACTTCTGGGGAGTATTCTAGCACACATGGCTAGTCAATCTGCATTATTATGTGATGTGCACTGAAGACATCTTTTTAAAAAAATGTTAATTCTGTTGCTGTGGCTGAACATGGTCTTTCAGGGAGTTTTTCCAGGGTTATCAAACTTTCTTAATACATTTCAGTTTGATGTTATGGTTTCTTGAAGCAGAGTTGATTGCCTGATGAACCACCTAGGAAAATATTTTCCATAATGTTGGTGTTGCCAGTGAGAAGATTTTGCTCTGAATGGCAAACAATGTAGAAAACAAACCACCTTAAAACATATTATACCTAAGAACAAGTTCCTAAAGTAATAATTAGTCTACAACTAAAAAAAAAAATTGTTCATCCTCATTGACATGTCCACTTTTTAAAATTCTCATTTGATCCTCCTCATCCACAATCCTTACATCAGTTACATATGAGGTAGATCCTATATAATTACATATGTCTTGTGTTTATCATGTGGGCATTGATAACCAACATGTCACCCATTTTTAGGACAGATGCCAGAACAGAGTTGAAGTCCATCAGCACAAACTATTTAGCACCAGTGGTTTTTAGCTTATTCAATTTGAGAAACTCATTTCATTTCAATCTGGTTTATAAGATATACAACAAAATAAAATGACTACAATTATTGTCCCAGCAGTAGAACAATTACTGAACCACTTGATTTGAAGCAAGATGTTTTCAAAACAAAAAAAATCTGAAGCCATGGTTCTACCTTCAGGATTCCTTAGAATTTTTAAATTGTTTATTCATTGGATTTGAGTATATCGTTCTATCAATGACTGTGAGAATGACAAAGATACTTTCTGAATGATCCTGAATTATACATCCTGGAAAAAAATATATATTTACTTTTAAATGTTAAGGCAGTGGAGAAATGTAAGCTGCAGACATCTTGCTGCCTTTTTCCACAGCCCCCACACTCAAACCATAAGCATCATTCATACTAGCAAAACCAATACTCTTCATTTATGGTTCCAATAGGTAGTTCAATGATCCTATGCAAAGTTTACACTTGTCTATTTAGTGAAGCAGGGCATTCATTGAAGGGCAAATTCAAATACTCTCAAACTTTGCGAAAGGATCTGAGGTTGAGCTTTGTAACACAAGACCTTCTCATGTCATTAACCCACACCCCATTATCCCTTGTAGGTTTAGGGAAGAAGTAAGTCCTGACTTTAACATTTTGTCTAGCCACTCTGCTTTTACATTTCCTCAACATGCACAAACATGTGTTTAACCTGAATCTTATAGAATGAAGGATTAGAGCTATTTTCTTTAGTGGATTTTGGTTCATTTCATTCTGGGTATATTATGTGATTTTGTGTTTTCCTTGTAGGGCACTACCATTTCAGAAATGGCCACACTTTAATTACTACATAGCTAGAACTCAGATACATTTCTAATTCATGAAGGCTGCTTTCTTTATCCCAGGGGTTCTCAAAATGTGGGTCATGTTAGGAATATGAGTCACCTAACAGGTATTTGGGTTAGAAATATATAAAGCAGGATAGATATTTTAAAACTGTATCTTTAAGAAAATGCAAAACTGTAGTTGGGTGTGGTTTCTCAAACGGCCATAAGATGGAGCCAGAAACCTGGGTTGTTTTAGTCTTAGTCTGAGTCTCAGAAGAGAGTGTGAGTGTATCTCTGTTTCCTTCTGTTGGAAAGTATTGCTGTTCCACCATTTCTTCTAATTGACTGATATTACTGGATTTAATGTAAGTCTGTTACTGAACTGTTTTTTGACACTGGACTTTGATATTTGGATTATCCCTGGATTGAAAAAACTGACTGATTTAACTGTGAATGACTTTGGACTGCCTATTCTGAACTTTGCTTAAATCTTTCTGGAAGTAAAAACCTACATTTACTGTACAGTGTATCTGTGTTCTGTATGTGTATTATTCAAACACTACTCTCAAATACGTCTCCCTGTATGCACTCATTCTCCTAAAAATTACCTCAACGGGTCACAAACACTTTGAGGCCTGGTGGGAAAATTGGAGGGGGATTGGTTTTCCTCTTTT
The DNA here is from genome assembly GCF_049901735.1 of Notechis scutatus. Lineage (NCBI taxonomy): Eukaryota > Metazoa > Chordata > Lepidosauria > Squamata > Elapidae > Notechis > Notechis scutatus. The sequence goes on from NC_142009.1 coordinate 38,052,657, forward strand.
TCTGCCTGAAGGCAGGTAGCCAAGCTTTGCCAAACTGGTAGCGCTGCTCATATGGACTACTGCCACCAAGCATGTCCCTGGGGCTGAGCAGAAATGGCTTCCCCTTGCTGATGAGGAAGGCCAGTCTCCAAGGTGCTGGTGGTGGGCAACTGAACTCCTAGGAATTCCTGGTCCACTCTACTGGGGGTTGCAAAGTGAACCTTCTGAATAGAATAGATGGTGTGATGCAGGTAGACCATATGATACAGGACCATTCAATGCACATTCCCAGGTGGAAACACTAGGGTCTCTGAGGAAAGAGGAAAGAGACCACCTTTTTCCATTCTTTCCTGCACCATGTGAGAAAATTGTCATCGAAACGAAAGGTGGCACCTTTCTCTCCTAGCAATCTTGCAGCTCTTACTGTTTCATCAGGGAAGTCCTCTTTTTGGAAACTAATCAAGGAGAGAAGCAACCTAGAACTAAGGAGAAATTTCCAGACAGTTAGAACAATTAATCACTGGAACAACTTGCCTCCAGAAGTTGTGGATGCTCCAACACTGGAGGTTTTTAAGAAGAGATTGGAGAACCATTTGTCTGAAATGGTATAGGGTTTCCTGCCTAAGCAGAGGGTTGGACTAGAAGACCTCTAAGGCCCAGTGGTGGGATTCAATTTTTTTTTACTACAGTTCTGTGGGTGTGGCTTGGTAGGTGTCATGCCCCTGGTGGAGACTGACTCTGAGGAAGAGGAGGAACAGCCAACAGGGAGTAGGAGTGTGGCTCCAGAGGTGGTGGAGGAGGCTGGGGAAGGGCAGAGGCCGGCTGAGCAATCAGAGGAGGATCCAGGCCCATCCCCTAGCCATCCTAGGTCACGCAGGGAGGAGAGGATCAGGGAAAAGCAAGGTCTACTCAGGAGGAGATTACTATGATCCTCCTTGTGGCTTGCAGCTGGGAGCTATGTATATAAGTTTGTAACTGCGCAGTCAGAATTGCTGGAGTCAAAGTTTAATGTTTTCTTTGAAAGAGGTTTATCTTTGCTGGCGTTCTTCCCATGGACTCTCCTCCCTTATCTTCCTGGATTGCTTCTTGGCTTACTTCGGAATTCTCATCAATGTGGTTTGTTTTGGTTTTCATTTTGCCTCATTATTTATTTTTGTGACTTTAAACTGTGCCTAATAAAACAGTGAAGTTAAGTTGAAGGCATTACTGGACTTTAATGTATGTTTTGGGTTTTGGGTTATTTTGAGAGACTACGAGTCATCACAGTAGGCGTGGCAGGGGAAGGATACTGTAAAATCTCCAGTCAGAGATGTTATTTTCTGGTTCAGAGATGTTATTTTGAACTGCTCAAAATTTCCACTACCGGTTCTCCAGAACTGGTCAGAACCTATTGAATACCACCTCTGCTAAGGCCCCTTCCAACTTCATTATTCTATTCTATTCTATTCTATTCTATTCTATTCTATTCTATTCCATTCCATTCCATTCCATTCCATTCCATTCCATTCCACTCCACTCCACTCCACTCCACTCCACTCCACTCCATTCTAAACTTTTGCCCAGGTCTTTGGTTCCTACGTCTCCCATAAGACAATATTGTAGATAACTCTCTCTCCCCTCTCCCTCTCTCCCCCTCTCCCTCCCCCCCTCCCGTGCATTTATGTGTGTGTTTCTGCTTCCTTCTGAATGCATGCTTTTAAGTTAATTTTTTTTGTAAAAAAAAGTCTCATTATTTATACCAGATGCATTCCAGCATAAAAACAGAAATATCAAAACCATAGAAGATGAGACATTAAGCCTACGGGAGAGGGGAGTTAGGTTTTGGACTGAGGAAGCATGAAAAAAAATCACCGAAGAACATAAATAAAATGCAGATAAAGAGATCCTTTGAATGAATACAAAATCCCAGTGAGGAAGGGATAGAGCACACATCCTCTTCCTCAAAGCTGTAGATAATATTTGTGTCACTTTCTGTGCTTAAAACCCATTTTGGAGAGTAGCAGATCTGCCTTCACAAAGTGCTGCAAGTGACCTCTAGTTGCTTTTCAAACATGATGCAGAGATGTCCATAGAGTACGGTTAAAAAATCAAGATGATTGTGATGGCTGGATGCATACTTTTATGAAAGTGCAGCATAATAGATGGATGAAAATTGCACATCAAAACTTTTTATTGTAGTTGTGTTCTGGTTGTGTTCTGGTAATTTTTTTTACTGAATATAGATACATGAAATCCATTTATGTGACCATTAAAAAATAAGTCATCCCTATTGAAATATTAGTTTTGTATCCGAATAATATTTTTCTTTTTTACTGTATTTGTTAAGGTTGTCCAACTCCAAGAAGACTCTGGGTGATACACAGTAAGAACAATCAACCAGTGGAACAGCTTGCCTTCAGAGGTTGTGGGTGCTCCAACACTGGAGGCTTTTAAGAAGAGACTGGACAGCCACTTTTCTATCATAGTACAGGGTCTCCTGCTTGAGCAGGGGGGTTGGGCTAGGAGACCTCCAAGGTCCCTTCCAATTGTTTTATTCCATTTCATCTATACATTAAAAAAACACATTAAAAACTACGTAATTGATGAAGTCAAAACAACACTGCCTAACATGAAAAAACTTAGCAGGGGCCCCATAGCCACCCTGAATCCCAGCCTGGGAATGGAACCAGTCTTAAGAGACTTCCAGAAACAAAGGAGAATTATAGCCATGTGTATCTCCAGGGAGCTGCTATTCCATAGAGCTGAGGTTGTGATAGAGAAGGCAGTCCTCCTTGGTATCATAAGATGATAGCATTTAATTAATGGGACCTGGAACAAACCCTCTTTACCAGTCAGATGGAAACAATTGGAAACAGTTGATCCCTCAAATAAGCAAGCCCTATGCCATGAAGGACTTTATAGCTGATAACCAGAAGCTTGAATGATATCCAAAATCCAATCGATAACCAATGCATCTTGTGTAGCAGTGATGACACATGGGCATAACAATACTCATTACTGCTCACATTGCTGCAATTTGAACCAGTTATCTCTTCTGGTAGTTATATATTGTTTTTGACATGACCATGAGCTCATGGGAAGCATCAGCATATTTACCAAAAGGAACCAATAAGCATCATCATGGATTAAATTATCACGCAACTAATAATTGAATAAGAAAAAAAGACCAGTGGTGAAAATCCATCAATTTACCATTAAGTTCAGAGTAAATAATGAGATGAGTAGTCAATGGGCTGCTTCAAGTCAGGTTCACGTGAAATGTACATCACAATACAAATTCCACTCATTATGTACCACTAAGATGCAGCTATGAAAGGCTAGACTGTAATGTTATCATGCATGCTTCATCATTTTGGACTCATCGCGATTGGGGATGGATGCCCTAAGCCGATAAATAATCAGAGAACTCGCAGTTTGAATTTCCTAAACTCTGTTGGAAAAAAAAAGAGTACCAGTGATTTAACAACAACTCTAAATAGGTCTTCTGGGCTAGGGAGCCAGACAAGAATTTCAGCAAGCAAAGGAAGCCACTCCAACTGCAACTGGAAAGTTATCATGAATCAATATGTCCTTCCTCTCCTTTGTGGTAATGACACTAATTTTGGGCAGTTGGAGTGTTTCCCTTTCTTATGGGATTTATAGTGTGAGTTGTGCTACACTGTTTTCATCATCATTCCAACAAGCCCTGCTTGTTGGGGAAATTGCACTCTGACATTCTTTTAACCTCATGTTCAAAAAGACATTATAAAAGGGTCAGAATACCCCAGAGGGTCCCCCTTAGTGAGAACTTTCCCTGTCAGTTTACCTTTTCATTTCCTGAGCTCTCCGGTGATTATTAGTTCACCTAAGGAATAAAAATAACTTCATATTCCTACATGAATCATACATACAGCCCTTTTATTTCATCAAAGAGGTTGGCAAATTTACAGTCTTTTGCAACGTCTATGCAATGTGAATGACATACCTTTAATTTCGCCCACAGGCTTGTCAGGCCCAAATGGAAAAAAAAGGGTGAAAAATAGGAGATTTCTCAAAACATTTCACTGTTGCTATGAATTTGCCAGGTATGAGTATAAAATTCCACAGCAATCAAACATTCCGATTGATCTAGTTTAAGCTGTGAAAAAGTAACATTCAAAAATGCTCCTCAGAGTCTACATTGGAATACAGTTCCCAAAGTGTCTCAGATCTGATGTCCACTTTGAGAATGTTCTTCTGAAGGAGAATGGGCAGGGTCCCAGCATGGAGAGGCACTGCCAATCAATAAATATGTTTGTTTGTTGGACACTTCTGTGATGACTTTATTGCCTGTTACATCTAACAAGTGTCGAAATAGTTTACCATTTTAATTGTTTGAGTAATGATTTTGATTGTGCTTTATTTTACTACATTATATATGACTTGCCTATTATTTTATTAAAAACCTCTTTGAGATTTGCTAATGAAATGCCAAGTCTCTCTCTCTCTCTCTCTCTCTCTCTCTGTGTGTGTGTGTGTGTGTGTGTGTGTGTGTAAAATGAGTGACAGATGTAATTCAAAATAATGTAGGAAAGTTTCCACACCATTCTAGATAGAAAGAACAAAAGTTTAAAATGCAAAAGGAACTTGGGCTAAAAACAAGGTAGTTTTGGGTTGTCTTAGAAAATGTAAGAACAGATCCCTTTCTATAAGAGGATGATAGGATAGTAGCAAGTGATGGGGAATAGTAGAATTCCTCCATTTCTATTTTGTTTTTGTCTTCTCCCCATAGCAAAAGCATCTTAAAATGGAATTAGCAAAACAATTGACAAATATGGTGTTCAGAGTAATGCAGTATAAATTCAGCACCGGAAAAATAAACACAGATGGCTGAGGCTTCATTTAACTTCTTTATAAACAATAAAGTAAATTTTACAAACCAGTTGTAGATTTCTCCAACATGGAGCAAACTCAAACAGAAGCAGATATATTACAGGTTCAGAGCAGAGCAGCAACTCAACTTCAGCAGACAAGCAAGCAAGTTACTTTCTCTTTCACTTTAGAGCTGAGCACAGAACAGAGATAAACCACGCCCGGATTCTCTCATTAAGTTTCAGCCCTCAATTCAACTGTCATTGGCTGACCTTGTTACTAAGCTCTATTCCAGTTCATGAATATACTCTGACATATGGTAATGGAAATCCAAGGTAAGTAAAAAGATGACAAGGAAGCACTGTCAATCATACATAAGTTAAACCAGTTACATCTGAGAGTCTTTCAGTAGTCTGGAAAGTTATCTTGGAGCCCTTTTCGATGAACTATGAGAAATCATGGATCATGGGTGTGGTATCTGAGTACTGAAAAAGGCTGATTATTCTTCCTAACTTTAAAAAGGGAGAAACCATGGGTAACTACCTGGGTAACTACAGTCTAATATGTTTACATCAATATTGGGCAAACCCTGGACATTTACTTGATGAAAATTTAGGAATGACTGATAACTTGGCTTCTTTATCAAGAATAAATCATGATGAAATAATCCAATCTTTTTCCTGCTGGAATGAACAATTTATTTAACTTTAAAAATATGGCTAACCTAATGGCCTTGATTTCAATAAACCGTTCAACAAAGTTTCCTATGAGATAGTAGAAAGAGAAATGGCAAAATTCATAATGCTCATGTTAGATATAGAACAAGGGTCTTCAAACTTGGCAACTTTAAGACTTGTGGACTTCAACTCCCAGAATTCTTGAGCTAACATGGCTAGAGGAGGAATTCTGGGAATTGAAGTCCAGAAGTCTTAAATTTGACAAGTTTGAAGACCCCTGAAAAGTTTGCCTTCATATCAAGTTGAAAGTAAGTATCAAGTGTTCTACATCCTATATTGTTGAACTTATTTATAAATTATTTGGATGAATGTTTAGAAAATACAATTATCAGTTTTGCAGATGACAATGTTATAAGGAATAGCAAATAGTTTATTTTAAAAGATTGTGACAAGCTGAAACAACAAGCATAAGCCAGGAAGATGAATTTCAACAGAGGCAGATGCAAAATCCTAATCTGAATAGGAAAAATTAAAGGAGTGACTATAGGATAGGAATAGAAAACACAGTAGACAGCATAATAAACAGCAGTACATGTAAATAGAGTTTTGTTATCCTGATGAATCCAAACTGGACATAAGCCATCAATGTGATCATAATGAAAAAAAGAAAAACAAATGCAATCCTAGGCTGCAACAACAAAAGCATTTTGTCAAGAGCAAGTAGGTCATCATCTCACTCTATTCAGATTGGTTGGGTTACATCTAAAACAATGAGTATAATTCTGGGCACTAAGTTTAAAAAGGACATTAACAAACTGTGGGGTGTCCAGAGGATAGCAAACAAGATCTTCAGAATAGCAACTAAGAAGAAAAAACTTGTGAGGTATGGTTGGAGGAAGTTTTTTTTTATTTTAGCATGGCAAGAGATGATAATTATTTTCAAGTGTTTGAAGGACTGTCTTATAAAAAACAAGGCATAATTATTCAAATTAAATTATATTTAAATTACAAAGAACCATTACAGTTGGACATAACAAATGATTTTATAACAATATAAGCTGTTCAACAGCGGACTAAAATACCTCAAAAATGGACTGCTATTCATGTCAAAATAGAGGCTGAAAAGCCATTTGTGGTGTTGCTGTAGTAATAAATTCCTCCAGTGGGTCAGGTTTAGTATAGATCAATCATGAGGAACTATAGACCATTTATGACTTCTGAACTTCAACTCCCATGTTGGCTCAGGAATTCTGAGAGCTGAAGTCCACAAATCATAAATGGCCCATAGTTCCCCACCTCTGGTCTAGATAATCTTCAAGATATTTTATTTTATTTATTTCTCAATCGCTTACAAGATAATAGGTATAAGTATAAACATGAGCAAGAATATAGGAAATAGGTATGAATAAATGGGGACAACAGGAATGGGATGGTAGGCACGATAGTGCACTTACATTTTTTACTTTTTACATTTTACAATTTTGTATGTCTAAATTTACCCTTCCTAATCAATTTTCACTGATGTGAGATTCCTTAAGTGTGATGATTTAGAAACACCCATCATCTGAAACCAAAATGTGGAACATTAGCCTAAGAGATCCAATATTTTATTTAAAACTTCTTGGGAACAATAAGCAACTTATATCTTATACTATTATTCCTACACAAGAAGTTTAGCTACTTAGATTACCGCATACTTACTTCCAGTTGTTTTATCTCAAAAGCAGAAAGGAAATCTCTTCAGGTAAGCAAATGAGATATGCCAACCCCAGCTAATCTGACCAAGTTTAGGAACAAAACATAGATGAAATATAGTTTAAGTAGCATTATTTGTACTGTGTATACATATACAGTTTATTGCAACTGGTAACACTGTATAAGATGTTTAAGATGCTGTAGGCAAGAAGATGGCTTAACAGTAATTCTAAGCACTATTTCAGCCATATGTTTACCTTTTATTAGGCAACATGGACCATTCAGGCTGGTTTCTAATTTTCTTATGGATAGCATGTTCCACACCTAGAAAACAGAACTTTATTAATGCAAATACTCCACCCCATTTGAAGCACACTACAACCATATTACTAAGTATTTTTTTTCTTAAGGTAGAAAAACAATGAGTCTCCAAAGAGCAGTTAACTGCTAGAATTGGATCTATTATTGAACAGAGCTGTCTCAACGCTGCTGGATCACCAGGACAGATGTGGAAGACAACAGGACATCTTGGTTGAGTGCCAGTCATGAGAGGCAGTCAGGGGGGAACCTTGGAATTACAAGAAAGACATGATTGCACAAGCAGCAGGTGGAGAGCAAAAGACATTTCTGTAGCCAGAAGCAGCTAAGCCCAAAGGACCAAATGCTTCCAAAGATTTTTAACTCATCTCCCCTGCATCTAACTGGCAGTATCACCTCAGGCCAATCATCTCTGGATACTCAGAGCACACTGTGTCATGGCCTATCTGAAAACATACCAAGTTTTTAACATACCAAAGGACAATACCAAATAAATGTGTTTTTGAGAACACAAGAGAAATGGAGAAAGTATTCATAACTACCTTCCTGAATGTCAGCAGTTTCCTTTTTTAAGTGTTTATCAGTCTGCACAAGCAAGAGTTCAGGATGGGTAATTAACACACTTTAATTTTTTCAAATAAAACTGGAAGAGCCTCCCTGGAAGGGAAAGGAATCTATTGAGCTACAGGTGATTTCTTACCTTGGAACAAATGTTATTATTATATTTATTCCTTTAAAATATTTCTACCTGTCTTTTGAGTAAAACTATAAAAAAAGAAAACTGCTTATATCTTTTTAAACAAAATAGCAGTAATGTAATAAATATGATGTATAAATAAAAGGGCAACAGCAACTTTTCAGGCATAGAACACAAAGTGGTTTAATAAAAATAAACAATGTACCAGACACCACTTAAATGACATCACAGACCTAAAGACAAGAAATTGTCTTTACCTAGTACTGAGAAATATTAAATATGGTGTCAACTGTAAAAGAAGGCAAACTGGATACAAAACCGAAATACAGGTAATCTTCAACTTACAACCACAACTCAGTCCAAAATTTCTGTTGCTAAGTGAGATATTTGTTGTTAACAAATGTCTCACTTAGCAACAGAAATTTTATGGCTTTGCTTGTCAGAGTTGTTAAGTGAATCACTACAGAGGTTAAGTTAGTAACATCTTAAGTGTATCTGGCTCCCCCATTGATTTTGCTTGTCAGAAGATGACATGATTCCCAGGACACTGCAGCCATCATAAATGTGGGTCAGTTGCCAAGCATCTGAATTTTGATCACATGACATAAGGATGCTGCAACAGTCGTGTGAAAAATGGTCATAAATCACTTTTTTCAGTGTCGTTGTAACTTTGAACTGTTGTAAGTTGAGGACTACAGGTGGCAAACCTATGAAAGCCATGCATCATACTTTAAAAGGTGGAGCATCACCTCACATCCATTGATAAACTGAACAATTAGGCAGCCTTGCATGGGGAAAAGGCAATTTTTCATAGTCCCAGATCAGAGATAACTCACAGCTGCAATGTTTTGTGATCCTCAAGGTTGCCTCTTTGTCTTCCTCCAATGCCATTGGATCTTGGTGGTTTAATGGGTGAAAAAGGTGGGAGTTTAATTACTTTCTGTATCAAAGCAAGAAGCACTGGAATAAAAGTACTGAAAAGCTTAACTTCAAAGACAGACCTCCACGCAAAGAGAATTATCTCCCCAAATGTAAAATTCCAGCTTCATCTGCCCTGCCTCTGAAAAAAGATTAATGTAGTTCCTGCTGCTCCTGAAGAAGGTTATATATCATTGTCCTAAAAGATGGACTTTCTAAATATTTAAAGAAATGTCATCAAATAACACCTTATTGCATGTCATTGGCAGCCATGGTTCAGAAAGTGGCCATGAAGTTCTACTTATCCTAAAGATGTTCACTATCTCTTAAAGGAGAAGCTAAAGAAAGATAGTGTAAAATTCCTGAGCAGTTTACTCCTCCCTTTTGAGGATTAGTTACATTTTTCTCCTTTATTTCTCTCTTTGGTTTTTTTTTAAATACATGAGACTTCTTTTGCATCCTTGTCCAGGAATAAAATGTAGCTGCTCATTTACCAACAGTTTCCAGGGGGTGTGGATTTTTTAAAATGATCTGCATCCTTTCAACAGCCTAAATCTATCAATTACTAGCATTTGGGGCCATGGAATGGTGGGTGTTAACCGTCTCAGGTAGAAATATAACCAGATGACTAAATCAACTTTATTGTAAAGCTATATTAACAGAAACTTACAAATCTGAAAGTACAAATCACCGACCATCTCCTTTACAGCCTGAGAAGTTATGGAAGCTCCCTTCTGAGCCTTTTTCTTCATCCATTTTGCAGCTCTCTTATCTAGCCATTCCTTAGGTAGTATCACTTCACCCCAATTTTCTAGATCTTTCTTATATGGAGAACCTGAGGGCAACACAAGTTATACTCACATTATTTTCTCCTATCTCAAGGACAGGAGGAAGGAACAATAATGTTTCTGTGTGGTTAGTATGACTCTTCATTCTTCTTAGGAAAATTCTTGTTTAGTATCCAGTAAATCTGGAGGTAGAAAACATTTTTAAAAAATAACTAAAAGTTTACCTTAAAATTAACTGCTGAAGACTGTACCTTACTGTGTCTAACGGTCAGGCTACCCCAGCGGGAACTCCTCTGATATGGCCGACAGCACTACTGAGGAAGGAAACAATTTGGAATGCCCCATGCCACTGAAAATAGAATTGAAAAGGCCTCTTAGTTCGAATTCATTCTCGATTGTGAGGTACTGCTTTGTCTGCAATTAAAGGACTATTAATGAAAACTACATTGCAGTCTCTGCTTGCCTCTGGTGTTCCTAATGCCCGCCAGTAGGTTCAGCTCAGGACCCATTCATGAGGCAGCTGGTCTCCTCGCGAAGCTGTTCTTTCAACTTCATTTGCCAAAAGTGTGAAAGTCCAATTCCCTATTGCCTTTCTATGCTCTGTTAATTGCATATATTTAGCTCTTGAAGAAAGAATAACTTAACTTCTAATTTTATAAAGAAACAGATCCAATCTTGGTTATTTTACCATGAAAGTCTCTGATACGACTCTGTTTTCTAAGGAGACATTAATGATTCTAAAACTAATATTCATTGTTTGAAAAGCCATAGCACCCTTGGCATTTACTTAACCTTTTGTCTCATGTATGAGGCTGTGGCGGCCTAAATCCATTTCTTAATTAGTATCTTCTCTCTGTGTCTCCATTGTCTTTCTCTCTCTCTCTGACTTATACACATACACACACACACACACAGAGAGAGAGAGAGAGAGAGAGAGAGAGAGAGAGTCTCTCATTCATTTTTCCCCTCAAACTGACATTATTTATTAAACAATCTGCATATCACTATTAGAAAAAGAAACTCTGGAAATAAATTGTAGGAGGCAACTTGTGTTCAACATATCTAAGCCCTTCACCTTTTCTTTTTTAAAAAAAAAGATATAATTATGGAAGAAAGGAGGAAAAATATAGTCTAACCAAGCTTCGTGACTCCTTAGTGGGAATTGCATAGCCAATAAAATTGGCAATGCTGGGTGAACAGGAAGAGATTAGTCCAATGCATCTAAAGATAGTTATACGGGGAAAGACCAAAGCAAGCCATGTAACAGAATATTCAAAACAATATATTAAAATATTCAAATTAATTAACAATAACATTTCTCATAAAATAGCTATATTTTGTTTCCTGCTTTTCTAAGGGCAGATAGATTGAGGAGCAAACACAGGACCCAATAGAAAATATTTGATAGTCAGGAATAGAGAGAGAGAGAGAGAGAGACCTTTCCCACTTGCTGAGAACAGGGCATCATCAAATACATTTTCCTTAAAAAGATTAACTATTCCAAATGTAATTAAGTTGTTTAACACTACATTAGGAAACTAATATTTTGGGAAGAATTGCTAGGGAAAAAAATACAATTTCTATGTCAGTTTCAAATTTATAGTTCCTGGAGATCTGGTTACCTGGCTGGTTATCTTATTTGGCTGTCAATCACCTGCGGACCACCAAATAGGAAGTAAATGCATTGTAAAGGATCTTGATGTTCCCATTATCTGTAAGGCTAAGAAAGAAAGGTTAAGCAGGGCATTTGGTTACTTTTGACTATCTGAGTTTGAATGACATGCTCATATAACGAATTAGAGACTTCATGACTGTATTTGCACCAGTTCGTTGTTTCAGTAACTAGGTTAAGCATATTGTCTGCACAAGCCATTCAGGATTAGAGGTAAGCATACTTTTTTTTTTTTTCAAAATTCTCTATCAAACAGAAAATTTCAAAGGAATTATTACAAGAGAAGGAGCAATTTGTAATGTCTTTTGTAGGATTGATTGAAGGTAGGAAACTAGGTTGTCTGAACATTGCTGGAGAGAGAATATTAAAGTGAAAAAGAGAATATTCCCCTCACTATTGTGTATGTACAAATACCACAATTCAGACATGGGTATTTTGTTGAAATGTACTCTGTGGAAAATTTTAAAACATTTTTTTTCATCAAAGTGCATGAAAAGTGGAAAGAAATGCAGGAGAATTTCTTTGCCTTGCAGATGCATCATTACACACCAACAATTTGCAAATTATATTCTGAGGCAATCTGAAAATAAAAAATAAAAAAGTCATGAAGAATGGATGAAAGAAATAAATATATTAAGTCTAGAATGAGAAAATTATGGGGAGACATGGTAGCTATCTTCAAATATCTAAAATATTATCATGCAGAGGAAGAAGATAAATTGGTTTTTATTGCTCCATTAAGCAGAATTAGTACAAAGGCTAGGAATCTCTGATAATTTAGCTTTGTCTAAATATTCAGAGAAATGTCCTATAGTGAGAACTATGTCCTTCCTTCCTTCCTTCCTTCCTTCCTTCCTTCCTTCCTTCCTTCCTTCCTTCCTTCCTTCCTTCCTTCCTTCCTTCCTTCCTTCCTTCCTTCCTTCCTTCCACAAATAACTCAAGGTGATAAACATCCCTAATAGTCCTTCCTCCTCCTATTTTTCCTCACAAGAACCCTGTTAGATGGGTTGGACTGAGAAAGAATGACTGGCCCCAAATCACCCAGCTGGGATTCAAGAAAGTATTCAAGGACAGGGAATAGATTAGGACTGATGCTTTCCAGATAAACTGAGACTATATCTCCCACTAAGCCCAAACATTGATAGGGATCTGCACTGATTGGTACCTAGAATGAAATGAACTCTGAGTTCCCTTTCAGTGTCATGATTTCATAATAATATATATACATATTCCATTGTTGCTAGTCGGAGTTAGACAAATAATTTGACATGCAGTAGTTTCTAAGTGTAATCTCTATGTCTTTTTCTCAATTCATTTCATAAGTAAAATTAGGAATCAGACTCATGATCAGCATAAATAAATGATTCCAGAAGTGGAAAAAAAAAATCTCCCCAGTATCATCTTTAAAGAGATACCAAACATCCCCCCTTCCCCAGCCTGAAGAAATTATCAAGTACTTCCAACAAGACTTCCTAAAATCCAGAGTTCCATTCACCCCCATTTCCATTTACCCCCATTAACAACCAGAATGCATTGTGCTACAAATGAATCTGTATTTAATGCAAATCAGGAATGCACCAAAGATTCATCCCAGTTTCCATTGTGACAGCTCAGCAGTGAGATTTAAAGGTTGGGGTGGCCAAAGTATTGAGATGCAAATCAGTCTCTGCTCACAGCCTCCTGCTGTGGTCCAAATTTGGTAGAGATCAAGTTCGGCTGCCTCTGATGAGGAATTTGTGATCCAGCCTTTGCTGGGATTCACAAATGAGATGCAGCCACAAGTATCATTTTCAACAATATAATTGTAATGTAGGAGATTAAAGTTTGCACTAAAGACAGTCTGCCTGGTCTCCCATTATATTTGCCTAGGTGCATGTGAGTGTTTTTTGTATCATTACCAGAGAGGCTCCTGTAGACAATGCAGTTGTGTACATCAGAGCTTACTTGCTCAGAAATATACACTCCTTGAATTATAAACATTTCATGATTTTCTCTCTTTCTTTTTTCTTTTTTTATATGCAGATGGTAAAATACTGGCTGTGATGAACTCGTTTGGGACTTCTTGAAGGAAAAGTGCCATTACACTATAAAAACAAAAGAATAAAAACAGGCTGCTTAAAAGAAATACTGTGAAGAAGAAGCACATTTGTTAATTATTGCTGAAAATTTCAGGTAAGAAATAACCAGTTCAGACACTCACAATATAAAAATGTCTCTAGCTGTCTGGACTGTCATTTGCAAATCCCTAATATTCTCGGTCTCCTCCCTATGCACCACACATACATTTTAATGGTTCCAAAAAAAGAAAGCCTGCAACCATGTAATAATGAAGTAAAACTTAACATCATCTGGAAAATGGATTGACAGCCCTGGAGATGGGAAGTTTTTTTTTTTTTTTAATCTTCTGAAAAAAAGAGAGAAAAAAACAAAGACTGCACAGCTGCTACTGTGGAGGTGACAAAGCTGTATCCAAGTTTCTGTAAATCTTTCCTAGGTCCAATAGCACCAAACACCATTTCAGTCCCCCCAGCATTTTATACTATGGGGCTTGCCCCAAAATATATCTCAATTCTTGGCAAAGTCTCCACTTTTCACTGCATATTTTCCATATGTGACTTTGACCCAAGAAGCTCTATCATCTTCTTACAAGTAATGCAGAAGACCAATATCTACAATAAAATTAGGAGCCAAGCTAATAAATATACAGTATGTGAGGTGCAAATATGTGAAATATCAGTGAAAGTCAGGGGCACAAAGCCAGAGCCCTGGAACGTAAATAGTCAGTTTCAGCAAATATACAACAGTCTATAGCTTATAGTGGAATATTTGCATAGTTCACACATAATGCAAAAAAAGCAATATTTTTAAGCCATGATTTATTCAACAAACCATAACAACCTGACTTTCATAACACTATGTCACAGTGGTGGTGGCTCCACATGTTACCCTAACACCCTAACATTTAAAGCCTGAAACTGCATTATAAGAGGATGAACCAGACCATTGTGACTGTCACTGATTGTTCTGAATGAAGAGTTTGTAAAACTAAAATGTTTGAGACCCCAGCTGTATTCCTGATGTCTGTTAAGTCCTTCAGAACAGACTTTTGGGCTTGAATCTGTAAATGATTCCATACCATACATCTTACTGGGGCTTGGCTCCCTTTTCTCCTGAAAGAGGCTAAACAGACTGTTCTGGACTGATATGATTTTTTTAAAATTTCTCTTGACTTTTTCTGAGATAAGTGGAATCTCTGGTTGCCCAGGAACTCATTACTTTGTCCTTGAGGTACTATATATGCTGTTTATATTGCAGACAACAATAGTCCTTTGAGTGGTGTATATGGACTAAACTTACAAAAGTAGCTAAGGGTAAGAGAATGTGAATAAGTCAAGGCCAAAACTAAATGGAATTATTATTTTTAATTAATCAGATTAAATGAAAAAGAGTTAAGATAATTATTTCCCACATTTTCTTCTGTCATATTAAAAATTATAATTCTGCATCATGTTGGGGTGGTGGGCTCAGATTATACATGGTTCCTTTATGCTGAGAGATGATTAATATTTATTCAATTATGTACCACATGTAAGAGCCCTATTGGATGAGATTGATAATTTGACTAGTTCAGCATTCTCTTTCAAGTGGGCAGCCTTATGTTTTCAGAAACTTACAAATGAGACCTGAATGTTTCCTCTTTTGAGAAAAACATGCTGGCAAATGGAAAAAAAACTAAGATTCCTGGAGAATAGGCATTCTAGCCTAGAGGAACTGGGCCTGATTACAGCCAGTGTCCAGTTCCATCTAAAGGCTT
Source organism: Notechis scutatus (assembly GCF_049901735.1). Lineage (NCBI taxonomy): Eukaryota > Metazoa > Chordata > Lepidosauria > Squamata > Elapidae > Notechis > Notechis scutatus. Next base: position 38,068,045 of record NC_142009.1, read on the forward strand.
ATCAGCCTGGGTTTGTTCATTTTTTTGCTGTGGGTGGGGCAGCTTGGCCTGTAAGTTCATATCAAGCTCTTTTATTAGAGACTCTTTTAACAATCCCCCCCCTCCATTTTCCCTTTTAAAGAAATTCCCCCTTTCTCCTTTCATTTTGATACTCTAGAACCCCTAAAAGGTCCCAAAATGCAAAAGGGGGAGTTATTATACAGTTAAAAATGAGAAGGCCATATGGGGAAGCCATGGTCATAAGGAGAGGATTGTTAACAAAATCTCAGCCTGTGGCTGTTTTTAATTTATTTTTTGTTTTATGTGCAAAGAGAAACTTGGCCTTGAGAGTCTGGCTAATATCAGGGACTGGAATTTTGTAGATGTTTAATCAGAGGCCATTTTGCAGTGCAGGAGGGGTTGAGGGGAACTGTTGCAGATCTGTTCTTGTTTGCTTTTTTGTCACCGCGTCTGGCTTTCCTTAACCAACTTTACTCCCCCTTTCCTCCTCCCCCCCCCACATTTGCCAAGGCTGAGCCAAAAGCTTGATTTCAATTTACACAAGACAGGACACAATGCATTTCTCCAAAGTGACTTTATTTAGCTTATACTATATATATTCATTCCTCCCATATCCACACAGTTTGCAGGCTACCTCCTATTCTCTTAAAAACCACAGATGCCATTTGCAATTTAAAACCATGCAGTGAATTCAGCATTCCTAGCAGATCCACTGATAGTTTATGACCCATCATAGCTGCATGAAAGCCATTTCATATATTTTGGGTTGGAGGAGATTTTATTCCTTTGTAAATCTCTACATATTTTAGCACATGCCATTAACATGCAAATAATGGACACAAGCCTAGTTTTAATTGCCCTTCCAATGATATGGGAGGTGTTGTTGTTAGAGCAAATTAGCTTTCTGTCAACTTCAGACTTTCCAGGATTATGGTTTAAATCAGAGAAATAACAGGCATTATTTTGTGTCCAATGCTATCCCACTAAGAAACTTTTCATTTTAAGGAGATCTTGAACTCTGTCCCTTTCTACTTTCCTTCTATCTGTGGATTTCAAGAAATATTGCTTCCATATTCTCACAATCTAGAATCAGATTTGAAAAGGGAATTAATAGCATGAACACCAAGGAAGGGAAAGTTCTCATATAATTCCCTGTAACTGCAGGGAATGAAGCAGCCATATTTGCGTAGTAATGTGCCCTATCCAGACAAGATCAGTATGGGACATACTTTCTTCAGAAATCATTTTCCTGCATTTGGTCCAGACTCTTTATTCTACACTTGATAACATCTTCTAAGTATTTCTATCATTTGATGTGAGGAAGACAGGAGATTCAGAAGACCTGTTTTGCCACATTAGTCCAGCTATTGAATGGCTTGCTGAGAAAAGCATTATTGGGAACTCCAGAAGAATCTTAATTTGCTTTGATACTCCAGAACCATTTAAACAGGTATGGTGGTCATGTGACTGGGTGGAACCATTTAAACTTGGTGGTCATGTGACTGGGTGGACATGACTTGGTGGTCATGTTATTGGCTGTGTGTGGCCAACTCAATATCACTCACATCGAGGCACGCATCTCCTCTCCTGGCCTCTCATGACTGTGAGGATGCTGCAACAGTCGTAAGTGTGAAAAATGGTCATAAGTCACTTTTTTCAGTGCCATTGTAACTTTGAATGGTCACTCCACACAAGCAAAGTACCATCAAAGGAAGGGGAAAAAACCCAGAGAAGTTCCTGAGACAGGAAGTCTAGTCCTGCCAAGAATGTAATAAGGGTTAATGGAGAGGCAGTTTCTGTAAGCAACACCAGAATGTTTCCTTCCTGCCTTCCTTACAGAATTAGGCCAGTAATTTCTTCTAACAACCAGTTCTCCGAACTGCTTAGAATGTTAACAACTGGTTCTAGCAAATAGGTGCAAACTGGTAAAATCCCACCCCTTAAGTCACCCCCCTACATATTCTTTTCACTGCAATCAATACAAAAGGTTTAAAGAAACAAATTAGACTCTAGACAAATATTAAAATTCAACACTATAATGAGGTGAAGAGTCCTCCCAGTCTGAGCTTAATCTGAGCTCTCTTTAATCAGTAGGCAGAAATATAAATTTTCCAAATAAATAAATAAAGATCAGATAAGGGTGGGGGATGGGGCTTTTCCGAAAGAAATCAACAAATGCTAAACAATGAAACTGGAAAAGGATGTTGATTGCAAAAGCACACTCTCTGGCTAAGGGCAACTTCTTGGAATTCCTAGGAGAGCACACTTTCATGCACTTTCAAGGAACAATGGCAAGGTTTCTCTATCTAAAGAGTTTTAGAGCAGGATTAGGGTTGTACACCTCCAACAATTGGCTCTGCATGTTGTGCTCTCTGAAATAATCACCTTTGGTTTAAAACCACTATTTGTGTATTTAATTCATAGCTTGGAAATGAACCTGATAAGATGTGTTTCTTAGGAGCATTGTATGCCAGTGTTTTTCCAGCTTGGCAACTTTAAGATTTGAGGACATCAACTCCCAACATTTCTCAACTAGCATGGGGAATAGTCATTCATTTGGAGAATTTCTGCCTTGTGTTTCTTTGTTTCTAAATATCATTCCTACAATTTTACTAATATATTCTCTAGCTCTATCTGAGTGTATCTGAGTTCATCTGTGTGTGTTCATGTGAACGCAAATAGAGAGGTCAGAGTTCAGGTGTGAATTAAGCCCTCTCTTCTGCTCTGCATTTTCTTTTTCTTTTCCCACTTTACTTCCCATCTTTTACCTCCTCTCTTTTCACCCCCTTCTAAATTTCCCATATTTTATCTTCTGTCTACTTTTCACTAGCTCCCATGTTTTTCTCCCATCCTATTTTACCTCCCCCGCCCCCCCCAAAATATATTGTCCATGCCATTCTTTCTTCTACACTCCAGCAATCCTTCTCCACTTTGTACACATAATGTTCTCTGCTCCTCTCCTACTTTACTTTCCCATGCTCTGCCAATTCCAGCCAATTCTACCTGGCATGAACAAATGTGCAAAACAAATAAGGACAGGTAAGCCAAGAAAAGGACTGCAGAGGTCAACTCCCCTCCATCAAGTGACACTTTAGGCCTTGCAACTTAGCTGATTAAGGTAAAGATGTGAACAACCAAAACTGGTTGTCCCTGTCATATCTAATTTGGTCCTATGATAGTCACCTCATTTTATTTTTTTTAATGGTCCCAATTACAGCAGCTGTCAGATTTTGAGTTTTTCAAACTGCACCTTGTGTGTGAAGTATTAAATTTGGCAAGAGAATATACAAACAGTGTCTCCTTAAGATCATTTATCAACAAATTTAAGATTCTGGCCACAATTCAAGGCAGTTATGAGCATGTTTAAACCTAATAATTATAAAGAGCTTAAGGGTTGTTACCCCATATTGGATTACAGCCATTTTTAAAAAATGTTTTGGTTTGTCAAATTTTCATTCACAGTCAATTGCAGAAATGAAATGTTCAAAAAGTGCAATACATTATTTGCGACTGATAGGTTCAAACTTGACCAGTTTGGGACTTTTGTGGCAATTTGCCACTTATTAGCATTGATGAATGAAATGCCAAATCAATAATCAGTTTGCATAGGTGGTCTCCCAATTGTGAGCATGAGGCAACCAGTTGAAAGACTGTATGATAAAACCTCAATTATTTATTTGTACCATAAGGTGTGGTTAAAAAAAATTAAGCAAAGTTTTAATTGTACCATTATGAATGCTTTCTTTACTTTTTTTTAACCATGCCCCATGTGTTAAGTTTGAGGCATGGGTTTAATGAACGGAGACCAGACTGTCAACCTTGAACTTCAGCTCTTTATTCACAAGCATAACAGAGACAAAAAAAAAACCGGCTAGCAGTCACTCTTTTATAGCGTAAGCTGCTATCCGGATAACCAATGGATAGTGTTATAGCGTTTGAATCTTGGCGCGGCCCGCCAACAGCCAGTCAGATTGCTCGGAATGAACCAATCATAACTTGCCATTATATGGGCCAATAGGACGTGCAGGATTACGATCCTGCTAAGCAAATGAATCTTTATTAATTACATTTCTTTAGTTCACAACACCCCTCCCCCCTGGGTTTCGTTTGACGGCCGTGGTGATGTAATCACGCAGGTATGCAGGTCGTTTTACCTGCCTATTTGATTTTCGCTGTTCCACCGGTTTTTGTTTAAAGTTCGGTTCCGGTGGAACGCAAGGCTCGTCTTCGCCCGGGGTTGATTCCGCGGTGCTGTTTTCGGCACTATCAGGGTCCCTTAAGTCCATTCCTGGATCGGGCGGGCATGTTTCCACTACGATGTTCCTCTGCGGGGAGGATGCCCCTGATCCCGGACCTTCTTCAGGTGGCGCGAGTATTCAGTTTAGCGGCCGTCTGTCCTCGATTACATCATCGTCTATACGGCCTTCGTCCCCCTCGGTATTCCCTCCCCCTTGAGTTTGGAAGTCGGAGGGGTCGCGGATACTTGGTTGTAAGCGAGATCGAAGTTGATCTATGTGGCGTTTCCACATCTTGCCGTCTGTCGTCTTAAGGCGGTAAGATCTAGGGCCAGTGAGGTAGACTACGGTGGCTGGGACCCACAATGGTTCGCCGGAAAGGTTTTTTGCATAGACCAAGTCGTCTACCTTGAATTGGCTATATGTTCCGCTGGATCCACAAGGTTTCTCTGGCGAGTAAGACGGGTGTAGTCGGTCGAGGTGGGAGCGAAGCTTCCGCCCCATTAAAAGTTCGTCTGGGGTCTTGTTGGTGACACTGTGGGGGGTAATGTGTTGTAGTAAGAGTATTTTGTTCAATCTAGCGTCGATGTCCCCCGGATCCATTTTTTGGAGTGTCTTTTTAAGGAATTGGACCATCCGTTCAGCCCTACCGTTTGCCGCAGGGTGAGCCGGCGAAGTTAAGGCATGGCGGATGCCCCGGTCCGCCAAGTATTGTTCGAAGGTGAGGGCAGTAAACTGGGGTCCGTTGTCGGAAACTAGAACGTCTGGGAAACTGGGTGTTGCAAATAATCTATCTAGTTTTTTAATAACAGAGTCAGTAGTTGTGCTTTTCATCTTGTGGATTTCGAGCCAGTTGGAGTAAGCATCCACGGTTAGGAGAAAAGTGTGTCCTTTCGTGGGTCCCGCGAAATCAATGTGGATGCGGGACCAAGGGCCTCGAGGAGTTTCCCATTCAGTGGGAATTGCTCTCGGTGGGGCATTGCTGACTTCTTGGCAGTTTCTACACGTGGTAACCCAGGCTTCAATTTGTTTATCGATGCCTGGCCACCACGCGTAGCTTCGAGCGAGAGCCTTCATGCGGACGATGCCCGGATGTCCTTCGTGCAGGGTTTGCAACACGAGTCGCTGTAGTCTCTCTGACATGACGACTCTATCTCCCCATAGGATGCAGCCCTTCTGGGAGAATAGTTCCGTTTGCCAGTGCTTGAACGGCGCGAAAATGGTGGGGGTTTCTTCGACTGGCCACCCGCGTTCGACCCAACTGAGAACTTTTGCGAGGATAGAGTCTCGTTTTGTGCCGGCAGCGATATCTCTTGCCGTTAGTGGTGGTGAGTTGAGGGTTTCAATTTGCAGTGTGGTGAGGGTTGGAGCTGGGTCGCTGACGGTTTCCGGAAGTGGGGAACGGCTCAAAGCGTCAGCGTGGGGAATGGCTTTCCCCGGGCGATGCTGCAGTACGTAGTTGTAGGCTGCTAGGAATTCTGACCAGCGAGTCATTCTAGGCTATAATATATACGGGGTTGGTTTATCACCTGCTAAAATGCCAAGTAAAGGCTTGTGGTCTGTAATTAGAGTAAAGGGCCGCCCGTACACATATTCGTGGAATTGCTTCACGGCCGATACAATAGCAAGAGCCTCTTTGTCAAGTTGGCTATAGTTCCGTTCAGCCTTCGATAATGTCCGCGAAAAGTACGCAATGGGGGCTTCATGTCTGTTTGGTAACACGTGACTCAAAATGGCTCCAACCCCAAATGGTGATGCGTCGCACGTAATATTTAACGGCAAAGTCTCGTTGTACTGCATTAGAACAGCATCGGATGTTAATAAGTCTTTCACTTTTTGAAAAGAGTGTTCTTCTCGATGTCCCCAGACCCAGGTGGCTTTCTTGTCGAGAAGTCTATGTAGGGGCTCAGCTACGGTCGCCTTCTGGGACAAGAAGATGTTGTAAAAGTTAATAAGTCCCAGGAAGGCCTGGAGATCAGTCTTATTTTTAGGACTTGGGGCGTTCTTGATTGCCCTGAGTTTGTTTTCGGTAGGGTGAATACCGTGTTTATCGAGGAGGTATCCGAGAAACTCTACTCTTTCAGTGCATAGTTGACATTTATTTTTTTTAACCTTGAGACCGGCGTCCTTAAATCTATGTAAAACCAACCTGAGACGCCTTTCAAGCTCTTCTCTATTTGGGGCAGCAATTAACATGTCATCGAAATATGGTACAACCCCTTTTATTCCCTGTAAAAGTCTCTCCATTAGACTCTGAAATATCCCGGGGGCTACACTCACTCCGAACTGGAGTCTGTTGCATTTGAAGGCACCTCGGTGTGTAACGATAGTCTGTGCCTCTGCGGTTTCCGCATCAACGGGTAGTTGTTGATACGCTTGCGCTAAGTCTAACTTCGCGAAGATCTTCCCGCCGCCCAGGGAGTAGAGAAGATGTTTTTTTTTTAAAAAAAAAAAAACAAGTTTTATTTTTCAAGACAAACAATACATAAATACACATAAACACAAAACATAAAAATATAAAAAATCTCTTTTCTGAAAGTTGCTTAATCCCAGGTTAAAACTCTTGGTACAGACACAAATTCAATTTCATATTCATTTTACATACCATTTCACATCTTCTTAACATTTTCAATTTTCTATATAACTTCTGGGAGTGGAGAAGATGTTGAACCACCGCACCGGATAAGCGCTCTGTTGGAGTGCGTGGTTCAGAGTGGCGCGGTAGTCTCCACAAATTCTGATCGACCCATCCAGTTTGATGGGGGTTACGATGGGGTTTCCCAACGGCATGGTCAATAGGCTCCAACACCCCCTTGGGCTATTAACTTATCCAGTTGCTCGTCAATCTTGGGTTTAAGGGCAACGGCACCGACGAGGCTTAAGGCGGATAGGGGCTACTTCTGGATTGAGGCTAAATGATATAGGGGTCCCCTTGTACTTGCCTAAGTTGTCCAAAAACACGTCGTGGAATTCCTGGACGATGCTCTCTTCCCAATAATAGTCTGGTGTGTCTCTTCTCGTCGTGCTGGAAGAGCAGATGTTTTGCTGCTGTAGGCATGGTTGTTCCATTGGTTATTCAAATGATCCCGATTTGCAGGGAGGTTCCCTGTGGTTTGGCGGAGGTTGTTCTCCTTTCTGTCTGTGTTGAATTCCTTCTTACTTCTGCAGACCCGTGCGATGTGGCCTCTCTTCCCACAGGAACGGCAGATTGCGTCGAGGAATTTGCAACCGGATCGCGGGTGGTTTCCCCCACAACCCGCACATGGGCGCTGAAGTTTTAGAGTTTGTTGATCTCGTTCGGCCTGAAGTCTGTTAACCTCTTCTTCATCACTCTCGGATTGGGACTCGAGGTCCTCATGGTGCGCTGTTGCTGAGTGTCTTTCTAGTTGAGGCGAGGCTTCACGGGCGAATTGACGGAGCGGAGCGTTGGTGCGGCGCATTCGAGCGGCCGACTTTTTGGTTGCCTCTGCTGCAGTAGTGTCAGCAATGGCATCTGCAAGATCGATGTCCCCTTTTGCCATGATCTTGCTCTGTACTGTGTGGTCATCTAATCCCAGAACTATGCGGTCTCGCATAGCTTCTTCTAGGTCTGAAAAACCACAGAGGCCTCCCAGGTTTCTAAGGTCAGCGATGAAGTCTGCAATACTTTCACCCATCCGCTGATCCCGTTGATAAAATTCGTGTCTCCGGACCAACGTTGGTACGGCGGGGGCATAGTGAGCCCGTAGGATAGGTTCGAGGTTGTCCCAATCCATTGATTTCACCTCAGCTGGTTTCGCGAGCGCCTTTGCCATCCTAAAAACGGCTGGTCCACAATGGGTCAAGAACACCGCCCGCTTCTTTCCGGGTGTTGCGTCTTTCAAATTGTTGGTTTCTAGAAACATTTGAAACTGATCCATATACGACTCCCAGTCTTCCTTTTCCGGGTCAAAAGGAGCAGGTGGTATAGCGCCACCTGACATCCTGTCGATGTAGATGCGCTCTCAGCCACGTGCTTCGGTTGGTGCTCTGTAGGGTTTAGTCAGCTCTTTTGTCTCCGTATCCCATCCTCGTCGCCAGTGTTAAGTTTGAGGCATGGGTTTAATGAACGGAGACCAGACTGTCAACCTTGAACTTCAGCTCTTTATTCACAAGCATAACAGAGACAAAAAAAACCCCGGCTAGCAGTCACTCTTTTATAGCGTAAGCTGCTATCCGGATAACCAATGGATAGTGTTATAGCGTTTGAATCTTGGCGCGGCCCTCCAACAGCCAGTCAGATTGCTCGGAATGAACCAATCATAACTTGCCATTATATGGGCCAATAGGACGTGCAGGATTATGATCCTGCTAAGCAAATGAATCTTTATTAATTACATTTCTTTAGTTCACAACACCATGAACATCTCTAATATATATGTGGCTATACAAAGGTCATTTCAAATGAACAGAAGTACTAAGATGATGAAATACAACAAAAATCTGTTTGATACTGAATCCTGTTTTAGAGAACAGCTTCTAATCAGACATACATGCACACAAATATTTTACGATTTCTCCCCAGTATATCTCATTTAAAGCAAAAATGCAGTCTCCAAACCTGGTTTTTTTTTTTCAAATAACTAATCATTCTTCATTAATATTCATTGATGATTCATCTTTAATAAAATTGTTACATTTCCTTTCAAATTTGCCTAAGTTAGTGGCCATACTACATCTTACAGATTTTTCAGCTGGGTATTAGATCACTATGCACTAATGAAGCATGCAAAAGAAACCAGTATATGAATTTAGATGACATTCAGGGTAGTATTTGAAATGATCATTGCAGAAACTATGTTTTTTTCACCTCTTTCTTCTACTGTTCTTTCTCTTAAACTATTATACCTCCCTGCTATTACAACTGCCATTACAATTTGCTAAACACAGGAACCAGAATTCATATTATCACATGGTAATCACTTGCAGAAATGAATACACTAAATCAGTTGGCGCCTTGGCCAGTTACAATTAAAAAAAAAATGGCAGCCCCACAATTTTAAGATGACATTGCTATGGCAAGCTAGTCATAATATGGCTGAGTTACTACCATAAGCAATGGATTTAAAGTATTATGAAAATATATGCTTTCTTAAGTGCTGTGAATTATACCAAATAATTCTGAACATCTCTTTTACTAGGCTAATGAATCAGAGGGAATGCTTCCTCGCATTATCTGCAATCAGCAGAGAGAAAATGTATTTGGAAATTCATAATTCCTGGATAAATAGCACATATTCTCTAATTAAGTAGTGTCTGATTATATCATAGAGAAATTGAAATGAAACTTTTTTTAAAAAAAAAAGTCCTGACTTCCATGGGGGAAATTTAGATGGGACTGCAAAGCATAAGAAAGGAAAGCATGAAGTAAGTTAAAATAAATCTTGAGTTTAATGTTAGCATCACAATCAAGGGGGCTTGTGGGAGGGCAGGCAGTGTTCCATTTTGATCATCCATGTAACAGAACGAGCAAGCTCTTCATAAGGAGAAACAAGAAAAATGAGCAATGGTAGAGCAGAAAGAGGAGCATGGATTCAAATCATAAGCCAATTCATTTTGACATGGAATGATCCTGAGCATCCCTTTAGATCTGGGATTGGGAACTTTAGATTCCCCAGCCCACTTCTTAAAGCTGCAGTTTGATCCTTTATGTGCACTTTGATGTTCAATATCTCTTTTCGCTCCATATATTATTAATGTGCATGGATTAATGTGCATGAGTTAAACATCCCACAAAAGCATCTTAATTCTCTCATACATCAAGTAGTCACATCAAAAAAATGCACTGTTTTATCAATGGACACATTAATATTGAGTTGAGAAATGCAACTGGCAGGGGAAACTCAAACAGGCACAAGGATATCAAGTCCAAGTGCTAATTCCTGTGATCTTGCTTCTCTTCCATATTGTTTTATGCTACCTTTATATCTGTTTAGGACCTCTGTTCTCAGTTGCTACTGGCAAAGGCATAATTGCTTTCTTTCTTTCCCACCATCAGTAGCAGTGATACTCTCACTGTTAGAAGGTTAGAAGTGGGGATGGGGTGGAGGTGGAATCTGCTTTCTCTGACAGAGCAAAAGGATGCTCCAGGGGTTCATTTACCACATAGGTGAAGTATCACACATAATGACCTAAAGCAGTGTTTCTCAAGTACAGTAATTTTAAGATGTATGGACTTCAACTCCCAGAATTCCCCATGCCAACTGTTTGGTAGTATTCTGGGAAATGAAGCTCACATACCTTAAAGTTGTTGAAGTTAGGAAACACTGCCTTAAAGCGATAGGGATGAAGGAATATAATCTCTCTAAGGTATCTCAGTCTATCAGTGTTTAGCATGTCCTCTTTTTCTGATGTGGTGAATGTAACACGTCGCACAAATATCTATACTCTTAAATACATTCAAATACAGATGAAATCTTTTATGGTTACCTGGTCTTGTTTCAGACAGTTTTATTAGCAACAATATGATCTGTTGTCTTCCCTCAAAAGGTTTTTTGAGGTGTTTTCTGTTTGTTTTGTTTTTTCTTGGAGATCTCTTGATGTCTGACCCTGCTTCCTTTTCTGAGATTGGCTAAGATTAGGATATATTTAAAAAACATTGGCATAATCCTATGCTCCATGTTATATCATAGTAATATTATTAGTGTTTAGATTAGTGTTTATGCAAACATCTTCAATCACTTAATAAGCACCAGAAAGAGTCTCTAAACTTTTTGGGAAGTTGCAGCTAGCAAATATGTATAGCATCAATAAAAGCATGCTTAAGCAAGGGGTTGGACTAGAAGACCTCCAGAAGGTCCCTTCCAACCCTGTTATCCTGTTAAGAAAGAAAGGGAAAGTAAAAGGGAAATTATTCTTGATCATCTCATAGAACTAAGTTAAGCATGATCCCCTCTCCCTTTGCATTTCAATCAAATCTGAATTGAATGAATTTGCCAACATCCCTCCAAAGGAACTGAACATTGCATTACTTTTTTTCCCCCAGGAATGAAATCCTCCTGATTTTTTCAACACCAATTCCATTAACTTTCATCTGAAACCATAATCAGAAACTTTCATTAATATGGGGCAGAGGGGACCAAACAAGGCAAAAAATTGGTTGGAGCATAATCAGACAGGTAAGTTTCATGATGCTATGGCCAGTTTGCAATGCATCGCATCGCATCGCATCGCATTGCATACATGCTGCCTGTAAGGCAGGAGGACTTATACATTGGAATTATGCCAATTTAAGTACGGTGGTAACTGTGCCGAACTACTGTGAAACAATTCAGGCAGTCAGCAAACAGGGCTAATTGCTAGTGTGGGAGATATTATGGGTAATTTACTGCCCACTGAGGGATTGTACCTCGAAATAAGGTCCCCTCCCCTTTCCTCTGGATAGACTATGCATGTTAATGCCCTGTTGCAATCATGTACTGAGAGGACATCTTGATATGCGTCCATAAACACACTTCCAGCATAAGACCTCATTCAAGATCCTCTGATAGTTGCAATGTTTTGAACTGTTGAATAACCACAGGACTGCAATTAGAGGATGCTGGTAAAAATGCCTGATTATCTTAGGTCTGTGGGTAGCAGAATAATAATAAAAAAGAGGAGATAATGACATGTCATAGAGCTTTCTCTGAACATTAATGACAAGCCGAAAGGGGTAAAAATATGCAGATTTTTAGTATCTACAGACACAGGGTAAGCGAGAAGAATTCTAACTATGTGGAAGTTCATTGCCTTGGTAGGCAAATTGCAACACACATTTCATAAATGTGCATGTATATCAATTCCACAGTATACATTTTCCATGTTTGGACAAATCTGAGACTTTGACAATTTTGTATTCCAGTTTCTCAGTCCCAGGAATGGAGAAAAGGAGAGAGCACTAGGACAGAATCAGGAGAGACTTCTTGTCTGAAGCCAAAGCAACAGCACCAGAAATAACCTGCACCACCAGTGAACTCATCAGGTAATATAGAAGGTGAAGTCAGTGGATTTTGGGGAAAGGAATGTTATACTTAGGAATTTGATTTGCATAACCTGATAGACTGAAAGGAGGCCAGAGTTAAGCCACGATAGTTTTATTTCTTTGAGCCTAGCTTGTTTTGTAAAAATAGCAACTACATTTTTTTCAATTCCAATTGACAGAGTGATGGGGGAGGGAGTAGGAAATAGCCCAGGATCCCCAAGATTTTGTAGTGGCCAAGAGAAAACAAGCAAACAAAATAATGGGATATATCTCATGCACACGTACATTTTTGTATTACAAACCATTTCAGCAGGTAAACCTTGTCTGACATGTTACATCAACTTAAATATCCCTTTCTACAAAAGTAACCAATTACATCAAAAAGTAAGCATACAAGTTTTGGATGGATAATAAGAACTTATTTAATTTATTTCACCCATTGTTGTCACATCTAACTATCTGTCTTTCTGCATCTGTAATATATGAATATATTTGCTCTGTGTGTGTATGTGTGTGTGGTGTGTGTCTGTTTCTCTCTCTCTGTGTGTGTGTGTGTATGCATGCATGAGTGGCACAGATGATACATCTAATTTATAGCTGAGCACCTTCATTTTAGTTATTTCATGAGAATATTTTAAGCTAGGTCTGCATAATATTAAAATAAGTTAAAATCTATGTAAAATTTATGAGAGCTTGTCAGATGTAATGCCTGATAAAGTAAGTTTAATGCTTTGGAATACTCGTTTTCTCCAGGCTGAATCTAGGTGTCCAAGTATCCAGTTTAATTTTAGAAACTCCTTTCCATTAAATTGTTCTTGTATTAATGAGATAAAGCTCAATTTAGGAAAAGAAAAATGCATTTCCCTTTCTTCAGTTCTACAGAACAATAAAATAAGTCACAGAATCTAGACAGCTAGTTAGAGGAGAAGGAAATATTTTCCTAGAGTGACTATTTCTCCTCTTTTCACAACAAGAAAGGAATAGAAGTATTATTTTTATAAGAATGTCTCTTCAAAAAGGTGTCATTGCTTGAAATACAACTCTGGTTTTGTGTACAAATAAAGCTGAAACAGCTGACCTCCTTCCAAACATTGTCTTCTATCTACAAGATTGTGATGTCTTGTTTAGTTCTCTGACACTCCATATTACTGTGATGGGTTTAAACAAAATCCAGGGTGGCTTATGTTCTGTTTTCATTCTGGGTCTCAGATAGCATATCTAAAAAGAAGCCATACTCACTAACTGATGAGATCAACACAGCCAAAACAATTATTTTTGCCCACATAGTAACTCTAGTATAAATTGCAGCTATTCTCCTAGCCAGTTTCTTCCCTTATGGTTACACAATTAGCTTTCATTTTATAGTGTTGTGAATTCCACATACCAAGAGTTCCTTCCTTCCTTTCCCTGATATGTATCTGGTAAAGTTCAAAGAAAAGTAAAGACAAAGCCCATAGAGCAGCAACAGCAACCTGAAGCTTCAGGGTTGTATCTCCCCTATCCCAACCTGTGGTAATATAACCTATTGATCATTTTATCATTTTCTGTAAGGCCTTTGTATAACTAGCAGTAAGTCTAGGAAGATGTGGGCATTCTTGGTGGGGGTAGGAGTATCTTTGCTCAGAGTGCCTCATTCTGTTTTGATTCTGCCAGTTTAGAAGGAATAGGAAAATGGGTGAAAGTTCAAGGTACAAGATACACAGTTGTGCTTTCTCATGGGACTTTCCAAACTTTCCCATGAGACTTTCCGTGGCTGTATGATCTCACCCTTGCAAGGTAACATCTGGGACTTTCCAAGATTGTGTGTTCTCATGCTGGTGAAGTAATCTCCTGTTGAGGTCATTGTTTTCTGAATATGCATACTGTATTTTGCTTGTGTTTTTTCTCAATAAATACTGCTACCTGAGTTCTCTCAGGGTTGGCATTTTCTCAGAGACAGTTCCCTGTGTCTCATTTCAATGTCAAACCACCATAAATGGTGACCCCGACGTGATAGCTTGGAAGGCTATACGTTTCCGCATCCTATACTCATCGTGCGGACGCCGACTGGGCCCTCATCTTCTTCGCTGGACGAAGATAGATTCTTTTCGTGAGTATGGGGGAGATCTCTCGAAGGCTCAGAAAGAGCACATCAGGGAATTGAGAGGGATCATTGGGAATAGTTTTGGGTTTGGAATTGGCAGTAGGGGTTGTGCTGTAGGAAAGAAAGAAATTGAGGACTTACTACAGTATGTTTGGAAAAATATTAAGTCATATCCGGAGGGAGGTAGTATTAAAGTAGAGTCCTGGAAAAAGATAGGGAAATTTTTGCACGAGGAACCCGTGCCCCTTCTTCAATTTTGTTAACCTGGAGAGTGATTATGGATGCATTAGCTACTTATGAACAACCGCTCCTATCACCCCGAAGAAGGTTTGCCGCTTTACCATGCGGTACGTTTGTTGCCGCCGACGGCACCTCCAGATAAATCTGGGGAACTGTCTAGCGCTAGAAATACTTTGTCAGAAGATAAGAGTTTACCTTTAAGGGTTCAGGTGGATGCAGTTACTGCAGCTATTCAAGAAGCAAAGAATAGAGGGAACTATCAGGAGATGATTTGGTGGAGTTTGGAGTAGAAGTTCAACTTAATCCAGTAGAAATTGTCATGGATGCTGCATTAAATCCGCGGCGGGAGTGGAAGCCTTTACAGCTCAGAATTTTGAGGAAGTTAAGCAAGCAGCAAAAGAATATGGTGTTAGAACGCCATATACTCAGGCATTGTTAGAAGCAGTTGGTTATGGAAATAAAATGATTCCGGCTGACTGGAAAGCTCTGTTGAATATGATTTTAACTCCAGCTCAATATTTGGTGTTAGATCAGAAATGGAGACAGCTGGCAGTCCAGAGGGGAACAGCAAATGTTACCCCAGATCAGCTTTATGGAGCTGGTAATTTTACAACAGTGGAACAACAGAGATGGTATGCCTGAGGAAGGGTTCATTCTTCTCCCACAAATAATTTTTCAAGCCATAGGGTCTCTCCTGACGGCGAAGGTGGTGAGAAGACCTTTACTAACATCAAACAAGGGAACAATGAACCCTATGAAAATTTCATTAGCAGACTGAAATTGGCTATTGAAAGACAAATTGATAATCAATTCGCCCAGAAAGAGTTGCTTTTTAAGTTAGCAGTAGAACAAGCTAACACAGATTGCAAAAAGATTTTAAATCCACTGGTAGCAAGTGGAGAGAGAGAAATCGCAGATTTGATTAATGCATGTAGGAAGGTTGGGAGTCAGTCTTTTAACATGGAAACTTTAGCTCTGGCTTTACAAACAGGACATGCTCAAAAGGGGAATTGTTTCAATTGTGGGAAGCCTGGACATTTTAAAGCGCAATGTCGGGCTCCTGGAGGAGGTCAAAGTCAGCAGAATAAGAGATCAATGGGACAGGGTGTTGGTCCTAAATCAGTGTGCCCGAAATGTAAGAAAGGATACCGTTGGGCAAATCAGTGCAGACTTCATTCGGAGGGAAAAAACTAGGAAGCAGGGATCAGGGCATTCTCCCTACTCTAAAGAGTGAAGTAATGTCCGAAGGGTTGGAACCACCAGAGAGAGGTACAGCTACTAAAGGTTCAGCAGGAATTGATCTTCCATTAGCCGAGGATTTGGAATTGGGGTTTCCGCATGTAGTTTGTTTGGGGTCAACGGATTTCTATGGTCCGTTGCCTCCGGCTTCTGTGGGTCTTCTTCTTCCTAGATCATCGGCTCATAGGCGTCAATTGTTTGTGGTTCCTGGGGTTATTGATTCGGATTATGAGGGTCAGATCAAAATTCAGGTTCACTCACCTGTCCCTCAATCTTTGAAAAAAGGGGATTGTTTTGCACAGCTTATAGTTTTGCCAAATATGTCTTTGGGAGAGTCAGATGGAATTTGTCAGGGTGGATTTGGATCTATGGATAGGGAGTCTAGTGTGTTTTCTATTATGCAAGGTATTAGGCAAAATGACAAACCAAAATTAACTCTTTTGGTTGAAGGCAGAAAGTTTACTGGAGTGCTGGACACTGGAGCAGATGTCTCTGTGATCAGTGAAAGTGAGTGGCCTAGGGAGTGGCCGACAGATCCTACACCGTCTGTTCGAGGAGTCGGAGGACTTCAAGACGCACGGGTTAGTAGGAAGATTCTTAGAGTTAAAACACAGCAGGGAGGGGCTGTTGCATTTGTCCAGCCGATTGTTCTGCGCCTTCACGTTAACTTGTGGGGCAGAGATTTGATGCAACAGTTTGATACAAGGGTTGTCATTCATGATGACTGAACACCCACCTGTGGAGTTATTAAAATTACAACTACTCCAACAGGAGCCAGTGTGGATAGACCAATGGCCTTTGACTAGTGAGAAATTAGTTCATTTACATGAATTGGTTCAACAACAATTAGAAAAAGGACATATAGTGCCTACCACTAGTCCTTATAATTCTCCAGTTTTTGTTATCAAAAAGAAATCTGGAAAATACAGATTTTTACATGATCTGAGGAGCATAAATTCTATATTAAAGCCAATGGGTCCACTTCAGTGTGGAACGCCTAATCCTAATTTAATACCTGATGGATGGAATATAAGAGTGTTAGATTTGCAAGATGCTTTCTTCTCCATTCCTTTGCACCCTGAAGATGTAGATTTGTTTGCTTTTACTATTTTGAGTATAAATCAGGGGCAGCCCGCTAAGCGATATGCATGGACTGTCCTTCCGCAGGGAATGTTAAATAGTCCTACAATGTGTCAAATGTTTGTGGATTGGGCTTTACAACCTTTTCGGAGTAAATTCCCGGATTGGAAGGTTTATCATTATATGGATGATATTTTGATAGCTGCTAATATTTCTGATGATGCCATGAATTCTGCTGTCATTCTTTTAACTGCTATACTAAAGGAGAAAGGCCTAATAGTTAGTCCTGAAAAATTGCAAAAGGATATTCTTTTTGCTTATTTAGGTCATAAATTATTCCTGAGTCACATTACACCCCTGAAATTGGAATTTGTTCTTCCTAATCCTTTAACCTTAGTGGGTTTACAACAATTTTTGGGTCATATAAATTGGATCAGGCCGTATTTGGGTTTAACTACACTTCAATTAAGTCCTTTGTTTCAAGCTTTGGCTAGTGCTAAACAAGCATCTGACATAATAACCTTAAATGAAGAACAAAAAAAGATTTTGTCATTGATTGAACAAGTTTTAAGCCATAGATGGACAGATAGATGTTTGTTAGATTGTCCATTATCAGTAATTTTAATCTCAGAACGAAGGGCTACCGCATTGATAGTTCAGGTAAAAGAAAAACTGCTTTAAGGATTCTGGAATGGATTCATTTGTCTCATACACCATCGAAATCCATAAATTGTATCACAGAACAGCTTGCTGATATTTTTAATCGTGCTCGTCAGCGCTGCAAGGCTATTGCTGGTATGGAACCAGTAACATGTTATGTTCCTTTTGCTTTAGCTACCTGGGAACAGATGATTTGCAATAGTGAGTTTTTGCAGGTTTTGGTACATTCCTGGCCAGGGAAATTTTCTTGTCATCCTCCAGCCGATCCTAGGCTATCTTTGTATAAATCAGTCAGAATTAATTTAGCAAGTCTTTTGTAACTCAGCCTATATCAGATGCTCCTACAGTTTTTACTGATGGAGGGAAAGTTTTTGGTGCTTGTGTTTGGAAAGATAAATCTGGAATTTGGCATACAAAAGTGACTTCAGAGCAGAAGTCTGCCCAGCAGGCAGAACTTGCTGCTGTAGTTTTGGCTTTTCAAAATTTTCACAATCAGGATTTTAATTTAATAGTGGATTCATTGTATGTGTATAATTTGTTACCCTTAGTAGCAGGTTCTTATTTGTCTCCTGGAATATCACCTGATATTTTAAGATTGCTTTTGCTGTTACAAGGATGTTTGGAGCAGCGTGTGAATGTGTGTTTTGTTGCTCATATTCGTAGTCATAGTAATTTGCCTGGAATTTTATCACAAGGTAATGCCAAAGCTGACAGTGCTGTAACTTCAGTCCTCACTGTCCAGCCATGGGATAGTCATAGTTATTTTCATCAAAACGCTAAAGCATTGGCACAGCAATTTAAACTTACTACTGCAGAAGCTGCTGCCATAATTCAACAATGTCCAACTTGTTCAAAGCAGGGCACGAATATCCCTATGGGAGTTAACCCCAGAGGGTTGAAACCTTCAATGATTTGGCAAATGGATGTTACTCAATATCCGCCATTTGCGCCCTGGAAATATATACATGTGACTGTGGATACTTACTCAGGATTTTTAATGGCTACCCCTCAAAGAGGTGAGATGGTTAAACATGTCATCAATCATTGCATTAAGACTTTTTCAGTTGCTGGTACACCTAAAACTTTAAAAACTGATAATGGTGCGGCTTATCGGAGCACCGGTTTTGATCAGTTTTGCAAACAATGGTCTGTGGAACATAAATTTGGCATTCCATACAATTCTACTGGGCAGGCTATTGTAGAACGTCATAATTCCACGCTCAAGACCATGTTGACTAAATTAAATAAAAAGGAGGGAAGCTCCTGGGGCTTCCGCGATTCAAGATCAATTAAATCTAGCTTTGTATACTTTAAATTTTTAAATTTGTCTGGTAACCCCCTGCGAGCGCGGCCAGCAGGCATTTTTCTTCTCCTTCTACAGATGCAGTGAGACCTCGGGTGTTGGTGCGGTTCCTTCCAGATCCGGCATGGGTTCCTGCTGAGCTGATAACGTGGGGACGTGGTTATGCAGCAGTTGAACATCTTGGTCAAATTCGTTGGGTTCCTGGTCGGTGTGTTCGGCCTGATCATTCGCAGGCACCTGTGAAGGAAGTTTCGGAGGAGCAGGATGGCGCATCTGTGGTTCCTGATCCTGCTGATTCTGCCTAATCTGTCCTGGGCTGCTCGGGTGCGGAGAGAGCAGCGACAGCATGTTCAGCGTGCCGGAGATTTGGGCGATGATTTGTGGACCGATAATAATTACATTAAAGATTTGCGCACAACTGCCAAAAACTTGAACATCACCAATTGTTGGTTGTGTATGCACCTTCCTGGGAGAGTGGGAGAAGGACTAACATTGCATGGAGTGCCTTTTGAGGAAAAAGATTTAATAAAGAATGCAACCTGGAGAAAACAGTTGTCTTGTGCTACAACAGAGCAATTCCAGATGTTCAAAAAGAAAAAATGCACACATTATAATCGGAATGTGACGGCTAAGGTCAAGGTGTCTTTAAAGGGAAGGGCGTATGTATGCTTCACCGAAATGACTTTGGAGGAACTTTCCTAGGGAATTGGTCCAGGTGTAATGTCACTTTTCAAATGCCAACCATCTGTTATAATAGCAGTGTGCAGAACTATACCTGTCTCCCTCAGTTCAATTCTCCTCAGTGCTATATGTGTCAATATCTTGAGAAGATGAAGAATGGTTCTGAGGTAGCCCGGGGAGCCTTGGGCTATGGGGAATGATGTGTGGTTCCTATGTGGGAGTATGGGTATCGAGAGGTTCCTGGGAATTGGTCTGGGATATGCACATTGTAATACCTGTAATTTATAAACTGGATCAGTTGCCGGAAGGCAGAATCCGCAACAAGCGTGAGCTGGAATCAGGTCTAACCAGGGGAGGTAATCTATGGACACAAATTTCTCGAGGTCTTATCCCGCCTTTGGGAATTGCTATGAACTATAGGGATATTCATATTTTAAATAATTTTACTGTTGCTATGTTTAATGATACTATAAAGAATATTAAGATGATTAATGTAGAAATGTCTGAAATTGTACAGTTACTTTGCAAAATCGATATGCTTTAGATATTATGTTAGCTGCTCAAGGAGGAGTTTGTGCTTTAATTCATTCACATTGTTGTGTTTTTATACATAATTATGAGCCAAACATTACAAAAACTGTTCAGGACATGGAAGATCGTATTGCTCAGCATCAATCTGGAGCTGATGGGTTTAATGCATCATTCTGGGACAGTCTGTGGTCCTGGCTTCCTGATGGATCATGGTTTCGTTCCTTATTGCAAGGGGTTGTTATTATTATTGCTATATGTATCTTATTATGTTGTTTTATTCAATGTATTCCTAATCTATTACAAATGTGTACCTCAGTCTTCCGGCGTGAGGGATCAGGTCATGAGGGAACTGTGTACTATGCCACTAAAACACCCCCTATCTTTGAATAAATAAAAAAGGAGGGAATGTGGTAATATAACCTATTGATCATTTTATCATTTTCTGTAAGGCCTTTGTATAACTAGCAGTAAGTCTAGGAAGATGTGGGCATTCTTGGTGGGGGTAGGAGTATCTTTGCTCAGAGTGCCTCATTCTGTTTTGATTCTGCCAGTTTAGAAGGAATAGGAAAATGGGTGAAAGTTCAAGGTACAAGATACACAGTTGTGCTTTCTCATGGGACTTTCCAAACTTTCCCATGAGACTTTCCGTGGCTGTATGATCTCACCCTTGCAAGGTAACATCTGGGACTTTCCAAGATTGTGTGTTCTCATGCTGGTGAAGTAATCTCCTGTTGAGGTCATTGTTTTCTGAATATGCATACTGTATTTTGCTTGTGTTTTTTCTCAATAAATACTGCTACCTGAGTTCTCTCAGGGTTGGCATTTTTCTCAGAGACAGTTCCCTGTGTCTCATTTCAATGTCAAACCACCATACCAACCTCTGCTTTTAACAGTTTTGGAGCATAGTCTGAGTGTGAGTGTGAAAAATCAACAGGGTAAAAATGGCTATAGTTTTAAAATAAAGCCACAAAGACTGTAACTTAAGCTCCAGATAGACAAAACACATTAAAGGGGGAAAATCCCAACAAAGCCTCTCCAGTGTGGGGGAAAAATGGAGAACATGCCCTATTCCCACATGTTTGTTTGCATATTACAGCTTCCGTTACCACTCTCAAAATACTTTCAGTCACCCTCCAGAGCTGAAGAAGCTTCTTGGATGAGAAGCGAAAAGTCTTCAAAGAAAAACAAGAAAGTCCAGTTGCCTCTTGAAAAAGCACCTTTGGGACCATTCTGTGTGATGAACCCCAGATCATAAATTCTGTTTTAATTAGCTTTTGATATCTCTGATGAAAATACTATTCATTTGTTTATATTTTATATATGCACTTGTTACACAATTCAATAATTTCATTACATGGCTACTATTTAAATTTAAATTCATGAAATGTGCATCATTAAAAGAAGTTGGGATGTACAGAGAGAGAAAAAAGAAGAGAATATTGCTTTCAGACACACAAAAGATATCACTAGAGCAGGCCAACCAGTGATTTCAGTGTAATACCATCAGTACACTGATGAAATGTACAGTAACTGTATATTATGATCCCAGATCCCACTGAAGATGCTGTTGAAATATTTTCCCATTGTCTAGATGCTGTTAGGATCTGGATGGGAGAGAACAAGTCTTAGTAAGAGGGAGCTAGTTTTTGTACATTGGACTTCCTCCATCATCCCTCTATTGTCTCTGGATGGGGTTGCATTATCCCCGAAGGACCAGTTCCAATTTGGAGGTCCTTGTGAATGTATGGCTTCTAATAGATTAGCAGATGGAAGGCCTGGTCACTTGGGTCCTGTTTCTAAAATGATATCACAGCCATTGATCTGAAAGTTCTAGTCCCACCTTAGAGATGAAAAACTGGCTGGGTTGTTTTGGGGCCCATCACTCTGTCAGCCCAATTCACCTCATAGTGTTGTTGTGGGGGAAATAGGAGGAGGAGGGAATATTAGGTATTTTCACCACCTCGAGTTATTTATAAAAATAATAAAGGCAGGATAAAAATTATAAAAAGAAGAACAGGAAATATTTTCATTTTTCAGAAGGAATCAAAAGTTCCTTCTTTCCATTCACTTCAGTAAACTGGAGCATTTTGGCCTTTAAAACTTATTTATTTATTTATTTATTTATTTGATTTGCCAATTGTTTACAAGATAATAAGTATAAATGTATACATAGTTGTGAATACATGAAATGGGTACATATAAGAAAAATAAAAGAATAAGAGAAACAATAGGACAGGGACGGTAGGCACGTTGGTGCGCTTATGCACGCCCCTACAGACCTCTTAGGAAAGGGGTGAGGTCAATAGTAGACAGTCTAAGGTTAAAGTTTTTGGGGTTTGGGGAAGAAACTACAGAGTCGGGTAGAGTATTCCAGACATTGACCACTCTATTGCTGAAGTCGTATTTCCTGCAATCAAGTTTGGTGCGGTTTACTTTGAGTTTGTATCTATTGTGTGCTCTTGTGTTGTTATGGTTGAAGCTGAAGTATTCATTGACAGGTAGGACATTGCAATGTATGATTTTATATACCATGCTTAAGTCAGACCGAAGACGGCGTAATTCAAGGTTTTCAAGTTCTAGAATTTCAAGTCTGGTGGCATAAGGTATTCTACAACTAGTAGAGGAGTGGAGAACTCTTCTTGTGAAATATTTCTGGACTTTCTCAATTGTGCTAATATCAGATACGTAGTGTGGGTTCCAGACTGATGAACTGTATTCGAGTATTGGTCTAGCAAATGTTTTGTATGCTCTGGTTAGTAGTGTGATATTACCAGAGAAAAGCTACGTAGGATTAGGTTAACAACTCTTAATGCCTTTTTTGGCTATGTAGTTGCAGTGGGCTCTAGCACTTAGATCATTAGAGGTGAGTATTCCAAGGTCCTTTACAGAGCTTGAGTCATCAATAAGATCTTGACTATTCAGCTTGTATTTTATTTTCTGATTTTTTTTACCAATATGTAAGACAGAGCATTTATTTGTTGAGATTTGAAGTTGCCATTTGTTTGACCACTCTGATACATAGTCAAGATCTTTTTGTAGGGTAGCAGTATTGTCTGTGGTATTGAACAGCTTTACATCATCAGCGAAGAGAACGCAATTGCTCTTAATATGATCACAGAGGTCGTTTATGTAGAGTATGAAGAGAGTTGGTCCTAGAACACTGCCTTGGGGAACACCACTATTGACAGGTACTGGATTTGATAGTACGCTCGATTTTGACCATTTGTTGTCTGTTTGACAGGAGCTCTTCCGTCGGTCCAGAATACCATGGTTTTTTTTTGGAGTGCCACTGACAAAGGCTTCGAGCAGCCTTCTAGAATCTTTTTTGCATCATCTCTTCTGCCTTTTCTGAAGTCACTGTTTATTCTAAGAAGGCAATGGGCGAACCTGAAGCTCTCAAATAAAACATCTTTGCTGCAGCCTCATGCCAAGGAAACAGGGTGTGTATCTACAGATTCAACCTTTCAAGTCACACAAAACTTCTGGGGGCTTAGACAGTTTGTCACTTTGTCCTTGCAAGAGACATTTTCCTTTTTTCAGAAGTTAAATACGATAAGATAGCAGGAAAAGATTCAGCGTTAGCTTCAAGATAACTCACTTTGATAAGAATAAAGTGCCCTAAGCTGAGGTGATGCCAAGGTCACTTGCCTTGCACTTAAAAAGCCCCGATAAATAGTACTTTTGCTTCAGAAGAGACTGCTTGGCTCAATTCAAAAGTCCTTTCTGAGGCTGGCAAGCACCTTGAAAATGGGTAGTTACAGAGCAGTAAAGGAAACAGACAATTGAACTTCAGGTACTGGCTTCATTTGGCACTGTAAGAGACTGACATTCCAACAAAAGGCCCTCTAGCTTCAGGACTCATCATTCCTGGAGGGCAGCTGAGCCTCCATTCCACCATGATTATTATTGATACTTCTCTGTCATTTCTATTTCATGCTTAGTCCAGTTCACCAGCAATAACAAGATAAAGCTCTTTTCCCTCAGGGCCCAATGGGATCAGAGGTGGCATTCAGCAGATTCTTACCAGTTTGGGAGAACCGGGTAGCAGAAATTTTGAGTAGTTCGGAGAACCGGCAAATACCACCTCTGACTGGAGGTTTTACAGTATCCTTCCTCTGCCATGCCCACCAAGCCACGCCCACAGAACCGGTAGTAAAAAAATTGAATCCCACCACTGACCCTGGGCCTAACTACAAAGCTGATCAAGCCACATTTCCCAAGGATAAGTTCCACTTAATTCAGAGGAATTCGTTTCTTAGAAGACCAATAATGTGGTCTTCATATCTTCACAACACATATCTCCAATATGATACCTTTCAAATGTGCAGGAATACAATTCTCATCATTCAAATATAACATATAGACAATCATTGTGGATGCTTAGCGTAGCATAGTATTACTTACCTGTGGTATTACTTACAGCAGTACTTACCTGCTCTTTCCAAATCCTGTCAAAAATTATTGCAGAAGAAAAGTGGTAGTGCAGCTGTAGGTTTCATTTGAATTGCACCCTCACAGTTATTGAATATGCAGTTGTTGCCATTCAATTGTTTAGCAGCTTCTGACTCTTTGTGACTCAATGTACATTTTGCCAGAATTGTCTTTGAGTAATTATGCTTGCATCACTTGTGGTAGGATCTATCCAACTTGACTTCTGTTGTTGTTCCCACCTGCCCTGTTTTAATATTTCCTCCAATTTTTTCAAGCACCAGATAGCCAATGAATTTTGCCTTAATATTACTTGTCCAAGGTTTAGTTTTATTATTAATACTTGCAGTGAGGTGTCTGGTTTTACTTTGCCTAGCACTGAATTACTTGTTCTTTCTCAAGTCCAAATTTTTTTCAACAATTTTCTTCAGCACCACAATTCAAAGGCATGTGATTTTCTTCATTCAGCCTTTCTGATGGCTCAGCTTTCACAACTGGAAAAAACATGGTTTTGACAATATATACCTTTGTTCTCAGCATGATGTATCTGCACTTTAATATTTTGTCCAAATCTGTCATAGTCTATTTTCAAAGTAACAGACATTTCTTTATTTTATTACTACAGTTACTGTTTCTATGAATTTTGAAGCCTATAAAGTATGTTATGCTTCAACATCTTCTCTACTTATTTGCATTGGGTTGGCATTACCTGTTGATAAAATTCTACTTTTTTTAATATAAAGGAACAGACCAGTTTTTGCATTTTTCCATTTTCCAAGTGACTGCCAGGGGAAGGGGAGGGAAGGGTGTGTGACTGGTTGGGGAGGGTGCACAAGGGTGACTGAGAGGCACAGCACAAGCACAGTGGGACTTGGAATGGCTGCTGCCAGGTGGGAGATGATACATGAAAGGTGATACATGAAAGGCATGGGTGAAGATAGTGCACAAGTAGATGGAGATGCACATCATACATGTAGAAGGGCTGAGGAAAAGTGGGTGGGTGAGACTTATCTGAGTAATTTTCAATCTGCCCTGCCAGCTTCCTGACTGACTTTGCTTGAGGAAAGGCAGCAGGGAAGTTCACAAATCACAATCATGTGACTAGGAGACACGACAAGTGTTGTAAGTGCAAGGCAGTTACCAAGTGGCCAAATCATAATCACATGACTGTGGGAGTGTTTGGATGAGTGGAACTTTGAGGACTGAACCAATACTTGTTTAGTCGTTGAACAAGTAGTTGTTAATTGATTTATTTGTAGTCCAATTTCCTCTAGTCTATTTCTCATGATATATATGAATGTAGATGCTTTTTTACTTCCAATTTTGGCATTCCAATTTTTTAATGACATCCTTGTTGGTGCTGAGTAGGCATTCTATGGTTAGTCAGACTTCCACTTCTACATTTTGCTTGGAGCATAAATTTGTATTATCACAATAATGATTTGAATTAAGATCATTCTCTCATTTTCCTGGTTGTATCTAAGGACTTATTTTGATACTGTTGTAAATTAGCAGACATAGCTACTCAACTTCTTTTATGAATTTTTTCTCCCTGATAGACAATGTGATACTCCTCTGATATGAAATAGCAGACTGCAGTTCAAATCATTTCGGTCCTGACATTTCTTCCCTGACATCAGGTTTACCTTGGTTCATAGTTCTGACACTCCATGTACCAATAGTAAATAATATATATCTTTGAAGCATTAAACGTTATTTTTATCTCTGTTATATCACAGCTCATTGTCCTTTTGACTTTAATCTAGTCACATCATAGGCATCATTATTATTTATACTTTCCCATAGCCCATACCCAGTAGCTTGTTATACAGCAGAAGAACAGAATTGGAAGGGACCGTAGAGGTCTTCTAGTCCTCTGCTCAGAAGGAAACCCTATACCATTTCGGACATGTGGTTGTCCACATTCTTAAAAACTTCCAACGTTGGAGCATCCACAACTTCTAGAGGCAAATCATTCTGGAGGCAATAGTACTTAGACTTATATAATGCTTCACAGTGCTTTACAGCACTCTCTAAGTGGTTTTTACAGAGTCAGCATCTGGGTCCTCATTTTACCAATCTTGGAAGGATGGAAGGCTGAGTCAACCCTGAGCCGATCAGGATGGAACTGCTGGCAGTTGGCAGAATTAGTCTGCAATACTGCATTCTAAACAGTGGTGGGCTTAAAAAATTCTAGCAATGGGTTCCCTGCCCAGTTGCTGAGGGTGACCACGGCAGGGGGATGTTTTGTCCTCCCCAGGCTCCGGAGGCTTTCCTTGAGCCTCTGGAAGGATGAAAATGGCCTCCCCATGCTCTGGAGGCTGTCTGGAAGCTGGAAATGGGCCCATTTCTGGCCTTCCCAAACTTCTGGTAATCCGGTTTTTCACCCTCCCTGAGCCTCCCGTGTGCACCCTGCACTTACCTGCATCCAAAACAGGCCACATGGGGACTCCTGGGAGGGCAGGGGCAGGGTGGGCAGGGCCAGCCAGGAGTGGGATTTGGGGGTTCTCCAAACTGCACAGAATCTTAGGGAGGGGCTCTCCCAAACCCCTGCAAACTCCCAGCAGCCCACCCCGATTCTAAGTACTGTGTCATTTTGTTCATCCAAGTCCAAAATTCATCTCCCAGTATTATGTTGAGGTTGTCCTGGTTATTGAATTTAATTTTTAATTCTTAATTCCATGGAGATTTCTATTTAGCTGCCTCTACTTTTGAGAACTGCAGCTGTAAATGAGATTCAAATGCTCATCCAAATGTGGATGCTGTACTTGATTTTGAGTGATGAAAACATATCTGTCCTTTATATATTCATACTGAGAAAGAATACATTCATGCTCTTCTTAAACCCAGAAAGCCTTTAGGAGTGTTTTGAATAAAAGAGTTTCCTTAGAACACACATCTTCAACTAAATTCTCTTGTTGGGTGACCACAGAATTCCCAGAACAATACTGTCACAAATATGTAAAAGTCAAAGGTTATATATAAATACATGATAGTGCAGTATAGTTGAAGTTAAGCATCAAATTGCTCTAAAACAGGGAACAGAAATTTCCATATTTTTCCATACATTTTTAATGTGATCATAACATCACCTCCAGTTAAGAAATCACAGTACCTTGATTGAAAAAGGCTTTCCATTCCTTATTTAAAAGATTAACAAATGTGTAACTATGTTAGATATGCATTACAATAATAAACACCTAAATGGAGTCTTGTGAATGAATCCATAGATAATTTCTTTTCCTAGTAGCTTAAGGAACTAATAGCCTTTTTTCTTGCCAGCTGTAAAACATTTGTCTTCTGGTTCTGGCACTGAAAAATGCAAGGGATTAACAATAGAATGAAAAACCCTTTCCATGGTCCTGTTCTATGGATCTCACAGCAAAAGCCTTCATTGCTTTCAAAGCCAACATGGAAAGAAATTGGCAGTGAGAAGCAAGACAGCCAGCTATCCATCTTTTGCCACCTACATGCACGCAATTCATTGTTGATGATGATGACCAGGTGAATTGCTTAATTTAATTCAAAGGCACATAACTGGCTTTCATTTCAAGACAGCTACTTATTCAAGCAATTTCCTGCACATGTGCATGCTCAGTTAGGTACAACAGTTCTTGCTGCTTCAGTGAGAAAAGATTAGCAGACTTTGAACATTAGGCACATTTTCTTAATCCCATGCCTTTACCCAATGAACAGAATGTACTAAAATTGGTAATATTATTTCCCAAAATACTTAACAAGATAAGGTTATTTGCTACATAAAATGTTGCAATGAAGACAGCTAAATCACAGAGAATTAGAATTTCCCATCCTTTCCTTGAGATGATCTTTTTGGAGCAATTCTTTTTTCCAGACATATTTATCTCTTTGCTGTTGTAAAATTTTCATTTGTTGTGAAATGATATTCTTTGGGATGGGAGAATTCTTTAATTCTTGTTTCATTTTTATCTGAGCTGAAATCACCTCTTTTCTCTTCACCTCTCCTCCATCTTTTTGAGTTTATTATAAAACATTCACTCGTATACACTTTACTTGTGTAATAAATCAGAATCTCTATCACAGTACAACCTCACTGGATCGTTTCATGAGATCAGTTTCTTCCTAGTATTTTCCTAGATTTTGCGCTTTTTATATCAACACATACACACATTTTGGTGGAAAGGATTTTTTATTGGCAGCATTAGAATATTTCAACTCCTTGCTCTTTAGGTATGGACAAAACAGGACAACAGTTGTTGTAGTTCTGATCAATTAATTCACTTTTAAAGTTTTGTGCCCCACCCACTTCCCACACCAGATACATATGTACATTTATGTACATTGAATTATGAAGACCGATTTTGAATCCCAGCTTCTCTGCACTAGTAAAGAACCAAAGATGGATAACCCTTATCTTTTGCTGCCATGGGTTACATAAGCTATGTAAGAGACCAGTGAATTTCTTAGGCCTAATAGGAATAGAAAAATTAATGGACACCAAGAAAGTCCAGTTGCCTTTTGTCAAAAGTATCTTTGGGAAACCATGACCTGAATGATTGAGAATCTCCATAGACAAGAAGATAATAGAATTAGAGATTTGAAACGGCATGACTTTCTATGGTACAATAAGGTTACAGTTAATGTACATTTTAAGAATCATTACATTAGAAGTGTCATATTGAGAATGTGGATCAGATATAACCCCAGATTTTGCCCCAAAATGACTTTCTGGGTCTCAGTGCAAGAAGCATTTTTAGGAAAGAAATAGTAGGTAAAGAAAAATGGTTAACCTATTGAGAGTTGTTAGAACAGGAACACGGAGAATATAAGATGATATCAAAAGAGCAATTGGCTGCAGAGGGATTTAGTTTTCAATGGTTTTTGGAATGAATAGTTAAGAGCAAGATTTATGGTAGATAATAGGACATTTGGAATTGAGCAACAGAATATAGAAGTTGAAACTCAACTTTGTACAAATGATGAACAGGTAAATGATAACATGTATAAAATTTTATTGAAATTTGAAATGGAAGAACAACAAGTGAAAGACTATGATAAAATGGAAGAAGGATTTGGACATAATAGGGAGTTAATTTGATGGAACATGGGATTGAAATATATTGTTAAAAGGATTGAAATGTATGTTACAGTACAACTTAAAAGGGAACATCTATAAAATGATATAATGTTGCTTTATGACTCCAGTAAAACTATCTAGAATGTATAAAGATACTTTAAATTTATGTTGGAAATGTAAATATCTTGAAGGGTCATTTTATCATGCCTGGTGGATTTGTAACAAAACAGAAATTTCGGAGTTCAAATTTTAAAGATCAAAATTCAACTGAAATGAGAAATTTTCTTGCTTTGATTAAGGAACAGTAAATTATTTATTTTATTTATTTATTTATTTGATTTGTCAATTGTTTACAAGATAATAAGTACAAGTGTATACATAGTTGTGAATATATGAAATGGGTACATATAAGAAAAATAATAGAATAAGAGAAACAATAGGACAGGGACGGTAGGCACGTTGGTGCGCTTATGCACGCCCCCTACAGACCTCTTAGGAAAGGGGTGAGGTCAATAGTAGACAGTCTAAGGTTAAAGTTTTTGGGATTTGGGGAAGAGACTACAGAGTCGGGTAGAGTATTCCAGACATTGACCACTCTATTGCTGAAGTCGTATTTCCTGCAATCAAGTTTGGTGCGGTTTACTTTGAGTTTGTATCTGTTGTGTGCTCTTGTGTTGTTATGGTTAAAGCTGAAGTATTCATTGACAGGTAGGACATTGCAATGTATGATTTTATATACCATGCTTAAGTCGGACCGAAGACGGCGTAATTCAAGGTTTTCTAGTTTTAGAATTTCGAGTCTGGTGGCATAAGGTATTCTACAATGAGTAGAAGAGTGGAGAACTCTTCTTGTGAAATACTTCTGGACTTTCTCAATTGTGCTAATATCACATACGTAATAAGGATTCCAGACTGATGAACTGTATTCGAGTATTGGTCTAGCAAATGTTTTGTATGCTCTGGTTAGTAGTGAGATATTACCAGAGAAAAAGCAACGTAGGATTAGGTTAACAACTCTTAATGCCTTTTTGGCTATGTAGTTGCAGTGGGCTCTAGCACTTAGATCATTAGAGGTGAGTATTCCCAGGTCCTTTACAGAGCTTGGGTCATCAACAAGATCTTGACTATTCAGCTTGTATTTTATTTTCTGATTTTTTTTACCAATATGTAAGACAGAGCATTTATTTGTTGAGATTTGAAGTTGCCATATGTTAGACCATTCAGATACATAGTCTAGGTCTTTTGTAGGGTAGTAGTATTGTCTGTGGTATTGAACAGCTTTACATCATCAGCGAAGAGAACGCAATTGCTCTTGATATGATCACAAAGGTCGTTTATGTAGATTATGAAGAGAGTTGGTCCTAGAACACTGCCTTGGGGAACACCACTATTGACAGGTACTGGATTTGATAGGGCGTTCCCGATTTTGACCATTTGTTGTCTGTTTGACAGGAATGCTTCTATCCAGTTATTCAGTTGTCCAGAGATACCATAAGATTTTATTTTTAGGAGTAGTTTGTCGTGTACCACTGAATCAAAGGCTTTACAGAAGTCTATGTAGATTGCGTCTATTGCTTTGCCCTGGTCGAGTTGTGTAGTCCATATGTTTTTGCAGTGTAAGAGTTGCAGATTACAGGATAGTTTTTTTCTGAAACCAAATTGTTTATTGGAGAGTAAAGATCTAAGATTATCATATGCACAAAAGTGGAAAGACTTTGAAATAACCACATCAGAGGACTGGTTGGTGAAGATGACAGAACTAGCAGAGATGGCTAACTTAACTTGTTTAGTTAGAGAAAGATCAGCAACTACATTTATCAGTGACTAGAAACCTCTTATGGACTTTTTGCTAAAAAAAAAAAGAGGAAAATAAACTTGTGATTTATGGGTTTGAAGATTCTAAGGTGTAAAAGAAAGAGGGAAGGAAGGAAGGAAGGTTATGTTTTTAATTCTGTTGAAAAAAATATTTTAAAAAATTGAGTCTAATTGATTGATTGATTATAAATCCAACTTTCATTTCCATAGAGTCTCATAGGGAAAACTATTGCCTGTATGCTTCTGATATTTGTAGATATAGGTACATCTTTGTATCTGAATAACTTTTCCAAAGCCTTCCTGGCTTCTCTACCGAGAGAACATGTGGCACATTTCATGGTTGCCATGTCTTTCGCAATAGTTGATCCTAAAATGCAGAAGCTATCCACTACTTCAGTAGTTAAAAGGAAGAAAAAAAAACATCAAAATCACAAAAGTAAGTCAAAATCACACCTGAAAAAAATACAAAGCAACCTGAAT
The DNA here is from genome assembly GCF_049901735.1 of Notechis scutatus. Lineage (NCBI taxonomy): Eukaryota > Metazoa > Chordata > Lepidosauria > Squamata > Elapidae > Notechis > Notechis scutatus. Next base: position 38,099,857 of record NC_142009.1, read on the forward strand.
TGGGATGTGCATGTTAGTAGATGAATGAGCATATGGTCCTTTCAAAAAGCAATGAAAAATAGGTTGCATCCCAGTAGAGAATTCTGCACTCCTTAGAGTATTTACCAATTTGAAATGTAAAAAACCAGAACACCTGTTTATGTTCCTTTGCCTTTTTAAAGAGAGTAAAGTCCCAAGTTTTCTTATACAATGGATAGGCCAACTCAGCAACTAAACAATATTTTTCTTGTAAGGAAAAACACTAATTCAAAACCAGAACAAAACAAAACTTGACAAGTCATCATTCAAAAGTGAATAATAAAATGAGACAGATTAGCAATAGCATCTAGCAAAAGCACTTAGACTTATATGCTACTTCACAGTGTTTCACAGTCCTCTCTAAGTGGTTTACAGAGTCAGCATATTGCCCCCAATAATCTGGGTCCTCATTTTGCTGACCTTGGAAGGATGGAAGGCTGAGTCAACCTTGAGCCGGTGAGAATCAAACAACTGGTAGTCGGCAGAGTTAGCCTGCAATACTGTATTCTAATCATTGTGACACTATGGCTCTCAGATTATATTTGTTCTGCAAATCCCTAATTATTTATTCATATCCCACCTTTATTATTTTTACAAATAACTACCCAACATCTTCCTACTACTACTTTCCCTACAACAACCTTGTGAGGTGGATTGGGTTAAGAGAGAGAGTGACTCCTCCAAAGTCACCCAGCTGGCTTTTATAGGTAAGGCAAGACTTGAATTCACAACCTCTTGTTTTCTAGCCTGGTGTCTTAACTACTGGACCAAATAGTCTCTCTTCCTGGCAAACCTATTCACTCTGTTGTTTTCAAACATTATATGGCTTTAGAATGTAAAATCAACTACACAACCTGTAGTTTGATGAAGAACTGTATGAAATATCACATTCTCTGGCTGGTATGAGCTAAGGTAAAGTATAGTTTATATGTAAGAAATATTGGCTTTTTATCTGTAATAAAGGTATTTCAACAACACTAATTGTCTTCCAGAATCAACAATTGAGATTTCTCTCTGTATGTGTACAAAATCTCTCTGACATGACAGGAAAAGAGGATACTATAGGCTCTCCTTGTTTTTACCCCATCAGGAAGCCCAAATATCACTTATCAAACACTTCAGAGTCACTTAATAAGAGAGCAAGGAAATGCTAATAAAAATTTAGATGTGATTGTGGGCTGTACTGGAGAAGTTTCATTGCTTTAGTTCAAGATTATAGAAACCTGCAAGAAAATATGGTATCCAGCTGGCAGAACACCAGTGGATATTTCACTATCCAGAGATCTCTAATTACTAATAATGTACGTGAACAGTGTGATACACCCTTACAATTTCAGAACTTTTTCAAAGATAATCTCTAATAGTTTATTTCACAATCTGTAAAATTATAGAAAATTATTAGTCTTGGGAATTATAAAAATCCCCACAGTACTGTCAAACAATAAAATTATAATTGCCTGTGGGTAATTGAAATTTAACTGTTTTTATTGTATATTACACACCAATAGCAATATAAGTTCAAGATAAATTCTCTTACACCATTTTCTTTTTCTTTTTTACATATTGACACTGGAGTAATGGACAGCCTCAGTGGTGGCCCATAAGCTTCACTCTGGAGTGTAGAACTTGAGGAAAAATCGATTAAAGTTGAATGGTTGAGTCTATCATTAAGTCTACATTAAATTATATATCTGGAGTGTTAAACATAATAGGAACAAAAAGCTGGCATACTGCTGCCTGAATAGTTAAGGTTGTGATTAACTTCAGCAGTCTTAAACATTTTTCTTGGCATGCCACATTTCTTTCAAACTTTAAGTGGTTTTGAAAGGCCCAAACCAGCCTTTTAAAAATGTGGAGTCCCCCTGATGAATCTCAGTATTATTTCATTTTGAAACTATATTTGAGGAGATTCAAAACAGTAAAAGAATGTACTTCTGCCCACGACACACATAATTAAACTAACTTAATTTGCTGCCATTAAGTGATGATGGTGATGATCAGTTGTGGCACTGGACCTCAATTTCCATGGTTTTTAAACTTACCCTAGTTGTATCTACCTCCAGGGATGCTGCTGGAGAGCCACAGTGGAAGAGGATGGTAGCCTTTCTGAACAATGCTTGTAAACCTGTATATTTCTGACTTGTTAGTGATGATATCCTGATACTGGTCTAAACCATAGGGTTCTTCTTACACGTTTATATTCTTTGATCTCATAACCATGTGCTGTATGATTTGCTTCAAAACCAAATGACAGGACAAAAATAAAAGGCTGTCCTTTACCCCCTCTTTTTTTTTGGGGGGGGGGGGATATTTCATATTTCTACTTGTTCTCTACAACAACCACCCTGTGAGGTCAACCTACCTACCTCGGGGAGAGAAGGACAGGGACAGAAACATAGACAGTCCCAAAGTTACCTGTGATGAAAGAGGAATACATACAACCTGCTATTAGTCTGGCACCTGAACTGGTCTACCAAACTGGTTGTAATATTAAGTTTAATGGAATCCTAATGTGAGGATTTTTCAGAATTGGGTCAGGTTATCTAGCAGGCTAATTAAAAGAAATGTTGTAAGAAAAATATTTATTAACAACCTGTTTCAGTAAGAAGGATATGTAATATTCATAATGCAGAGTTAAAGATGCATTCTCTGTATTAACTAGTACTCTTGTTCCTTCTACTGTACATACAGAAAAAAAAGACCCTGCTATGGATATGTTCCACCACTGAGATGAAAATTCCTTCCTGAAGAGTGTCCCCAGGTATGTTCAAAAAAATTCAAGGTGACCACCACAAGAGTGTAATTGAAGCTTCACCTGTTTTTATGTGTGCATGACTGAGAAACTTTAAGCTATCTCTCATATCATACATATCAAACTTAACAATTCCAACCCTCTATGTTGGGATTCACAAAAGTAGAGTGGGTTCCCTGTTTCAGTATTATTTGAAAGGTTTAGCCCCAATTCTTTCTTACACACTGAGGATGAGCCGTGGTGGCGCAGTGGTTAGAGTGCAGTACTGCAGACTACTTCTTCTGCCTGCCGGCTGCCTGCAATTTGGCAGTTCAAATCTCACTGGCTCAAAGTTGACTCAGCCTTCCATCCTTCCAAGGTGGGTAAAATGAGGACCCAAATTTGGGGGCAAAATGCTGACTCTGTAAACCGCTTAGACAGGGCTGTATAGCATTGTAAAGCAGTATATAAGTCTAAGTACTATAGCTATTGAAGACAGTGTTATTTCCTGAAGATGAGTTGATTCCTCTGAATCATCAATAATGCTGCTAAAGCCTATGAGGGTTTTTAGTTGTGATGAAGTGCAGACCAAGGACCAAGAAGAGTCCTTGATCTGCAGCCCAACATACCAAATATAACAACAGGCTTAGCAGAGGCAGAGGCACTGGGTTATGCCTTGTTTACCTTCTCCTCTCCTCAGTTTCTGGGGTCTCCTCAGAACTTGATGGATGCTTGCATGCAGCTGTTATATTCCAATTTATCAAAAGCAGAATTCCATCCACACCCACCCACCACCCACCCGTATTTCCTTAAAACACTGATGGGCCTTCCCAAAGTTCTTCTCAACTTCTGAGAGGATATTTCAAAAGAAAAACCATAACACAAATACCCTTCTTAGATTGTGCATGTTTTTTTGGTCATTGTTTTACAACACTAGCCACCACCTTCAGCCATTGTCATTATCATCATTGTCAGATACCTTTTTATTTGTTCTGCAAGGCTAACATCAAGAATGTAGAATAACAGGGTGGATTAACTTCTGGATGAGTCCCAAATAGCTGTTTCTCCCGAGGGTCACGGAATGGATTTTATTTTAGAAAAATAAACGAGAACGCAGGGAATGTTTCTAAACACTTGAGGATGGGCCTGTTTAGCCCAAGCCTGCACACAGCCATTCACATACCAGTCCTGTCCATCATCTCAGCAAACGAGGCCCATAGGTCACCTTTTGTGCTGTGCTGTGGTCTATTCATGGCTGTATTTATTAGCATAGCTGACACCATAAATAAAAGTTCATGGGCCACCGGCCATTATGGAGAGCATAATTCAACCAGGTAGGCTAGGGTCCAAGAAGCTGATAGCACATATAAATGGCTCACCCTTCACTTGTGTCATCTGTTTTGTTTATCGGGACCTCTCAGTGGAATTACGGGCAGGTAATGACAGTGTGCCCATGCATTAGCCTATCTTCTGGAACAGGAATAATACCTGTCTGATCACAATTCCACAAATAGCTTTCCTTATGACAAGTGTTTTGCTAGGTATTCTGCTGCTTTATTGACAGCATTTCCTCTTTTTTTGCATATTTCCATCATGAAATAAAGCAACATTCAAGCTTCTAATGATCTAATGATTTCCAGAAATGTCAGGATTTATATTTTGAGAAGACTGTGCATTGTGACATTAGAGGAAAGTGAAACAATCCCCAGGAGTGGTGTGCTATAGAACCACAACATGCATCATATATTTGTGAAAAACAAGGTCTATTGAGTTCTTTAATTACATTTTTGTCACCTTCTCTGCATTTTCTCCTCACAACAATCCCGTGAAGTAGCTTATTCCAGAAAGAAAAACATATTCAGCTCAGGGACATACTACCTAATTGTATTCGAATGCACTGATGTTCTGGGTTTATGCAATACCATAAACTAATCAAATTTCTAATTTGGATTTGTAAAACAAACTAATATAGAGAGAAAATGTGGCATAGCAGCCATTCAGCCTTTCAATGGTCCTGAAAATGTTGTCCCTGTGTCTAAAGAGCATACAGGTTTGGAAATAGTTGATTTCCTGAGGGTCTTCCTTGCCTCTATCATGCATTTGGTGCAACAACTGAAGATACAACTATCATATATTTATAACATAACCATCATTTTGGGGGGCAGGGCATGGAGGCTACAACATATAAAGAATGGTTGCAGGAATTGGGTGTGTCTAGTCTAGTGAAAAGAAAAACTAGGGTTGACATGATAACAGCATTCCAATATTTGAGGGGCTTCCACAAAAAAAGAAGGGGTCAATCTATTTTCCAAAGTTCCAGAAGGCAGAATAAAAAGGAATGGATGAAAACCAATTAAGGAAATAACCAATCTGGAACTAAGAAGAAACTTCCTGACAGGGACAACAGTTAACCAGTGGAATGGCTTGCATTCAGAAGTTGTGGGTGGTTCATTTTGTGCTTTTAAATTGGAAGAGAAAAGGGAAATGGTCAGGAATCTTCATATGATTTTTTTTTTCAATAGAAACTAAAAAAAACAAAAACAAATACAGGTTGCAAACAAAAACAAAATTGATTGATTCACTTATCTCTGTGTTGTATCACACCATCTAACAGGGACTTTAATCCTTTCTTCCTCCCTCCCTCCCACTCTCCCTCCCTCCCTCTCTTCCTCCCTCCTTTTTACTTATTTGCTCATTTTTATTTTTATTTTGTTTTTGGTTTAGCGATTCCCATTTCTACAGTGAGAAGCAATGAACTGAGTACCAAAGCTTTCTTAGGATCAGACATACAAGATGCAACTCAAGGCAAAATAGAAACATTCACCTTCGCCATGTTGTGCTATGGATATTATTTGGCTACGTCCCATCCTGCTACATGTGGCATGGAGGAGGGGGGGGGCTGAAATAAACAAAAAGACAACATGCTAGAATGTAGCCAAGCATCCATTTGGAAATAGAAAATTTAATCTACTTGTATGTATGTACCGTATTTGCCGGCGTATAAGACGACTGGGCGTATAAGACGAGCCCCCAACATTTCCACTCAAAATATAGTTTTTGTTATATACTCGCCGTATAAGACGACCCCCACTTGGAGGCATGCTTTTCAAGGCAAAAAAGTCGTCTCATACGCCGGCAAATACGTAAGTTGTAACACTTGGGGTATTCTGGATATAATTCTTGATTGACACCCCCAACCCCTTTCCCCCAAACTTACAAAGCCACCAAAATGCTTTAGAGAGGCAGCTTCGCCTTTCTCAGGCTGGCACTCAATTCCTCTCCCTTTCTTTGTGACAGCCCCGCGTGCGTGCCATGGGACTCCAAGGGTGGGGGATGGACAGCTGCCAACTCACTCTCTCTCTCTCTCTCTCTCTCTCTCTCTCTCTCTCTCTCTCTCTCTGTGTGTGTGTGTGTGTGTGTGTGTGTGTGGTGTGGAGGGTAATTCCGGCTATCTCTGGCCTCCGCCGGTTTTAAAGTCGCTTGGCCGGTTCCCAAGTCGCAGCGCGCTGGCCGGGAGACGCGGCGCCGGGTGGAAGCTCGGTGCAGGGGAGGCAGATCTTTTCTCTTAAGCGGGGAGGGGAGGAGGGGACAAGAGGAGGGACGGGACGGGACAGGGGCGGGAGGAGGGCGCTCGCCTTCTTCCACCGCCCACCGGACCCTTTTCTTCCCAAGGGGACCCTGGAAAGCAGCTCGGGAGCTGGGTGGCCCTGCCAGCGGGGTCCCATCAGGAACTTCCTGAGGACATCCCCCCCGCCCCAAGCACAGCCCTCCCGGTCTTTCAAAGAGGGAGGGAGAAGCGGGAGGAGCAAATTGCCGCCCCCGCCCGCTGCCCAGAAGGAGGGCGCCACAGTCCACCCCACCACCTTCTCCCCCCACTCCCTGGGCCATTACGCGGCTCGGGCTGGCTGGGCGAGCGGCCCCGCCAGAGACCCTCCCGCTCCACCCCCACCCCACCTCCAGATTGGCCTCCGCAAGCGCTTGAGCCGGGCGGAGGTGGGTGGGGTGGGTGGGAGGAGGAGGAAGAGAGACTCGGCTGGGCTTGAAGGGGCTTCGCAAGTTGCGGAGCTCCGCCCCGTCGCTCTTGCACTGAGTGACAATGTATTTACCGGCGTATAAGACGACCCCCACTTGGAGGCATGTTTTTAGGGCAAAAAGTCATCTTATACGCCGGCAAATACGGTATGTATCATTCACATTAGGGACCAATCTGTCTCTCATGTCCACCCAACTTTTTTTTCTCTGGGCCAAGGCCCAGTTAAGATTCTTTTGTGCAAGTTTCTTCTCTTATTCTCCCTCAAAGGAAATGGCATTTTAATGACAAGCCAAATAGCAAATGGGGGCATTTGGAAACACATAATAAATGTGTATTAGTGAGTCAGAAAATTGGAAAATGGCCACCTGCCAGCAGTCACATAAATTTTGGAAGCGATGCATTTTCTGCCTTATCACAGGAATTGCAAATATTTATTAAAAGTATTAAAATAGCAGGAATGTTAAATGTTTCTTTCAGGAGTGGAAATTTACATTGCCACATAAAAAAGATGGGATATTCTGATACAGTGTTTATTAAAGGGACTTCATTTTATTAAGTTGTCATCCACAATAAATGGCTAGGTTCAGTTGAAACTAGATCTGTAGTAGAAAAGGAAGATTTGTGGAAATTAACTCAGGGACCCTTTCATTTTTGAAGAGGATTAGCATACCATTCATCCATTTTTATTTATTTAATATTTGGAGGCATTTTGGGAGCAAATGGCCAGCAAATTCATTCCAAAGCAGATCTTCTGAGTCTACAAATATTCACCTAGTGCAGGGGTAGGGAAACTTGGCTCTTTTATCACTTATGGACTTCAACTCCCAGAATTCCTGAATGAGCCATAAAAGGTTCCTCATCCCTGGCCTACTGGTTTTTCAGTTGTGGGGGAAATCAATTTTTGACTTGAATGGGTCTGTTTAATATACAAATGTAGGAAATATACTACATTTGTACTGTATATTAAACAGTCCCATTCAAGTCAAAAATTGATTTCCCCCACAACTGAAAAACCAGTAGGCCAGGGATGAGGAACCTTTTATGGCTCATTCAGGAATTCTGGGAGTTGAAGTCCATAAGTGATAAAAGAGCCAAGTTTCCCTACCCCTGACCTAGTGTATTCATTCTTTCTCTCTCTCTCCCTCCCTCCCTCCCTCAAAATGCAGTGGTTTTGCATGTTTTTGATCACGAAATCTGCATTTTACCTACTGGGAACAATTAAGGAACATTCCTAAAAGTTAATAGCTATACCCAAGTAAATAACTGCTTCTATTTCTTTAGCCAGTTATCTCCTACTATGCAGGAATCCTCAGAGAGACAATCAAGGAACATGGGCATCTCGGTGTTCCCTGAATAGAGGTAAAACTGCATATCAGTCTTTCCCATTCAAGATCCTGAACATCTTTCCATGGAACCTGAGGTGGTATTCCGCAGGTTCTGACCAGTTCTGGAGAACCAGTAGTGGAAATTTTGAGTAGTTCAGAGAACTGACTGGAGATTTTACAGTATCCTTCCCCTGCCACGCCTACCAAGCCATGCCCATGGAACCGGTCATTAAAAAAGCTTGAATTCCACCACTGGAAATAGCATTGCTATCTGAAGACCTTGGATTCTTCTGAGGAACTAAAAAGGCTCTATGAATATGCCTCAACTCAGGTAATACAGTCTGTGATATCACTCCCTGAAAAACTCTCTTTGGCTCACGAGCCTTTCAATATTAGGGGGCTCTGCCCAATTTTTGATGCAGCCCAACTGATTATTCAGGAACTATGTGGTGGCAAATAGGATAATGTAACTGTATCACTAATGCAACAAAATCAACTATGTTCAATAACTCCAGTTGGGGAGAAAAGATTTGATCTTGCAACGTAATCTGCCTCAGGCTTGCAGCTATTGGTTTGGGAAAAGTCAACTTTATGATCAGGATTTATAGTGGTATAAAATGGCTTAAATCTTCCCAAGTGATCCTTGTGCATTCAAGATCACATCATAATGCTTCTTAGAAACACTAAGCTTGCTAGAGGAGGAGAGGTTGTTTACATGCTTATTAAAACTGTGGTGTGCCAGTTTCTGCAAGTAGATGTAGATCTGGACAAAAAATGAATTTTGGGTTGAAGAAAGGTGGATCAATGAATAAATGAATGAACATAAAAAAGAGGTAGGGAAGAGAGAAACTAAAGCAGTGCTGTCATTTATTATTAGTTTTGTCTTATCCATTACCTGGAAGATGCTTCACACTATCACTTTCCCATTTCAGATTATGTCTCTTAATCTAGATTATAAAGTTTTCTCAATTGCTTCTTGTCCTAATTATAGGCTTGTCAGGTATAGTTTATTAATCTGGCTACTCTTCCCTGGATTAGAGTTCTGTTCCATCTTCTCCAGGGTCTTTTTTCTATTTTGTCCACCTAGATGGCAGCATCAAGTTGATGTTATCTGACTATTAGAAAATACCTAAATAGTAGGCTAGATCAGGAAGTCAAAAATATCTTGAAAGATGATAATTAGAAATTATTTCTGTACTGTTTCCAAGAAAATTTCATGGAATAAGTTTGTACTTTATTAAGATCTGCTTCAGATTAACTCTATCACATAGACTTGGTTTTAACCATTTTACCAGAGCTGCCACTTTTTGCTGGAATTTATAATTTAATCAGAAATTTTCTGGGATGAGTTTATTGTTTAGTCCATTGGTGATCTTCTAACAAGAACCAAATGCATGGTGAAGTTTTATTCTTCCATTTTAAAAGTTTTATATCCATAGAAGACTAGAAAAGTCTTTTTCAAATGCCAAATTAAAACTGTAACTTTTTGAAGCAGAATACATTGTTTATCCACACTGATGTTCCTGGTGATGATGGGAATTATCTCCCTTTGTGATGCTGGGAAAGATGGTCAGAGATGGTCATCCTGAAGAAGGTCTACCTATGTATCACAAAGCATCAATACCAACTTGATGGCACATAATCACATAATGCATACATACATATTTAAATGCCTACCTATCAGACCATTTCAGTCTGGGAAAACAAAATTGTGCAAAGTACAGAAAAGGAGTAAGAAATAGCAAATAAGAAAGTGAAGGCTTGAGATAAAGAAAAGAAAAGAAAACATAAAGTAAATGTAGTTTCGATCAAGAGCATTCACTATGTAACATTTTACTTTTTTATTTTTACAAACTATGCTTACTTCCAACATCCCCATATGCTTTTTCATATTATTTTGTTTTTTAAAAAAATTCTTATCTCTCTTATTTTGAGGGACTCATTATCTTCATCCAAATAGGCTTTCTTGCCCTTCTTCTTCCTGTTCACATTTTCATTCTACCCTCACATTGTATATTTATTTTGTGACTTAATTCTCATTCACACTCTGCCTGACCAAATAATGTTAATATCTTTTCATGCTACTCACTCCATTTTGTATAGTTGTTTTTATTCTTTTCTTACCATCCGCTGTACTCATTTTATATTTTTCCAATGGATGGTTGCATAGGATCTGAAATGTTATTTATGTGATATTTAATATAGAGTGTGCAGATGACTGAATTATGCAATATTAGCTGGATTTTTTGTATGTAACATTTCTCCCAATCCCACCACTAATTTGAGTTTAAACTGCCACACAGGCCAGTTTGGTCCACATTGTGGGTACTATCCAAACTGCTGCCTTTGACCTCCTCTTTTATTATTCCAATTACTTTGACTTGACTTTGTTAGATTTGATCAATTTTAAGCAAATAGGCTGAACCAATTGAATGTGAACTGGAACTAATCATGATTGAAATTGGAACTAATCAGGTGAATTGAAATCAAAACTAAATAAATCTGTAAATATTAGCGAGGACAGTAATGGAAAAAAATTGTGTTTTGAATTCAGATTTCCATTATGATCTATTGAAACCTATAGCAATCATTTCAGTTAAAATTTTAAATCATATCATTCCATCCTTCTGCAAGTAAATAATCCAAGAATATCAAGGGATAAATGTAATTTTTTCAATCATGCTCTTATTCATCTACAGTATGAACTTCATTGTTGCTTGTCTAAATGCAGAAATGCTCTGTTCTAGCAGGAGACTTTTTTTCTAGATTAAGATGGAATTATTAGGAGTTTCTGGAGCAAAGTTCACTCAAGATAAATTTAGCCAGTTCAAAACTAATTTGGCAACTCATAAGGTTTAAAATTGAAATATTCTAATTTGAATTTGAAATATTTTATATCATTTCCATGGCTACTGTGAATAGCAATAGCACTTAACTTATTTACTGCTTTACAGTGCTCTCTAAGCAGTTTACAGAGTCAGCATATTTCCCCCAACAATCTGGGTCCTCATTTTACCCACCTCAAAAGGATGAAAGGCTAAGTCAAGCTTGAGCCAGATACCCAAACTGCCAAACTGCTGGCAGCCAGTGATCAGCAGAAGTAGCCTGCAGTACTGCATTCTAACCACTGCACCATCATGCCTCATAGAATATATTCTAAAGTCTACATGCATTATGCAAAAACCATTTAGCAATATAAGCAACTGTCTAGTCTGTGTCCACCTTGAAGATCTATTCCATCATTAGGCCCACCTAATGTCTATTGAAAAGAATATTATATACAGATAGAATTTTTTTGGACTACTAAAATGGAGGACAAGACCAATACAGCTTAACAAAACAAGTATTGTTTTTTCAAGTTTAGATATAGATGGACATAACGTTTCATAAATGTATGCATTTTTTAAAAATAGGTGTATCCTATTATGTTGTTTTTTAAAAAATGCACAATTCAAGGTGGCATTTCTACACCTAATGTTCAGGCATGAGAGAGAGAGAGAGAGAGAGAGAGAGAGAGAGAGAGAGAGAGAGAGAGAGAGAGAGAGAGAGAGAGATGGGAAGATGGACTAATAGATTCAAAGAATTGGACCACACCTTGCTGCAATTAACACAATACTTTTCTGCCTGGAATCCAAAATGATTGCTTGCAGCACAGCAAGGTACTCAATAAGTGAGTGTTTTTTACTCTAGTCTGTGGCCTCTTATGAAATCAAATAAATCTTTACAATAGTAATTAATCAACATATTGTTCTGTGATCTGCACAGAAATGAATTCATGTAAACTGATAGTCCAGAGAAAGTATTTACCCCAACATTGATGAAACATTGTTGGATTGGGGAACATGAGGGCACACTTCAAACTTGATATCCCTATGTGCTTGACTTCCTAGTTAATAAAAATATTTTAATAGAATATTCTTTTCAATGGAAATATTGAAAAAGTTTGTTAATGTGCTCCTTTGAATGCATGCTTATCTTCTACAAATGGGAATTCAATTGATCACATTTCAGGGTGTATCTTCAACTCAGCATGTACAGCTTCCATGTCTTAACTTTCATCTTCATGTTGAACATGGAAACTTTTAGTAGAAAGCTGCATACATGGATCACCCAGTTTGCTAAAAGCAAGTTTTCATGTCTTGTTTTTATTATTATTCTTGTTAGTGCTTCTAGTAGCATATAGCAAGAAAGTTGAGCAGGGAACCTTTTCCATTGAGAAAAAATGAACAAATGTTAACATATGTACCCCAATGTTTTCTTTCAAAAGCAATTTAGTGATGTCTTATCCAGTTTGTCCCCTTTTCTTGCTTTTCTTCCTTTGTTCCATGTGCAATGAAATTAAATAAGTGTGCCTCTGTCTATTTATTCTTCTTTGGACATTTCTTCACCCAGCAGATGGTCAATTAAGAGCACTAAACAATGACACTGTTTTTCCTGTAAACATTTTTTTTTCTAATAGCCTAACAAATGAGAATGTGGGCTGCCATACTGCTGAATACCATCTTGACTTTCTAATTACAAAGAACTGTGTCTTGATAGTAACAATTACAGCTATAACAACGATGCCGTACTTGAACAATATAGTTGGAGGCAAAGTGCTTATTGGAATATTCAGAAAATAAAGGCCCTACATTTGTGCCCAAGCTGGAAATGAGAACTTAAACAATTGGGGTTGGAGTGGAGTAGAGAGAAGAAGAAAGGTTGAAAACATTGGATTTACTAGCTCCAGATGTGAATTAGAATCCAATTACTCCAAAAGCAGTATCAAGAAAAGGGGCTTTTTCCTTCTATTTTGGTAATCAATAGGCAAAACAAGTTGTCATAACTAAATGGTAATAGCTAAAATATTTTGATATTTAGCTACACTTCATATTATTTTCAAGCTCAGTTCTATTTGTGCAAATAACACCAGCATACACTGCCTATTGTTGCCAAGTTGGTACCGCTTGGTGTTAAAATTAAAGACTTTGCAGTTTTCCCCTCCATTGCAAAGTCATTTTTTTCCAGTGTGCAGCCATGTGCAGCTCCACAGTGGGGTGTGCAATTTCAGGGACCGATGAAGGCCTTACATATTAGCATGGGAATCAGGCCATTAAAGTTCATGTATAGTATTTTCAGGTATAAATGTATGACTATGAAAAAAATGATACTGGAAAGACATAAATAATAGGAAGTCTGCATTTTCAAGGCAAGGTTTGACTGAGACATGTATCTGGGAGGGAGAAGTGATGGCAAACACCAGTCCTAACTTGACTAAATTGGCCAGAAATAAGCCAGTCTCCTTCTTCATATGGCTCAGTTATTTCTGGATCACAAATAATCTCATGTTTAATAATGGCCACTACCTTCAATTCAGATGTAGATATTCAGAATCAACTAATGCACCTCAACAACCATTCACTGTCCTTTGCTTTTAGAGTGCTCCAAGCAAAGGGTTTTTTCAAAGAACTACTCTTCCCTGTAATTGGAAGATCTTCTTGTTCCCTGTGACCTATTAGTTACAACTGCCTTCCTCCAGAGCTCCAAAACCTTTCATGAAGTCTCACAATCCTCTTCATTGCGGTGTTGGGACTCTGGGTCTCCTTTATCCAAGGTTGTCTGCTTCATGTCAGGAAGTTAGGTACATCCACAAAATACACGTATCCCTACAATTTATGTCCCTCTAAAGTGCAACCCTGTAAATGTTGACACAATTACAAAAATACAAATGATAAAATGTGAAGTACACAGACAGCCCTCCCAGGATGATAAACATCAAACAGAGCACTGAAATGTTAAGCATCAGTTTGTTGCTGGAAAGAATAATATAAGTATTATGAGAAGTAAAAACAAGAAGCTGATCACCTATAATTACACATGCACCCCCTGCCTATATTTTAAAAATACACAAAGAAAATATGTGGTGGCAATCACTGCCTCTCCCAGTGTGTCCCATCATTCCCACATCAGCCCAGGAATTAATGCTGAAACTATTTGTTCCTACCCCAATTAATTGCTGCTGTTTTGTTGATCATCTGGGGTTTCTCTTGATTGTGGAACTCTGGTTAGCCACAGAAACATGAGCTGTGCAGCAAGGACTACAGTGCATCGCTCTTTATCTCTACTGCTATGTTCTGAAGTTCCCCCTCTGGTCCGGTTTCCAGCAGGGGGCGCCCAGCCGCAACCTGATTGGCTGGTAGTTTGACAGCCAACTATATAAGGAGCTGTCAAACAGGTCAACAGCTGTTGCCTCATGGCTGAGCGGTTGATTCGCTGTTAGCATGTGAATTCAATAAAGCCTGAGCAACCAATTTAGCCACCTCGCCTCAGTCTGTGTGCATTCGTTCCCAGTATGAAGCACTGGTGACGAAGGTGGGATTGCCACCCTCGAGGCATTAGGCAAGCTTGAAGTCCTCCTGTGGGCAACCAAAAGAGCTGATCACATTGGCAGAAAGAGCCAAACAAACCAGAAGGGCATACAAATAGAGCAAGTCATGCTGAGGGAGCTCGATAAGTCCACCAGCCACCTGCCTAAGGATCAAGGGTCCTGTGAAGCTATCAGAATGGCAGCGTTAAGTTCATTCGCACCATTTGACGCATCCACAGAGACTTGGGAGTCATACATTGAGCATTTTGACTGTTTCCTAGAGGCAAACAATCTGGTGGATTTGACAGGCAGCCAGCGAAGGGCGCTGTTTCTAAATTTCTGTGGCAAACAAATGTTTGACAAAGCCAGAGCTCTGTTAACACCTCAGTCCCTGAATTCTGTCACCTGGGAGTTGTTAATGGCAAAGCTTAAGAACCATTACCACTCCCACTCCCTCACGAATTGCCCTAAGGCACGCATTTCACCGGCGCGAGCAAGCTGAGAGGGAAACTGTTAATTTATGGCGGGTCTCCGAACAGCTGCTCTCCATTGTGAGTTTAAAGAGCTGGATGATGCCTTGCTGGATCATTTAGTCTGTGGGTTAAAAGACCTCCGAATCCAGTGCAGACTACTAGCAAAGCCTGACCTGACACTACAATCAGCATTGGATGAAGCCTGCGCTGCGGACCTATCCAACAAGTCGACAGTAGAGATTCATGGTGTGATCAACCCAGCTTCAGGGAGAATAACCTTAGCTGTCCACCAGGAAGAGGTTACCAAGGAAGACCTCGATCTGCCAGGGGATGACGACATCCACCGGCTGAAGACTGCATCAGGTAATAATTGGCAATCCAATAAAGCAACACAGGCACAATCCTGCATAGGGTGCGGAGGAAACCATCCGCGAGCAACATGCAGATTTCGAACTGCAAATTGTCAGCGCTGCAGAAAGAGAGGCCATTTAGCTAGGAAGTGCAGAGCTATCCTGCCTGATGACAGAGTCCAGGAAAAACAAGGGCAAATGAAGGGGACCCCTAGAAAGGTTCCTAGGCTGGGGGAAGAGTGTTTCACCATCCAAAGGGATAATTGCCACATCAACCCCAGAGTAGGGCAAACAAACTTATCACTAAAGAATTTTTTTTTTATTTCAGTGAAAATTGAGGGACAGGATTGTCAAATGGAGGTTGACACAGGTTCTTCTTTGTCATTGGTTAGTTGGAGCACAATCAAATGGTTGGTGCCCAAAATGGCAAAGAAAAGATAAAGTCCCTGTTCCCTCACATTAAGAGGAATATAATCAAGGGAATATAATTCCCATTTTGGGTCTCGCTAAAGTGACAGTAGTTTTCAAACAATTCAAAGGCCGTCTCCCACTAATAGTTGTGGAAAGGGCATTGCCAAGTTTACTGGGCCTTGACTGGTTCGAATTCCTAGGTCTGGCCATAAGTGGAGTGCATGCCACAAATGGACAAAGCACTGGCACCACAGATGCATTGGCAAAGGAATTTGCTAGTGTTTTTGACAATGACCTAGGTAAATATACAGGGAAACCTATTTCACTGAATTTAGACCC
Organism: Notechis scutatus; assembly: GCF_049901735.1. Lineage (NCBI taxonomy): Eukaryota > Metazoa > Chordata > Lepidosauria > Squamata > Elapidae > Notechis > Notechis scutatus. The sequence continues at coordinate 38,115,883 of NC_142009.1, forward strand.
TACAGTTATGCCTAGGAGATTGAAAGCCAGCCGAGTGCCCTTCACACTCCGCCCAAAAATCGATGCTGAACTTGATAATCTTATATCACAAGGGGTATTAGAGCCAATAGATCACACTCCTTGGGAGACCCCAATTGTCACGCCACTCAAGGCTGATGGGTCAGTCAGGTTGTGCGCAGACTACAAGGCAACCCTTAATTTGGCATTACAACAAAGTGCGTACCCAGTGCCTGTAGTGCAACATCTGTTGCATTCACTGGGTAACGGAATTTTTTTTGCAAAGCTTGACATGGCTCAAGCATATCAACAGCTACCGGTGGACTCGGCCACTGCAGAAGCCCAAACCATAGTAACACACAGGGGAGCATTTAGATGCAATAGGCTACAATTTGGCATTAGTGCTGCCTCTGGGATATTCCAGTCCCTGATGGAACAGATCTTACAAGGCATTCCTGGAGTTGTTCCATACTTTGACAACATTATTGTTTCAGCTAGAGATGAAAAGGCACTTTTAGACAGCCTAAGGGAAGTTTTTAAGAGATTCCAGGCAACAGGTTTGAAACTAAAAAAGAGTAAGTGACATCTGGGCGTGCCTAGGGTGGAGTTCTTGGGGTTCCTGATCGATGCTGCTGGAATTCATCCCATGACAGCTAAGGTTCAAGCCATAAAAAGCGCTCCCACTCCAAACAACAAAACTGAGCTGCAGGCTTTCCTTGGCCTCCTGAATTTCTACGCCATTTTCATTCCTCACAAGGCATCTGTAGCTGAACCCCTACATAGACTTTTAGATAAAAAATCACCTTGGGTTTGGGGCAAAAAAGAGGCTAGCTCTTTTAAGGCTGTGAAGGACTTGTTAACTTCAGACTCTGTTCTCATACAGTTCAACGAATGCTTACCATTAGTGTTAGCATGCGACACTTCTCCAAATGGAGTAGGGGCAGTTTTGAGTCACAGACTGCCTAATGGCTCTGAGGCCCCTATAGCATTCTTCTCTAGGACCCTATCGCTGGCCGAACAGAATTATAGCCAAATAGATTGTGAGGCCCTTGCTGCCATTACTGGTGTTGAACGTTTCCACGAGTATGTTTATGGACATAAGTTTGAACTTATCACGGATCATAAGCCTTTACTAGGGTTATTCGCTGGGGATAAACAGACTCCTCAAATACTCTCCCCTCAAATGACAAAGTGGGGTTTTTTTTTTGGCAGCATACTCATACACACTGTCATATCAGCTGGGCAAACATCTCAGCCATGCTGATGCCCTCAGCAGGTTCCCGATTCCAGCGGCAGCTGAGGACCATGAGGCTGAGGAATCCATCCTCCTCATTGACCATCAACAGGACTTCCTACTCACCACTGCAGACATTGCTGCCCATTCAGCTAAAGACAGACTCTTAAGGCAAATTCTGGACTGGGTGAAAAGGGGATGGCCACAAGGGTTTGTGTCTGCTGATTGTCGTCCCTTCAAAATAAGGCAACAAGAGCTGTCTTGCAGCAAAGGTTGTTTATTATGGGGGAGTAGAGTGGTAATTCCCTCAGCCTTACAAAAGCACATTCTGGGGGCACTCCACAAGGGTCACCCAGGCATCGTTCATATGAAGTCCCTAGGCCGAAGTTATGTGTGGTGGCCAGGGATGGACCAGGCAATATCTGAATGGGTATCAGGTTGTCAGCAGTGTCAGGAAACTAGGCCATTACCCCCAAAAGCGCCATTAAGAGAGTGGGAAGCCCCCAGAGGTCCATGGTCACGCCTGCATATTGATTTCGCGGGGGACTTCCATGGTCAGATTTTCCTCATCCTAGTAGATTCTTTCTCCAAGTGGGTTGAGGTAGTTTTAATGACCTCTACAACATCTGAAGCTGTCAGGATAGCTTTACAAAAGGGTATTCACCACCCATGGGCTTCCTGATCTAATTGTATCAGATAATGGGCCCCAATTTACCTCAAGAAGTTTTGAGCTGTTTCTCATTAGTTTAGGCATAAGACATGCATTAATTGCTCTTTTCAATCCCTCTAGTAATGGAATGGCAGAATGAGGGGTAAGATCTGCAAAAGAGGCACTAGCAAAGATGGGCCTAGGGCCATGGCCAACTAGAGTAGCCCAGTATCTGCTAATCCAGCATTCTACCCCATATCCATCCACAAATCATAGCCAGCAGAATTATTAATGGGCCAAAGACTTAGAACAGTGTTAGATAGGCTGCATCCTGCCTATACACCAGACAAGCCCCTTGACTCGCATAACAATGCCAGGGAATTTGATGTAGGGGACCAGGTATTCGCTAAGAACTACACTGGTAATCCGCTGTGGGTACAGCATCCATAACTAGCATAACTGGACCGTATTCATACATTGTTAAGTTAGAAGATGGCTGGACCTAGAGGCACCACATTAATCAATTAAGGGGGCAAGGGAACCTGAGGCCAGGAGCTGTATTAACAAGGGAGAATGATGAGTTCTCAGGAACCGACACAAGATCGTCTGCACCAACCACACGCCAGCAACCACACTCACCAGAGAGGCCAGGGGTCGAGGAATCACCAGCAGAAGTCCAACTGCAACAGTCAGAGGTTCCAGTTGAAAAGGTTCCAGACAAAGAGGTTTCTGCCGCGTCCAACGAGCCATCACTGTGCAGATCAACTAGAATCCGGCACCGCCTGGCCTACCTCAAAGACTACACATGTGCTGTCAAGATGGGAAGGAGTGCTATGTTCTGAAGTTCCTGCTCTGGTCCGGTTTCCAGCAGGGTGCACCCAGCTGCAACCTGATTGGCCGGTAGTTTGACAGCCAACTATATAAGGAGCTGTCAAACAGGCCAACAGCTGTTGCCTCATGGCTGAGCAGTTCATTCACTGTTAGCGCGCGAATTCAATAAAGCCTGAGCAACCAATTTAGCCGCCTCGCCTCAGTCTGTGTGCGTTCACTCCCAGTACGAAGCATCTACCCTTGCTTTGAAATGTAAAATAAATTGAGTCAAAATAAGACAATGTTGGAGAATCTGTTTGGAATAATTTATTACATTTGCAAAATCCCTCTTTTTGGGGGGAGGAGGAGCAGAATGAAATCATTTTTTTTAATTAACCCAGTTAATTCAGATGAATAGATTTGATATCCCTGTATGGTTGTGGCTGTCTTGGTGAAGTTTATTTATTATATATTTATTTATTTCATTTCCTATGAGTTATATGTTTTAAACAAAACTGCTATTATGTTTCCGTTTGTTGTTGTTGTTTTAATAATTAAATGCAACAACAGCCAGGAAGAAATCATGTACAATTGGTTAAATCTATTCTTCTATAAAAGAAGAAATCTGTACTTATTTCACATAATTAGTTCTGCACTGAATTTTATTAAGTAATATTTTTTGTTCTTGTTATAAGGCAAAATTGTCTGAGTTTGCGAACCCCAAATATAGCTTGCCCTGTTCTGCATAATCTATGTATAAATTTGATTAGTGGCTACCTCAACCTCATTCTCCAAAAACAGAAACAACAACAACAACAATTCTTGTCTTTGCTGGCTAAAATTTTGACTTTATGTTGACTTTAATATGAAAATACAATGATGTCAAAGAACATATTTCAGAAACAGTCAGAATTGGACTTGTAATATTACAAAGTTAATGTTTCAGGCTAAAAACACTATCAGAATTCTAATCTTGAATAGATAAAATGGGGGAGAAGCATACTGTGTCACTTTTTCTTTATTCCAATTTAGAGCTATTTTGGTAAAACATTTCAAAATCAGCAGGCCTCGATTTTGCAATTTTGGTTCACTCACCATCAAAGTAACACATCTGAGTCTGCACATGCATAGATACTAACAATAAAGCAACTTTTGGATACTAAATGTTTTGATTTTCTGAGATTTACTTTAGAAAAAAAGATGATTTCACATATGAATGAGACACAATAGGCTCATACAACAGATTACTTTTCCAACAAGTTAATCTTTTTATCCATTATCTGGAATAGTTCACAAAGCTTCAGGAAGAGAGAAAAAATAGAACTGTTGTTGAAAGAAGGAATACATGTTCAGGTAATTACAAATAACAACTCATCTGGTTGTCTTAATTGTTTGGGAATGTCTCAATTACCTCTGAATGTTTTCATACGGACTTGGAGACAGTAAAAGGAAACTTTCTCGTAGCAGATTGGATTAAGGGATGAGAAGCAACACTGCAGCTCTAAAGCACTCAAGCTGCTTAAAGCCACAGAAGGCATGCCAAACAAGAGCTGTTGAACTTTCACCAGTCTCTAAAAAAATAACAGAAACAAACAAAAGAAGGTGGGAGATGACCTGTAGAGGGCGTTCTATGCTTATAGAATTGCCCTCTATGGGAAGAAAGGGAATGGCAAGGGAAGCAGGGCCTCTTCAATGACAACATTTGTCAAAGCAGCATCACTCTACTCCTACCCAATTCTACTTAGGAACGGGCTGCAATGAGCTCAATGGGATTGGATTATTTTATTTCCGGATTCCAATAGATTTCATCTATAATTCCTAAAATTTGGATAAAGATTGGAATTATGGTTATCTTTTAGGTTTCACCCTTCTATAGTATCTTTCAAAAGATACATTTGTAGTAGAATAGGTTGCAAATGCTTATTCAAATGTTTATGTTAAAATGTGAAGTCTTGCATAGGTTACAGAAATGCAAGAGGCTATTGAAAAACATTTATGGCTGGAGGGATTGGGCTCCCTTCCAATCTTATGTTCAGATAAATGGGAATAATTGAGGTCAGCAATATGGCACATGAAGATTGTGTTAAGAACATTGCTACATGCCTCATATAATTCATTGTGCAGGAACTCACAAAAGGACATTCAACATTGCATTAGACTTAACAGAAGTTTATCACTGTGTGAAATTTTGAGATCTTGTAAATTTTGAGATGCTACCTTAGGAAGATTTACTAGTATCTGATGCAAATGAAAATGCAGTTTCAATCAAAGAAACATTGTTTGAAGCATAATCATGATTTATTCCATAACTTCATTTTTAAATATGCATATTTTTACTCTAATAAACATTTTGTTAGATTGCATGGTGCAAACATTTTTCTGTGGGTGAAATAGATAAAACTTTAAGAAGTAGATCTCCTGCTTCAAAGACCCAAAAGGTATCTTTTAAAAAAAAAAACATTGAAAATGTTTTTCAATATAATTAAAAACATTACAAATGCTGAATTGAAGAAGAAAATAAAACAGAAATAGAAAAAAAGGAAGGAAAGATTCTAAAGAAGTAGCTTCTGATCTTTATGACAGTGGTTATAGATATATTTATATGTTACTTTCTATCTCTCTAAGGTTACATCATAATTTATTTATTTCCATAAGCTATCTTTTATAATCTTCAAATACATAAGTCACAAGTTCATTTTTCTCTTTTTCAGCAGAAAACTCCATAAGGAGTTTCCAGTCACTGATAATTACGGTTGTTGATCTTTCTCTAGTCAAACAAATTAATCCTGCCCTCTCTGCTAGTTCTGTCATCTTCATCAACCATTTCTCCATCCAAGACTCCACAAGAAACTTGATACCACCAAATGATGATGTCTGCTGTCATGCAGTATCCATTTTACCTGGAGAAATGGGTATGTTTAGTTTAATGAAAAGAAGGGCTAAGGGGGACATGATAGCAGCGTTCCAATGTCTTAGGGATTGCTACAAAGAAGAGGAAGTCAAGCTACTCTCTAGTCTAAAGCACCTGAAGGCAGGACAAGAAGCAATGGATGGAAACTAATCAAGAAGAGAAGCAACCTAGAACTAAGGAGAAATTTCCTGACAGAACAATTAATCAGTGGAACAACTTGCCTCCAGAAGTTGTGACTGTTCCAACACTGGAAGTTTTTAAGAAAATATTGGACAACCATTTGCCTGAAATGGTATATGATTTCCTGCTTGAACAGAGAGTTGGACTAAAAGACCTCCAAGGTGCCTTCCAACTCTGTTATTCTGCATCCAGAACATATTTGGTAAGCACTATGGTATTGCCAGAGACAGAAAAGGGAGCAGAAGTGATGTGGCTCAACTCGAGGTCCACCAACCTAATACTGGGTACTTTTTTATTTTTTATTTTTTGACAAGGAATGGTCAAGACCAGCTTCTAGACATACTTTGAGAAATGAAATGACTATTCTGCCCTCTCCCCCAACCCCATAGAGTCGTATTAATCAAGCTTATGGGTAGGCCTCAACTTATGACCATAATGGAGCTGGCACATTATGGCTGTAAGTTATGACAGTCTTACCATGGATCAGTTACATGCCAACTTGATTTTACCATTTTTCATTTTTGTGGTGGTCATTAAATCAATCACTGCAGTTATTAAGTGGCTACCATGGTTGTTAAGCAAACACATTGTTCACTATGGGTTATTTTTTTGCCAGAAACCAGAAATAAACACCAGTTTTTGACCAAAAAAAAAAAAACTTTATAAATCATGGTTACATGAACTTGGGACATTTCAAATGGTCATAAATGCAGACCAGTTGCTGAGCATCTGCAATGAAGTCATGTGACTGCAGATGGCCATCCAAACTTCAGAAGTGAGTTTCAGTACCTTTTAACAGGTTCGTTGTAAATTGGTTGTTGAGTGATTGATTGTAAATTGAGGACTACCTGTATTTGCTAATTAAGCCAATTATGTTGCAGCACTTAATCAACTTTGATCAGGACTGTTTAAGCCATAGATGGCAGGCCACCAGGAAATCAAAACATTGCAAACCAGGCTGGTAAATTTTAAAACAATGCTGAAAGAAGGCAGAATCTTTTGCATATTGTTGCAAGAAATTACATAACTGCTTCATGAAGTATCCAGGAAATAAGTTCTACTCAAAGAAGGCTTTAACATTTTGTCTGTGGAGTTGGAGTTCCCATATTCATGAAGCTAAATCCTAATCCTAGTCTACAGTTCAGGTAGACAAATTAATTAACAACTTTCCAGAGATGGGCATCAACACAAGTCCTTACATTACCTTGTTGTCATGGTCATCAATGTCATGATTTACTTACGTATCACCTTTCCCTCTAAAGCAATTAGCAGGATTATCTGAAAACAGATGCAGTGCTTTCGAGTACATCAGAACTGTACAATCATACACTAAACTTTAAAACCAGTTAAAAATATACCAATGAAGTTAAGAGATATTGCTAGAATATTTTTAGAAATATATTTTCTAGACAAACCACAAATCTACCTTCTACTACACTAAAAATTTGCACTGCCCAATAAATAAGATGAATCTTCTCCTGAACCTGCAAAAATCAAGAGAAAAGAACCATCAATGTGATATATCTTATTATCTTATACAAACACATGCAAAGCTCCAGTATTGTTTTTCTATTAAATGATCAGCCTATATGCAGAAATACATGTCCAGTGGCAAATTTCCTCTAGGTTAGAGACAAACAACAATTTCAGTCAATTATTAGATTTAACATTCCAGGCAGGCCTCTTTGGAAGTTAGCTGGGCTTCCTCAGATGTAAAGAGGAAGGAAGAACAGATGATACAATTTATTAAATAATACAGTTAATGATTTAATCCATAAATAAAGACTCTTCATTAAAAAGAAATCTGTTTTCCCCCCAAATTGCAAGACATTAAACACATTTTTCCCAAAGCTAAACTGTCTTATGCAGCATTTGCAATATGGGGTGCGAACACATTCAAGCAGAGTTTTATTTAGAACATAATACATTTAGGCACAAAATGTTTCTCTCCCACGGCTAATCTGTGAGGTCCAGAATACTACACTAACTTTAATTCTTTCTATTTCCCATCCTCAAAGCACCCTTTGCCTTCCATTTATAGGAAATGATGCTTCCACAGATCATTTCCTTGAGTTTTGTCCTCGGTTCAAAAGGGTTGGGAAGGGTTGTCATAGAAGTTTAAAGAAAAGTTCATACAATGCACTAAGACACAAATGGTTAATTATTGGTAATTAATATATGCTATGACACTGTTAGAAATGGTGCTTTATTTAGGCTGACCATGTCCTTTGCATCCTAAGTGAACACTTTTGGGATTTATGGAAACCAGAATTTGCAATCTTCAATGAACTAATGTGGTAACTGCTCCATGTTAACCAGAACATTGAGATTAACATGTCAAAGATATACTCTCTAAGAAATTTTGAGGGTAGGATGTCATCTTTGCATATTATTACATTTAATACTTTTCTCTTTTTGTCACAAAAATATTGCAAATATTTTTAATGAGTCCCTAATACATGTGTGTTATATTTTGTAGTGCTCCGTGTAGCTCCTGGTTATTTATCCCCACTTCACCAAAATTGATTGTAAGCAATCTGGACTTTGTAGTTCTGATCAACACCTGCTTGAAATGAATTAGACTAGAGCACAGTGCTATTGCTGAAACAATAATTTAAGGATTGGCCAGTTGCTCTTAGAAATCTCAGCTGTATTTTGGATGTACTAAACTGTCAGAGATACATTTTGCAGGACTCCAGTCAGATTACATTAAGCAAGGCAGCTTAGCAGTGATTGCGCCTCGCTGAATCTTTCATTGATGGCACACTCATTGGCAAATCTGAACATATGTAGGAGTCGGCAATCATATGGCAGCTGAGAAAAAATCTGATGAGTTAACTAAGAATGGCGGTATGTACAACGGTAAGATGGTGTCATCAGTGAAGTGGTTATTGCTCAGTTTGGATTCTGAAGGCTGTCTTCATGAGTTAGGTTTGCATACTGTTTCAATGTTTCCAAGTGAAAATTGCAGGAAAACATGTCTCTCTATCTCATTTATAACTGCAGGTTGCCCATTCCTACTGGAACAACTGAAGTAGTTTTCAGGGTCTAACTTGGCCAGAGCAGTTGAAAACAGCCACACCTGGGATAATGAAGTAGTAATCATACATAAACTGGCAGCCACTGAGAATGTATGAAAAATGAAGTTGGGGAATTGAGCTTGCATAGTCATGACAATTATCCAGAAAAAAAGATATCCAACTTTGCAAGGGTGCAACTGCTACTCTGTTATAATGCATATTTACATATTTCACTTGGTGCTCATAGAGAACTACATATTACTAGCCTGAGCTACATACACATTAGTGCAGGCTACTTCACAAAGTAGGAAATACAAAATGTGTTTTTACTTTCACTTTCTCCCACCAATAGTACTGAGTATCTTCTGCATTCTTAACATAAAATGCTCTAGAGATCTAGGAAAAGCCTACATCAGTGCTAAATGTTATTAATCATTATTTCTCAATGGGGAGCAAAGTTAGAACATCATACAAAGGGGAAAAAATCCATTTCAAAATCTGTTGGAAAAGTCTACAGCACTCTGGGTGAATCACGAAAGCCCAATTTCCACCTCTTTTTAGATGATTTTTATCTGAGCCAATACAGGAATTAGTCACTGGCGAGACTTAGGAACCAACATAATTCTATCTTTATTTTATTTTTCTGCAAGGAAAGGAGGAGTGCATGAGCATTCATGCATACAAAATAGCTAACATATCCACGCTACAAAAATAATTAGGAATCGGTTTTCTGTAACTCTTTGATACCACTTAATGGCGATCTGGATTTTTACACTTTGATAAGATAACCCTAATACACAGTGTGTGTGTGGGGGGGGGAAAGCAAGTGTGGGTGGGTGGGCGATAAAGAGAGAGGGGGGGGAAAGAAACCTAAAGGTTCATGTATCTTCTATTTAATGGGCAAGTCCATATAGAAGATGAAGGTTCTGATGATGAAGTAGCATTCATATTCAGGTACTATGATGAAGCTTTATCCTTTTGATCTGCTGATGGGTTTAATAAGCATTCCAGATGGCTTACTATGCCTGAAGCAAGAATGGATAATCACACAGTTTTGCTCTCCAAATACTAATAAAATAAGGACACGGGAGGAGCAGAAGGGGCTCTTACATGCCAATGCCATTCACTAGAGGAATCACTGAGGTACATTTATGTCTCAGTTCTTTAGCAGTAAAAGGAATGCATTTTTAAATAAAACACAGACTACAAATACATCAAGTTATCATTATTATATATGACACTAAGCAGGAATCAAGTGTGCTACGATGAGTGTAAGGATGTCATTTGCCCAGTTAAAATGCATAGTTATTTCTCCTCAACAGAATATCCCAGTAGTCTGACTAACAGGAGGGCAAGGTGGAGGCAGTTTTGCTAAAGACCCCCACCATCATTTCTCAATAACCATGTAGCATATGCATTCTATGATTTGCCAGCCATCTTTCTTGGGCAAACCCACTGGCGAAGTTTCAGGACATTAAGTAAACCCAAATGAAATGTCACATAAATCTGGCCTCTCCAAGTGAAATGACTGGTTGGGGAAAGGATAATTTTATGGAAATATCACTGAAGCTGATGGAAAAAGGGGAAGTGGGAAGGGCAATTGTTCCCCACCCATCAGTCAAAGGCTTTGACAGCTATTGTACAGCAACTTCACAGGAAGTTGAACCCCTTATTATTATCTGTCAGATCTGCCTCATTAGGAAAAGGCAGGCAAATGCAGCAGTGCCCAGTGGAAAATGTGTGCATTCACCAGTCCTGCCATCATTGCTGCCACCACATTTCACTTTAATGTGCTGATTTTAGTTCAGGTAAAATATCTGAGTTATAGAGACCATGGTGGCATGCAAGAAAGTAGCCTTCTTTATAGTTACACCAGTTGTATGCAACAGGGTAAGAGTGATCAAAGAGAACTTTGAAAGGGAACTTTTGTTTCCATCTAAGCCAGGAGTGTCAAACTCACCTCATCACAGTGTTGTCACATGACATATTGGGACTTTTTCCCCCTTTGCTAAACCTGAGGTGGTAAATTAAACAATGTCAAGTATGGATTTAATATAGAGTTAAATTTTGTATTAAGACTTTAATCTTCCTCTATTCTGTTATTGAATTGGGAAGAGTCTTAAAAGCTATGGTTATATCATCTATAGCTGTGATGGCGAACCTATGGCATGCATGCTGGAAGTGGCACACAGAGCCATGTCTCCAGACATGCCAGCCATCACCTGTTGCTCTCCCAGTTTCTGGCGTGCACATGCACGCCAGCCACCTGGTCTTTGCAGATGTATGCATGCCAGAAACTGGAAGACCATGTAGTTGGCACACATACATGTGATGGGGAGCTGCTCTTCCAGTTTCCAGCACTCTGTCATGCACGCTGAGGAGCTGCTCTTCCAGTTTCCAGCACTCCGCTGCATGCTCGCGCACTCCAGTTTCAGCACTCAGTGCCGAAAAGGTTCACCAACACTGATCTATAGCTTCCAGGAGGTCAGAGAGGACATTAAAGTCCTTTTCCTGAAAATTATGTTACACACTAGCAATACCTCACTGCTCATTTCCTCCAGATTATTGCCTCTTTCATCCTGTTCTCTATATTTTGAATATAGAGAATATATTTTTGAATAGTTGTCCACTCCAGATCTAGCATTTTGTTATGATTTTTTTTAATTATGAGAAGGCAGGACAGAGGCACTGAGATATCATTCAAATGTTTTTCCAAACCTGTCTAGAGATTCTATGGAGTTAGTTGAATATCTTTGTACTTGTGTCAAGGGACACAACATTGGCAGGTAATGAGAGGGGCCTAGACCCTCTTGTATACATTCTACTGCCTCCCTCCTATGTGGCCACATGGCACAGGTTCTGTTTTTCTAGTGCCACTACCTAGCCCCTTGAAGGAAGGAAATACCTTGGCACTACCAGTGTGTGCTGTCAGAGCCTGAGTATCTTATTCATAAACTGACATCATCATAATCATTATCATCAATCTCATCACCACAATCAAATTAACAATCTATTAATAATAAAATTGAAAGTAAAATTTTCTTTTAGTTTGGTTCCCTAAGCTCCAATTCATCATTCTTCCTTACATTTTTTTTAAAAAAAATGGAAGGGGAGTGCCTTCCAGTCACGATTAACTGCTGATAACATTTTTCTGGGCAAAATTTTGGAAATGGTTCACCAATGCTGTTTACCTATGGTTAGGAGAGAGTGTCTGGCTCAAGGTTGCTCTGTAGGTTTTGTGCCTGTGTGGAAGGTCTAGAACTCATGGTCCCCACCTTGAAAGGACCTCTTCCAACACTATGATTCTGTGCCTGAATAAGATGGAATCCAGAAAAAAAACCATATGATTTTGGTGAGATGGTTTTCAATAGAGGCCAATTGCTGAGTTACATTTTGGTAGGAACAAGGTTGAATTTCTCAGGGAGGAAAAGTGAGGTAAGAGTGAGACACCAAACTGAGTCTCACACTTACTCTACCTATAGTCCCTGAGAAATTCATTTTTGTTTCTACCCAAATGAACTCCAGCTCACCAAAACCATGATGTTCTTTCCAGATTTCATCTCATTGTATAGGCACAGACTCACAGTGTTTGGAAGTGATATTGGAGTGTGGGAATCCTCACACTATCTTAGACAATGGTTATCCAATCTTTTCTTGAAAACCTCCAGTGATGAAGCACTCACAGCTTCAGGTAGCAGGTTTTTTTCAATGCTTAATAGCTCTCACAGTTAGGAAATTCTTTCATATTTTAAATTTGGCCTTCACTCTGTAAAGCTTGTGGCCATGGATTCTTGGTTTATCTTTGAGAGCTATGAAGAATAAAATGCACATCCTGGGACATCCCTTTATATATTGGAATATTGCTATCATGTCTCCCCTTAGTCTTCAGTTCCCTCAGTTAAACATACCAAGTTTGTTTTTAACCGTTCTTCATAGAATTTCCAAGCCCCTTACCATCCTTGTTGGGCCTCTTTGCACCTTTCCAGAGCAACTTAGAAAAAGTATTCAGAATACCGCACACCAACTATGGCTAATCATCTCCCCAGATAATTATGTTTTTCGTAATCCTAAACTTACAGAATATACATAAAAGTCTTACTGTATCAAACTACCTGTGACTGGCGAACTGCTTTTGACTCATTGGGGAAACAGTGGAAATATACCAGAAACAATGTTTTTGTTTAGGAAATATAGTATGGAATACTGTTTGTTTTTGAACCTCAAGTTTAAAGCATTCAATTAAAGTATATTCTCCCCCCCCCCCATGAACTGCATTTTTAATTCATGAGCCAAGTTGTACAGGTTCCCTTCTTTCCTCTTTTTCTATCCCCAGTTCCTTATTTGATCTTTGGTGAACAGAATCCATTTTATTTATGTTTCTGAATCAGGTGAACTTGAGAAAGAAAAAGAGAAGAGAAAGAGGTCCTACCTGGATTCAGAACATTCCATTAAATGAATAGTTTGCACGTATCTGTGTTTGTGTTTTTTGTTGCTTTTTTATTTAAAGTCGTGTTGTCAAAGTTACGGTGACAGCTCAAAACTGTTAGGTATGATGTGTCAAGAAAATGTACTGAGAAAGAACATGGAGTGACTGTCAAAAACCCCAGGAGAAATTCCAAGCTCTGTATCCCTGCAAATATGGTCTTAAAACTATTATGATTATTGTTCTAATTGTGCAGATACAGACCCCTACAGATCGCTAAGAGTTAATGGCATGCCGTATAATGAATTCAATAACGACAAGTTTAAAAAGGTCTAATTAGTGAATAACCGCTTTATTATGAAAAGAAACGGTAATGAATTTAATAGCTCAGAATCATTAACAATATTTAGTTTGCTGGTACTTGTACTGCATTCTCTTCATTAATATGAACATTTAATATGTTTTAAAATGGATTTGTAATACTTTCTGGGTCACAGGGTCACACTGACAGAACAAGTGTAATTATTTCACTAATTGTTATCTCTGGATGTTTGTGCTCTAAACTGCAGCCTATTTAGGTGGCAAGTTTGAGAAAAAAATGCTACAAAAATGAAATAAATAAAGTAATTAAGGGAATGGAAGTTAGAGGACAGAATTTTGCAAGTAGAGCTGGGAGTAAGCAGAAGATATTTAGGACTGTGAGTGGGTTTTCTCCCTAACCAACTGAAAGTCTGCTATTAACCCTCAGCTGGCAGAGTTCCCTATAGATGTGTGGGGACTCTGGCTTTTGGGAAGGCTGCTGTACAAAAAAAAGTGATTTATCTCTTGCCTCAATGAGGTCTCACTGGCAGAGGAATTCTGGAAGTTGACGTCCACACATCTTCATGTTTGGGAAACATTAAAAAACCATCAAAGGATTAAATCAACAGAACTATGAATCAGCTTCAGTTCTTGGTTCAGAAAACATGCCAAAACATAGAGTCTCAAAGTGCTAGTCATTTGGGGGATTAAATGGTCTTGCCTTGTAATGCTTGCAGACTATTTTGTAATGTTTTATTGGTCATAATAAAGGTACCATCTCGTAATGTCTTGGCTTTTGTTTAATCTAATGCAGAAATGGTGTAGGGTCTCCCGCTTGTGCGGAGGGTTGGACTAGATGACCTACAAGGTCCCTTCCAAGTCTGATTATCTGTTATCTGCATCATTATGATTATGATTATAATAAACAATTTCCAGACAAACTTCCTCAATTTTGTTTCTTTATTTTGGTGTGAGGTGGGAAAGCGTTGCCTTCTAATGATTCTTCACATAACAACTCTTGCACTGCTGAACTCCCGCAGGATAAAAATTTGCTGATTCCCCCCCCCCCGCCGCCGCCCCTGTTTCTTGCAATACACAAATGAATAGACAAATAATTTGCAGGAGTAGAAATGGATTGGATATTTGCTATCAGACAAACTCTTTCCAATACAGAATAAAAATGTGTAAACATTTATAAATATCTTCTTTGAAAGCTACCAAAGCGAGATTCAAAAGATAGATCTATTGTTTTGATTGAAATTTTACACTAAATCTGCAATAAAATTGAGAAGTCTCACTTTGTCGAAGTGCACATATGTTACAACTTGTCTGAAATTGGCAAATTCTATTCCCAAGGAAGGGCCATATCAATGCAAGCTTAAGCTAGTTCTCCCACAGAATAATACTTTTTAAAAGTTAAAGAAACTTTCCCATTTTCAAAAATTAAAATTTAAAAGAGAGAAGCATCATTCTTCTGTTCCTTTTTGCCTGAAATCGGGAAGACTGCTTTTCTAATATCTGTTATTTTATTGCATTTTATGATAGGCTATATGTTATGATCAGTAGCTACAATAATAAACTTAATTGTTAGATAGTATCAGCAAAATTTAAAAATTTCAGAAGTGTGTAGGATTTATTGGCTTCCAATCATGGCTAATACAGTAACAGTCAACAGAGTTCTGAATCTTGCTTTGGCTTCATCCCTGAATGGAGCTGGATTGCTTCTGAATAGGTCAGACAGAAATCAAGCTATTTTCCTCATCATCAAACTAGTGATGACTTAATTTAATAAATACAGTTATGAATTTCTTCCTGTATTTCTTCGCTGCCAGCTAGTGATGGACTGGATTCTTGCAATCCAGATCTGGTAGTCCTAGGTAAACATTTTACATTAATCATTGGAGCAGCACTTAATCCCAGAGCTGTTATAGGCTTACTTCCAAGCAATTAATCAATGCACCTGTCACTCACAAAACCCATTACAGAATTAAGGGACTGCTTCCCAACTCGGCTACTAGTTGGTTATACCTCTGCATTGGCCATGATAGTTTATACAACTATGCTTTCTTGTTTAAGATTTCCCATCACAATCCATAAATATAATAAGCAATCAATTATCACTCTGAGACATGGTCCCAAATTGTAAACTGGGTGCATATTTTTACTAAGTCCGTGAACATTGCTCCAGAATTCATCTCAAAAATTAAGCAGGGTCTTCTTTCTGTATTTTGGATGACTTTGATCTGTGAAGGCCTCTTAATAGTCAGAAGGCAGAAGTGACAACAATACTATAATAAAAGAAGGGAAGGAATCAGGACACATAACAGATTACATTCCAGAGTTCTCTCCTATATCACAAAAAACTGTAAGTCTTGTTCAGTCATAAGTTTTGAGAGGTTGGATAGTTGCCAAAGAGGATAAAACAAATAATTGAAAAAGAGAATAAAGGAGATCATGAATTTACAGAAAAAAATTATACATGCTAAATTTTGCAACCTATCTAGCATATGCAAACGTTCAGCCAGTCTTTGCCCTCTTTTAGAAATAAAGGCTATAATTTAAACAGAAAGATAATCTGTATCACCCGAATGTAGAAGAACATTGCCAGAAATTCAGCTCAGTCTGAGGTTGATGGGCACTTTTAAAACCTGCCTGCTTTCTCTTTTTCATGGGTCTTTAAAACTGGAGTCTACTGGATAGTCTTTCAGACAGAGAAATAAGAAAGGCCCATGGACTGCATAACATTGCTTCTCAATGGATGGATACCCAGCTCTGTTGCCTGCAAATAGAGCACATGGAAGCTCTGGAATTTCTTAAAATAGAAGAAGCCTTTTTGACCCTAAAACTTGGGTTCAAATGTTTACTGAAGAATCTCAGTGGGAACATCATCCTTGATCTAAATAATATGAAAACTGCTGGGTTTTCAGCTCTGTTGCAAAGGGAGCTAAAGCAAAAGTTACACAGAATAATCTCAGATGCCATTTCTTTATAATTTCAGCACTAATACAAAACCCACAGGGCATCAGAGGGTAGCAGCTTCTTGATGAAAACAGTTAACTTGAAGTGAGTGACATCACAGAGTTAAACAAATTGGACAGGGCAGTGACTCAAGGCAACTTTGCTTTCCCTGTGACCACATGGGAGACTCACAACATTTTGTTAAAATGACTGAGGTTCTCCTGTTTTCCAGGTCAATGGATGTTGGGAGCCTCACCAACATGACACTGTGGACCACGGAGGAGGGAGCAGAATCAATAGTAGATGCACTAAGGGGCACTTTATGGTAAAAACAAAGAAAAGAGTACAATTCTGTTCAAGAGCAGAATTCAGGATGCAATAGAGCAGGAAAATGAAGGTGGGGGTAGAGGAAAGGAATGACTCTCTGAGATGGTATCTTGAATGTACTGAATCTGCATCATGGACTACAAATATTTTAATCATTCCAATATTTGGAATTTCATATGTGATTGTATTTAATGGTTGGCATGGAGTCGAATTTCATTTGATAGTTAAAATCTCTGGAGAGTCTCACTAGACATGACAAAAAAAGGTTAAAGAGAGTTTTTTTAAATAAAAAAAAGTTGTAGCCAGGGAAGTATGCAATCTAGCCGAGAACACAACATTAGGGAAGAGAAAATTACCCTTTTCCATTGTGCTGTTTTCCTAATACTAAATAATAAAAATGTTTCTGTGCAGATTAGCACACGTTTATTTTTTCAATTCAAATGATTAAAATTCCTTAAAACAATAAAGTTACCTCGCGTTCAATCTTAAAACCATAAAAAAGCTATTTTACCTTTTTCTATGCAACTTTCTTAAAGTCACACATCTGGGGGGGGGGAATAATGGTCACTAGGAGATCCCATTAGTTGTTTCCTGTCCAGGCCACACAAAGTCCATTTGCTCTCATTGAAATGCGTACCTGATTTCTTTTACCACTCCATTGAAATCCAGAGTACCATGTGTGATACCTAATGCCTACCTAATCAGCCACTAGGATTCATAATAAAAACTCAGTCAAGTGGCAGACTAATTGAGACCGGGTAGGAGCTGGGGTGCAGTGCACAAGCTGCTCTCAATATATTTAAATGTAAACTGTGTAGCCAGCAGCTGGTACAGATCCCCAGGAAGCTTTGTGTACTGCACCTTTCTGACATGTAAACACAAAGCTCTATAAAAGCAGATGAAAAGACTAAAAATGGATGCATGACATGCCAGAAATAAAGACTCATATACTCTGTTAGAGAAAACTGGAGAGAATGTGGTGATATCAGAGCTATCAGGTTAAGTTTGTTTTCTTCATGGAAACCTCTTCTTTTAAAGTTAATTATATCCCAAAGCAGTAAACATTTCTTGGTAACATGTATAATACCAGGTTCTTGTGTACTAAAGCCTTCAACGGAGTGAGATGTAAATTCTGCTAATATAGAAATAACTGGATCATATTTATCCTTGTCACAGGAATAACTATATCCTCTTCTTCTCCACTCCTCACAATAAAAATATATTCTTCATCTCCAAGGATGAAAACTTTAATGATATGTTTTAGGGGCCCAGCAAAGCATCTTCAATCAGTAAAGTGACTCTGATGGAAATGTAAGCAGCAAAGATAGATCCGGATTAATATAAATGCCCTGTGCATGATTGCATATGTTTTAGAATTACGATGGGAGAAAATTTATTTTAGCATTGAATTTGACAGGCATCAAGAACACAGCAGATACAAATCAAATCTTCCCTAGTTACTAGACAAATAGATGTAAAACTTAGGGATGTGCAGACTGTAAGCTTTGGCCGCATTGAGGCACTTTACCACATAAAGATGTGTTCCACCCTCTCAAGAAACAGTTGAGGCAATGCATCCATCAGCTGATCCATCTTGCAAGCAGCAGCTTCTGCACTTGCAACAAAGGCTCCATTGCTGAGCAAAGTACCAACACACCAGATTAGAAGCCACATGCTGATTTGAGAGACACTTCCAAGGAATGCTTTGTCTCAATCATCAATAAAACAAAGTGTCCCTTCCAAGAGCTGCACAGCCTTAATAGATATGAAATTCAGAACAAAATGTGACTTTTTGCAAAGACATTGAGAAGGATAAGGAGAAAGAGAAGGCATCAGATCATTTAACACTTTATTTAACTTACTTTTAGCAAATGATAACCTAACACCATAGTTAGCACATAAGATCTATAATGATCTTTGCATCTTTGTTAGATCACAAATAAATAAAGTGACCTTTTTTGGCTTCCTAGAGCTTTTTATTTTCCTTAGTCTATATTTGGCTACTGAAATCTTTTCAATATCCCTGAAACTTTAATTACAAATGCACTGGGAACATTTTCTTTTCCATAAAAAAGCTATGTACCAGTAAATTATCTTGTACCAATGAACAACCCTTGAGTTGTTGGGGACAACCCAACAGACTAATACGCTGGCTGTTGTGCTTTCTTGTGTCTTATACATCATTTGTCTTTCCTGCTTCCATTTGGTGTGTAACCTTGTACCTTGACATTGTTCCATGCATTCTATTTTTATACCTAACCCCACAATGCCAAAAAATTAGTCAGAAAATACACTCTCAGAGGAGCCCTGGATTTGGGAGCGGGATCCCAATTGACAAGCACCCACCATCAAAAGTTCCACCAGCAAATGATTGCCTTAGCCTCACAGACTATGTAAATTGAGGTGTTTCTTGTGCTATATAATAAACTTCCATTATTATCCTTCCTTCTTTCCCAGCACAGTATCCCTAGTATATGAATTATTATTTTGCATACCAAACTTCATGATGCTTGCTTTTGCATTCCTGAGACCTGATGTACTGTAATGCTTACTTGTTTGTCATACTTCTAAAAAATCTGTAATAAAAAGATGAATCAGAGAATATGTAATAAATGTACTATAAGTCCTCATAGGTCAGAGTCTATTGAACTGGGTGATCAACTTGTTTCTAAGGTAGCATAAAATGCTCAGATGTTTCTGAAGTTTTTAATAGCTACTTAAAAACATTTGTGGCTGAATAATTTTTTTCTTACAGATTACAGATGAATAGAGTTGGAGGGTACCTTGTAGGTCATCTAGTCCAACCCCTGGCCCAAGCAGACCCTACACCATTTTTGACAGATGACAGTCCAGTCTCTTCTTGAAAGTTTCCAGTAATGAAGCTCCCACAACTTCTGAAGGCAAGCTGTTCCGTTGGTTGATTGCTCTCACTGTCAAAAAATTTCTCCTTATTTCCAGGTTGAATCTGTCCTTGTTCAGTTTCCATTCATTATTCCTTGTCTGGCCTTCAAGTGCTTTGGAAAATAGCTTGATCCCTTCCTTTCTGTGGCAGCCCCTCAAATATTGGAACACTGCTATCATGTTTCCCTGGTACTTCTCTTCACTAGACTAGCCATGTCCAGTTCCTGCAACCATTCATCAAATGTTTTAGCCTCCAGTCCCTTAATCTTGGTTGCTCTTCTCTGCACTCTTTCTAGAGCCTCAACATTTTTTATAGTGTGGTGACCAAAACTGGATCCAGTACTTTAAGTGTGGTCTTACTAAAGCTTTAAAGCATGGTATTAATACCTCTCTTGATCTTGATTGTATCCCTTTGTTAATGCATCTTAGGATTGCATTGGTTTTCCTCAAAGAAATATCTCACATTGGCTCCTCCCAACCTTCAGGCTCATATCATTCCAGGATTATCCATGAGGGCAATGGGAGGTTTTTTTTTTAATACAAGACAGCTGGAGGAAGTAAGATTGGTAAAAGTGTGAGTGGGAATTATGGAGGAAGAATGAACAGCCACCCTCATCCTTGTGTGGAAATGAGAGTCTTGCACAAACACAAGGGCATCTCTATTTTTATCAGTGAAATGTTGGAGGGTATTTTATCATTGTCTGCCTGTTTCAAAATTGTCCTTGAGCCTAGCTTGACTCCAGTGCATTAGATGATGCAGCAACTAACTGCCTGAGAGTTGGGTGTATGTGTGTGCTTATCTGTCCAAGAACGGCAAAGCTGAAATAAAACTGTTAAAACTGGGGTATGACATTCTGCCATAAAGCAGTGTTATTAAGAACTTTCAGTCATTACTCAGAAGCCAACCCAGGTCAACTTTCTAGATATATGATTTAGAAAGCAATATCTCATCATCTTTACAAGAATCTGAAGTCCATTCTTATGTCTTTCATCACTTGTGGGAAATATTATGCACAGCAAGGCAATCTGTTATCTCTTCTTATTTTCCTGTGTGTAAATTTATCTCTCCATTGCAGCCTTTTTATCAGCCCAGCTGATACCAGGGAAATGCACATCTCATTTTAGACCTAACCTCATTTTTCTCTTCCTCAGTCATTTCCCCTTTTTTAATCAGTGTTGATACTGAGTGACTCAGTCAATAACATTGTCCCTTTGGTTCTTCAAACAGATCTACAGAATCTTCAAATTCTACAGCTGCTTCTCAAGAGTTCTACACAGAAAACATCAATAATGAAGAGTTAAGCTGCCTCAAAAGACTACTTGTTCATCACTACTTATTAACTGCAAAGTGTAGCTTTTCGAAAGAGCATTTTCTGTTTGCACAGAACAACAGCTAGAGACAGTGTATCACATCAGTGACCAATATAAATAGTGAATAAATGGCCAGTTGGACTCCAGCGAACCCTACATTCAGTAAAGTTCCCACCATAGGACAATTCCTTATTGTTGAGGATAGTAGTCACCATTGACTTAACTGTCCATAACTCAAAGTGATAAAGAGTAGAATGTGGGCAATCTGTAGGCATCCCTACAGCCCTTTATTTTTGCAACTCACAAAGTCTCCTACTAATGAGGTATCAACATCCAGTGGCAAAATAATGACTATAATTTCCTAACATTTTTTTCTGGGAAGTAAAACAAGTTAAAATTTATTAAGTCTTTGGATAGGCCTAATGTACCTAATGTTGTAGAAATAACGAAAGAAAAATACCAATACTTATAAAAAAAGAACATATACATTGCACACATCCGTTTGTCTAATGTAATGACCTCCTTGCTTTGTGCTTTCCAAGATTTCTGATTGCCTGTAAATCCCTCTTTGATCATCTGCTCATCTGACTCTCTTCTTTTCTCTGCCATTCACCCACATTAGCAGGATACATTTCTTAGTTTACGTCATTATAGTTGTGCTTTTAAAGTTTTGCAACGTTTCGGCAGAATCTCATCTGCCATCATCAGGCTTCTGTATTTTGTTCATCTGTGAGTCAGACTTTTACAGTTGTTTCAGTTTTAAATTGGGGCTAGCCTACTGCTGTGCCAGAATAGTTTTTTCTTCATCCTGATTGGTTGGGAGTCTTGGTCTGTGTTTATTGGTCTTGGAGTTTGCTGTGTTCTGCTTGATTGGTGTTTCTAATATCTTCTGTCTGTTTTTTTTGTCTTGATTGGCTGGCAACATTGTGTTCCTGTGTTGGAGGCTTTTAGTGCAGCTTGGTTCTGAGTAAATGGACGGCTATCATTCATTAGGAAGCTAGGTTTCACCTGGGTGCCTGGTTGGACCTATGGAACAGCTGTCCTGCCCTACATAAGAGGTACTACAGACAAAATCAGTAAGATACTACACAGGCATCACATCAAGACTGCCTTCAAAGCAGACAGAAAAATAGCAGCCATCCTTAGAAACCCCAAAGATAAAATTGACCTGGAAAACCAAGGCATATACGAAGTCCCCTGTGCATCATGCCCGGCCACATACATTGGACAGACCAATAGAAGAATAAGTACCCGCCTGGATGAACACAAAAATGCAGTAAAAAGGCTGGAACACACTTCCTCACTAGTCCAACACATGAAAGCCACAGATCATAGCATCAACTTCAATGGCACCAAAACCCTAGCCACTATAGAAAACCCCAGCCACAGAATTACCAGAGAAGCCATAGAGATTGAAAAAAGACCTGAAAGCATGAATAGAAGAGATGAATCCACCAGACTGTCAATTATTTGGAAGCCTGCACTCACAAACAAAATAATCTCCACACCACAAGCCAGGCAAACACCTGGGTACAAACAGATCCCCCCGATACCTCCAGCTCAAACACACCCCAACCAGCACCCAGATGAAACCTAGCTTCCTGTTCTGTTTGTGTCCAGGTGTTTGCCTGGCTTGTGGTGTGGAGATTTTTTGTTTGTTTGTTTGTTTGAGAGTGCAAAAATATTTCCACAACACAAGCCAGGCAAACACCTGGGCACAAACAGCCTCCCCCTGATACCTCCAGCTCAAACACACCCCAACCAGGCACCCAGATGAAACCGAGCTTCCTAATAAATGATAGCCGTCCGTTTACTCAGAGCCAAGCCGTACTAAAAGCCTCCAATACAGGAAACACAATGTTGCCAGCCAATCAAGACAAAAAAAGCTGCAAAACAGACAAAGATATTAGAAACACCAATCAAGCAGAACACAGCAAACTCCAAGACCAATAAACACAGACCAAGACTCCCAACCAATCAGGATGAAGAAAAAACCATTCTGGCACAGCATAGGCTAGCACCAAATTTAAAACAGAAACGGCTGTGAAAGTCTGACTCACAGACGAACACAATACAGAAGCCTGAAGATGGCAGATGAGATTCTGCTGAAACGTTGCTACAACTTTAAAAGCACAACTATAATGACGTGGGAAAATACCCGAACAAATACATACATAAATACACACATACATACATACATACATACATACATACATACATACATACATAAAACCAAAGACAAACAATCCATTTGTTGACCTTTATTTTGAGCAACCAGGAACCCAAGGGAAATGGAATGATATCATGATCATACAAGTGGATAAAGCTGAGTTTGTGTGGCTGTTTTCTTTTTTATCTTAGTCTTAGCATGCTAATGACTTTTGTTGGTCTGCTTTTTATTTTAATCAAACATCACAGGATACTAAAGACATTTGATCTGAGAAATAAAATCGGGGAGGGACTGATAGTGGTGGATTGACTTATCTAAGATTACAATTCAATAATCTTGCACATTTTTTTCTATGCTGGCTGCTACTCTCTAGCAGAATTATACTTCCTCTTTGGCAGTTAAAAATGCAGAACCAATAAATTAATTCACTTAGACCTTGTTCCTCTTTCATGGTAATATGCTAAATCATCTGCCTGAGGGGGCTTCCTCTCTCTACGTGTGCAGGGGGTGGGTGGGTTTCGTGTGGTTTATCTGGGGATAAAAGCAAAGCAGCCAAGGCAGAACCTTCTCTCTGCTAAAGGAATCATCCCCCCAAAAAACCACCAATTTAAGAAGATTTTCTCCTAGGCTCCCCTCTTGAATATTCAAGAGGATATCACTAAAACCCATTTGATGTCCATATCAGTTCCTTTCTTTCAAGATGCTCTAAAAAAATAAAAAAGACTAATAATGTTTGATAGCTTTATCTTGCATTGCCCAGTTACATTAAAATAACAGTGAACCACATTCTTATGGCTGTCATGGCATTTAGCTCTGTAACTTTTGTGGTGTGAGTAATTGACCAAGATATGCAAGGTGCAAAAGAGAGAGAGAAGGACAGAGGACTGTTACCTCTCTCTCTGTCTCTGTCTCTGTGTCTCTGTCTCTGTCTCTCTCTGTCTCTCTGTCTCTCTGTCTCTGTCTCTCTCTCTCTCTCTCTCTCTCTCTCTCTCTCTCTCTCTCTCTGTGTGTGTGTGTGTGTGTGTGTGTGTGTGTCAGCAGTTGGCTCTAACAACCTGGTGCAATTACTAGGGATACCCAGGCTACTTTCTACCATTGCTACAGAGAATTGCTGGACCTGCACTGGTGACCCTTGCCAATCTCAGCTACTGTCACTGGGACTGCTGAGATCTGCCATCCACCTATACAGCTTCCTTTCCACCTCACCAACCAGCCTTCCTCTTTCCCCTTTTTTCAGCCTGTCATCAATCTTCCTAAAATGACAGCAGACAGATGTTAGCCTTTGCAAAGATCAAATGAAATCTATGGCTTTAGGACTGTTCACCACAGAGCAGCATGCCTTGCACCAGAAGCTGGGCACCAACAGTAACCTCCTCTGCATCAGCTGGCCTGGAATCAATTTGGCAGCCATCACCATCTTCTCTCCACGGGCAACAGGGAACCCTGAAAATAGATTCTGACAAACTTTTCATGCTTTTTGACACTCCAAAAGAGCAGCTTCTGGATGAGGTGGGAGTTTTGCTTTAAAACAAAAACAAAAACCAGCTCAATTGAAACTCTGAAGGAAATGATTTCTGGTTCCCTCTTCTTCTTTTCACTAAACATCCTTCTCTGCATTAGATGCCACAGACCTCTGGAAAAATATAAGGGTTAATTTGAGTTTATGCTTTCTGGACCTTATATGTTCAGGTTCCTGAATGAGGCTAGAAAAATGGAAGGGGGAAACAGAATTGACTCTGCACATAAATATACTGCATGAGTCTTTGTCTCATGCATTTTTTTCACATAGATATCTGGGCATACTTATCCCCAGTAGAAATGTTTAACTAATCTGGTAAATGTCAAACCATATGGTACATGTTGTATGGATTTTGTCAGTCCTTTTCTCTCTTCCCTGTCCCCTTTAACTGTTTTTGAATTTCTCTTCAGATACTCTGTCTTTTAGACCAAGTAAATGCCATTTGGAAATGGATGGTACATCTGGTTTAACCACTCCTGATTTTCTCCTGGATTTAGATAGATGCTGGGTATTGTAGTAGTATCATAAACTGTTTTTTTTTTCTTTATAAGGAACAGATCCTGGCTGATGCATAAACAAAATATCTAGTACTGGGCCATTAGAAGAATTTAGAAGGATTCTGGGCCACATCAAAAGCAAGTTTGGTTTCTGTGATTTCACAGCACCAGCAGCAATGGAAGACTGAGACAGGCATACTTGATTTAAAAAGCTAGTGTTTTCTTTTACAATACTTTGAAGTATGAGATGGTGGCAAGTATCTGTAGCTTGGGTGTAGGAGGAGGGTGGAGATTCATTCTCCAAGCTTGTAGGTTGATTTCCAAACATTTCATTACCTGCCTAGGTAACATCTTTAGCGGAGTTTAAGGGATGTCACTGTCAGTATTCTTCTGTTTATAAGTGCTTTGTGTGGTCAGTAGGTCTTGTGATGAGGAAGTCATGTCAGATGAAGGTCTTGTGATGGGTCTTGTGATGGCTCAAGTTTGGCTTTGTTCTTGCCTCAGTCTCCCAGCTTTTGAACTCAAAATATCAACAATTTCTACTTCCACTTTAATGTAGATTATGGCTTCAGTTTCTAATCTAATCTAATCTAATCTAATCCAATCTATCCAAGATAAATACAGTATTCCTGTCTATCTCACCAGTGTGACATTCAGCAGCTAACAGAAATTAAAATAGAACATTATGAACCATACTGGTGCAGTGGTTAGAATGTAGCATTGAAGGCTAACTGTCAACAGCCAGTAGGTCGATCCTGGTTTAAGATTGACTCAGCCTTCCATTCTTCTGAGGTCAGTAAAATGAGGAGCCAGATTGTTGAGAGCAATATGCTGTCTCTGTAAACTGCTCAGAGAGCACTGTAAAGCACTATGGAGTGGTATATAAATCTAAGTGTATTGCTATGTTAAAGACAATTCATTTAAAAAAATTAAAAATACAATTCCTAGTTAACTAATGCAAAATGGCTCTCAAATATTCTATTCATCAAAGGTGCGGGCTTAATTGCTCTCTGGCTGCCATGTCTGTAAAACAACTACAACTTCAAAGTTTTCTGAAAGGTAAGCAGAGTGGGGCCAGTCAAAACTCAGATATATAAGTTGCAGAGAGCATATGCTGCTACGGGTCCTACAAGATGACAATCTGTAGTGGATGGGACCTGGATTCCTGGGTCCTACAAGATGACAATTTGTAGTAGATGGGATCTGGATTAAATTCTTCTTTCCAAACTAATGCAACCAAGAGAAATAATGAGTGTGAGGAGTCCCTCAATAACCCAGGTCTTGCTCCATATAGTTTTTATAGGTAAAACTAGGACCTTGAATTGCACCCAAAAGCAAACTTAGAAGCTAGTGCAGCTCAGAAAGCAAAGGTATAACATGGAAAAGATAGGCATGTCCAAAATTGATCATGCTACTCTATTCTGAACCAAACAGAGTTTCTGAATGTTCTTCAAGGGTAGCCTCATTTTACATTATTTTACAATAGTATTTTTCAAACTTGACATAATTAAATAACAGAAACAGAATAACAGAGTTGGGAGGAACCTTGGAGGTTTTCTAATCCAACTCCCTGCTCAGGCAGGAAACCCTATACAGTTTCAGATAAATGGTTGTCCAATTTCTTCTTTACAACTTCCAGTGTTGGAGCACCCACAACTTCTGGAAGCAAATCATTCTTCTGATTAATTGATCTGTCCAGAATTTTCTCCATTTAATGTCTAATTTCTCCATTTAATATTCTCTATTTAATGTTGGCTGGGGAATTCTGAGAATTGAAGTCCTTGTATCTTAAAGTTATGAGGTTTGGCAAACACATCTGTAGAACCACCTAGTCTCAGGTGCAAAAGGGGTTGCAATTCTTGTCTACTTCGCTCCTGATGACACACCCAGGCCATTATACTCCCAGGATAAACAGGAAGATTAGTAGCCAACATAGCCTGTATTAAACAGAACTACATTCCCCTAGTTTTATTAGTATAGCAACAAACCAGCATGGTAAGAGCTGGTTACAAAACTCTGACATGTTATCATTTCAGTTTCATTGTTTGCTTCCTCTTTTAAAGAGAAGCAGAAGGGGAGGCATCTTTGTTTTACAGTCAGCTCTTCTTGCAGCAACTGCTCCTTTTTGTTGTACTGAGGCACTAACAATTTCTTTCCTCCTTCTTTTGTATATACAGAGGGGAATGGGATATTTACAGGTGAAACTCAAAAAATTAGAATATTGTGCAAAAGTTCATTTATTTCAGCAATGCAATTTAAAAGGTGAAACTAATATATGAGATAGACTCATTACATGCAAAGCAAGATAGTTCAAGCTGTGATGTGTCATAATTGAGATGATTATGGTTTACAACTCATGAAAACCCCAAATCCACAATCTCAGAAAATTAGAATATTGTGAAAAGGTTCAATATTCTAGGCTCAAAGTGTCCCACTCTAATCAGCTAATTAAGCCATAACACCTGCAAAGGGTTCCTCAGTCAGGTTCAGTAGGAATCACAATCATGGGAAAAACTGCTGACCTGACAGTTGTGCAGAAAACCATCATTGACACCCTCCATAAGGAGGGAAAGCCTCAAAATATAATTGCAAAAGAAGTTGGATGTTCCCAAAGTGCTGTATCAAAGCACATTAACAGAAAGTTATGTGGAAGGGAAAAGTGTGGAAGAAAAAGGTGCACAAGCAGCAGGGATGACCGCAGCCTGGAGAGGATTGTCAGGAAAGGGCCATTCAAAAGTGTTGGAGACTTTCACAAGGAGTGGACTGAGGCTGGTGTCAGTGCATCAAGAGCCACCACACACAGACGGATCCTGGACATGGGCTTCAAATGTCATATTCCTCTTGTCAAGCCGCTCCTGAACAACAAACAATGTCAGAAGCGTCTTACCTGGGTTAAAGAAAAACAGAACTGGTCTGTTGCTCAGTGGTCCAAAGTCCTCTTTTCTGATGAGAGCAACTTTTGCATCTCATTTGGAAACCAAGGACCCAGAGTTTGGAGGAAGAATGGAGAGGCACACACTGCAAGATGCTTGAAGTCCAGTGTGAAGTTTCCACAGTCTGTGTTGATTTGGGGAGCCATGTCATCTGCTGGTGTTTGTCCACTGTGCTTCATTAAGTCCAGGGTCAACGCAGCCGTCTACCAGGAGATTTTGGAGCACTTCATGCTTCATTCCACAGACGAGCTTTATGGGGATGCTGACTTCATTTTCCAGCAGGACTTGGCACCTGCCCACACTGCCAAAAGCACTAAAACCTGGTGCAATGACCGTGGGATTATTGTGCTTGATTGGCCAGGAAACTCGCCTGACCTGAACCCCATAGAGAATCTATGGGGCATTGCCAAGAGAAAGATGAGAGACATGAGACCGAACAAAGCAGAAGAGCTGAAGGCCGCTATTGAAGCATCCTGGTCTTCCATAACACCTCAGCAGTGCCACAGGCTGATAGCTTCCATGCCACGCTGCATTGAGGCAGTAATTGCTGCAAAAGGGGCCCAAACCAAGTACTGAGTACATATATTGTTCTATGTACAACCCTTGTTTTTTTTTTTTAAACAAGTTTTATTAAAAATTTCAACAACAAACAAATCATTACATATTTAAATCTTTTCCTGTCTTTCTACAGAAATTTCCCCAATATTCTCATAAAACACAAACAAACACAAACAAACATAAAAAAATCTTTTAGTAAAGTACCTTGGCCCCAGTTACCTCTCTTTGCATGGGCAGCGCATATCACTCTTCACAATTCTATCTTATTTAATCCATCTTAATTAAATCATTATATTTATATCTTTTGCCCATTCATTATCCCTCTATCTCTTCTTATAATAAAAAGAATTTCTCCTGAAATCACTAATCAGAGTATGATGCCTTTCTATCCTCCCCTAAGTTAGTAAAATTAACATTCAACATAACAAATACCCAATTCGGTTCTGCTTGGTACATTCTATCCACCAAAAATGTTTAAATACATTGTATCCTCCTTTCCTTCAATATTTTAATACATTTTAAAAATCAATCATTATTAAAGACTTCAACATTTTAATTTCTTATTAAATCTTAAACCATTCTAATTTACTATTTCAAATATAAATGTTACAATACCATCTTCTGTACCTAGCAGAATCTTTCTTACAGAAGTTTATATTTCATCCTTTGTCCCTAAAAAAAATTCCTCTTCTCCCATCCAATTTTAAAACTTTGAGGCTTTTCTCCGCCTTTCCCCTTTCTTTCTTCCCCCACCAAATCTTCCTACCCCCTTCTTCTTCTAACCTCTGCCTTGCTGGGATCCCTTCTCTGTTGTGTTCCCTTTTTCTCTTGTTTGCTATCATTATATTTACTTTGCATCATATTTTTCTCTTTCTCAAATGTTTTTTTAGATCTTAAGTCCTTCATTTTCCTTGCTCTCTTCCTTCCTTCTTCCTTAGATAAGTTTTGGGATTCAATAAAGATGGCGTCTTCGTCTTTTCCTTGTTGTTGTTCTTCTGTTTCCATCTGTTTCATTGTCTGTTGGTAATTGACCAGCGCCATTTCTAGAAATAGAAAAGCTTTTTCCATACCATCTTTGCAGGCTGCTTTTGTTTGCTCATATTCATCCCTCAGGTCTTCAAAAGGGAAAGCCATTATAAATAAATCTTTTCTTTTCTTTATTCCTCTTTCTTCTTACACCAGCCAAGTATTCCGAGAGAAAGGTAAAACAATCCCAAAATCCACAATCCTCAATAAATCCAAGCAAGCCAAAATTCCCCCTTCCTCTTCCAAGGGTGGTATCAAACAAATAAAAAGAGAGTCCAAATCTATATTTTAAAGCCTTATTAAAATTATGTTTCTGTCCTCAAATCTTCAAGGCATCTCCTCCAACAAGATCCAGATTTATATATTTTCTTTATCCTCTCCCTTCCGGCTTAATTCCGTCGGGAGGGAGAGTAAACTTTCCTTTCAGCACCTCAAAATAGCCGCTTTTTTTCTCTTGTGGAAAAAATCATCAAAAAACCATCTTTTCCAGGAATTAAATTAGATAAATCTCAGAAGCCCTGGGTCGACCAAGAAGAACTTTCACTTTCAATAACTTTCTCTTCTTCCTCCTGCGCATACTTGCCCAGCTGCCGACTTCTTTGTGGCGGCCATTACGGACCGCCGCTGCACCGTCCTGGTAAAAGGGGGTTCTGCCGGCCAGGGGGGGTCTGCAACACCCCAGACCCTTCCTCTGGATCCCCCTTACCTTCAGCTACCCCTGCAGGGCAGCCTTGCTCCGCACCCGTCCGGGTCGGAGCCCCAAAAACTAGCGGCAGGGATCGCGCAGCTTCGCGAATCCCTACCGCTCGCGAAGCCGACAAACCGGAAACTCCACAACCCTTGTTTTATTGATTGCATGTAATATTCTAATTTTCTGAGATTGTGGATTTGGGGTTTTCATGAGCTATAAGCCATAATCATCACAAATATGACAAATCACAGCTTGAACTTTCTTGCTTTGCATGTAATGAGTCTATCTCATATATTAGTTTCACCTTTTAAGTTGCATTACTGAAATAAATGAACTTTTGCACAATATTCTAATTTTTCAAGTTTCACCTGTATTACTCAGGGAAATATGGCAGCAATAATTTGAAGCCTTCCCCCCCTTCTTCTATTAGTCAGTTGGAGGGACCATTGATAGACGTTCCCAAGATTTTGAAGTGAGCAGAAAATAAGACAGTTATAGGTTGGCATCAATAGTGTAAGGAGTGAAGCGAAGGAAGAGGTTCCTTTAATCATTATTTTGACATAAATGTGTAAGGAACATCCAGTACAGTTTACAAGCCAAGAGGGAGCTATATTGAACAGAAGCTTTCAAGGTGCTCTCAGAATTCTCACATGGGTCCTGCCAATAGAACAAACAGAAGCAAGTTCTGCATAATCTTTTCACCAGTTTAGGACTCCTCTGTGTAATTTAGCAAAGAAATGGTTAAGAATGACCCTGAAAAAAAAAGTAAGATAGTATTGGGATAAACAATTCTATGTGTAAGCTACACACTCAGGATAATTTTCTTCAATATCCATCCCCCATTTTATGTAAAAAAAATGGTGCACTTACAGTTTCTTTTGTGGTGTCATGTTATGTTGTTCTTACTGCAACTGATACAAGATGTGTAAGTCAGATCTGTAGAGGTAAGGCAGAGAATGGTGAGTGTATCTTGCACTTAAGGCCACCAAGCCGAATTCATAACAAGGATGAGATTGAAGTTGATCTAAATGCAATCTTTCAACCATAAAACTACACGAATATTTCAATCCATTCTGATAAAAGTAACCTTTTCTAATGCTCTCCAATTGTGTTGAATATCAAATTCTAGAATTCCAAAAGTCATTCTAATTGGGAATAATGGTATTCAGGGTCCAACACCTTGAGGAATCAAGTTGGGAAAGATTTGTTAAAAGGTTTAAAGTAGTTACACATCTTGCTAGCAAAAGGATCCAAGTAAACTGAATGCCAAGTCTGTGCAGGAGATGTGGAGGCTGTTAGTTCAGGGTTACCATGCTAGCTGTGAGAATTTGAAAGCAAATTGTGGCCTGACAATTGTAGATAAGAAGCCAAGTCAGTAATAGAATACATTTTTATAAATATTAACATCCTCTCCTGAATTGCAGTGATGTTAAAGGATGTTAGAGTATGCCCTGAACACGGCTAGTCCACCAGGCAGCCATTCATAGCATTTTGCCTCTTCCATTGCCCTGGGACATACTGTTTGGTAATGAAATCATATGATCTTCTTCAAACAGTGACCTTTCCTGTGGGCAGGGCTATTCTTCTCTGGTGGGACACTTGAAAGAGATGGCAGTGCCTGATTCAGTTACAAGCTGTCCAGTTTGCATGAAGGGGAGTTAAAATTACTGTTGAGCACTTTGCAGTGCTCATGCTTATGTCATCATCTACATATATATTGTTCTCCTATAAAATAGCAACAGCAATAGCACTTAGACTTATATACTGCTTTATAGTGCTTTACAGCCTTCTCTAAGCGGTTTACAGTGTCAGCGTATTGCCCCCAACAATTTGGGTCCTCATTTAACCGACCTTTGAAGGATGGAAGGCTGAGTCAACCTCAGTGGTGGGATTGTACCGGCTCGGCCCAGTTCATATGAACCAGTAGTAAAAAAACAGCTACCAGTTCACCCAAACTGGTATTTCATTTTTCTTTTTCCTCTCGACGATCAGCTGTTTCAATGATCAGCTATGCTAGGATTCCCCTCGCTGTCTTACTGCTTCACTCAGTGGGTTTCCCTGAGACCCTGGAAGCAAAAAGGGGCACATGAGGTGTGTGTGTGTGCTGCATCCCCCCTCGCCTGGGCCTCAGGGAAGCCTCCCCCCCCAAAAAAATGGAGCATGGGGGCGTGTGTGCTGCACTGCCCCTCTGCGCTCTGCTTTTGCCTTCCTGGGCCTCAGGGAAGCCTCCTGGGAGCAAAAATCCCTGAGGCCCAGGAGGAAAAAAACAACGGGTGCTGCACAAAAACAAGAAGCCATGCCCACCCAGTCACATGGCCATGCCCACCTAGTCACTCCCACCTAGTCACGCCCACAGGACCAATAGTAAAAATATTTGCATCCCACCCCTAGTCAACCTTGAGCCTGGTGGGATTCGATCTGCCAAATTGTAGGCAGTAGTTTGCAGTACTGCACTCTAACCACTGTACCACCAAGGCTCTTCTTATCTCTGTTTTATCCACAATAAAAAAAAATGCTTTCTTCTTTGTATACCATCAAATAAAAAACAATATACTCTGTATCTATGTATATATTCCACTATTTGAAATATCCCTCCCCGATATAAAGAGCCATTTACAATAAACCATTAGGTCATGGTTTAGGTAGATGCTTATTCATGGTTTAGTAACAGGACCTGTCTGTTTCGCTTGTTGAAATCTCTATATTTAGACATTTGTAAATAGCAAGTCAAATATTTGGCTGCCTTCCACTTTAGAGAGAAAACACAGGATGGCAATTGAGGCCTCTGAAACAGTAAATATTTCCTACAAACTGGGGACATGGTGAGTACAGTATATCCTCATGTGCAGCACATATATATGGCTGGATCAGACCAAGTGTATTTTACTCACCTTGCTCAACAGTCTTCTTTCACATCAGCTATCATTGTCCACTGGGACAGCATAGGACTTCTGCAGCATAGACTTCCAACACATCTTGGGGGGAGGGGCATCAGTCTGAGAAAGGAGATTATGGATCTTCCCAGCCCTGAAGGTCACGGTTCTTCCCCTGATGCTTTACCACTACTACTTGAGGAAATATCCAAGAATTCCTCCTTCTTCTGAAGCAGTACTGTGAAATTGTTCACCCAATCTCAAAAGTCCATTTGTGCCCAGCTTTATTAAAAAAACAAAGTGCCTTATTAGGCAGGATGCAAAAACACTGCTTGTTGTCTGTCATTTTGTTTTGTTGAGATGCCAATGGCAGCCAAGGAGATCCAATTAAGCATGTCTCCTCAGGATTACTAAATTGTTGGGAAAGAATGGATGAGGTACAGTTAGGAGAGCCGCTGATTTATCTGTGGTGTATAGGTATCAACAGAGCATTTTCAACTAAATAAACAACAGGAAAACAGGATCAGCTCCCTTTTTGCACCTCTCTTCTCCACCCTGCTTACTATTGCTCTTTAAAGAAAGAAAGAAATAATGGTCAAGAGAGAATGCCTTGAAATTACCTCATTACTGCCTGTTTAAGATAGTTCTGGTGTAACTAAATCATAATGTAGTGATTTTTTTCTCACATCATAAGAGTTGTAACATCTTTATGGCCAATGTCTGGTGACTATTAATAGTATTAGTTGAGCTCAGTTGAAACTGGCAGCCTCTTGATGGACAATACCATCTCAGACTTTGCTGATGTTATGAAAGGGTAGGGAGTTTCCAAATATTTTTGTTTAAAATTGCCCAATTAAATATTAAAAATAATGGCTATTACTAGATTCATTGAAAAATAATTCTTCTATCTGTAGGGATTTACTGATAGACTTTATGGGTGTGTGTGTGTGTGTCTGTTGTCTATGGTTATTTTCTCTCAACACACACACACACACACACACACACACACATACACGTCTATGGAAGTTCTCAGTCATCCAGGTCATATGCACTCTAATTCACATAAATCCACATTTTGAAACACACATACATACACACTTTCATGTGTCAATGAATACATGAATAAATACAAATAATACAATACAATAATACAATGAATAAACCTGTCAATGAATACTCCAGCTTCAACCATAACAACACAAGAGCACACAACAGATACAAACTCAAGGTTAACTGCACCAAACTTGATTGAAGGAAATACGACTTCAGCAACAGAGTGGTCAGTGTCTGGAATACTCTACCCAACTCTGTGGTTTTTTCCCCAAACCCCAAAAACTTTAACCTTAGACTGTCTACTATTGACCTCACCCCTTTCCTAAGAGATCTGTAGGGGGCGTGCATAAGCGCACCAACGTGCCTACCGTCCCTGTCCTATTGTTTCTTTTATATTTTTTTAATTTTTCTTATATGTATCCATGTATTCATAACTATGTTTTTACTTATACCTATTATCTTGTAAGCAATTGACAAATAAAAAATAAGCTCATAATTGTAAACTGGTCTAGAGGAAGCTTGACAGCTTGTTTTCCCTGTTGTGTTTCCCACCCCCACCCCAACCCCTGTGGAAAATAAGGTCAGGACCATAGACAAACTTTGTTACTGAAGCAAGTTTCAGTTGATGTGCAGGACTGAGAGAGACTGCTTTGGGAAAATATTTTAAGCCCTCCTCTGGGCCTCTTGACAGCACACACTCAGAGGCCATGGCTTTTCATGCAGGCAGAGAACTGCAACCATCAATAATATCTGGACATAGTACATATGCCTACCGGGCCCTACACAAGTGTCTCCTCCCCAGCTGCCTGCTGTGCCTCAAAGGCTCTCTAGGGGTTAATACATGCCATTCCCAAAGTTCAGAGAAGGGACAATAAAGAAGGAACAGCGGGAATTTCTGCATGTTAATAGCCTGGCTTCTCCTGACCAGCCCAAAATGAATGCTTGGTACGGTAAATTGTCCTTGTCAGCTTAGCTCAAATGATGGTATGCTTTATTTCTACACATGCCTTGACTCTGTCCATTGAATTTATGTCCAGAAAATAAACACTTCCAGACAGCAATAAAGCATTCGCTCCCATCACATTGGCAGAAGCCAAGTCCCGGTATTTGTGCCGGGTAACTTGTACAGCCTGCAATCTTGACAGCTGGTCTTCTGGTTGTTTCCTACACCTATTTCTCACAGTGGCAGTAATGCAATCCCAGACACATCATGCCGTGCTCCTCTCTAGAAAGACATTGCAATGGTGGGGTTTTTTTTAAAAAAAAATGTAGGTTTCATTATCAGGTTTCCTCCCCCAAAATGGAATATCATGACTATAAAATGTGGGAAGAGGTGAACAAGAGGAGACTCTAAAGAAGTTGTAATTGGAAATGCTTTTGAGTCCCACACAATATCATTATTCTGAGACCACCAAATAGAGTTGACTGGGTGAGGAAGCTTATTTGACTATCATGACACAAACCATAACCTGTAGGAGTGTGTAAAACTTCTAAGGAGTATTTGATCTGATTAATCGCCCTATTAAAACAATGTTGGCATTGATACAAAGGTCAAATCAAGTACCTCCAAGTGTTAACCTCCAACTGTAAGCATGATAGATTCTAAATGATAAAATTAATTTTTGAAAATACAAAAGTCAAGTGGAAGGGGGTGCCAGCAAAGTATCTGCAGGCACACAGTACCTTCAAGAGCTATGTTGAGACCCCAGATATTTTTATGATAAAACACATAACAGACATGAAACAAAAACAAACCAATGGCATACATCCAAAGGCTAATGAACACTATCTTTTAAATAAACAAATTTTGAAAGAGAAGACTTTTATATTAGGTGTGAAAAGCAAAGCAACACTACCATGATTTGAAATGTACTTAACAAAAATGGAATTAGTTCTTTGTTCATCATGACCTGCTTTGAGCTTCCCAAAGTATCTGTGACTACAAAACAATAATACAATTCCCATTATTTTCAGCTCGTGCAACCAGTGAACAAAGTAATAGTGTTGAGAAGGGAATTTAGGAAAAGAAAACCTGTTTTTGCTTTTTCAAGAGAGTTTCCAGTCATTATTGCTATTCCACTTATTACAATGCATTGAAATCAGGTTTGCACACATCATAGAATCTCTGTATTAAATGACAGCCACTATTTTAAATGAAAATGATGCTGATTGTTTTGCTCAACACAGAAACTCACATAAACAGTAAAACAGTTTTGTGCAAGACAATATGATCTAGGTTTTATATGCCTCCTAAAAATTGTTGATTTAAGATGCGTGGCTTGGGAAGAAATATGTCCATAACAGCAGACAGAATCAAAATATATTCAGTACAGGATTCTGCTGTTTGCTTTGGACTTGATGTTGTTAAGAAAACCTCTGATGCTGAGGTGATTTACTAGCTCTTTAGGGTGAGCACACACCCATCCAGGTGCTGCTGATACTCCCACAGTGTTTGCTTGCTTCAGTCTCTCTCCCCTTCAGATTCCCCAAAAAACCAATTATCTCTGATTGCTGTCCCAAATTTCTCTATTTGTAGCATACAGTGGAACCTCCAGTCATGACCGTAATTTGTTTGGGAACTTCAGTTGCAACCCGATTTGGTCATGACCGGAAGCAAGACTGACTGTGCATGTGCGTAAAAAAAAAAAAAATGGTGTGAAAGGGGAAATCGCGGCAGCAGGGAAAATCGCTGTGGCTAAGTTTGGTTGCCTCCTAAGGATGTGTTTGTTACCAGAGTGAAACATCTAGCAGATTTTTTGGTTGGCACCTGATTTGGTCATGGTCAAAAGCGTTTGTGACCCAAAGTTCTACTGTACTGATGATCCCAGAGAAGGAAACGAGCTTTTTTTTTAAAATCTGATGTTCACCATTTCCTGATTATTTGGAAACTTATTCCCTATAGATAACCTTGTAAATGTCTGCTTTCAGAATTGCTAGGAACTTATACCATAATTAGGTTCTGATGTACATAACTGGATTTTCTTGGAGACAAATATAAAGAAAAGATTTAAAGTGTTGCTGCAAATAGAATAATAGAACAATAAAGTTGGAAGAGACCAAGACCTTGGAGGTCTTCTAGTACAACCCCTGCTCAAGCAATAGACCCTATACCATTTGAGACAAAAGCCTCCAGTGATGGAGCACCCATAACTTCTGGAGCCAAACTGTTCTACTTGTTAACTGTTCTCACTGTCAGGAATTTTTTTCTAGTTCTAAGTTGTAACTCTCCTTATTAAGTTTCCATCTATTACTTCTTGTCTACCTTCAGATATTTTAGAGAATAGGTTGCCCCACTCTTCTGTGTGTCAACCCGTCAAATATTGGAAGACTGCCATCATGTCACCCCCTAGTCCTTCTCTTTATTAGACTAGACATATAGTACTGTACCCAGTTCCTGCAACTGTTCACATATACTTTAGCCTCCAGTCCCCTAATCATTTTTGTTGCTCTTCTCTGCACTCTTTCTAGAGTCCTAACATATTTTTTTGTATTGAGGTGACCCAATTGGATTCACTATTCCAAATTTGGTCTTACCAAAGCAGTATAATGCGGTACTAACACTTCATGAGATCTTGACACTATCTCTCTGTTGATACAACCTAAGGCTGCATTGGGGTTTTTGGGCAGCTGTTGCACACTTCTGGCTCATACTTAATTGGCTTGGTCCACTTCAAGTGCCCTTTTACCTAAATTCTTTTTATACTCTGCAAGTTGAACTCAGTTTTGGAACAACTACAGAGTTCTGTTACCCTGCACAGAAGTTATTTTCTTGTTTATGGAAAAGCAGGTTCTGGAAGGAGAAAAATTATCTATCAAAAAGTATGAGGCTCCTCTTCGAAGGGATTCTCCCCCCCTCCCCCAATTATCCCAGAAGCTATATTTAAATTACAGAGAAGAATCAATTGATTTTTTTTTTCAGATATTCATTATGGGTAATCAGAAAAGCCCTTACAGCTTACTGAGCTACAGTAACAACAATGAAATATGGTAATTCATGAGACAAACTTCATACATTTTTAAGGATTACTGCAAAATGGCTTTGAAGCGTTAAAAGATCTTATAATGGGGATGGGAGTGTTTGGTGTCTAAAGGCCTTTTTTCCTTTTCTTCCTTTAATAGAAAAACTAAAATGTAAGCTAGATGATAGAATCATAAGATGCATTCAATAATTGTCTGAATGACCTCACTCAAAGAGTGCTCATCAATGGCTCCACATCAAGCTGTAGAATAAGAATTTTCTCAGGATGAATTCAAAATGAAATCAAGAAATCTGAAGAGACAAACTGCAGGAGGCATGATTATTGTCTCCAAGGCTACCATAATGAAGACATAGCAGAACTGATTAAAGTTATTCCAGAAGACAGGAATGAAAAAAAAAAATGGGTTTAAATTACAAGGAAGTTGATTTTGGTTGGATGTCAGCAAAACAATTCTTCACAGAGTTGGTCTACAAAGCAGCTGATTAATCAAAAGATGGCGAAGGTGTTTAAAGAGATCTATTTGGCTATCTGCCAGGAATGCTGTAGTAGTGGATACTTCAACTGGGCAGGAGTTTACATTAGATAAATTCCAAGGTCTTTTCCAAAGTTTACATTTTATGATTCTGCATGTTCAAATAAATAGATGGCTTATTATTCATCTATATCCTACGACAATTGCTTGGTTTCTCACAAATTAGTACCCAAATCTATTTTGACCAAATTCAGTATCTTGAATAATTCAGACAATCAATGCATGTAGTATTTGAAGGTACTGTACAAAGTTAGCACCCACCCTTCTCCTAGAAGAATGAAATATTCTAGGAAATATAAAAAAGAGAGAATATTATACCTCCTTGGCTGAGGAAAGAAGATACATGCTCTTGGAAAGTAACCCTCATCTTTGTTAATAGCCTCAGAAAGACTGGACCATCGTATCTACAAAACAAAAGACCTTCACCCTCAGAACATGATAGGATTAGCCCCCACTCAAGATCCAAACCAGGTCAAAGCCATTAAGCCATAACAGGAATTGCCTAACACCTTTTCAGATCACAATTCTCTTCATTACATCATCACCCAGCCAGATTCAACCAAGCCTGGGACTCAAGACAACCTACAAAGTTACCCCTGCATGGCCCCATGGGAGTCTGCCAACCAATCAGAACACATTTCTTTCACAGAAACAGGAAGCAAGTTCTAAGCCCAAGAGAGGGTATAAATCTCTCTCTCACTCTAATCCATATGCTCAATTGCTCAGGACCTCAAACCATGTAGTCCTGTTCACCATTAAACCATCTTTCCAAATAGCCTCCATGTTTCCAGTGTCTTTCTCCCTACTTGGAACTGAACCCAGATGGACATTTCTTCCAACAGTACCATGCTGTTTATTCCTGAGTAATTATTTTCATCCAATATGCACACTGTATGGGGTTAAACATGCATTGCCTTTGTGTATTTCTTCATGTCATCTTCATTTTTGCATTCTCTTTTGTCCATTAACTTTTTTCTTCACTTTCTTCTGCCTACAATTATAGTCAAGGGTATCAACACATGGACCAGACGACAAGCAAACTGGGAAACCATGACTATTTTAGCAGAATTAAAGAAAAGTTACAAAACTGAAGATTGAATATACTCAGTGGTGGGCTGCTGGGTAGTCAGCAGGGTTCAGGTGAGCCCCTAGCTGTGATCTCTGGCTGGGCCCGCCCACTCGCACTTGTGCTATGCTTTCCCTAAATACAGGGGTGCGATTCTACCTGGTCGGATCGGTTTTATAGAACTGGTTGTTATGATTCTGTGCAGTTCGGAGAACCGGAAAATCACACCACTGGCTGGCCCCTCCCCTCCTCTCCCCCTCACTCCTTACCTGGCATGCATGCCATTAAACTTGCCTGCATTTGGTAAGTTGCTATTTTTACTTTTTTTCCCCCAACCATCAGCTTTTCTGCTGTGTTGGGAGATTTAGATTAGCTAGAAAGCAGGAAATTGTTGTATTTCTTACTTTCTAGCTAATCTAAAAGCGGACCTGAACCTTCCTTAGGACTGAAGCTTCTATTTTTCAGTGCAGACTGAGGTAGCAGATTGCAGAAAGATAGATCTCTGAGTGAATTTGTGATTCTGCAAGCAACTCAATCTGCCTGCCTGCTTTGCCTGTTTTTGAGTAAAAGTTGCTCTTTTTAAAAAAAATAAAAAATTCAATATTTACACAAATACTTATAATATTTACAAGCCACACCCAGCCAGTCACATGACCAGCAAGCCACGCCCAGCCAGCAAGCCACGCCAGCCAGTCACATGACTACCAAGCCACACCCACAAATTAGGCCATGCCCATAGAACCAGTTGTTAAGAAATTTGAATCCCACCCCTGCCTAAATAACTAACTTTTCCCCCATCCAGGCTGCCCAGGTGAGTTCCATGCTGGCCTGCTATACCCACCAGAGTGGCCTGAGTTGATTAGCTGCCTGTTTGAAACTGCGTTTCAGCCCCAAAGCGGTACGTGTGAATGAAGCGAGTGCGAGTGCACGCTCAAAACTAGCAAACCCCTTGCCAATGAAAGTGCAGTTTCATTTATTAAGCTTACATTTCCACCACTTCCTGATTTAATTAATTGCTTAAAATTTGTACTTAACAGACCTAAGTTACATTATCAAATACAAGGTTTGTGGATCCTTTTTTTTTTAAAACAATGCACCCTTCTCATGTTCAATTCTTTAGAGCCAAATAATGTAACATGTATATGGCACAGAGTCAGGCTACTTGAGTGACGGCTTGTCTTCCATAGTCTCTACCTGACCAGTTTGATCTGGCAGGGTTGGAATGGTCTGGGTTTCATGTGATTCAAGAGTATGGTACACTTTGTTGATTAATCAATTGGCCATATTGAAGCATGAGCATCAGCTACAGTAAGATACAATAAAATGAGGTAAGATACACTGAAAAGCAATAAAATAGACTAAAATATAAAAAGATAATATAAAAATATTTTCTATTTATTTAAAAATAATAAATAAAAATAAAAGTGTAAGATAAAAATGTATAAGGTAAAGTTGAATACAAAGATATATAATAAAACGACTTTTAAATTAGCACTGATGATGTTGCCTAGTTGGGTAATAAGATATCTGCAAGAAAACCATCAAAGTTCAGAGAGCACCAAGGAACCCATGGATCTTAAAGTTCAAAATCAGTGTATTTTTAAGTGAATTCATTACCTTTGCATGTGATGCCATTGATTAAACAATGCCACTTATCAGGGCTCAGAAGTACACTTTCTCTGCAGCAGTACCTGGCCTCTGAAATGAGGCTTCTCCTCAAATGCTAATATATCCCACCCTACAGGTGTTTCAAATGGCCTTTAGGATTTTCACCCAGGTCTTTGGGCAGGATGACATATCCCTGTTTCTTCCTTTCCATTCCTGTCTGGATTTATTTGTGCATTGATTT
Organism: Notechis scutatus; assembly: GCF_049901735.1. Classification (NCBI taxonomy): domain Eukaryota; kingdom Metazoa; phylum Chordata; class Lepidosauria; order Squamata; family Elapidae; genus Notechis; species Notechis scutatus. The sequence goes on from NC_142009.1 coordinate 38,157,651, forward strand.
TTGCCATTATTATTCTTTTATTTTGTGCATTTTGTGTGTGGGGGTGGTGGTTTGTTTTTCTTTTTATTGTTTTAAGAATTGTAAATCACCCAGAATTGCTGAGAGTTGGGCAATGTATGATCATGATGGAACCTGCAGAAATGGCTTATTTAACTTATTTGATTAAAGAAAAATCTACGTTTATGGCTAACTAAAATCCCATATGGACTTTTGGGCATGAAACAGGAAAAAATGCACTTGTGATCTATGGTTTTGGTGATCAGGGAAAAAATGGATAATAGATACAAGTGAATGTTTTTGTAGTCAAAAAGTAGAAAATCACATTGTGGTCATAATTGTAAAGGAAACCAGAAACTTCTTTTTATCATTTCTATTCTTGTCTGTCTGTCTGTCTGTCTGTCTGTCTGTCTGTCTGTCTGTCTGTCTGTCTGTCTGTCTCTCTCTCTCTCTCTCTCTCATTGTTCTCCTTGTTCTGCATTGATTTATGTTACTTTTTATATTTTGTTTAAAAAAAATGTGTGTGTGTGTGTGTGTGTGTGTGTGTGTGTTGTGCATGGCCCTTTACAAAGAGTAAAAGGATATATCTCTGACCCAAGGAGCATACAAGCTTGAGTTAGCCACAGGAGAGACACAAGGAAAATGGGAGAAAGTGAAAAATGTTAAAGTTCAAAACCAGTGTATGTTTAAGTGAATTCATTACCTTTGCATGTGAAAAATGTTTCACTTTCTCATATATTTATTTCAGAGACATAAAATCCCATCATAGCTATGAAAGTCAGTGAGTGACCTTGGGCCAGTCATTCTTCTCAGCCCAACCAACTTCATAGGATTGTTGTTGTGGGGAAAACAGGAAGAGGAAGGTGTATTGGATATGTTCACTTCCTTGAGTTATTTATAACAATAATAAAGGTGGGATATATATATAAATAAATAAAAATTAATAAATATAGTACTACATGCAAATTAAAAAATTGTGCCAAAATCTTCCTAGTAAAATTGGGGATTGAAGGAATAATAAACCTAGACTTGGCTATATATATATATATTTCTGGATGGGCACTTGTAGGAAATCCAGGAAGGGTTAGAACATAGAACATAGAATAATAGAGTTGGAAGGGACCTTGGAGGTCTTCTAGTCCAGCCCCATGTTCAAGCAGGAGACCTTGTACCATTCTAGACAAATAGCTATCCACCCTCAACATGTAAGACCACTACAAATCATAAGAATTAAAAATTACAATATATGAAGAAATTTCCCCAGTCTGGAGAATCTGGGCTGTGGATATTATTATAATAGATTTCACCCTTTTTTCTAATCTTCATCTCTGATGGCCAAATTAAGGTGGTATTGTGGCCCCAGCATCCTTAAAACATCCCTTCTTTGCTATCAGACAACGGTTGGTCTTAGCAGCCTAAGAGGGCAATGCATCTCTATTCAGCTGTCCATCCAGCTGCAATCCTACCCAGAGAAATAAAGAAATAAATCCTTGCAGTGGCCTTTTCTTTACATTCCCAGTATCTTCCCCCCTCTATTGTTGCTATAATCTTAGGCTGGTTTGGATGTCACAGCAGAACTCGGACTGTCATATCTCCAGACCTATTCTTTTAGCCATGCCATGAATGACACTTTAGTCCTGTGTTAATTGCCCTGCTAGAGGCTCGGCTATCAGCCAGACCCTGTCTCCGATTTACTGATTGAAGACGTGATCAGAGTGAGTGAGTGAGCAAGGAAGGGTCGGGACTCAGCAGGGCCAAGTTCAAGGGCACCAACTAGTACAGACACATAAACAAGGGAATGGTATGTAAGCAATAAAGACATAAAGGTTGTGATCAAGGCTAACCATACAATAAACAGCTGTGATAAGCCAGTTTGTTTATAGATAAAGGCTGCAATCTTGCATGCCAGCTATTCACTTCTAAGACCCCGTGCCTTTTCTGTTACACATTTATCCATGCAGTCAAGAAATGTAGTTTGATTTTGCTTTAAGTTTTTTGTTTTGTTTTGTTCTGTTGCTGCTATAGCTGTTTTAACCAGGATATAGTTAGCACCTTAACATTTTGGGCAAAATAGCCTCATTAATTTGATTTTTATTTTATTCTTAAGAACTCAGTTTGGGGAATTTTAACTGATTCTGTAAACTAGATTTTTTTAGAAAGAAACAAATAGATCAAATGCATCTATATTTAGTTTGAGAGAGAGAGAGAGAGAGAGACAGACAGACAGACAGACAAATAGAGAGTTGGTTATATATCTCTTCATCAGTCATATTTTTACTGAGATATTTATTAACAAGGAAATCATCTAATAAATGCTGGCAGGGAAAATCAATTAAAAATTAATTTAGCATTTTTAAAAAAATCACCCAATATCTTGCCCTAACTACTACATCTTAGTAAGGCAATAGCTGCAATAAGATAATAAGTAATACCACTAAGATCTGTGGACATACAAAACATCTCATTTGGATTTGTGCTGCGTAGGAAAAATAGAAGAAAGAATAATCTCTCCTTCTTTCTCTCCTTCTTGTTTTAACTTTTATTTGTTCTTAAACATGTACACACACACACAAATGTAATCAGTGAGTTGGAAATGGTGGCATATGTAGAAATTGGACTTGGGAGCACAAAGATGTGGACTCTTCCTATCCAGAGAAGTAAATGCTTTTAAGATTTCCATCGTCATGAAAGCAGCTTTGAGGGGGTTCCAGAAGTAGACTTCTCTCCTATCTTTAGAGGAGAATAACTGAACCTTCATTATTATCTCCTAGAAGTCATTTGCCTTTTTCAGCCAATTCTATCCTTCCATATGCCTATTTAGAACAAATATAATGTACAGTATAAGCCAACTACTTTTGAATACAAATAGCATATCACAAAGTGGCTAATGAGAAATCTTTCCTGATACATTTTAATTTTAATTATAGAGATTAAAAATACATAGAGGAGTTTTGAAAATATCATATTATGTCTACAATGGTACAGTCTACTCAGCAGAAACCTAACACTTTCGTTTCACCTCATTTAGCTATATATGTACATAAGATCTTAACTAGAGAAATATTTTCTTCAATAAGCTAAAGTACATAGAGGGAAAAAGAGAGAGAGAAAGAGACTCATATGGAGAAACACTTCATTTCTTTTGGCTTATTATTTTTAGGATAAACTGAATCCATATTTCTAACATTTGAAACACATTGAGTTAAAAGATATTTACCTCATTCTGTAATCCACTCAAATTTAAATTCTTATTGATTTCTAGGGTAAATTAAGCACATCTTTAAATTATTCCAAAGATGATATAATTATGTTTTAATGGTAATTTTATTAATAATTAAAATTGCAAAGATAAAAACTAACTCAAACATAGAAGATAAAAATATAGAAAGAAAAATAGAAGTGAAAGAAAAAATAGGAATATAATAAAAAATAAACAAAATAAATTACTTCACTGACAAGTAAAAAAAATTAATAATGTATCACTTTTTCTTAAAATAAAATAAACAATATCTTCTTCCTCATACCCTATTTCTTATCTATAAAATATCCTTGAAGTCTCATTGTTTCAGTCCCAATTACCTAAAGTTTATTAAGTATTACCAAAGATAACAACACATCTTTTTTAAACTTAATCAAATAAACCAACTTTATATTCTCTTAACCCTTAACAATCTTGATCTTCAAATGCCATAAAGCTTGATTTGCTTTCATTTTTAATTTGTCTCATAAAATTCTTCAAAACTTTAACAAACTTCTTTTGCAAAAATGAAATAGGAAAATTGTCAGGTCACTCTCTTAGTTTGTGATTTGTAAATCCCTTTTAATTATTAAGACATCTGCTGGTTTCTTTTGTATGTCCAGTGTAACTTTTTTTTCCTATATCATTCCCATACTCTGTCATTTTCAAATCCACTTTAAATTATGCTAGGAAATACTTATTCCTCTTCCACAAGAACTTTAAAACACTATCTATCTATAGTTACAGATACTCTTAAAATTAACCTAAATGATAGACAGACAGAGTTAGGTTAGCCTATTCTTTAGTTTGAATTCATTATTAAGGATATCAGTTAGTCCCAAAGCATCTCTTCTACAGAGAATATGTGGCACAGAAATCATGGAAAAGCTTCTGAACAACCACTTTTCATGCATTTCATATAAAAATGCTTTTGACATAATGAGAGTGCCAAACAGAGAAAGGAGAGGGGAATGGAAAAGTTGTTTACAGGTATTCCTTATTTAGTGACTGCCTGGTACAGCAACTGTTTGCAGTCATGACAATGATGGAAAAAAAACAAAACCCCTTTTAAACCTATCTTGACATTTATGACTTTTACAGTTCTGCAAAGCAAAGTAACGGTAAAGTAAGATCATAGCTGCAGTTTCATTTAGCAATGGTTTCACTTAATGACTGAGTTTCTAATCTCAATTGTAGTCTCCAATTAGGACTACCTGTAATAAATTTAACCAACCATTTGGTAAAACAGACATCCAAGAATTGTTGCAATAAGCATGGTTGTTCCTCCTCCATTCCCATATAGGATATGTTGGTGTTATCCAGGCAGGGATTACCCAGAATATGAGCAGCCACAGACAACTTCTTACAGTCTGACAGTTTTCTTGTGAACAGGTGAGCTGCTCTCATCCCTGATAACTGAAAAACATGCAGGTGGTTGTTTTCCAAATATTAACTGAAACTTTATTAGGATCCTGAATTGTCTTTTGTTGATCCTCACCACACCCGCTTCTACAAACTGCCCTTCTATGAACATTTTTCAGTTTCTTTGTCATTATAACTACAATTTCTTTGGTCTAAATCTTTCTTAATGGATATACCCAGTACTGCAGACAGAATTGCAACAGCAAGTGGCAGTGTGGCTCCTACAAAGGTGTCGACACTTTGTTTCACTCTGGTTTTTTTTTTTTCCCACTTTCATTATATTGTGTTGAGAAAGTTTTGGGAATACCTCTCCTGAGCACAGGAACCCAGATCCCAGTTCAGATTCTTGAGGGGAAGGAAGCTGGCTATCATAGCCTTTACTCTGAATCAACTCCACTCCAGTCTGGTTCCATCCTAAGAAATACATGGCAAGAGTTTCTTCAAGCTCAGCAAAAAGTTTGTTTGTCAGGTATTCCAGGAAACACCTCTTTTAGTATTTTACTTTAAAATATTGAATAACTTTCATTTTCTTTATCCATTTTATACTTTGGCTGTTTAAAGAAATGAAGTATTCCCTTCAGTTTGAAAACACGTGTCCTGTACAGGAAGGTTAATGATCAGGAGGAATTTCATATTTACGAAGCTTGCCTAATAACCATTTACCAAGGAGCCATAATAACCAGTGCAGTCCATACATTTAAAGTCAACCTAGAAGCAATATATAGAAATGTCTGGAAAATGCTTTTTTTCTCTCTTTTTGCTGCTTCCCTGCCAAGTGCTTTTGAGCAGCTAAGCAATTTGCATCTAATCGCAAAGTGTTTTTTAATCAGTCAGATCAATTTGTGAAGAATTGGTACATTAGGTGCAACCATATAGCTGAGATCCTTACCAGTGGAGGTTTAGAAGTAATTGCTCTCTGATCCAATGAGCAGTGTACTAGTAAAGAAGTTTGTATTCTATTAAGAGTTAATAAGTGACCAAGAGCTCATCTAATACACTGTCAGGGTTCATTATCTTTACAGGTTCTATGCTATTTTTTTTCTTGTTGCCTTTTGCTCTGCCCTTCTTTCTACATATGGAAAACCTATATCAAGATGGTTGTCATGGCAATCGACAGATTTGCATGTGTCTTATCTGTCTATTTAAATACCTTCTTATGGTTTATAACTACCATAATACAGCCCTCCAGTCTTGCTCATTGCTAATTTAAAGCTAGCCTAGTGTGTCTGAGGTCAGTGATACCATCTAAAGGATGTTGTCTAGACAACTCTGAAGCCACTGTCCATGGGGTAATTGTTTTATGCAAATTTTTTCTACATTCAATAGTGACATGTTCATCCAAGGTTCATGCTATCAAATCTATATTAGGGAGCCTATGCAGAGAATTCCAAATCATGTGTCTGTGTGTTGCGGTGCTTGCTTGCTACTAAATTAAGGGGCTGCATTTTGTAAGGAGAGATCTAGAATTAGTCTTCTGATCAGATCAATAGTATACAATTCACAAACTGCTGATGGACTTAAGTGATATGACCTGAAACAGTGCCAAATGCTTTGTTTAGTTTTTCTCTTTTGCGAACTCATTTTCCTACCTTTATTAAACCAAAGTTCAAGCCATCAGCCTGAAATCAGTAATTATTTTTCATGGGCAACAAAATATTTAGATGCTTTTAGCTTTTTTTGTATATGTATTTTGTTAATAATGTCATGGTTGAATGTAAAGAGGGTCTTTTTGAATGGATAATTCAAAATTTTTACACTGACTAGGGCTAGGATGCAAAATATGTAAAATATAAAATGTTTGACGCTGGAGAGGAAGCAGCCATAAATAGAAACTGGAATTCAATGTATCCAGATAAAAATATGAAATGTTTTCAATAAATGCTCTCTTAATTCCTTTTCAGACAGAAAAGTATCTAATTTTGTTTACTAGCCTGCCTACTAAGAGCAAAATGCAATTTTTTCCCCATTTTCTTGCATCTTGTACCTTCTTTATTTTCCCTTTTATCTTGTGTACCCCACAAGATAATACATACAAAATACATACACACATCCTTGTTTTCTTTCATGCACATACACCGGTATGCATACATTGTTTCCTCTCTAACGACTTTGTTTTTTTAGTATATTTCATTTATAATAAAGACAAACACAATTAGTCTGTGTAACTCTATATTACAACATGATAATGACCAGCAATCAGGGGGGAAAAATAAAAAGCAGCATAAATGCATAAGTATATGTCAAACATATTTAAAAGCTTGTTAATTCTTTCCCACTCTTCCCTTTCCTAAGGACGTTTTTTATGATTATTTAGGTTTTTGGAAAAACCCAACCAATTCAGGTTGCAGATTATGACTTTTCTCCCAATCAAGAGAGTTAGTCAGTGTTTATATGAACCACAAGCTGTTTTTCTCATCTGTGAAAAAGATCGAACGTGGGAAATCTGGATCGTCTGCATTTCTCTCCTCTTTTTGCCTTTTGTAAGAGTTCTTTGGTTCCTATTCATAGCAGACTTTCTCAAGATGTATTTTCATTTCCGAGAGCCAAGTTCAGACGTTCTAATCTAGGATGGAGGTTTTGGTGCCAGATTTAGTCCAACTAGCATGAAAGTATTACAATAAACATTTTCTTCAGATGGGTGCATGCAGAAACGTGTGCTCACGCACACATATATACACACACACACTTTCACAGATCTGTATAAATCTGACAACACTCCCAGGATAATTTCTGACAGTTTTAGCAAAAGCAGCAACTTCCCAGACAACCCTCAGTTTTCTGAGTGTTTTTCATAATGGATTTCAAAGCAGATGACCTGACAGTTAATCTTATGATCTAAGTTATGCTTTGTGGCACAACCACAAACAACCTCCTTGTCAGCTGCTCAAAGGATCACACTGTTTTTCAAAAGCTATGTCTGCACATGAAGAAGCACAAATGTCCAGAGGTCCAGAGACTGACCTCTTGACCTTCTGTCTGGGAAACATTCCTACTCTGAGGGGCTCATTCTTAACAACAAACAGAGCAAGACCACTATGGGACATTGTTGAAAAGGGGGGTGGAGGGTGGAATGGCCCTGAATGGAGCATATCCCATGCTACAATGGGGATAAATAGGAGAGTGAGCTCCTGTGGAAATCCAGAGCATCTCCTGTCTGCCCCAACCCCACCCCGTTTATCCTCCGTCTTCCTCCCTTTCAATTCTCCACCCCACACACAACCACCCCCAGTTTCAAATATATTATCTGCTGAAGTTGTCTGGGATGTCTTGCTAATGAAAAAGAGCTGCTTCATTTTCAGAAAGGAAATAGTGAAGTTTTGAATTGACTTTTTTTTAACAGTGTTCTTTTGGCTTTCTTCTCCAGTTTCCTCATGTGATTGATAGGTTTGAAATGCTGCTTTGTAGCAGGAAAAGGAGATGGAAGAGAAGGCTTTATGGAGTTTTTTTTCAAGGATTAAGAATAAATCACAGCCTTCACTCCAGCATCTCAGTGAAATAGGACAATATTACAGCATTATCATCTCCACACTGTGTAGGCAAGGGAGGAGCTAGGAAAATTCCTCTAAAGTGTCTGCTAAGCCCATGAGTTTCTGCAAATTAACCATGGACTGTTCAATCGCTGATCTGCTTCAGCTTTCACCTAGCAGTTGCCAGAAGAGAAAAAAGTTGTAATGAAGTTTTCACTGTGAACATTTTAGCCATAGAACCTTAACATGAACTATCCCAAAGCCTTGTTGAATGGCAGAAGATGAACCTTCTCCTTCTCTACCTTATGAAAATGAATGCCCTGTATTTAAGACAGGAATATGAGGGCCATGGATTGGACTGCTTCAATGTCCTGGGCAGAGGCCACTGCCCACAGAGTACATAGCAACAGAATCTCCTGCAGAGTGTGTGTATGTGTGTTGGCAACTCACAAATGCCTTCTGGAAGATTAAAGGGAATTATCGCTGATATGAAGAATAGTGGGCTATAAACAGCTGCTTAATACCGCTTACTAATGCCAGGCTTTATTCTAAGATGTTTACAGATTAACAGATTTGGAAGGGACCTTGTAGGTCATCTAGTCCAACCCCTGCCCAAGCAGGAGACACTACTCCATTTCTGACACTACATTTATTCTTACTAAATAAACTCAGCCAGTTACACAGTTTTAAGGCAACATTCAACCAGAGAGAAGCATAGTGCAATAGCTTTAAAAATAAAGCCAGAAAGATTTTTATCTGAATACTGTTGCAGCTCTAAAGCCTGTTTACAGGCCTTCTGGAAGTTGATAGTTTTCAGCCTCCTTGATCCTGGTCCACCTACCCCTTGGGCATTGTAATCATGATAACTCTGTCATGAGCTGGGGAAAGGATTAATATCTTTTCAGCTATACAGTTTAATTTGTAACATGTTTTTAGTGATGCCACTGAAAGTTAAGAATTTTAATCCAATCCAGAATTGGATTTCATTCCCACTGTTCAGTCATGTACTGTATAGGCAACTCAGGGAGGTGAGAAATAAGTAGATAGATAGATAGATAGATAGATAGATAGATAGATAGATAGATAGATAGATAGATAGATAAATACATTTTTGATTGTATTTAGTTAGCACTGATTTAAATAAAATCTGGCACTTCACCTAGCAACAGATGTCTTCTATTAAGCCATTCAAATGTAAATTGGGGAAAGTTCTCCTATTTTCCATTCTGTTCTATGGACTTCCCTGGAATACTATCTTTAATCAGTGTTAACGTCTGGTATGCAGCAAGAAGCTTGTTTACTCATATTTGTCTGCAAACTGCCAACATGTGAATAAGCTCATGCATCAATTAAGAACTTCAAATACAACCTGAAGTACAGTCAATGCACTCAGCAGCTGAATCAGGAGGCTCCAGGTTTCAAGTTATGTGCCTGAATTCTCTGCATGGCTGTGTTTTCTCACAAGCAATTAGAACGGCATCAGTGAGCATTTTCTTGGTACTGAAATGCCATTGAGGTTTGCGATAAGACACCGGGGTAACCTCCCAAACAAGGTTGGTCTCCTTTCTGGACCCTGGTCTTGTTTTGTTCTTCCAAGGCAGGGTTTCTCAATCTTAACAAAATTTAAATGTGTGGACCTGAACTTCCAGAATTCCCCAGCCAGAATTCCCAAGAATTCTGTGAATTAATGTCCACATATCTTAAAGTTTTTTATATCTTTTGTCACATATCTTAAAACTTCTGCCAACCTAGCAGATCGAAAGCATGTAAAAATGCAAGTAGAAAAATAGGGACCACTTTGGTGGGAAGGTAACAGTGTTCTGTGTGCCTTCAGTGTTTAGTCATGCCAGTCACATGACTACGGAGGCATCTTTGGGCAGCGCTGGCTCTTCAGCTTTGTAATGGAGATGAGCACCACCCTCTAGCGCCGGAAACGACTAGCACGTATGTACGAGGGGAACCTTTACCTTTACCTTACCTTAAAGTTGTTAAACTTGTAAAACACTGTTCTAAGGTATCTCTGTTAAGTGAAGTAATCTCTTGGCTGCTAGTCCCCAAACCCACTGAAGACCCTGAAATAAAGCTGTCTGGTCATGCCAGTATTTCTTTCTCTAGCTTCCCTTTGACATTAGAGCACTATCCTTAGATGTGCAGTCAAACAATCAAGAGCCCTCCTGCCCTTTGCACTCTTCTCCAACTCTCTGGGGGTGGGGAGGGGAGGGGAGCACCTCTCCCTCACTTGGTATTAGAAGTTCACCCAGCATTTAGTAACCAGTCTTTATCTTTTGGCTGCCTCCTGGAGAAGCTTCTCCCAGCCACCGCCTTCTCTTCTGCCCTCTGCAAGTCTCTTTATCTGCTCCTTGGAGTGAAAGCATAATTGGAGAGCAGGAATGTGCAGGGCTGAAGTGTCAACCTCCCCAGCCCTCCCCTTGGCACACCTGGCAGCAGGGAGGTCATAGCTGGGTCAGCCTGTTCTTTTTCTCCCAGCCTCTCTTCTTCACCCATATCCCACGGTTACAGTTAGAGGGGTCAGCTCTGTGAGAAAACTACAAGGGCCTGGAGATTGTTAAACACAGTATTTTGTTTACTCCCAGCTTTTTATACGGGCATATTTCAGAAAGCTTAAAGGAAGGGGCCATTTGTTTGCAGACTTCGGCGGCTTTTTTTTTTTTTTTAAGGTCTTTTCATTTCCATTTTCGGTCTCAGGCTCCAGCCAGCTTCTGTGTCATTCAAGGAAGCCGCATCTCCCAAAACCCAACAACAGTAAGCAGTAGATGGTGACTTTAGTCTAGCAATGAAGTTCCTTTGCATTAAAAGTAAATTAAATTAATCCAGAACTATCCCTCAGAAAACAGGCTGGCCTGAAAATGTCAACAGTGCCTGTAAATTGAGTTTTGGGGTGTGATTGTGAGTGTACGTGTGTGTGTGTGTCTGTGTGTGTGTGTTCATGCGTGTCTGTGTGTGTGTTATAAAGCTGTACCAAAATAATTTTCTCAACTTCATCGCCCATTCTCAGATTGTGAAATTAAAGGATGATTTTTAACAAAAGGGAAACTCATAAAAGGCAATTTATACCAGCAAGTGGAGCTGTAGCTTATGTGGAGGTCTGTTAATGCCATTGCATATCACTGTTTACAGTGACAAGCCAGATGTGCCACATGTGACACTCAGTTTGGTCTAGTGGTTAAAGCACCAGGTTAAAAGACTGTGAGCTATAACAACAAATAAATAAATCTTGGTGGCTCTTTCTGAGGATGCAACACTTTTTGTTAATAAAATGACTCCCCTCCAATCTAGGAAAAGGGAAATCTTAAAAGATCGATGGCGTTACCAACTTGTTAATTGGCATGATGCATTCAGAAAAAAAAAGTTTGCTCTTACTCAACCTGTACCTCCATAATTATATTTCATCCTGATGCATTAAGTTTTCTGAGGAATAGGAAAAGGCATGACTACCTCTCAAGATGTTGATTGAAAATTTTGACCCTTTGAATATGGACCATCAAGTCTTTTTCAATTCCTAGCAACCACATAGGTAGATTTTTTCCCCTATAGTGATCTGTCCCTAACTTGGTCTTTCTATCTTTTATTTATTTTATTGTGATTTTTTATTGTGAGCTGCCCAGAATCAATGGGAGTCAGAAAGTATAGTGACACATAACCAGTATAGTGTACACATGAACAGATTTTCTCTATGACAATCTGTTCCTAACTTGGTCTTTTAGGTCTTCCAACATTACACCCATCACCACCGCAATTGAGTCCATCCACTTTGCTGCTGGTCACCCTCTTCTTTCCTTTCCTTCCACTTTTCCCAGCATTACAATCTTGTCCATAGAGCTGGCTCTTCACATAAGATGTCTGAAGTAGGATAATTTGGGCCTGGTTATTTGCGCCTTCAGTCACAACAGTGGGTTGATATGTTTAAGGATCCATTGGTTTGTTTTCTTGGCTCTCCATGCTATTCACAGGAGTCTTCTTCAAGACCAAAGTTCAAAAGAACCAATACTCTTCTTATCCCGCTTCTTCAGAGACTCTTGTTTAGAGGCAAAATCATCAAAAGAATTAAGTTCTGGATGCCAGTATTGTTAGAGTATTTTTAATAGCCTCTCCTTTAAAAAGAAACCTTAACAGTAAAAAAAAAAACCTGAAATTTGGTGTTTCAAAATCTTAGTCTAAAGAAAATTTGCATCTATAAGACTTCTGGATTATTAGGGCAAATAGTGAGAAACAGATGACAGGAAAGGTCCTCACACCTAGTCTATTGTTAGTTAAATGAATTTCTTTGTTTAGGAGACAGAATTTTTTGTCTCTCCTTTCTTTTCTGTTTTCTTCAAGGTGTAATTTAAAGGCTTTTCTCTCCAAACACATTCCTTAATAAATCTGGCTTTTATTTCAAATATATTGAATATCTGTTAGAATGCATTGGCCTAAGTGTGTAAGTCTGAATCCAAGAGAACTACCATACATTATGAACACTTTCATGGGATGTTCTGATACTTAATTATTAATTCTTACAGCTCTCTGCACATAATCATGAGAACATCTTATAATAAATGTTGCTGCTGAATTCAAATATCAATACACATGCATGTATCTTACACATGCCCTATTTTTCTTCATGCAGGCTGAAATTTTAATGACCTTTTTAAAGTACCTGGTCAATTGAAATAGAGAAATACTGCTAAAGCAATGTGGACTTTGTTTGGTTTTAAATACATGTTTCATCACACATGGCTCTCTGGAAACTACATGTTATTGCCCACAGCTATTCCAGTTACTGTTCATATAGATATCCCACCAAAGAGTGGATGTGGCTGAAGATAAATACCATACCTCCAAAAATCCCATCAGAGAACCCTTGTAAATATAGAGCCTAACACAAACAATAGCCTGCTTATTTAGAATTCAAAAACTCTTGCCATTATAGGTTAAAGTATTACTGCTTCTGCAGAAGAGGCTAAATGAGATTTAAGTGCAATGTAATAAATATCCACTGTTCATCAAGCCCTATGATAAATGTACTTTGCCTATTGTATATAAAGTTGGGAGCAGATTAAATTTCAGAAATCAGAGGAAAGAGGACCAGTACATTTCAATAGACACATAGAAGCAAACACACATGTACTAGGGGGCTTATGAAGGTCTGGATGAGATGAGTAGTTTTCAGGTCAATCCTGTGAAGACCTAATAGCTAAACCTAAGAGCTGTGGATATTCGACCACTTAGATAGGGGTGATTCTGTTTTTAAAGTTGGATGGAGTTGCAGCCACAGACTCTGGAATGAGGTTCTCCCTGAGATCCAGATGGCTCCTGTCCTGGTGGGATTCTGGAGTTCCTTAAAGGTCCTGGGCTACAATGGGTGAAGGCCTTTGTGGAATGTGTTTGCATATGTTTTCAGTGATGGCTGGATTCTCCATTTTGGTTTTTGGTTTTTAATTTGTACTTGTTCTTAGTTACCTTGTTCCTTTTTTAAAATTCATGCTGTATTTTATATTGTCTTTTATTGTGAGCTGCTCAGGTAATTATCCTGGAGTTGGACTGTAAATAAATCAAGAACATCATCATCAGATTCGTGTTTATTACTTAAAATTAAGAAGATTCTCAGGCTTCTGTGGTGAGCTGGAGCAGGTCAAATGGTTGGCTTAAGAGAAGGCACCTTCCAAGTGTATAAACATAATATCAATTTATGCTTCACAAGTAATTAACGTTACAATTTGGCAAAAAATACTGTAGACTAGATAATGCACAGCTTAGAAATGTACAGTATATGTTGCAGATTTAACATTTGTCTGCAACTCCTTAAACCACAGATAGTGCAACATCAGAGGGCAACTGCACAACTCCTGGAAAAGACACCACTGCCTTAAGAATTTTTTGGCAGCTGCTGTAAACTTTCTGGAACACCTTTTTGCCTCTACATCCAGAGTATTGCACAGTCCAAATCCACCAATTGGTAAAATATTTCTTACTATTATCATCCTCAATAGTATCCCTCTACCTAATGGCTATTTATAAAACAAGAAAGAAAGAGAAAAGAGAAAAGAGTTCCTATCACAGAGGCATTGAAAACTAAATATTGAAAGTAAGGCAGATGAAGGCTGAAAAACTTGTATTTTATACAGTACTGTACATATTTTTTGACTCAGTAGCTTTTGTGGCTTAGAAAATTATACTGAAGGCTTCACTGAAAAGGGATATTTAAGAAAGAATGGGTAAAAAGTAAGGAAGGCAAAGTGGCCCCAAGAATAATAGACAGGGAAAGAGCCATGTAACTTGAGAGAGCAAAAGAGACAGGTGACAGAAATTGGAGAGAGGAAGATAGGGAAGCATGAAGATTACAGAAATTTATCAATATATGAGAACGGAAAGATTTAGACTGACCTTTGCTAAATTGTGGGGGTTGTATGCTAAAAAGACTCAAATCTTAAACATGTAGCATTCTTCTAAAAAGCCACCTGACCCGGAGGGAGATGAAATATTACCCTCTCCATTGTATACAACATCTCTTTTCCTCTCTCCAGGCATCTACCTACTACCACAGTTCCCATACCGCTAAACTTTCACAAGGTTACAGACTTATTTGCCTTCAACTCATTCCTGACAGGCTTCACCCAGGGGTGCCCACTGTTCTTGGTGCAAAGAGGTTTGTCCCTTTTCTTTGAGCTACTTCCACATTTCATGTTCTGACAGTTCAAGGGATGCCTATGTATTTGATCACTAAATGCAAAAAACAGCCCAAGCCCCAATGACAGACAACCGCTGCATATCCCTGTTTATCCTTACAGTCACTGGGCTGTTTCTCATTCATGGGTGATACCTAAGTACACCATGCAAGGTCTCGGTGGAATCTGGAGCCAGTTACTAGAAGGTCATAGAGTCTTTTATCTGCTTCAGCAGTTTAGTTGTATTATAGGGATGTAAACTTTTTGTTTAAATAAACATCTAATAACAGTTTTGTATGAACAATTTTTCATTTTTTAAAAATACTAAGCTCCTCCCTAAGAACAGCTTCTTATGGATTTGAATAGGAATGGATCAGAATTTCCTAAGGGTTGTTTGTGTTTGAAAATAATGTATATTATCAACTTCTCTAATTTGCTTGATGACTAGACAGAGAGAATAGAAGATTTAAAAATGAAATAAATTGAGGGGTGGATAGATTTCTCCCTTCAGGCAAGTCTTTTATATGTTGTTCCTAAAAATCTAATTTTAAATTCCATTTTTAACTGTGTCCATGGTACTGAATTAGAATTACTTTCTATCTTTCATCCTTAAAGATTCCTCATTTTTACAGGCACATGGTAGTAAGTATATCTTGAGCCTCTCCATTCCAGATTATCTATTGAATTTGATTAGTGTAAATAGCAATAATTTGATCAATTAATGTTAATAAGTTACCAAAATTCAAAGACACCTTTTAAACTGGATAAAATATTTTTAATTTTAAAAGACAAAGTGGCCAGATTTAGGCAAACCTTTATTTGAATAATTTATCCTATGGATTATTACTATGATCAGTCACAGAGGGGAACTTTTTTCTGTGTGTTCAGCATCACATTTTCTTCTGAGATAGGCTCAAGGGATTTGAGTATGCTTTATGGACCAACCCTATAAAGCAAAAGGGGTCATCCTTAGGTTCAAGACTGGGTTCAGACCTTGGGCAGTTTTCCCAGAACCCTTCAAAATGGCTGTTGTCTTTTAATTCTGAATCTATAGTAAGTGTAAATTATGAAATGCATGAAGAATAATCATATTAACTGCATTTAATCAATTACACTGAATTTAAATTAAATTAAGTAAACATTAGGTCTTGTCTTCTTTATCCTCCTATATTTTGGGAAAGGCTGTCTGCTACTTCATTACTCTAAGTCAAAAGATGATGATGATGATGATGATGATCAGGATGATGATGATGATGATGATGTCTTTTTCATATATATAACTCAAGGCAGGAAACATTCTCTTGCCTCCTATTTTACCCGCAGCAACAACCCTATTAGGTGAGTTGGGCTGAAAGGCAGCAACTGGCCCAAAGTCATCTAGCCAGCTTTCATGCCTAAGGGAGGCACAGAACTCACCATCTTCAGACCTGCACCTTAACTACTACATCTATAGGTATAGCTATATAATCTTATCTCTGTAATGGAGTGCTGCTTTTAAAAATGGAAGTTACAAGAATGACAGTATTCATGATGGTATCTAACTGCTCCTTTTACCCTGCTTCTGGGTAGAAATATCAGCAGTGGTGGCCCCTTCACATTTACCCAAAGATATCATCTGCTGAAATCAAATCTAGGACCTCTTGGATGTGATTTTCTATGGGATCTTTAGGGAGAAAGGTGGGAATTCCAGATTATATATTGTGACCCTAGATATCATTCTGTTTCATTTAGACTAATTTTGGAGGTTATCCCACCATAAAGACTTTCTCTTTAGGGTGGGACATTACCTAAATTGGAATTATGTAAGTATATTGTAGGTACCTGAATTCTTCTTTCTGTCTTCTTGTCTGATTTCAATTTGATTCCAGGCTTATTTTTCTATCAAGTGAGTTTGTGAAATAATCCCCCATTATAAAAAAGCTCCATTTTCCAAGACCATTTGTTACTGAATACTGGTTGCAAAGAAGATCCATTGTCTTGGTGTGGACTTTTCAGAGACATCTGTTTGGCCACTTTAGAGAAAGAAGAATCTGGACTTTCTTATCCAGAAGAATAAAATTAACGTATACACAAATTGTTGTTTTTTTTTAGAGGAGACCTAAAAATCAGGTTGAAATAAGGGATGGGGGAGAAAATCCACTTTAATATTTTATATGTAAGCATTTTTGTCACCAAATGTTTATATACCTAATTTCAATTATCCCTCAAAGTAGAGCAGAATTTTATATACGCTTCCCCCTAACCTCTCCCAATTGTCCAGCTACTTGAAACGTATGTTCATAAACTTGCAGCTCCTTGACAGGCCAACAGATTCATACAGGAACCAAATTTGGCTCTCTAGCCAGAGATTCCCAACCACTGAAGATTATAATAAGCAAAGGAAGAATTTGGCTTGTTTCTTAAGGCCCTTCAGGATCTGTGCTGTCTTCTTCTTTAAAAGCACAGTGGTTGTTCAGTTTCTTTCAGGTACAGATTCATGAGCTCTTGACTGGCTTTTGCTTGTTTGCCAACTACTTGTGTGGAGGGAAGGAGGGGGGAAAAAGTCATTTACCCTCGTGAATGTCAAGGTTAGTGCAAACTGTCCTTGTCATCAGTCTCTCTGGCAGAAGGTCAGGGATAAGCTTTCGTCAAATGGGCAGCGTCAAACAAAGCAGAGGCTGACTTAACTCACTGAAAGAAAGGAGACCTTCCCTGTAAGTCGATAAACATTTCACTCAGACAAAAAAAAAAAAAAAAGCATCAGCAGCAGTAGAAGAAAGGGGTAACCCTTTCCTTGCCTTTTATTTATTTTTTATTTTACATTTTTTTGCTCATCCACTGCTGAGTGAAAGGAAGAAAACCTCATAAAGCTTAAATGATCACACAGTTTGCCGATAAAGCACTCTGAATGTCCACCTTGAAAGGGACATGAACTCCTTTTCTGGGATGTTATCAGCCATGTAAGAAACATATTCTTTTTTTTTTTTTAAGAAAATCCTTTCCATGCTTGAACAGGAAAACCATCATCTACTTCAGAATTCATGTCCAGTGACATTTTTGTAGCAATCTTGATCTAAGTAAAATTTACTGGAGAAGTCTTTTTTTTTTTTGCCTTGTCAATTTATTTATCTGGTTTAGAAACCTCAAATTTAACTATTTATTAAATGATTGCTATGGTAGCAAACTAGAGACTTCAAACTCGAAACATATGATCATATGATTAACAGATCCTGGAATAATTTATTTTTTTCGAGCAGAGATGTCCAACTTCCTTACCGGTTTTTTTGAACTCGATAATATTTGGTGGTGCCTCTAAACAAGAATGAATCAAACTGCTTTTGCAGTTTGGAGGTTAAGAGCATGTATCTTGAGCAAAAGTGCCTCTGGCTTTAATCTTGGCTCCAACAGATTTAGCTGTATCATTGGGTAAAGTAAATCAAGAATTTACTTGAAAATTATTTCATGAAAATTGATAGATATTTAATATATATTTCTACGGAGAAGAAGAAATATTTTTTGTTTTGTTTTTTTTCTATATGTCCTCCAAGGCCAAAATAAATTGGCTGGATTTAATGTAGGAATACTTTATCTAGGAGAATGTGGTGGCATTTGCTGCTTTGCCTCAGGCAGAACAATATCTGGGCCTGGCCTGTGTATGGCAATATTGCTCTGACTTTTCCAGCAAGGCAGATCATGACTTCAGATCAAGTGATGCAGTAGATCAAGTCAGTTGGGTATTCACACTGCCCAGTTCCAAAAAGACTCAAGGTAGTTTACAATATGTGCAGTACATGAGTTAAAAATACAGACTAAAACAACTTGACTGGCCAAATTAAAACAGTATTCCGAACATTCAAAGAAAAGACTCATCCAAGACTCCACAGCCAGCCCTAACCCCAGGCCTGGGAACAGAACCAGGTCTTAAGAGGCTTCCCAAATACTTGGAGAGGGGGAGTCAAGCATATCTCCAGGAGAATGCTGTTGTAGAAGGAAGAGCTGCAAGAGAGAAAGGATCCTTGATCCCACAAGAAGAAAACCTTTAATTAAGGGTACCTGGAGCACAGTCAATCAACCAGAGCACACTGGATAAGGCAGAAATAACTGGAGACATGTAGTCTTTCAAATAACCAGGTCCTATTCCCTGTAGAGCTTTATAGGTAATGACCAGCACTATCAATTGTATCCAAACAAGTGCACCTCATATAACAGCAATTACATAAGGGCATAATGGGAAGCAACTGTCACTGTCTGGTTTGTCCAGGCAGTCTGAAAATCAGATACAATTTAATGGAGGGGAAAAAAATCTGCTACTTGTGGGAACCCTTTGTGGATTTTCTGCTTCAAGCTAAGTAATGCTATGGGTCAACTTGCACTAAGTTCACTTCTTCACTTCTCTGATGATATGAATGAACTGTGGTTGAAATGGAGCTGCAATGAATCTTGAGAAAAGTGGGACCAAATTGTCTCTTTTTCATCCTGAAAATAATTTCAGTTCTATCAGTATACATGACATCAAAATATGGTTTCTTTAACATTAACTCTTAGCCCACCAAAGTTTACTTTATTTCATGTTCAAAATCATTCTCTAGAAATTGTTTTGGCATCTGCATATCATGCATTGCACATGATGATTTCACAATGCTGATCTGCTCATCACGCATAGGCATATGCAGGATCCTTTGTGCAGAAGTTTCATTACCCATCTAGATAAACATAAGGGATTGGGGAGTTTGCTCCCTATTTATACAGTGGCTTGCTCTACAGCAGTTTTTTTCTTGCTTGTTCTTTGGCTAGAATATTATTCTGTACTTGATTAGTTGCCTGGTATTAATCTTTATTTATGTGGGTGTTGACTTCTGGCAAAAATGTATTCTAGTCTTTTTGTTTCCTACTTAGCTTTTTTATTGTCTTGGAATGGTGTGTAAACATGGTTTATCTCATGTGTCTATTAATGGTTGATTTGTCTGAATACCAAACTTCCGGAACTTCTCTTTTTGGATTTAGCCTGGTCTAGGATGCTCAGTGTTTTCCAGTTGAAAGTATGGTTGAGTTTGTCCATATGTTGTCAGATGAATGAGTTTTCTTGTATCTTCTGACTGCTAGTTGTGCATATGTGCTGTGCTGCTGAAATTAGGCAGACATGAAAGGCAAGTAAGTTTACTTAGGTAAAAGCAATTATTTTTGCAATGGTTTTACTTGATGTAATCCAATCAGGAATAAAGAATCTAACCTTTTTTTTAGTCCTACAAAGTGCTGTCAAATTAATAAAAGAAAGTCCATTCAAGAGGCTTGGGACCAAAGGACCATAAACAACAGAATCAAACTCCTGATATGGGGAGAGAGGTGGGGGAGGGAGGGAGGGAGGGAGGGAGAGAGAGAGAAAAAAGCTATAATAGTTGAAATAACTGATCGTATTAATATAGTCACAAGGAAAATGATGTACCAAATTATTACAAAGTCAAATCTGGTTTAGAAAGTTTGCATGCATATTCATTGTTCCCCACTGCAACTCTACTCTTGTTGCTATAACATAGAAATCCATCAGTATTACTCATATGGGAACCATTAAAGCACATAAGTAACCAATAACCAATCACTTCAGACTCATTAGCTTTGGTTTCTGGAGTGCATATTGTGATATCTTCAAGGTGGTGGTGCTGGCTCTGCTTTTGCCTTTACTGATTGATTGATTTCATTTATTTAAAACATTTATATAGCCATCCATCTTGAAACAAACTCTGGGCAGCTTCTAGTCAGCAATTAAAACAATTATTAGTAATGCAACAGCATAACACAAATATAATAAAAACCATAAGCATTAAAAATCTGATAGCAAAATTAAACTTAAGACATACAATCTCCTTACCCTCCTTATCCTATCTCAGCACTTGAGGGAAAAGTGATATGTCCTTTTTAAGTCTTCAGTGCTTTTCATAATATAGGAGGATACAGGTCTGCTGAACTTGAGGACAAGGGGTGTTCATAGGGCAGTAGCTATAGAAAAGACACATGTCCTAGCTCCCATAAGGTAGGAATGTTTAAGGAAAGGATCTAGGGGCATACCTACCCTATTTCTTCTGGTAGGAAAGATAGATGTCCTTGGGAAGCTATGGTCCTACATATATCTTGGTCATAAGCAAGATCTTGAATCACACCCAGAAGAAATTTGGAAGCCAGTGAAGCTTGAGCAACAAAAATTTTGCATGGATAAACCTAAGAACATCCATCGTAGTGCATGCTGCTGCATTCTGGGTGGTCTAAAATGATAGCCCCATGTAGAATGCATTGCAGTAATCCAAATGGGAAGTGACCAAGGCATGAGTGATCATGAGTAAGGCCCCCACACCGAGAGCCATTTCATCTTACCAGAGTTGACTCAAAGTCAGTTCTTCCCCATCAGACTCTTACAGCCTACAGACACTTGGCCAGCACGTCACAGCATCACCTGTCCAGCTAGAGATGTCAAAAGCCATTAAGAGATCCAAAAAGTTCAGATTGGGTTGCACCACCTCCACCCTGAGCCCTCAAAAGACCACTGCAAGTGCAACCAATGTTCTTTCAATGCTGTGGCCGAACCCAGGCTGAGAAGGTCCAGATAATGTGTTCCTTCCTTGCCCTTTGGAGACTGGATGAAGGTTGTCTAATGCCATGTGGCCCAGGGATTACCTCTTGAGAAGGTCTGTACCACCCCCTCCTGCAAAGAGGCATTGATCACCACTTGGACACAACCATGTGCCACCTTCCGGGAGTCCCTAACCAAACAGAAGGGCATGAATCCAGAGCATAGGTGGCTGAGCTCATAGCTTCAACGTCTTCAAAATAATCTGGCTCAATCATCTTGCAGGTAACAATGTTCATATTATCTTCATCACCTCCAAAGGATCTGCTTATCCAGAGTCCAATTTTGAGGGAAGATGAGCAACTTTATCTGAGAGATGCTGAGATTATTTCTCATAGTGACCCTGCAAGGGTTCCTTCAACTCCTTACTCAGGAAAGACCTGGTTATTTGAAATGGAGGCACTAGTTGACAACCTACAGATGCAATAAGGACAGAGAAGTAATTATGCTTCACTGCTCTAACTGCCATAAGACCTAATATAAGATCTTGTCTGTAGTCATTGCCTTCCTTCATCAGAGCTCTAAGCATCCCTTATGTCACGTCCTCTCTCTGAGCCATTCAGAAATCCATGGGATTCTATGACATCCATGTACACAGGGTGTAATTTGGTCCATGGGCCCCATCATCAAGCTGTAACAAGACATTTGGTCTAACTGTATAACCATGTCCGGAAAAAAAACACCAAGTTTCTTCTGAAATTGTGCTTGTCCATTAGGTACCTTGGGTAGGCCAATGAAATAGGATCTACCATCTGTGGTGATGGATGACAGTGGTAGAGAAGTCTAGGGTCAAAAGACAGTGGACCGTTGATGGCTGGAGAGTGATGTTAATGTTGTTATGTTATGGTACTTAAATAATAGTACAGATAGTCCTCGACTTGCAACCAGAATTTAGCCCAAAATGTCTGTTGTTAAGTGAGACATTTGTTAATTTTGCTCCATTTTACAACCTTTCTTGCCACAGTTGCTAAGTGACTCACTGCAGTTGATAAGTTGGCAACTTGATGGTTAAGTGAATTTGGCTTCCCCATTGACTTTCCTTGTCAAAATGTTGCAAAAGGAGATCACATAACCTTGGGACACAGCAACAGTCATAAGGATGAACTGGTTGCCAAGCATCTGCATTTTGATCCCATGACCATGGGGATGTTAACAAAGGTTGTAAGTGTGATAAATGATCATGTCGTTTTTTTCATTGCCATTGTAACTTTGAATGGTCACTAAATGAACTGTTGTAAGTCAAGGACTACCTGTACTTCACATTTACTGCTTAATGAAGGCACATTGTGGGTGTGCACAATCTCAGGTTTGCATATATACATTATGGGCAATGCCAATTCAAACTACACTATCAATAAATGAAATGTTTTTCCAAGGGAAAGGTAAGTATTAATGATAAAGTAAATAAGAATTAATGATAGAAAATGGGATTTCACATGTGAAGGGAATGGTAAAGTTGATTGATGCATTTGCTATCTTTTAGGATTGGTTGTCTTGCTGTAAGGAATTGCATGAGACTGGAGTAGATCAATGGATTTTTTTTTTGAACTGATGAAAATCTCCAAATTGGAGATAAATGTATGCATTCCACTTCTCAAGGAATTAGCAGCCTGGTTGCCATGTATTGCAGCAGCTGAAATTCTGAACATTCCTCAAGGGCAACCCATTTAGAAAATGCTGTAGCAGTCAAGTTAGGACACAATTATTGCCAGGCTTGACAGCTCAGAAATAATTGTACAAATATACTTCTTGCCACCACTCCCATGATAATGCAAGCAGGAGCCAAAAATGTAACTGAATAAGTTCTCTCTCCACAACAGAGCTACTCTGCATAGAGCCATAGAGCTTTTCTGCTCTCTATCTTCCACTCCCTACTGCTAATCCAGCAACGGTAGATTATGGATAAAATACATTCAAACTATTACGCAAAAATCTATAAATTATGTTCATGAAATCAATTTGTATAACTTATACCAGTTGCATGTCTTGGATTTTCTACACAGAGAATGTAAACTGTTCAAGATGCAGAATTTTGTACTTTCACTATGGCTAATTATCTTCCCACAGCAGGTGTCAGCATCTACCTGGTCTTGGCTGTTTGAGACGTTCCATGATGAGGGACATCTCTTTACCCAGATTGTCTGTCATTAATGGTCAGAGCTTGTTAGTACTTGAAGTGGAGACTACCAGAAATCCTCCAGGTTCAGGGTTGGACTGGGAAGTCAAACATTCAACCCAGAAGAAGGCAGCAAGATCATGAAGTCACCAAAGTCAAATCTGATTGAAAATATATTTTTACCTTCAGTTATCCCCAATATTATTATCCCCTATATTGTTTTTAACAAACAACATTAAAGTTTAAAAAGTGTATTCCTTGGAGCATTGGAATGTTTTTTTTTCTTTTTAAAGCAACATACACATAATTATCAAGAATTTTCTCCATAATTATAGTGAGAATTGCCAACTGTAACTGATAGCATCCTTCTTAGGGTTGTTAGGAAGATATTCATCCCTGCCCCCCCCCCCAATCCAGGCCTGTCTCCATGATCATTTTGTTACAGACAGGGGTGGGATTCAAATTTTTAAAAAACCAGTTCTGTGGGCATGGCTGAATTGGTGGGCGTGGCTAACTCAATATCACTCACATCAAGGCACGCATCTCCTCGCCTGGCCTCTCATGACTATGGGGATGCTGCAACAGTCATAAGTGTGAAAAATGGCCATAAGTCACTTTTTTCAGTGCTATTGTACCTTTGAATGGTCACTCCACACAAGCAAAATGTGTGGGAAAAAAGGAGGGGTAAAAAACTCCAGAGACATTCCTGAGACAGGAAGTCTAGTCCTGCCAAGAATGTAATAAGGGTTAACGGAGAGGCAGTTTCTGTAAGCAACACCATAATGTTTCCTTCCTGCCTTCCTTACAGCATTAGGCCAGTAATTTCTTCTAACAACCGGTTCTCTGAACTGCTTAGAATGTTAACAACCGGTTCTAGCGAATAGGTGCAAACTGGTAGAATCCCACCCCTGGTTACAGACAGAGCAAATACTAGGTCACCAATTATCAATGGGGAATAAATAAGTGAACCTCACCACTCATACTTAATAGGTGAAACAAAGACTACACTGTCTCCCTGCTAACCAAGATTGGTTGGCTTTTAAAAAGAGCAGATCACTTTATTTCTGTTTTGTTATTCCTTACTTTGAGCTCATAAGAACATTCTGCTATTTCTGCAGTAAACTTCATGTTAAAAGTAAACTATCACATTCAAATGTTTCTAAATAGCATTTTTAAAGAATATTTTCCAAATATTCTATATATTATCTCAAAATAGTATTTCTAAATGTAAATTTTTACAAAAAGTGTATTTTAAAAAAAAAATCCTGCTTCTTTTTACAGATCAAAAAATATTTCAGTTATCATGGAAATGCAAAATTCATCAGATAGTTACATTTTCTTGCTACTATAATTTGACAGGTGTGGATGAGATCTGTATGCATAAGAGTATGCAGATATTAATTCCCTTAAGCATTCTTGATTAGGGCAGATGCTGCTGTTTAGCAAAAGGCAATTGCCTTTCCCTGTTTAGATACCATTATACCTAAGATTTGTATTGCTAGATGCATCAAGGTGCAAAATATCAGGCAGGACTTGGAAAGACTAGATTAGGAAAAGATCATTATGTTGCTCTGACACTGTATAGAAAGAAAAATTTATCTGACCAACATTTTTTGGCACTATTATACAATTACTTTCAAGAAAGTCCCAACTAGGACAGGAAAAAAATAACTTCAGCCAGCAAATTCTTTAAATCAGTGGTATACTGTGATATAATCTGGAAGTTCCACTAAATCAATGCATCTTGGCTAATCACCAATGGCAAATGTTTCTTAGATGAATTTTAATAAACTTTTTTTGAAAGTCATGCAAAGTAAGGAAACATTCCATTCCCATACTGAAAATAAATACTGGATGTGACTTACATTGCAATCCCTTGTTCTGTTCTGTTCTGTTCTAACCTGATCTAGTTTAATGTTTATTTTGTTACATAGAGAAGCTGCCCAGAATTATCTGAAGTCAGGTGATTTCTAAGTTTAATAAAATACATAAATAAAGGGGTGCAATGCAATCACCTATAATAACGATACCTAATTTAAGGGTATGAGAAACCAAAAACTTTGGGATGTGGGGGTTGGACTTTTTCCAGATTTATGCTCTATAATATCCATGAGAAGAATGCTGAATTTCTTTACTAGAAACAAATTCCTGGATATTTTTCTTATTCTTTTTTCCTTATTTATTTCCCACAGTTTGGTGCAATCCCTTAACCTAAAAATATACAATTTCAATTCATGCCAACCCTGAAAAAGCAGTTGCTCAGATAAATAGCGTATGATCACTCCATGCTAAGGAGCAATTTTTCCTCTCTTTCTTTATATGCAATATTCCAATGCTAATGAGACATTCTTTGTGCTCAAACAGGGACAATTAAACTGATGCAGAAATGGTTCTTCATAGTATTAGTACATAGCTCTTCAATGATGGACAAGATATTGCACATTAACCAACACTAAATTAGCAGAGACAAGAGTATGGATTACTAGCCAACAACAACAGAAACTTATAAGGTCATGAAAGATAAGTGTCATCATGAGCAATCAATATGCCCATTTTCCAGGACAGATTGGTTTTTTTGCTTCGGAGAGAACAATTGGTATGGAAGACATATTACTTAGTAGGTCATAATAACAGTTATTTGGTTGGCAGAAAGAGAATAAAGACAAAATCTAGATTTGTAACAGGCATAATCCAGTTTGTAGGTGACAGGTAGCCCCCAACTTACAACAATTCATTTAGTGACTGTTCAAAGTTACAATGGCACTGAAAAAAGTGACTTATGAACATTTTTTCACTCTTATGACTGTTGCAGCATCCCTATGGTCACATGATCAAAAGTCAAATGCTTGGCAACTGACTCATATTTATGATGATTGCAGTGTCTGGGCTGGGATCATGTGATCACCTTTTGCAAACAAAGTGAATGGGGAAGCCAGATTCACTTAATGACCATGTTACTAACTTAACAATGACAATGAATCATTTAACAACTGTGGCAAAAAAAAGTCACAAAACGGGGCAAACTCACTTAACAAATATTTCACTTAGCAACATAAATGTTGGGCTCAATTGTGTTCATAACTTGACGACTATCTGTACTTTCCCTGTAGATATTGCATAAGGTAGAAAAATGCGATAGGATGTTGGTCTATTTAGTGCATGAATGTTTTGAGTAGAGTCTGAAACCCAAAATAACGACTGCCTCGGCCCATACCAAACTGCCCACAATTTTGTCCCATGGTTCTTCTTCCTTCTCCTTTATTGGATATTTGGCAAGAGACAATAAAGAAATATATCTTTAGCACTGACATCATTTCAGGGAAAGTGGTTGAGAGGATAGAGAGCACTCAGCCTCAAAAGTTGCTGGAGGAAACAATTCATTTGGACCCTTTTCAGCCATGGTTCTCGCCAGGTCACAAGTTAGAACAATTGAACAGTGAAACAACTTGCCTCTGGAAGTTGTGAATGCTCCAACACTGGAAGTTTTTAAGAAGAGATTGGACAACAATTTGTCTGAAGTGGTGTAGATTTTCCTGCCCAAGCAGGGGGTTGGACTAGAAGACCTCCAAAGTCCCTTCCAATTCTGTTATTCTATTCTATACAATTGTAAGGGAGCATTGTTCATGTTTGCGGATGACCTCTGGAGGACTTGACACATTTCAATACCATTAACCATAGTAAGTTTCTGGACCAATTTAGGGGATTAGTGGGGGGGAGGGAATGTTTTACAATGGTTGTTCTCCTTCCTCCATGTCTGGTGCCAGTCAGTGTCGGCAAAGAGATCAAAGAGGAAAAGGAGGAATAGAATAGTTTTCAAGGAAAAACTTAGAAAAAATATACCACCATTTCATCTCAAGAAAGCCAAAAAACATATTAGCACTCCCTTTTTTTTTGCTGGGGATAGCTAAGACATGTTGAAGGGAACCAAAATGTGTCAACAGATATTGCCTAAGGGGATACTGGAGGGTATTTGAGGAAACATTTCAAATATGACTGACCTAAAGTGAACTGAAATATTACCTTATCAAGTGTACACAGGACAACATTTCTCTCTCTCTCCCACTCCCTCTCTCTCCCCCCCTCCTCCCTCCAACCCCAGCCCTTGGATCTTACTTCTGACAATCTGACTCCTGCTAAAGTTTTACAACAGTTCGTGTATGTATTTGAATCCAAAATGTTATAGTTTTTTATATGTCCAAACATGATAACATGAAAAAATGTCCCTTTGTGTTGCTCACATTTTCAACATAAATTTGAAGTGTCTGTACATTCTTGACAATTTCTGTGGTAATATATACGAATAGTACATCGTTTTATGAAAATTCTTCTTAAGATTATAATATATAAATTTCAATCTTTTCAGTTGGAAAAAAAGTCAGAGAACTTTATTTTAACTGCAGTGAGATTATAATATGCACAAAGTTGGAAAGATTTGGCAATATATACAATGGAGGAATGGTTGGTGAAGATGATGAAACTAGCTGGGATGCCTAAATTGACTTCTTTGATCAAAGACAATATCTACATTTATTGCTGACCAAAAATCCCTTATAAACTTTTTGCATGATACAGAAAAAAATGAACTTATGATTTATGGTTTTGATGATTAGACAAGATAGGTTACAGAAAGAAGAGAGCTTCCTGGTAATCATAGAATGAGAGGTCAATTTATATTGATTTATTTTATTCATTTGTTAAGTTTATTTGCCATGGGGCTACTCTAGGTGAAATGAAAAGAGTGTAAACAGAAGAAAAATAATAGAACAATGAAATAAACAATGAAAAAGAACACAATGAGAATACATCAATATGATAATCAAAAAGACAGATGAGTGAGAGAAGAGAGCAAGGGAGGGATGTGGAGTCTGCCATCAATCCAGCGTGGAAATCCCCATTTGGTTCCCAGGCCAACCTGCAGAGCCAGGTTCAAAATTTATACACTAATTGTATTTACAACTGCTGTTACAGATCAGAAACTACTTATTTGAGACACAGTGGTGCAGTGGTTAGAATGCAATACTACAGGATACTTCTGCTGACTGCCGGCTGCCTGCAATTTGGCAGTTCAAATCTCACCAGGCTCAAGGTTGATTCAGCCTTCCATCCTTCTGAGGTGGGTAAAATGAGGACCCAAATTGTTGGAGGCAATAGGCTGACTCTGTAAACTGCTTAGAGAGGGCTGTAAAAGCACTGTGAAGAGGTAATGAGTCTAAGTGCTATTGCTATTTGTATTTTCTTTCTTTTCAATTCCGCTTTTACTTTTTCTTTCCTTTTCTTGCACTTTTAGCTTTCCCTTTGATTTCATTGTCTTCTCTTTCTCACCTTATAGTTTTTTCTTTGTTTTTTTTAAACATCTGTAATAAAATTGTAAAAAAAAAACAAAAAACCAAAAAAGGAATTCAAAGATTTGAAGTGAAAATGCGTTTTATGGGACCAGACTTGGGAAGGTTGGACTACCTAAAGGTAGATGTTGTTTTGATATAACATACTGAGCCCAAGGAAAGGGCTAACAATATTACCCTTTTATCACATAATCACATGTGAGTCATAAACTAGAATTTAAAATTTAGCTATACCAATTGAGAGTTTGCATCTGCACTGTGATTCCTGGTTTTACGCATTCTAGTTTCTGTAAACTCCAAAAAGCTGCTCTGTGTTTTTATAACATGGAGGCTTTGATTACAAAAAAACCCTGTCCATAGCAGAAGTACCAGAATCTGAGGATCAGTTTTTTGGATTACTAATTAGATTAGGATTAGATTATAATTAGATTTTGAATCCCGGCTCCAAAATGAACCTGGGCATCTTACTTAAAAAAGAAAAGGAAAAGCAATAAAAAGAAAATATCATTATTGCCCAAATTTAAAAAAACAAAACCAGCGACTGTAAAACTATGTTTATAAAGATTGACAGAACCTTTGTAGGAGAGAAGCCATGTGAATTTCCAAGTCGGAAGTCATTCCAGAGTGCATATATGTCAGGGAAGGCGTGCTTTTGGAATCATACTAGGTGACTTTGCTTAACTGAGGGAACTTGGAGTGCCCCTACTTTACCCTTATTTTCAAATGAATTATTTTAAATAAATGAGCTAGAAGAGACTCCTTGCTAGAGATTTGTTGAGACCCTTTCACTTTTCATGGTTGAATTTATTAGAAGAGCATACTTTTGAATACTTTTACTTAGCAAAAGTTCCATTCAGGCAAGATATTTTAGGACCCTTCAGGAAATACACAGAATTATAATATTCTCATAGTTCAGTGATGAGGAGCAACTGCTTCACTACCTGGCCTCAGTAGTTGAAAAGTTCAAAATGTAGGCAACATGACAGATCTCATTCTTGGATTTTTCACTATCAATCAAAATCGATAATACTGAGCTAGATGAAATATTTCCATCTCACATAAGGCCCCATCTCAGAACATTTCCAAGAAGATCCATTTCACAAAGGGAAAGGAGGGAGATCTCTACCCAACTCTTTTTGAAAAAATTCCTTAATATTCTCATTTTAAAGCAGTCTTCCATAATCTGACTCTCATAATCTGAGTTCTACCATTGGGAAATCTAGCAATCATGATTATTCATTTCATCTCCAATGCATATCTTGTCGTTCCTGGAAGTAGTGACTGTCTTTCTCAAACACCTTTGGACTCTTCTTCAATCATGTAAATAAAATGGAAAGAACAAAAAGGCTGGATTTGTTTGTAACAGTTGAAAAGTTTATATATGAACCAATTCAGTAGAACGGTTTCATTTCCATACCTTACAAATATGCAAAATGCCATCTGTGCTTAGTGTAGCTAACTTCAAGCATGCAGCCATGTAATAGATCCACTCCCAGCTTCCTTCATTCCACTGCTAAGCATTTTTCAAGAAAGAAAAATCCATTTTTACAGCTAATGCCACCTGCTGTTGCAAGAAAAACAGTTGCCAGTTCAGTCCCCCAAAATTGCTGAAATAAATGTCTTTGTGTTTCTGTATGGAATACTCAAGCATCTTTATTGTGTTTCTGAAAATGTCTTTTATGCCAACGGTAATAACAGAGATGTTTTTTAGTAAACCTTGCATAGTTGTATTATGTACTTTTCTCACTCAAAATTCTTCACATTTGAATTTCTCCTCAGATTTTTTCATTTTGAATAATTTGACCTTGTTTCCCAAGTGAAGCAATATACTAGGTATCCTTCATTGTTTGAGAAATTTTTTATGTTTTTATTTTGCCCAGGATGTTGTGAATTTTCAAGCTTCTATACTTAGCACTCTGCTTAGACATTTGGAAATTTAAAAATGAAACAATTTTTCAGTCACTTAGTTCCTTGACTTTCCCCACCCCTTAGATAACAATCAATATTGCCAAAATATGCACAGATTAATCTTACAAAAAACAAACTATATCACAATTGTGAATATGAATGTGCTGTTCTTCTTTCAGCAATGCACCATAAATTTTTATGCAATTAAATGTATCATTTCATTTTAAAACCAGTTCAATGTTTTAACAATGCAACTCACATGCATCCATTATGTGTAGATGAATCCGGAGAGATGAAAATAATTTTAGGAAACTGAGAACTATGGTAGATTGCATATCCTCCATTCTGGAACAAAGGTTAAAAAGTGCCTTAATAAGCCTGAATTTCTTAAAGAAGCTACAGAGAAATGACAAATAAAGAAACTGATGTGTGGGTGAATTCCATAGTTTAAGACTACAGGTATATAGTTAAGTTTAGTCAGTTATGCATTTACTCAGAGATACATCCGTTCATCTGTCCAATAAATTTAAACTCTGTACATTTAAATTTACATGATTTATTTTTAAATATAAAACAAAATTCAGATGTCTTCAGCACACATCTTTCCCTAATATAGATAGGAATTTCATAACAGCCTTGCTATATAAGTGCAGAACCCCATCTAGTCTAGCCTTCTGTCACAATGGCCAACCAAATGCATGCTGAAAGTTCATAGATTAAAAAAAAAAAAAGGAGGAAGAAACACATTTTGTGGGCAATTTTCAGTGACGTGCACCTCTTATACATAAACATTGAGCCAAGAAACTACGTAGCATATTATAAAAAACAAAAACAAATGGGCATTTGATGACCTTAAACTTAGACAAGGGGTTGGACTAGAAGATCTCCAAGGTTCCTTCCAACACTGTTATTCTGTTAATTACCATCTCCCAGCCTAATTTATCCAGCAAGTTACTTGTGGTGTGCCTGAAAACAAAGGGGAAAGCAAACATTAGTCACTAATTCAACATTCTTCTTTATAGTAGGTAAATACTGGTATATAACAATTGTGCTCAGCAGGGATTACAAGAGTAAAATTCCTTTCATCTTTGACTGGAGCCACATTGATTGGGGTGGGGTCACATTGACTGGGGTGGGTGGCAACTGGAATACTAGTAGGTCTGGAAAATCCAAAGTTCCATATCAATGTTATATATCCATGCAATGCTGTTGTGTAAATTCTATGCGTTATTACAGCAAGGGGAGTCCAGATGATTACTGTGGGATTTATTCCCAATAAATATACACTGAAAAAAATGAATGACTGGTGAAATTGCCTTTTTCCCCACATAGGGCATGAGATGATAAAGATTTGCAAATAAATTGTTGAAAGAAAAAGCTATTTGAACCAATGTGCATTTGTCTCTCCCCCCCCCCCTTCATTTTGACCTATTTGTCTGCCCTGAAAAGGACAACTTGGACATGTCTTTAAAGGGGAAAAAAAGGCATAGGCTCCAAAGCACAAGACTGTATGACCTTTGACACAATGTAGCCATTGACGATGATGACATAATGTCATGAGAACAGATGGAAATAATACAGCAAAGCCCCTCTCTCTGCCTCTAATAGGCAGCTGGTGACATGAGCAGAACACCTCCTGCACCACTTAATAAAATTATCTTCATTTAGAAAAAAGGATGAAGATATGGAGCCAATTACCTTAGTGGATGTGACAGGCAACCTTAAATGTATCTTCATTTTGCTCCGTTTGGGTCCACTTCTTAAAAAAAGAAAAAAGAAGCTATGAATAAGGATAAAAAATGACTCAGAAGTGATGCCCGAGGAAATTCTTATCCTCAGCCTGGATAAAATTAATAGGGGAGGATTCAAAGCAGAATAAAATAGGGCCTGAGAAAATTGGGCCATTTCCACATTTGTCCCTTTACATCTTGACTGAATTACTGAAGTCCAGGTTTCTTGTCTTTACAACAAGCTGAGAAGAAATGAACTGGTGGGGCCAACCTATGACTCTGACAGCTCATGTATTAGATGGAAAGTGGGATCTGCAATGTATGTACTGTATATAGGTGAACATCCCAGAAAATATCTTGGGATGAATAAGCTGCCAAAGGTTTCACAGACATCTTGTCATGGGTTAGGGTCTTTATTTCCTGTGCCCCCTTATGAGAAGAGGAACATAAATAAAGTTTAGGAGTTCTGCAGACCACTGCCAGTGAGGGTCATGGGTAGCACAGTGGTAGGATTCAAAATTGTTTACTACCGGTTCTGTGGGCATGGCTTGGTGGGCGTGGCTTGGTGGGCGTGGCAGGGAAAGGATACTGTAAAATCTCCATTCCCTCCCCACTCCCGGGGGAAGGTTACTGCAAAATCCCATTTCCTCCCCATCCCACTAACCTGCTTTCCAGCTCCGTTCTCCAGAAGAAGACGCAGCCAATCAGCTGGGACTTGGGAGGCAGAGAATAGATGGGGGCATGGCCAGTCAGAGGTGGTATTTGCCAGTTCTCCGAACTACTCAAAATTTCCACTACTGGTTCTCCAGAACAGTCAGAAGCTGCTGAATACCACAGCTGGGGTAGCATTATAGCCTCCAACCAATAGGATCCATTCTTACACTTTGGAATAACCTTTATCAAGTCCTTACTAATCTGTTGGACCCATTACCAGAATAGACTTCTTGTCATGGTACGCAGGGGCATGATGGAAGATCCCTTGGAAGCTGCTTGCATTGCCACTCTCATCCTCCTTTAAGTAGTTAAAAAATGATAATACCATGGGAAATGCTCATGTTTTAGTAATATAATCATCTGGAAGACAATAATTTACAAATTTAGAAAAAACAAAAATTGACCATGAAGAAAATTAGAATTTCCACTAAAACTCTGGGGGTGACATTAAATAAGTTCCCCAAGCCTTTCTATTTTATAATGGTATTATATGAGATTCATCTATTTTATGGACAGAATAGACAACTAAAGTTTTCTTTTTTCATGCTTAAGTACTGCCATCACTTTGAAATGTGCTATGGTTCAAACTTTGAAATGCAGTCCTCATTCTCTCTCTTTCAATTTACACCACCCAGTAACCAGTCAAGAAACAATTATATTAGTCAAAATAATTTATAAATATATGTGAGATAGGAGATTGTTATATGCTATACAAATATATAGAAATCTTTACAACTTTTTCAGCAATCAACCTTCAAATAGAGAAACAGGGCAAATGGCACTTAAGTTTGGAAAATATGAAACCAAACGAAACCCAGAGTGACAGATTTGTTGATCATTAATCTTAATAAATACTTAAATATTCCTTTTAAGCGGCAATTTTCACACTGAAATTTTGCTTTAGGTGAAATCATCTTCATGAGAGCCAATTGGCAAATTACATCTCATTCCCTGTGCTGCACTGTAGAGTTGCATAGTGTGTGCAATAGTTTAACATTCTACTTTTATGTGCTTCACATGCATTAAATATTCTGATTCCAGTCAGTTAAAGGCAGAATGCCAGCCTTTTGAGGTCAATTGGAACTTTCGAAATGATGAAACAATTTTGTTCATTTAAACAAAATGATTTCTGAGATGGTTGTGGCCAATCACAAACTTCTCACTTACAATAGCAGAATGGATTAAATTGTTTCTTATTTTTTCCAGCCAGCCAGCTATGTTCTTTCCCATCTTCATTTACCTTTGCCTTTTCAGAGGGGAGGCACCTGGGCACACTTCCAAACAAAACACCGGGCTACATACATCTATTATTTTAATTTCTATGTATGCTTCTATAGTTTGTTCCGAAAACATTTTGGAAATGCTTGAAGTATTAATCTTTTTTTTAAGTATGTCACTTTTGAAAGGGAAGGGGAATTAGGTGAGTTATGGCATTAAAAAAGCTAAAGGGAATCCGTGTTATGATGGAATGAGCAAAAAGATCATAGAAATCAATGTGGGGGCTACACAAATGAGGCCCTGCCCCATTTTTAACATATACATACAATATACAGGGGAAAAAAAATAGCACATTTCATGATCTGAAACCACCTATTTCACTTTTTATGCTATCTTGAACCCCGGAATCCAGGGTTTAGGAAGCTAATTACTGGAGGTTAGGCTAACAACAAAAAGGGGCAGAGTGTTTTCTGTACTGGCACTTGAGCTTTAAAATTTGCTCCCTGAAGAAGTTCAACAGGAAAGTAGTTTCCCCACTTATGCTAAGTATATATTAGCTTTGTATATATTTAGTTTTACATTTGGGAAGAAAGGATTTTTTTCATTTTATTTTTTTTAAGGAAAAAGTATTTTTCGACATATGGTATATATCTGACTATAGAGAGAGATACTACATGTACCTAAACAAAACTATGACCCTAAATGGAGAAACTTTTTTTGTTCCAGTGTGGCAATTTCTATTATCCAGTGAAAAGTGCTGATTTCATGGTGCAAGCTTAGTTGTGTCAGATTAAGTCAAAAACCTAAAAATAACCATAACCGTAGCCAGCCACTTTCTACAACAGTTACCACTCTTTCAGGGAAGGCAATAAGAAAGAAAGAAACCCAGACAAACCAGATACTAATAATTGTAATTACCAATATCATGATTGCAAGTCAGGCAGAAGACAGAAGAAACTAAAAAGAAGCTATCGGGTTTCTAAGTTTCTGCTTTTTCCCCCTGTGGTGATGGTATTGAGAAAAAAGCAACTTGGAAAAGCCTCCATCATTGTTTCTGTGCAGAATTACTTGTCCAGTATTCAGCAAAGGGCATTTTTGTTTGCATGAATGCAATTAATACTCAAGAGTTAGTTCTAGAATAACTTTCCTCAGTGTGAATCCCTTCAAGGATTATAATTATTCAAATCCCAAAGCAGCATAACTGAAGATTTATCCAGTGGAAAGGGGAAAATCAGCATCAAGAGAAACAGCATATTATTTATTTAAAGTCAGTTTACTTTTGTCTTCTAATTCATTGGTCTTCAAAGGGTCGATTAAATACTGGAATATACTAATAATCATTGCTGGCATTTGGAAAAGACCAAGTGGTGGTATTCAATTTTTTTTACTACAGGTTCTGTGGGCATGGCTTGGTGGGTGTGGCTTGGTGGGTGTGGCTTGGTGGGTGTGGCTTGGTGGGTATGACTAGGTGGGCATGGCAGGAGAAAGTTACTGCAAAATCCCATTCCCTCCTCACCCCACTAACTTGCTTTCCAGCTCTGTTCTCCTGTGCAGGGCAACAAAAGAAGACCCAGCCAATCAGCTGGGACTCAGGAGGCAGCGAATAGATGGGGCAGGGCCAATCAGAGGTGGTATTTACTGGTTCTCCAAACTACTCAAAATTTCTGCTACCAGTTCTCCAGAACTGGTCAGAACTGGCTGAATACCACCTCTGAAAAGACCAAAGAAAAAGGTGAGAAAGATTACCAAAGGGAATAAGTTGAAGATCAATCCTGCCCTTATCTGTCCCTAGCCAGTTCTTAGACTAGGCATACCATAGCATTCTGGCAATAGCATCATATTAGGATGCTTGCTTTAATTCTTTGATCAAGGAAATAGGAAATGGGTTTAATTGTCCTATTCCCTTCTGAAATAGGATTCAACATTTGAAATGATCAAAGGCATCAATCTTACATGGGAAAAGACCCGAACACACCTAGACCTACACACACACACACACACACACACACACAGAGTATTCAGTTTTGTTCAGGTATTTTCCCACGTCATTATAGTTGTGCTTTTAAAGTTGTAGCAACGTTTCGGCAGAATCTCATCTGCCATCATCATGCTTCTGTATTGTGTTTGTCTGTGAGTCAGACTTTCACAGCCATTTCAGTTTTAAATTTGGGGCTAGCCTACTGCTGTGCCAGAATGGTTTTTTCTTCATCCTGATTGGTTGGGAGTCTTGGTCTGTGTTTATTGGTCTTGGAATTTGCTGTGTTCTGCTTGATTGATGTTTCTAATATCTTCTGCTACATCACAGCCACCCGCTCAGGATATCACATCAGAAAACTCAAGAAATTACACCACAAGAACTCAAGAAGTTGCAACACAGCAAACGACCCAGGAAATCACAGCACATCACCTTGTGATGACTCACAAGGTCATCACACAACCCATTACTCAAGCCGTTACATCATAGGAGGCTAATGGAAAAGAGATCAAAACACAAATGACCCAGGAGATCACAACGCAGGACCCAGGATACCACAACAAAAGAACTCGCAAGGCCATCACACAATCCATTACCCAACCCGTTAAAACACGGGAGGCTAATGGAAAAAAGATCACTACAAAACAAATGACCCAAGAGATTACAGCACAAGATCCAGGATATCCAGCCTGAGGATGGCAAGTGGGACCTCGCCGAAACGTCACCAAGATACTCTTAATCTTACACGGGAAAAGACCCGAACACACCTAGACCTACATATATGTAAGAAAACTATATGTAAACCTCAGGTTTGCACTTCTGTTTGGCGAAAGTACTCATAGATATTTGGGTGAACATCCTGAAAGCCAGTCATGAAGAAGACTTTGATAGGCAATAAATCGTGATCTCTGCTGCATAAAAATGAACTCCATCTATGTGTACTTCTAGAGTAAAATACCAAAGAGGTTGTGACCTAGTGCAATTAAACCCCCTTAATTTTGATGAACATACCCAAATGTGCTTACTTTTAATAATGGCTAAAAAGCACCAAACAGTTCTTCTAAAATATGCAGAAGGTTTTTTTAAAATTATTATTATTATCTAGAATGGTGCAAGTAATGGCATTAAACCTACAGACTATAATGTACCAAAATAAAAAATTAGGTGCTGTACAATTAATTGCAGAAAGGATAGCCCTGCCACTTTCTTTTAGTGAAAAATCAGAGATTATTATAATTATTATTATATCTCCCCACCTCCCATGGGTCTGCCATTCAAATGGTCTATCACCATTTGAATGGCAGAAATCTGGTTTCAGATGACTGCGTCCAAGAAAATCTTCATCCTTTTCTGGCTTTTTATTTCATTATTTCTTCCCAACATGGCGGTACTTGCCTCTGCCCGCTATCTGCTGAAGCCTTTTGTGTATTGCTAATGGAGTGCTGGAATTGTGGCAGTTCAGAGCAGGGAATATGCGTGAGCAGCAATATGCTGACAGACCCCTCTGTGGAATCTAATCCGTTCCAGCTCATGCACTCCTCAGAAACTATTTAACTTTCATTAAACTGTGTTTGATATCAGCTAAATAGAATGCATACGGCACCAATATCGCTCATATGGTCTCATTCAGTCAGTCACAGCAGTTGTTCCCCTCTCCTTTATGTCTCCCCACCGTTGTCTCCCTACCCAAGATAGCAGGGTAAATAGGAGACCTTTGAAGATATAGTTAGTGCTCAGATTTCTTTATTCTTTTGTGCTGGTTTCTCAGTGCTGAAACATTGATTCATGTATGTCTCAGACAGCTTCAATTAATTTCATGTAATATAGCTTTTATCTGCTAGTGGGACAACTTTCTCAATGCTGACACCCTCTGTTCCCTTCCTCCCACTTCACTTGCTCCTCTTTTTTTTCTTCTTTTCCTTCTTGGCCTTCTGTTTGTTGGTTCCCCAGCTGTCCTGAGTTAAGGGACATCCCTTTACCAAAACGGAAAATAAAAACCCTTTCTCAGAGGATGGCAGCCATATGAAAACATAAAGGGTATCTTCTTCACAGCATCACAGAAACTTAATCACAAAAATAAGTACCGTAGAGGTCTAGAGCATGAGCCTCTGTTTTGGTCCAACAACAGACAATCAAAGATCAAGATCATACATTGTTGTACCAAATTAAATAACCATCCATTAAAAAACAGCAACCCACTGTATTTTGAGAAATATGAATTTGTCTTTAAAAGAAAAAAATGCTTTTGAATCAAGCTCAGAGACAGTACTGCCACGCACTGTTAGCAGCGTTGTAGAAATAATTTGTTGGTGCTTTCCTCAGGGATATCTATCTATCTATCTATCTATCTATCTATCTATCTATCTATCTATCTGTCTGTCTGTCTGTCTGTCTGTCTGTCTGTCTGTCTGTCTGTCTGTCTGTCTGCCTGCCTGCCTGCCTGTCTGCCTTCCTTCCTGCCTATCTATCTATCTATCTATCTATCTATCTATCTATCTATCTATCATTTATCATCTATCTATCTCATGTATATGCCTGACATATCACTATCAAACCATCTCACTATATTTTTCAACTTTCAAGCTACCCAGAGTTGTTTTGATACAAAATGGGAGGCAAATGAATTTAATAAATAAGTAAACAAACTTTTGACTCAGCTTCTATGGTTTTCATGGTGGTTTCACATCCAATTTCTAACCCTGTCTAACTTGAACTTTTCAGTCCAGATAAGACCAACTCAGGTGTTACCATCTGCTGAGATGAGATTAAACCTTTTAGACCAATTAAAAATGTTAATGTTTAGTAGCATTTGTACAGATTTTGGAGAAGATGTCTCAGACCCATTCAGCAGAATAACTAGGAGGCCTCTCAATTATAGCAGGAATGAATGAAGTCATATACAGTAAAGTATACAGAAGGAAAATATAGTTCCATAAATCTCTCAAATCTCAATCCTACAATTATGACTTTTCCACATTGTTTCTCTTTGCTGTCGTTTGAGTATTAAAAGAAACAATAGGATAGGGACAGTAGGCACGTTGGTGCACTTATGAATAAATTTCAGAAGTACTATAAAGCAAGATCAGTGGTGGTATAGACATGTAATGAAAGATCATTTAAAGTTCACACATGACACTAAATCTAGTTTGTTCAATAAACCCCTATTGTCTAAGAATAAGAATATTAGAATAAGTTATGAAACCAGTTTAAGTCTTGTCATTAGTCTGTAAAGTCTCAAATGGCACAGGACTAAAACTGTGAAAATACTGCTATCTCCAGCGCCACCTAATCCGATTATAGGATTGATTTGCTTGGAACTCCATCAGTGATTTGGCTCATAGCACTGTAGCCAGGAGTAAGGTGCCCCTCCCCCCAAATTATACAACTCTCTTCCAAGGGAAATGGGCCTGGGGCACCCCTCCCTCTCTTGTTACAGATGCCAATTGAACATGAACCTGTTTACCAGGAATCTACAGACTAACCACTGCTCCAGGACCAGACTGCCTTTCTAATGGCTGAGTTTTAAATAATTGCACTTTCATTGCTTATTGTTTTATGGGAGATTATTTATTATAATGGTGTTATAAATTGGTTATTTTGAAGAAGCACTGTTAATGGTATTTTTGTATGTTGATTTGTATATTTCTAGGAGCAGTATAGAGAAAGAAAGAAAGAAAGAAAGAAAGAAAGAAAGAAAGAAAGAAAGAAAGAAAGAAAGAAAGAAAGAAAGAAAGAAAGAAAGAAAGAAAGAAAGAAAGAAAGAAAGAAAGAAAGAAAGAACCCACAGTGTGGAAACCTCAGTGGCTGCAGTCACCCACTATGTTAACCCAAACCTCAACCAACACCACATTGGGGCTTAGTGTCATGTAGCACTAGTGACTAAACATGAATTGAGTTTTATAAAGAGGCTAATGTGTTTTTGCACTTCATCTTTATAGAATGGGAGTTATGTGTAGAACCTATGGAAGGGGGGAATATGTGACTTACATACAGGAGATTCAAATTTTTTAACAACTGGTTCTGTGGGCATGGCTTAGGTGGTAGGAGTGACTTGGTGGTCATGTGACTGGGTGGACATGGCTTGGTGGTTATGTTATTGACTGGGTGTGGCCAACTCAATATCACTCACATCAAGGCACGCATCTCCTTGTCTGGCCTCTCATGACTATGGGGATGCTGCAACAGTTGTAAATGTGAAAAATGGTCATAAGTCACTTTTTTCAGTGCCATTGTAACTTTGAATGGTCACTCCATACAAGCAAAGTACCAGCAAAGGAGGGGGAAAAAACTGAGACGGGAAGTCTACTCCTGCCTAGAATGTAATAAAGGTTAACAGAGAGGCAGTTTCTGTAAGTAATACCAGAATGTTTCCTTCCTGCCTTCCTTACAGGATTAGGCCAGTAATTTCTTCTAACAACCAGTTCTCCGAACTGCTGAGAATGTTAACAACCGGTTCTAGCAAATAGGTGCAAACTGGTAGAATTCCCACCCCTGCTTACATACTTGCATCAGTCATTTGCAGTTGTGTGCATGTTGTCCTTTTGAAATAAAGGGTTTTTTTAAAGCAGCTGGGTGGAATGTTCTTTATTAAAAACAAATATACATTCTCCTTCACACAAAAAGCTAGATACAGGAACAGCATTTCTTGCAAGTCCTTTCCACTCACCCCTAACATAGCTTTCTATATGGAAGGATTTTTTTTTCCTCTTGAGATACTTTTAGATATATAGATTCTTACATCTTCTTTGAAAAGGGAGAACATAAAAAACAATTTATTCTTAGCTCTGCGATAATTTGGCCTGAGACTGAATCCATATAAATATTGTTTCTCCTATTTCTCATTATTTATTTCACTTGCAGTTGGATTTGGATATTGAGAATTTGCCTGTACTATTCTTCGTAAAATCATCCCACCCTCTTTCCAATCTCTATTCAAAATCAGGTCCAATTTTGCAAGTCAGAAGCTACATCACCATTTTGATAACCTGCTCACAAGGCACTAATCTGACTGTGAATGCAGCACAGTGGGGGCACTCGATTTGCTGCTTGGATGGGACAGTGTATGAAGAATGGAAAGCTGCTATAAAGTTTTCACAGTGAAATTCCCATGAAAAACACAATGAAAAGAAAACACCACACAGCATATTAATGACCCAAAAGAGTATTGTTGCTGCATTTATAAATTCTCCCTTTTCCTAATGAAAATGGATTAAAACACACACACACACACACACAACTTAATCTTTTTCTAAATTGTGTTTGCTTCACCTGAGTGACGAACAAGATAGAAATCTAAACTCAATGGCAAAAACTCACGTCATTAAAGAGAGTTATCCTGCTCCTTTTAATTATGTTTATTGAAACTCAAGATAGTCATCTTTGTTTCTAAGTTACTTAAGAGAAACAACAAGGAGTTCTCCGATAAAGAAAAAGCTGAAATTGGAGATACTATATTTTTATATTAGAGCTTTATTTATCTGGGAGATTTGTATGACATCCATTCCTGAGTTTACAGTGATACATT
The DNA here is from genome assembly GCF_049901735.1 of Notechis scutatus. Classification (NCBI taxonomy): domain Eukaryota; kingdom Metazoa; phylum Chordata; class Lepidosauria; order Squamata; family Elapidae; genus Notechis; species Notechis scutatus. The sequence continues at coordinate 38,199,565 of NC_142009.1, forward strand.
TTTAAAAGAAATCTGCAAAACCAACTTTGAAAGCATAATGAATATTATGAAAGGCAAAAGGGCTAGAAAGATAACATAATTTGAATCTTCTTCTAGACTATAATAAGGATTATTCATGATCCCATGAATCCCACCATGGAGAAAACAGGATAGATAATTGATAACTTATCAGTGTTGGACTCACAAAAAAGGCCCCTTTTGCAATGTATAAGTATGCAGTACACTATTTGGGAAATATAAGGTGCTTTCCAAAAGGCAACTGAAATTTCTTTGTTTTTTTCTTGAAGATATTTTGTTTCTCATCCAAGAAGCTTCTTCATTTCTGACTGAACAATGGGGAATGAAAGGGTTATTCTTCTGCAAGAATATAAATTCTTTCGTTCTCCACCATTCAGTCAGAACTTCTTGGATGAGAAGCAAAATGGCTTCAAAGAAACAATGAAGTAAGTCCAATTGCCTTTTGGAAAGCACCTTTGATATACTATTTTGGCTTAGGTGATTCTGTAAATAGCATCTTGTAATGATCAAATTAAGCATCCTAAGCTGATCCTAGCTCAGGATACAATGTGCCACTGGTAAAACCATTTCAACAAGAGAGTAATGTGAGTTTTCCAAAAATAAATGGCAAGGAACCCTACAAAAGAGAGGTATCAATGAGAGATATAGCTAATTATAAAGCATCCCAGGGAAGGATCAAACATGAATTAGCATGAAGATCATTCTTTTCCGAAAACAAACAACTTTTTCAGAAGACAAACAACATGGGTTCAGATAACTGTTATAAGGCAGAGTAAAATGTCTGAAGCAACTTTGTTCAGCACAAATACAATTAAGAATGACCCAAACTGGCATAGTAGAGTTCAGATGTTGACAGAGCACTAGCCAGAACCAGAATGCGAAGTCATCTGCCCGAAAGTCTTGTAGTGAATTCTTAGAGACTTTCCTTTCCTTTCCTTTCCTTTCCTTTCCTTTCCTTTCCTTTCCTTTCCTTTCCTTTCCTTTCCTTTCCTTTCCTTTCCTTTCCTTTCCTTTCCTTTCCTTTCCTTTCCTTTCCTTTCCTTTCCGTTCTCCATTCCATTCCATTCGATTCCTTTCTGTTCCGTTCCTTTCCTTCTTTCCTTTCCTTTCCTTTCCTTTCCTTTCCTTTCCTTTCCTTTCCTTTCCATTCCATTCCATTCCATTCCATTTGTAAGAAATGGTGTAGGGTCTCCTGCTTCAGCGGGGGTTGGACTGGATGACCTACAAGGTCTCTTCCAACTCTGTTAATCTGTTATCTGTTAACATGATTAGTTTACTAGGACTCATGGGAGCAAAATGTACCTTCTCTTAGGATGTTTTTGTTCTCTGCAAATCTCAGTTTCTCCAAGCCTTTTGATGCCTCCCTTTTGTGTGTGTGTTTTTTAAAATATCATTTTGGCTACAATGAGATTTATAGTCTGAATATCAGAGTTTGAATTAATGATTTTTTTCCCAGTGCCAAAGAGATGTATTCCAAGGCCTCAAGGTATAAGAAAGCATACACTGCCGCTTTCCCCTAATCTCACTCAAGTCACATCTTCCAGACCACATTTTCAAACTGCTTGAGTGTTGCCATTTGAATGGGTATCATAAAAGTTATTTAGATAAATGCATTGACTTTTTAAAAACTATACATTATTAATCGCATTAATAGCATTAACAAAGGCTAATTGAAAACGTTTCACCTATAATTACCCTAGTCATCATTTCAGTACATTTTGTGTTTGTCAAAGTAAACCAGAAAGGAGTAATTAAGACTTGGCTGATTATTAGCTGCCTTTTATTTTTTATTATTAAGTCTGCAGTCAGGGAGGGGAGAGCATGATCAGAAAAAATGCTTTTCTTCAGTATTACACATTAAAGACAATAACAGATAACCATATACTCTTCTCCTATTTAGCCTAAATATTTATTTTAGTTTATTTAAATATGCTTGAAATGGTAGTATATATATATGTATGCAAATGTATGTGATATAAGTGATGAAACATGCTTAGGTTATATCTCCATATCATCCATATTTTCATTCTCCAGCCTTTGTCAATCTAGTGTTTTCCTAATGCATTGGTCTATAATTCCAGAATGCCCCATTTCATAGGAAGGAGTCCCAGTGCCTGCAGATGCTGAGCATTTTAGTTTGAACACATCTCTGAGCAACACTAGTTTAGGAAACAGATTGACTGCCAACCTTTAATGCAGTTTTTCTCAACCTTAGCAATTTTGAATTTTATGGGCTTCAGCTCCCAGCATTCCTACTGCAAGCTACTCCTACTGCAATTTGCAGATCGAATCCCACCAGGCTCAAGGTTGACTCAGCCTTCCATCCTTCCGAGGTTGGTAAAATGAGGACCCAGATTGTTGGGGGCAATATGCTGACCCTGTAAACCACTTAGAGAGGGCTGTAAAGCACTATAAAGCAGCATATAAGTCTAAATGCTATTGCTATTCCCCTAGCTAGGATATACTAGCTGGGGAATTCTGGGAACTGAAGTTCACAGATCTCAAGGTTGTTAAGGCTAAGAATCATTGCCTTAATGGAAGATTAGCAACTCTTTTAGATAATCTGTTCTGCAGATCAAGAATCACAAGCCAATTCCAAACTATTTCTTTGAGTATCTCTCTGAAATTTTTTTATCCTGCTTTTCCATTTCAGGCATGAAAATACAATTCTCTCTGAATGCATTTCCTGCAAAAATGAAGCAAAACTAAAAGCATGAAAGAAATGTACCCCCAACAAAAGAAAAAAAACAACTCTGAAAAACAATTTTAAGCTACCTTATGTCAATAAAAGTGTACTTGCCCAACTGAACAGGCATCCCTAAGACCAATGTCTAGAAAGCAAAGTTTTGAAATTTCTGAAAAGAAGTTATTGTGGACAGATAATATGCAGGAGCCCATAACTAATGTAGTCCTAATTTAACAACCATTCTTTCAGTGAGCATTCAACCTTACGATGACGCTGAACAAGTGGTATTTATGATCAGTTCACATAGTCCAAGCCATCTCAGTGTCCCTGTGGCTATGTGATCATGATCTGGGCACTGGGTGATTAGCTTACAATTATTGGGCAATGTTGCAGCATCCTGCAGTCATGTGGTCATCATTTATGATCTTCACTACTGGCTTTGAACAAGCCAAATCAAAGCAAGAGGCCAAAATGGCAACTACACGATGTCACACTGGAAAATAGCATGGGATTCACAATGATGGTAACTGAAACTGCTGGAACTGATGCTCACTAAGTAGCTTCAGCCATGTGATTTGAGCTTTATGACTGTGTCACTTAGGGATGGGAATTTCAGTCCCAATTACCATCATTAAGCAAGGGCTGCCTGTATGGGCTGGTGCAGCAAGTAAAGGATGCATAATATTTTTTTCAATGCCAATACATGAGACTATTTGTAGCTCAGGGTTGAAATGAGGGCTCCTTGGTGCTCTCTGAGCTTGCTTGTTTTCTTGCAGACATTTCATTACCCAAACTAGGTAACATCATCAGTGCTAATAAAGAGTGGGGTTTGCTCTCAGGTTATATTCTTGTGGTTTGTCTGACAATGGAGATGATTTTAGAGGTTCTTTGGTTGGGCTCTTTACTTTTCTTTTTACTCTTTGCTTGTTTGGCAGTTCCTGGATTGGGGTATTGTTTACTTGATGGTTGGTCAGATCTTGGAATTAATCTATGCTCATCTGGGTGCTGATTTTTGGTGGGGAGGTGTTTGGGTCTTTTTGTTCCCTTTTTGACTTATTGACTCTTTTACATAGTATATAGATATTGTTTATGTCTATGTGTCTATTGATGGCTAATTTGTCAGAATGCCTGGCTTCTAGAAATTCCCTAGCATTTTTAGACTTGGCTTGGTCTAGGATGGTAACAATTTCCCAACTGATATTATCATAAAGTTTGTCCATATGTTGTGAAATTAAAGAGTTTTCATGATATATTCATATTGCTAGTTGATGTTCATGGATGCATTCTGCAGACTTCTGCCTATTTGTTCTATGTAGTGACTGTTGCAGTCATTACACTGCATGTTGTAGATGTCTCTCATTTTTTCTACTTGGGCTGCTGGGTCTTTTGGTCTACTTAGGATGTTTTGAAGGGTTTTAATTGGCTTGTGTCTTACACTGATTCCATGTGGTTGTAGTAGTCTGTTGATGGTTTCTGAAAAGTTCTTGATGTATGGCAATGTTATTCTTTTTAGGCACTTTTTGATAAAGTTGCATGGATATCCATTTTGTTGGAATATGTTGTATACATATATTGTTGTATACATTTGTTGCCAAAAAAGGCAACCCAAAAAAACCCCTAAAACACTTCCCCACCAGCAATCAGAACCATATGAGCATAAATTAACTCCAAGATTAACATCTGACAAACAATCAAATAATCTAGTGGCAAGCCACTAGATTATAAACTGAGAACAAACCTCACTCCTTACTAGCACTGATAATGTTATCTAATTTGGATAATAAAACAACTGCAAGAAAACAACCAAGCTCAGGGAGTACGAAGAACCCCTCATTTCTCAATGGCATGAGAAAGTTTAGCTAATTAAAAGGCATCATTTAAATGTTTAAAGCAAAAAGTAAATTTTCATCAATCTCTAAGGGTAGGAAAAAGGTAAATGATTTTGCATCCATTAATTTAAACCAAGAGGCTCCTAAGACTTGTGGATTGTTTCCAGCTATGAGATGTTGTACACTCTGCTACCTTTTAAGTTCTTGGGGCTGTCTTTGAATATATAAAACAGTACACGAGTAAACTAAAGGCAAGCAGAGTTGAGGATTGTTTGGGAAATCTAATTTGAACTGACCTTATCTCAAATTCTTGGTTTAATGTGTTATTATTGAACATTTTTTCTTGAAATTTAATGACCACACTTAGCATTATCCAAATGTTGATACAAATATTCTTAACTGTACTCAGCTTACAAAAAAAATATAAAATGTATGACACATGCTATAGAAGTGTTTTGAAAATAAATTAGTAATTATAAGAAAATATGTTGATAAACATATAATTGCAACACTTTTTGCAATTTTTTTTAAATCAGATTAATATGCAAACAAAATGGAAAAGTTTTACATGTGAAGAGCTGCAAAGGGAATATAGACAGGAAATCGTGTTATTTAGTTCTTCATTATCTGGATAACAACAATCATAAGTTATTAATATCCATTTAATCTACGTGCAATGTAGTCAGCAAAAATTAGACAATTTTGCTGAGACATTGGATTCTACGTCAGATTAGACAATCTTTTCTATCCCAAAAATTAATGTCTCATCTCATAGAAGGAGTTGAGTGATCCTTCCTTGTTCAATATGTCACAAAATTCCAACCCGTAGAAAATGTTGGTAATTTACCTCACCATCTTGCAATCTTTGGACAAGAAAGACTGAACTAACATGAGTTTAGCAATTGTGTGACATTTCATCACTTATTTTTTTTTAAATGAATATCTTAATTTTATTGGGACAATTGGAAGGACTTCAGTTTGAGGCAGGGATCAGGTTCAGTTCTATATTATGTTTATAACCCTGGAGGGAGGAAATCAGCCCAGAATTTTGCCCATTTAAATGCATGAGAATCACATTTTTATTTATTTTTAACTGTACTATTATCTGTAATAGAAGTGGGTATGGAATCTCCATATGTCGCATTGTCCCACATCTTTCTAATATACATACACACACGCATACACCCACAACATTAGTAAAATGCAGAGGTTTTCCAGATTCCATACTGATTTAACTTTTTATTTCTTTTGCTAGTGAATAGAGAGAAAAGTGGGCACGAGTGCGTTTATCACAGCAGTTAAAGTGTCACATCAAGAGTATGCAGCCCATGATTTGTCCCTTTCAAAACAGGTTTAAAAGAACTTAAGGAGATTTCTACCTCTTGACCTTCTTTCCCATTCTAGTAAAGTAAAATTAAGGGTGAAATGACAGTACCGTCCAGCACATGCCACAAAAATTCCAGCACAGTGCAGTAAAGTGCAGATAACCATAAAAGCTTTATATAATTGGGATGAAAACTGTAAAGAAACAAGCACATTGCTGGAGGAACACACATGTAAAAATAGCTACTATTGTGTGCTAATTTATTGCCCGATAATGGGGTAGTATGAAACTTGATTCCAAGAGCTGCCTGTGTTGTTAGCCTTCATATTTTGCAGTTATATAGCATGTGATGCATAATTGTTTAAGCAGTTAGCAGAATGGGTACATGCAATTGCTGGAGTAAAGGCCTTCTTTATGATTGCTGGTGAATATAGTGTAGTTGGGAAAACCTCAGCTTGAATACTGTCTTTCCAAGAAGCTGGTAATACATTGCTTCCCATTTATAACTGTTGGTTTTCCACTTCTCTTTTCTTGGATCTCAACAGGGTTTTTTCCCCAAATAGTAGCATTATTTCTATTGTGCTTAAACACATTTATCTCAATAATTCATAAATGAATTTCTAAAGTTGTATCATTTTTATAATTCCTATCTTCAAACTATAACTAAGGATTTGAAACTAAGGCTGGCATGGCTAAGACATTCTCATCAAAAAAATGTATTACCCAAGATTACTGGAACATTGCATCCTGATACTCTGTTTGTTATATGATGCACAAAACTCCCGGATATACAGTTGTGAGATAGGAAGTGTTATTTATATCAAACTCTATTTATTGTATGTGGAGCAGTGCAGAATTGGAAGGAGAAGATTGCCAGTAGTCCTCAATTTATGACCACGATTGAGACAGGAATGTTGCTAAGCAAGACCTTAAGCAGTCACACCCAATTTTACAATCCTTTTCCCATGGCTGTTAAGCAAGTCACTGTGGTTGTTAAGTGAATAATTTAATTGTTAAGGATATCCAGTTTCCCCCGTTGACTTTTGTTGTCAGAAGCCACCTGGGAAGGATGATCACATGATTCTGGACACTGCAACAGTTGTAAATACATGTCAGTTGCCAAGCACTTGAATTTTGCTCACATGACCATGGGAAATCTGTGAAAGTCTTAAGTGTGAGGATCAGTCATAAGTCACTTTTTCTGCACCATCATAACTTTGAATGGTCATTAAATGAATTGTTGTAAATTGTAAATTGAGGACCACCTGAATATGACTATAGACTAGAGGTTGTGGATCAGATCTTTCCTCAAATGATCTGGTCATTCTGAGTACAAGTTGCTTTTTTACACAAACACTCAAATAAGTTATTTCTGAATCTGTTGGATGCGGCATGAGTTAATCATGATTATATTCCTTTGGACTATTGCAACAAATGTTTTTCTTCAAAAGTGTCCTTAAATGTAGCTGTGAAAAATGCAGCGAAGTTGCTAACCTATGCAAGGTATAAGGATTATTTTTGGGATTTGTAACAAGAAATTTTTCACTGGCTGACAATCACTTTCATACAGAATTAATGAGTTGGTGTTAATTTTTAGAGCCTCTGAAGAACTGTATTTTTCATTGCAAAGTTATTTGATCATGAAGATCAGCAAAAGAGGCTCTACCAAAGATATCTCCATTGTCAGGGATTTATTAATCTGGTATGCAAAAGACTTTCTTCTGTACTGCTTTCAGCTGTGAAATGCACTTGGGAAGATGTAACTTGGTCTTTATGGAGCTTTTAGCTGTTCATTAATGTTAGAAACAGTTTTAATCTATAATTTGAAATTCATTCTCTATCTATATATAGAAAGGGTTTTTCGAAATGACCATCAGAGCATTAGTACTTTATATATTATTATTAAGAGCTCTGCCTCTGATGCTAAGGAGTTCTACTCCCCTTCCCCACCTGAAAAGAAATATGTTCCAAATGCAAAACACAAGAGAGGAGAGGAGTTTCAGTGTCAGTTTTAGTTTCACAGCACCAAGCAGCTTTATGTTGTGGTTAGCCAGCAGCAGGTGCAGACGGCTGAGGAAAGCGAGGACTCAGGTGAGGGGCCAGGACCACTAGGGAGTGGACTGCTGCCTTCAGAGATTGTGGCAGCGATGAGGAGGTTCCTGAGGAGCCTGTGCCAAGTGCACTTGCGCACAGGGCTGCTCGCAGGAAAGAGCAGCTGCAGCAGCATGGGTGACTCGGAAGTAAGGCTGCAAGGTAATGGCCCCTCCTTCAAGAAGGTAAAAGCCAGCTGTGAATCGGATGTTCTTTGCAGGAAGCAAAGATGTTTTGAAACTTGAGCCTGGTGAACATTGCAGTATGTTATTGGTATTTGAAGACTCTTGTGTTGTAAAATATTTCTAGGTAACCTTATCTGTTATTTTTGGCAACCTCTCACAGTTTTGGTGAGGCTCATGCTTATCAAAGTTAATTAGTTTGCAGCAGCCTTTTAACCGGGGATTTGTACGAATCATTCATTCTGTTCCCTTTGGTTCGTGTTTGTTTTATTGGACAAGGGTTTGGGTCAGAACACTTTAGTATAGAACAGTTGAGCTAAGCCACGCCCAGGCTCCTTGCTGTCTCCTTGCTCACACAGCAAATACTCTTTCAGTTTCCAAACAGCTCTTAACTCTCTCACACACTGACAGGACACTAGCCAGATGGATGCTGGTAGGCAGAGACAGAATTTTTATTTCCTTATTTTCCTCCCCAAAAACTAAGCCTGACCACAGTTCCGTAATGAAGCATGGGTATTGAGCTAGTTTTATATATTACCTTGAATTGATCTAAAAGGTTAGGCTACAAATAGATAGATGAGATAGGTGAGATAGGTGAGATAGATAGATAGATAGATAGATAGATAGATAGATAGATAGATAGATAGATAGACAAACAGATACAAATAAATGAAAAGAAAAGTTCTGTTTCCTTTATCCATTTGCCCCTTGAGAAAAGGCATTTAAATCAGCCGAAAGTTGATAAGAAGAAGAGATGAGTAATAGTGGTGGAATGGGTTAGAAAACAGTCATATCCATTGGAAGAGGTGGAACTGTGGACTCCATAATCTGGCTTGTCCTATAAATCATTCAACTAACTCTGTACCATCAAGTCTTAAAGATAGAAATGTATTAAAATAAAATAACAATTTTAAAAACTCTATGAGATCCCAAAGCTGTTTTTTCAAAAGGCAACTGGATTTTTTTCCCCTTGAAGATGCTTCACTTCTCATCCAAGAAGCTTCAATTTTCTATTTACGAGGATTGTAGGTGGGAAGGTTGATTTATTTTTGAACCAATGTTGCATGAGTAAAGAACACACAACCTCTATTTTTGATTCATGCTTTTAAATATGAAATCTCATTATTAAAATATTACTAATATATAGAATTAGGGAATTTAAAGATCTTACTGATACCCAATGACATTCAGAGCTGAAATCAGTCAAATTCCCAAAGATTTAGTTGTAGTTAATTTGAGGTCAGTTGTATTTTTGCTAATTTGGAACATTTCTATCCCGTGTTTTTTCATACAGTGCTATGGAGACAACTTATAATAATGGAACCCAATTAAATTCCATTGATACAATTTCATTAAAAATAGAAAAATCACAAGGAGAAAAAATAAGCACATTAAATTAATAGCCAAAAATAATAATAAATAAGAGTTAATAAGACAATTTTAGATGCTATTAAAAACCCAAGAGAGTGGGACAACTGTCTACTTACAGAATATATCTGCAAGAAAGGAGATTGCAATTTAGAGTATAACTACCACAAAAGGGGTGATGTAGTCACATAGGAAACTTTGGAAATATTTGTGTTCAGTATTTTCTTGAAAGTGAAGTTGAAGCCAAGGATATAAGTGTGTGTAAAATAGCAAGGTTTCATTGATATTAAAAAAAATGAAGCAAAACAAATTAACAACTAACATGCATCCTAATCAGGTAGAGTTAAGATCCGAACTGCTTTGCTTCATAATTACTTGTCAGCATTTCTCTTCTGCTATAATGAAAACCCTGGCATATTGGTAGCTCCGGCTGCCAAGTGAGATGGTCATGCCCTATCCACAGGATCCAAGTACAAACATGCCTGATACAGCCTCTCAAGGGGGAAGCCCATCTTCACTGTTTCACTGCTTAACATATGTAGGTGCACCTGAAAGCTACAGGCGGCTGCTTTTCAAGGCCCTTGCTTCAGTACCTTTGGCTCCTCTGCCACCAAGGGTTAATTTTCTAATGGCTGTTTGCCGTTGATGCTGGCCAAGTTTTCTGTCGCCTGCAGAGTGCCACAAGCTGTGATTTGGAGCCAGAAAACACTATTAATTTTCTAAATGCGAAGGATCACATATGTAAACTGTCTGGTTGCATAACCAATTGGGCAGGTGGAAAAGAAAGATGTTGTCTCTGAGAAAGACAAAACGGAAGAAGATTCTTCCTCACGAGTCTTTTACTTGACATTTTTATTATATTTATATATGCCTTTACGAAAATGCTGTAGTTGGTTAGGTCACGTATCTGCATCATCTAGCATAGTGTTTTTCAAAATTGGCAACTTTAGGATGCATGAAATTCAACTACCAGAATTCCCAAGCCAAGTCTATACATCTTAAAGTTGCTGTGGTTCAGAAACACTGATCTAACATTTCCCTAAACTTCCCTAGTCAAAGGTCTACAGTATTAGCATTTGGCTTGATTCACACAGCATGAGAGACCAGACTAAAATGCAGTCAATTTGTTTGTGGTTCAATAGGTTCTGGACACAGAGCATATTATATGAACTCTATTAATATTGGTCATGAAATGAAGCCACAAGATGGCTACTTATTTTGGCAAAGCATGTGAAATTGATATAGGAATTAACCATGCTTTAGCACAGGAGTATCAAAGTCAAGGCCTGCATGCTGGATTTGGGTCATGGGGTGCTTAGATCTGGTCCCCAGGGCTGACCTGGAAACAGCAAACAACCAGCCTGCAGTGCCTCCACAAATGAAAATGGAGCTGGTTTTTGCTGGCAGAGGGTTGCAGGAGACCGTCACAGCCGAAAATGGAGCTCGGGAACCTGTTTTCGCTTGCAGAGCGCTCAGGCCACCCAGGCACCCCTGATACAAGTGACGCTGAGTTGGCCATGCCCACCCTGGCCACACCAACACTGCTCCCCCCAGAGGATAAAGAAGAGAAAAGCACAGGGGTGGGTAGGAGGGCCAATCCTGTGTTTTTCTCTTCTTTCTCTCTCAGCTAATTTGGAGGCTTTTTTTACTACCAGTTCAGCTGAACTGATAGCATACCACAACTGCTTGGCTCCAGATATCCTAGCTGGATGATGTTCTACCTCTTAAGGAAAAGATGATTTGATGGGTCTCTGTCTCCTCTCATAGAAAACATTCAGTGTTGTTGTTTTAAAAGACATGATTTAACACAAAATAAAAACATTAATGGGTCAGTGAGAATGCTGTCAAGCAATTTCCTTTATTTTCCTTTCATGAGGAAAGAGGGGTTTCTTTGGGTCCTGAAACAATTCATCATTTCTTTCTTTTTTTTAAGATAGCTTCATTACATTTACTTTTATTTTTTCTATATCTACTTTTTTTTTAATTCTCAAACCCATATATCACAATTTCATTTTTTTCTATTTCAATGAAAAGTCCAAAAGAAGTTTGCAATCAGCATTAAAATTAATCAATGTCTTTCTTTTAATCAAAGCCATCAATTTTGCCATCTCAACAAACTCCATCAACTTCATAGTAAGTAATATCAAATCTTTCCATTGTTGTGAATATAAAAGTCTTGCTGCTGTAGTGGGCATTGCTGCTTTTTTGAGCATTGCTAGTATCACAGAAGAGGATATTTGTGGGTCATTTTCAAACTGAATTTGATGATAGGGATAGAAATGGCACAGAGTGGCAAATTTATGACCTGGACACCAATTTCTTTCTCCTGCTGCTATTTTAAGTTACATGCTTTAAGAGTTTAGATGTATTATATTGTTGATTTATATTCTTTATTCTCTATGTTTTGTTATGCCATTTGCATTTGTTGTTGCTGTATCCACCCTTCCTTATAAACTTTTAGGTGAAATTTACAATTTAAAAATCTAAATGTAACTTAATTAAAAGATGTTGAAATGGTTTCCATCTCTTCTTACAACCTCTGTCTCATGTCCCATATAAATATAAGACTGGAAGAAAACAATGGATGCTGCTTTGAACCCCCTTTAAGGAAAGACTGAAATTAAATATGGCTTTCAGATGTGACCGTTTGGATTCCCAATATCCTCTCCCCAATATCGCTTTTCTTCTTGTTTGAAGGTTATTGTGAAATCCCTTCATCATAGACTATATGTTTTTTTTTTACAAAGTGCATATTTTCTTGGCTCCAAAGCATTGACTTGCAGGGAAGCAATATGTCCAATATGCTACAGTCCTTCTGTTGGCAATAATATAAAGAGAGAGCTAATGATAGCCCTTTGTAAAATTTCTCCCCCCAGTTATCTGGTTAAAAAAATCTTCACACAGAAATCTGTTATATACACCCATACATGCTACCAAACACTAATGAACTGGAAAGCCCATGGAAAAAAAAGCTTTGAAACCTTTCATACAGATGACATCCTGGCCCAGTAACAGAAAGCCTTGGATTTCCACAATCACAATTTGGGATTGCAATTAGCATAGAGCAAGCTACCTCTGCCCTTTGCAACCACTATGTTAATTACAAAAATTACACTCTGTTTAAAAGTGCAATTAAGAGACTGTATGGCACCAAAATGAGAACAGTATCACAGACTTTCTTTTTCACACTTTCAAACCAGGTCATAATGAGATTGGGAAAAGACACGATAAGGCTTTTCCTCCTTAAAGACCTTCACAAGGTCATAATTGAACCCTTTGCTCCAATGAACTCTGATGGGATTTGTCACTTCCTTCATAAAGGGTAAGCTTCTCTTGGAAGACAAAAAAAAAAAAAAAAGAAACTCATAAACATTAGCAACCATGTCCGCAAAAGAAGCCATCAACAGGATTGCTTGCATAAATCACAACATTTGAGTGTGGGAAGACTATATTGTTTATAGAACCTATTAAAAATTCCTCATTCCACTTCCTACTTGGACTTTGAAGTTCTGTATTACCTACTGTTCTTTTCAAAGTTGAAGAATGCTTTAAAAGAAAAAAGAAAAGAAAATCAGATTTCATAGGTTATCCTAGCCATTGCCAACTGACACAGATTCCAGCCCATTCAACTGAAAATGAGTGGCTCTGAATATTTCTTTTGCATTTTTCTTTATATGTTATCCCATTTCCTATTTCTCCATATTTAAAACATAATAATCCAGATAAATATTATTAATCATTTTAATATGTCCTCTCTGAAAATACACTGCTCAAAAAAATAAAGGGAACAGAAAAATAAGACATCCTAGATCTGAATGAATGAAATATTCTTATTAAATACTTTGTTCATTACATAGTTGAATGTGCTGACAACAAAATCACACAAAAATTATCAATGGGAATCAAATTTAGCAACCCATGGAGATCTGGATTTGGAGTTACACTCAAAATTAAAGTGGAAAAAAACACTACAGGCTGATCCAACTTTGATGTAATGTCCTTAAAACAAGTCAAAATGAGGCTCAGTAATGTGTGTGGCCTCCACATGCCTGTATGACCTCCCTACAATGCCTGGGCATGCTCCTGATGAGGTGGTGGATGGTCTCCTGAGGGATCTCCTCCCACACCTGGACTAAAGCATCCTCCAACTCCTGGACAGTCTGTGGTGCAATGTGGCATTGGTGGATGGAGTGAGACATGATGTCCCAGATGTGCTCAATCGGATTCAGGTCTGGGGAATGGGCGGGCCAGTCCATAGCATCAATGCCTTCGTCTTGCAGGAACTGCGGACACACTCCAGCCACATGAGGTCTAGCATTGTTGTGCATTAGGAGGAACCCAGGGCCAACCGCACCAGCATATGGTTTCACAAGGGGTCTGAGAATCTCATCTCAGTACCTAATGGCAGTCAGGCGACCTCTGGCCAGCACATGGAGGGCTATGCGGCCCCCTAAAGAAATGCCACCCTACACCATTACTGACCCACTGCCAAACCGGTCAT